>NC_067128.1:30983965-32192090 GCF_021347895.1 Acanthochromis polyacanthus | reverse complement strand
AGGAGAGAATTGTCCCAGGACATCCGAAAAAAAATGATAGACAAACATCTTAAAGGTAAAGGCTATAAGACCATCTCTAAACAGCTTGAAGTTCCTGTGACAACAGTGGCTCATATTATTCAGAAGTTCAAGACCCACGGGACAGTAGCCAACCTCACTGGACGTGGCCGCAAGAGGAAAATTGATGACAAATTGAAGAGACGGATCGTTGGAATTGTATCCAAAGAGCCCAGCGCAACCTCCAAAGAAATTAAAGGTGAACTCCAAGGCCAAGGTACATCAGTGTCAGATCGCACCATTCGTCGTTGTTTGAGCCAAAGTGGACTTCATGGGAGACGACCAAGGAGGACACCACTGCTGAAAAAAACTCATAAAAAAGCCAGACTGGAATTTGCAAAAATGCATGTTGACAAGCCACAAAGCTTCTGGGAGAATGTCCTTTGGACAGATGAGACCAAACTGGAGCTTTTTGGTAAGGCACATCAACTCTATGTTCATAGACTCAAAAACCAAGCATACGAAGAAAAGAACACTGTCCCTACGGTGAAACATGGAGGAGGCTCAGTAATGTTTTGGGGCTGCTTTGCTGCATCTGGCACAGGGTGTCTTGAAAGTGTGCAAGGTACGATGAAATCTGAAGACTATCAAGGCATTCTGGAGAGAAATGTGCTGCCTAGTGTCAGAAAGCTTGGTCTCAGTCGCAGGTCATGGGTCTTCCAACAGGACAACGATCCAAAACACACAGCCAAAAACACCCAAGAATGGCTGAGAGAAAAGCGTTGGACTATTCTAAAGTGGCCTTCTATGAGCCCAGATCTGAATCCCATTGAACATATGTGGAAGGAGCTGAAACATGCCATTTGGAGAAGACACCCATCAAACCTGAGACAACTGGAGCTGTTTGCTCATGAGGAGTGGGCCAAAATACCTGTTGACAGCTGCAGAACGCTCATTGACAAATACAGAAATCGTTTAATTGCAGTGATTGCCTCAAAAGGTTGTGCAACAAAATATTAAGTTATGGGTACCATCATTTTTGTCCAGCCCTATTTCATTAGTTTGTTTTTTTAAATAATTATGTTAATCAACAATTCAAAAGTAATGGCTGATTTTGATTATTTAATTTTCAATAAATTTTTATTTATTGTTACTTTTGTGAGTTTCAAGTGATTTCAGTGAGAATTGTGGGTTTTTCCTTCTTTAACTGAGGGGTACCAACAATTTTGTCCACGTGTGTATGTCCAGTCAATTGGTAACACTAGTGGGAACTTTTTTTTTGTATGATGAAAGAGTCATTCCTTCTTATGATTTACAGCATTAATATTTTAGTAAACAAAATGCACAAAATGAAGTCCCCTCTCTTCCTCAAATCATGCTTGTGGTGTATTATAGAGGTGAAGGACTTGAAAACATGAAAAATGGACCCGTAGGGAATAAAAATGTGACAGAAATGTCCGAAGGTTAAAGAATTCTTCTTGTGTATTGTATTTTATAATCCTTTTGTCTGCTTTTACTTGTTTTTAATTGGATTTTAAAATTAAAGTATTCATAAAATCCAAAGTAACTGCTCATTCTCAGAGCTTTTGTTTAGTTTCTAACTTTTCTTAATGTCTCTGCTATGCGTTGAACACAGGGAGTCTTTTATTTTGTGTCTGTCGCAGGTTACAACTAAATGAAATCAATTAAAAATGCGTCTGAGGGCGTTCTGATTATGAAGTGATTGGATCCTATATCACGTGGGCCTAAAAGCCTTCCAGCAGTGGGTTTGATTCACATCATCCCCAGAACTTTACTGAATGTCGTTGTCTGTCTTAGAAAAATAATCTTTAAAAAAAGCTGAATCTACAAATCAACACATGGTCGTCAGCTTCTGTCCAGCTGCTTCAAATCAGCCTGTTGTTCTTCTTATTTTTGACCGATTCTCTGTTAAAGCAACACTAGTTTTGTTTTGGTTACACTGATCCCAGATGTGTTTTTTGTTACCGTGGCAACCATGGGGTTTCCGCTCTAAATCAACCAGGACTGAAACCTTGACAAACGTGAATTTTAACAAAAACAGGATTACGAACCTGAGAACTTCGCCAGGCCTAGAATCTTGTTGTCATGATCCGGATCACTGAACTCGAGGTCTTGTCCAAGAAGGAAGTCTGTGTCTAAGGGGAGGTTTCCTGGAGCTTCAACGATTACACCATCTTCAGAATCCACTACAGCCACAGAGAATCAAACACTCAGTGACCAGCATCACTTTGTTGTGATTTACAAACATTAATATTCAGTCACAGACGTGCCAAACCAGCAAACCAGCAAAAACCTGATGTACGGTGGATATAAAAAGTCCACATACTGCTGTTAAAACGAGACCAAGATAAATCATTTTCTAACTTTTTCACCTTTAATGTGACCTATAATCTACACAATTCAATTAAAAACCAAACTGAAAACTCTTAGAGGGGTGCGTTAAAAATACAAAACTAAAACAATGTGGCTGCATCAGTGTGCAGAATTAACCAATCACATTCATGTTAACCATTTAAAGTGCCTCTGATTAACCCCAAATGAAGTTCAGCTGTTCTAGTCAGCTTTTCCTGAAATTTTATTTGCCGCATCTTACAGCAAAAGTCATCCATTGGGTCTGTAGAGAGCTTCCAAAGCATCAGAGGGATCTCATGGTTAAAAGGTATCAGTCAAGAGAAGGGTACAAGAGGACTTCCAAGTCATCAGACAGACCACAGAACACAGTGAAGACAGTCTTTATCCAGTGGAGAAAATATGGTGCAGCAATGACATCACCAGGAAATGGATGTCCCTCCAAAATTGATGAAAAGACGAAAAGAAAACTTGTCAGGGAGGCTGACAAGAGGCCAACAGCAATCTCTTGAAATTTCAGGCCAAAGTTTCAGAAGATATGTTTGGCGCAAACATACACTACCATCCAAAAGTTTGGGGTCACTTAAAAATGTTATTATTTTTGAAGGAACAGCAGCTTTTTTCAATGAAGATAACATTAAATGAATCAGAAATACAGTCCAGACATTATTAATGTGGTAAATGACTATTCTAACTGGAAATGTCTGATTTTTAATGGAATATCTCCATAGGGGTACAGAGGAACATTTCCAGCAACCATCACTCCTGTGTTCTAATGCTACATTGTGTTAGCTAATGGTGTTGAAAGGCTCATTGATGGTTAGAAAACCCTTGTGCAGTGATGATAGCACATGAATAAAAACAACATGAAACTATCTGGGTGACCTAAAAATTTAAACGGTAGTGTAACACTACACATCTTCAAGAGAACACTACAGTGAAGCATGGTGGTGGCAGCAATCGTGCTTTGAGGCTGTTTTTCTTCAGCTGGAACCAGTACCTTAGTTAAGGGTTCCAGCTGAAGAAATACCAGTTCCAAATACCAGCCAATTTTGGCACAAAATCTTCAGGATTCTGCTAGAAAGCTGAACATGAAGACAAATTGCAATGACCCAAAGCATACATCCAAATCAACGAAAGAACTAGCCTAGCCGCGCTAGACCCAGGTCTGAAGACACAAGGGTCTGAAGACACAAGGGTCTAGGAACTCTTGACAGGGAGGGAGGTGGGCTAAAAGGTTGTCTTTCAAATCACTCTGCAGCAGTTGGGTAGGTATACAACCAATCAGCGCAATGAATAGGCTGACGTAGTTCCTAGAGCCCCAGAAATCAGAGGATGCGGGAATTCGGTGAAGCCTTATTTATATAGTCAATGGGTGAAGCTCAAGTATATTACAGACATGTTAACAGAAAGATTATTCAGAGTCGGTGCTAATGGAGCTCAACGACTGTTGTTGTTTTTGTTGTACCCTGGCAGAGAATTAAATTCATTGCCGTGGGGTGTCTAGCGCGGCTAGGCTAGTTGTTTCCGGTTGTTTCTGTCAGAATCGTCGCGCCTCTGTCGTCACTTAGTTACGCCCGCCTTCTGACTCTACACTTCATGGTGATTCTTCGGCCAGTTTTAGGCGCATCCAACCTCGAAGCTTACCGAGGGTAACTAGACCCACCCTGGAAGAGAATTAAATTCGTTGCCGTGGGTTGTCTAGCGCAGCTAGGCTACGAAAGAACGGCTTCACCAGAAGAAGATGAAAGTTTTGGAAAGGCCCTGCCAGAGCCCAGACCTGAGTCTGTGAGGTGATCTGAAAAGGACTGCGCAATCTGACAGATTTGAAGCATTTTTACAAAGAAGAGTGTGCAAAAAGACGCTGTAAGAGTACTGTAATAAAATCAAAGGATTTGAGTTTGTCTTTCAATTGACTGGTGAAGGTTATAGGCACATTAAAGGTGGAAAAAGTTCCGAAATGATTTATCTTTACATCACAAAAACCTGGCGTTTTAACAGGGGTGTGTGCACTTTTCATATTCACTGCACCTGCAGTTGTTATGGACGCATCTACTTAACCCTAACCCTAAAAATGTTGACGTCTCTTTATAAATGCAGACAAATTAGTGCAGAGAAACATCTCACTATAAAAATGAAGGTTGGCTGAACAAGGTTTATGTCCATAATAAACCACCTGCCAAGTGGTATAAAGGACATTTCACTGCTGAAATATTAGTTTTTCCGGGTGGTTGATTGTTCCAGTGTTGGGTTTGAGAATTTAAGAAAGCTTCATATTTGACATTTGTTCACATTGGCTATTAAAGTTAGATGAACAAATTTATAATTTGCTGTCCTACAACATTTAATAAACATAAAAATGAGCTGCCGGCAGCTGACAGATGGAGCCCTTTCACTGCAGTTACGGCTAATGACGCCTGAAATTGTACGTTGGTCTCTCGAGCTTGATGGAATCCAAACAGCGATCGCACAGCTGTCACTCTTCACAAAACTACGTTCAGGCCGACTCAAGGACATCGTGCTCAGCAGCCCCAGCATCATGCTTCCATCTACTGGTCATTTAAGTATCTGATATAATGACAGTAATCTGTTAGGGCTGTCTAGGATGTTTATCCTCAAATTAGATTAATGGACGGCTATTAAATCGATGCAAACAAAACACATCTTGTTGCCATATGTTCGTCATATGAATGGAAGTATGAGTCTGGATGTGTCATTGTTGCATGGTAACACTTCGGTGTTTTTATAAACATAATGAGCATTTTCCAGGTTGTGAAGTTATATCAACCATTACTTAAATATTCAAATTTCAAACAACACAAATTTCTGACCTCTTTTAGGCTTTACAGAAAAACTAGGGGCATCGATCTTTCTTTAGCGGCAAATTTTTTTATAATCTCCACAAATCCACGGCCAACAGTTTAAACCCTGCCTGAAGAAGCCATTTATTAACACAGAAGTTATTTTATTATACACTCAGTGGCCACTTTATTAGGTCCACCTTGCTAGTAAAAGGTTGGACCCCCTTTAACCTTCAGAACTGCCTTAATTCTTGGTGTCATACTTTCAACAAGGTGTTAAAAACATTCCTCAGAGATTTTGCTCCATATTGACATGATAGCATCATGCAGTTGCTGCAGATTTGTTGGCTGAACATCCATGATGCCAATCTCCTGTTCCACCACATCCCAAAGGTTCTATTGGGTTGAGATCTGGTGACTGTGGAGGACATTGGAGTACAGAGAACTCATTGTCATGTTCAAGAAACCAGTTTGAGATGATGTGAGCTTTGTGACATGAAATTATCCTGCTGGAAGTATCCATCAGAAGATGGTCCACTGTGGTCATAAAGGGATGGACATGGTTAGCAACAATACTCAGGTAGTCTGTGGAGTTTAAACCATGATCAGTTGGTACCAAGGGGCCCAAAGGAAACCATTACACCACCAGCAGCCTGAACCGTTGATACAAGGCAGGATGGATCCATGTTTTCATGATGTTTACACCAAATTCTGACCATCTGAAGTTGAAATGGAGACTCATTAGACCAGGCAACGTTTTTCCAATCTTCTATTATCCAGTTTTGGTGAACCTGTGCCAACTGTATCCTCAGTTTCCTGTTCTTAGCTGACAGCAGTGACACTCGGTGTGGTCTTCTGCTGCTGTAGTCCTTCTTCTTCAAGGTTGGACGTGTTGTGTGTTCAGAGATGGTATTCTGCATTCCTTGGTTGTAACCAGTGGTTATTTGAGTTCCTGTTGTCTTTCTATCATCTCCAACCAGTCTGCCCATTATCCTCTGATCTCTCACATCAACAAGGCATGTTGGTCCACACAACTGCTGCTCACTGGATATTTTCTCTTTTTGGACCATTCTCTGTAAACCCTAGAGATGGTTGTGTGTGGAAATCTCAGTAGATCAGCAGTTTGTGAAACACTCAGACCAACAGCCATGCTATGTTCAAAGTTAATTAAATCCCCTTTCTTCACCACTCTGATGCTCACTTTAAACTTCAGCAAGTTGTCTTGACCACATCTACATGAATAAATGCATTGAGTTGCAGTCATGTGATTGGCTGATTAGATATTTGTGTTAACAAGCAGTTGAACAGGTGTACCTAATAAAGTGGCCAGTGAGCATATATCAGGCACTAAATGTACTAAATAGAATATTACACATTGAAGAAAAGTAAAAGTTTTCTCTTTAAATGTCTTCAAAAAAAAACTAAACAGTTAAAAACTAAGCAACTGTGCAGATTCACTCTAATAAACACAGAATGTGACTTCAGATGTAACTGCAAGACCAGTTATTACAGTTCTGTTGGTCAGAATGATTTCTGTAGACCACTTCCAGATCTTAAACAACAGCGCCTGGCGTCCAGATGTGAGCAAAGAAACAGAAGACATTTTGTAAACAACCCAGCCGCTGAGGTTTAATCTGTTAGCACAGTGTGTGTTAAAATACAGATGTGAGAAGTAGCTTGAGCCGTTTAGGGACGCAATAATAACCAAAAGGTCTTTGGATACCTACACTTGACTGGCTGTGGATTCTGTTGTTTTTTTCTGGGCATCTTCCAGTCAGCCTCTCTCTTGTTTGTATCGTCGTCTCACAGACTTCCGCAACCATCAGCTCATTGTCATCTGTTTGGAAGATATATGTCAGTGTTTCTACAAACTCAAAACAGAAGACACATTGAGGTTTAACATCAGGCGACAAACGAATAAAACAGGTCAGGTTAAATCTACTGAGGCTGCAACTAACTACTGTATAGATTATTTTTCCATTTATTAGCTTAACCTTTTGGTTTAAAAAATTAAAATGAGAAAAATATATAAAATATTCCGGGAATACCAGGGAAAAAAACCCACACAGAACGATTTAACTTTCATAGACGACTAAGCAACGTGGAGAAAATATCAAACTGTGATTTTTCTGGCAGATTTCAGAGTTTCAGTTAAATATTTTCTGTCTAACAGATCTAAACTGTAACTGTCACACAACAAAGATGGCAAATATTTGTGCAAGTATTGACACAACAGTTTAAACTCAGTGTGACCTGGGTCAGACTCGCTACTTAACATATATTGCAAATGTCAGTTTTTGCAATTTCCTAACTGCATTATTTCAAAATGTAACCTAGATTTTTGTAATCGTTCAGCCCTACGAAGCACAGTATTTTCGGTGTTTTAATTTAAACATACCTTTATTAATAAAATGACAGCTAAAATAGCAAACTGATCAGCAAATATTCATCAAGAGTTCAGTAAATTCTGATTCTGGATTTGGTCAAAGGACTCTTTGAGATGAACGACTGAGTGAAAAACGACTAATGAACAAGGATTGCTTTATCATGCAGACTAAAAACTTTGGACTATTTCCATTTATGGTTAATCTCTCCATTATTTTCTCGATTAATTAATTTGTTGTTTGTTCTATAAAGTGTAAAAAAAAAAAAAAAACACTTGTTCTGTCTACAACCCAAATATTTTGAGTCTACTGTCACAGAAGAGGCCAGAAACAAGAATATAATCAAATTCAACAAGCTGGAATCAGAAAAATGTGACCTTTTTCCCTTAAAAAATGACTCAAACTGATAGTCAGCTTTAATCAGTTTAATCAGTAATCAGGTTTCTCTATTCAAATATTTATTCATGTGAACAAAAAAGTGACGAGTCGGGCTGAAATAATCAAAAGTCAAATGTCATGTTTTGTCCACAATCCAAAGATATTTCTGTTTACTGACATGGAGGAGTAAAAAAAAAAACAGATTTATGAAGCTTGAATCAGTGACATTAGGCTTTCTTTTCATTAAAAAATAACTCAAAGCAGCTGATTGATTACCAGGACAGTTGGCAGTTCATTTAATAGTTAATGATTAATGATTACAGCTCTGATCAAGGTTCTCCTTGAGGTGACCAACAGTGACTGGCGTGTTGCGATCAATGATAATTTAATCAAAATAAATGATGCTACTGCTCACATAGGCAAGCTATTTTCATTGTTGATTAATTTGTGGATTATTTTCTCAAATAATCGATTGATTAATTCGTTGTCTGGCAGCGGAAAATTGTGAAAAACGTTGGTCAATATTTCTCTAAAGTCCTCAAATATTTTGCTTCGTCCACGACCCAAAGATGTTCAGTTTATTGTCATAGAGGAGCAAAGAAAAAACAAACTGTATTCTAATTTAAGAGGCTAGAATAAGTGAATTCAGATTGTCTTTTCAATAAAAAAAAAACTGAAATCTATTAATTGATTATGAGAATAGTTGGTAGGTCATTATTTTCTCAAATGATTGACCCAAAGATGTTCAGTTTATTGTCATAGAGGAGCAAAGAAAAAACAAACAGTATTCTAATTTAAGAGAATTTAGACTTTCTTTTCATTTAAAAAATAATTTAAAAGCAGTTAAGTGATTATCAGAATAGTTGGAAGTCCATTTAGTAGTTGATGATTAACCCTCATGTCATCCTGCAGGTCAAAATTGATTTGTTTTAAAGTTTGAAAATTTGGAAAAAAAAAATATTTTCACTGTGAAACTTCTGATGTCCACATTTTCAACATTTTTGGGAAATCTTTGAACATTTATTGGTGGGAAAAAAATTGTTAAAATTGCTTTTTTAAGAACAATCACATAAAAATCAACCAAAATCCAGTGAAATTCACTGGATTTCGGTTGATTTTTTTTATGTTCTTAAAGAAAATATTAGAAGTTTTACTAATATATATTTACAATCACTTTAGATATTTTTATGATTTTGTTGAAAGATTTTTGCTCATTTTTTGAAAATATTTACAAGAATTTTCTTGCCAAATTTGGGGGATTTTATTTAAAAATAAAACTTTTAAGGGAAAATTTTAAGGAATTATTGGATTTTTCTTCCTGAAGGTTTTGCGAGGTTTTAGAAATTTGAGGAGTTTTTTTTGCTGAATTTTTGAATTTTTTTCAGACAAGGAAACAATATTTTTTGGTTCCTGTAAATGAAGACAACAGGAAGGTTAATCATTGCTGCTCTAATTAAGGTGCTGTTAAGTTCAGTGATGGTTTAATCTAAACAAATGATGGTGTTTCTCATGCAGACAAACATTAAGTAGCTATATCAGCTATTTTATTGCATTACTAGCAGGTTATCTAGCTGTTTCATACCTGTTTTCCTCAGTACTATTACGCTATACATGCTATGAACCCATTAAAGCCAGTAAATCAGTGCCTCACTGCTGTGTATGTGGAAACTGTTATGTCTTAATGAAGCCTTTCTGAGGGTAAAACTGTGTTATTAGCATAAACTAGCAGCTGTTGCACGAATAATAACTCCGACAGGAAGCTAACCTTACAGGACACGTGTGTATTATGTAGAGGTGAACTGTTGTATTTGCACTGTCAACAAAACATCCAGCTGCTTTAGCCACATGCTAACACGTTAGCTCCGGCGTTGATGGGAGAAATCTGGGCAGAAAATTAACCCGAAACGTGCCCTCCTGTAGCCTGCAGCTGCTTAATGTCACCACACGACCACAGATGTCAACAATATCGGAGAAAAGTGACGGTGCGTGGATTTACGAGCGGTTAATCACGACACGTCCCCGTCTGCACGTCATAATGATTGACAGTCTTCAGGGGATGTTAGCCGAAGCTAAACAATGTTAACCTGCGGCTAAATTAGCCGAGCAGCTAATGTCAACTTCACTAGTTAGCCGTCGAGCTAACTCACCCACAAAACGTAAATATTCCTGTCGACTCAGGCGCCTCTTATCGTCGGTGAACACTACACTGGAGGTGAAGTGTTCTTCCTCAAACGACCGACGTCTGGAGATCCGCCATTTCTTCATGAGTTGCGGCGACAAAGAAAGGCAATTAATGGTATTTTTCATAACTTAATTGATTTTCTGATTCGAACGCAAATCTGCAGCGACGACGACAACACCGCCGGTTCGGCTCCTTCACAATAAAAGCGCCACTGAAACAAATTCATCACAAAACCATGCAACCTTAATATGGTAAATTAGATTAGATTTTATGTTTTAATTCGTGCTTTATTTTTAAGCTCTTAACTATTATGTTTAAAATAGATATATAAATATTGATAAGGGTATAGATATACGACCAGAAAATTCTACTCTTGTATCAAATGATTCATTTTTGCCGTGTGTATATATATATATATATATATATATATATATATATATATATATGTACAGATATATTAATTGCACTATTTGATTCTTTATTATCATTGTTGTTTTGGTCTGGGAAAGATGCTCAATACATTTCATTGTGTGTTATACTGTGTATAATTGTGTTTATGACAAATAAAGGTCTTGAACTTGAATGAAATTAAATTCAAATATATATATATATATATATATATATATATATATATATATATATATAAAATAATTGTATTGCCAGTTGAATCATTTTATATGTACCATTTATTCAGTTCAATATTTATGTAAAAGATAGCTTCTGATTTAAAGCCCATTTATTCAAGGTAAATTTGATTTCTGTTAGATCTTTAAAAACAAACAAACAAAAAAAAAACAACAAATATACCCCTATAATGTATAAGGGTAACAATTATGCAAGATAATTGAACTGTGCGTTACTTAACTTTGTATTTTGTGTTTAAGTGGTCTAAAAAGGGATTAAGAAAAAAAGTATTTATTTTTCTACCATATCTTCTGGCTTGATTATAAGACACAAGGTTTAATCATCTCAAATGAGATACCATGTTTTTTGCTTTGTTTTTCCTATATTGCTATTACTTTGTAATAATAAATTTGTGTTTAAAAGAAATAATCTTTCAGCAGCCAACCTATTTATGACATCTCCATCGTCATCACTCTAAAGTGTTTTTTTTTTTTTTTTGCATCTAATCGTGATCCGAGTCTGTATTTCATTGGCATTAGTAAAACTAGCCAAAATACAACCTTACAGCATTTATAGTAGTTTTATTGTGAAAGCCTACTGTTCCTCCAGGATATGCTGCTGGTGCTGCAGGACGAGAGGATTAGCTTGACTCCACTGTAAACATCTTTGCTCCTGAGTCGTTTCCGTTTCCTGAAATGACTTCCGGCCGCTTTGCCGCATTGAATCACGGTAATTGTAGTTTATTCTCGTAGAGACGCTGGAAACATTCATATCTACATGATAACTATGGCTAAAAAGACCAGAGAATGATTTAATTTAACGGACTTCAAAACCGGAAGTCTCAATCCACTGTCAGAGGAGACAGTAGGTAGATGTAACATACAGCTTTAAGCGAAAATTTGCAATGCAGAGAGGAAAAATTCACCAGCCACAGTAATGATATTTAAATTCGACCTCTCCTAATAGAGAATTCAACATAGACATCTATGTAAAATATGAACCAAATGAAAGAGATGCAGAATACAACTTGTCTGTATTTTGCAATATCTTACTATGAAAACTTTTTTTTGATTAAAATGCAGCTGAATTTAAAAAAATGACAGAACTAGAAGTTAAAGTGGTATTTTACAGTAGAAAATAAAGTAACTTGTCACAGCATGTAAGTAATTAAGTCTCTACATAGAGGGAAGAGTGTCTAATTGTTGAGCAAAATGAACGGAAAAGTTTTTTTAAAAAGTCTTATCTGGTTTGAAAAAGAAATTCTGAATAACTGATGTAGGTGAACTGCTGAATTTAAATGCAGTGTATACTGAATTTTTTAATTAAAAATGCCTAGTGATAAGAAATTGGTGCTTTACTGTCAACACAATGGTTCTTGAATGAAAGTTTTCTCACTGCACCATTGACTATCTTGAGTTTCCAAACCCTTCATATAAAAGAGAAGATACTGAAACAGAACCTGAAAAACTGAGTGTATTTTAATGCACTTTGTATGAATTAAAAATAACAACTGTTCTTGACATTAATTTTACTGTATTTACATTATAAAATTATATCTATTGACAGAAATACCTTGAGGAATAAATAATGCTGCACCATCTGCTGACCTCCTTCCTGTACTGCAGCTCAGCACTCTGAAGGGAAAAACAGACTGTATATAAAGATGGACGTAGCATCTGGCTCCAAAATTGAAGTCAACCCGGAAGTGTCAAAAACTTGCAATATCACGCCGTCCGCTAGGGTTGGCTCCAAAAAGCTTTTGCTCCATAGACCCCAATTCATTTTTGGAAAAAATAAAATGTGATAGACTGATTTTCTACAGCTCAGGACTTTTTCCCTGTTAGTTTTCATGGTCAAAATGAGAGATCAGGTGGCCGATCTTAAAATAAATCAATACTGAATTTTAAATAAATCGCTAAAGTTGGCGGAGCCAGGGGGCGTGGCTATACTTGATTGACAGTCCCATTGACTGGTCCTGCCCCGAGTTGCTCTCCGGTCCAGCCTGTTTGATGACGCTTTTTACGTCACTGGCTCCAAAAAATCAAAAATGGCGACCAGGAAGTAGCAAAATCCGGGCTTCATTTTCTCAGCGTTGAAACAAACGGGTGACGTCACGGTTAGTTCACGCCCGGGGAAAAAACAACAAGGAGGATACACTTTGAGTAGAAAGATAAAGTAGACTTTATTTGATGGTGAAACCTAAATAAGATCTGTGATTACAAAACAGGTTCCCCACATTATTTCTTTAAATGTCACAGAGGCTGGAATGCTGTACTGACAGAAAGGCATCAGAGAAGACTGGACCTAAAACGTGAACTTAAAAGTAAAAGAGCAGACGCTGAGGTTCAGAGGGAACACCATTCAATTCTAAAAAACTCTCACAAGTCCTTCCTATGATCTACGGCAGTCAGATTTAGTTAATGAACACAATTTTTATCGGCTCCCAACATCAGTGAGATGAGAACAAAAGCAAAAGTGGCTTTGTAGAGTTTGTACAAAAGAAACGCAGAACAGGTGATGACAGCAAAGACTTCCTGTAAAAACAAATCCTGTAGAGTTTTCTGGTGTGACGACAGCATGACGGTTATAAAAACGTTTATAAGAACTCATGGATACACAAGAAGCCTCCTGTGCACTATCAAAGGCCAGATAAGTGCTAAGACAAGTAGAAGTGTTTGCGCTTCAGCTTTGAGAGAGAGCCACGTATGTTTCTATAACCACTGACTGCACTTTCCTGGACCACAGAAACATCACACTGTACATAAAATCTGAAACTGAGTGGCATTTCCCTTTAAGTAGCCTCCAAACTAACATATACACATACGCAACAAATATACACTCAAGCATATCCTGCATCCCGTCATAATTCAACTGCAAAATGAAACACTTAAAAATATTAGCCTCGTCAACTCTGGAAAAATATAGTACTCTAGGTCTCAGATAGCTTTTTCTAAACATGCTTTTTTCAAGGAATAGTTTGACGTTTTGTGAAATATCTGCTTTCTTGCAAAGAATTAAAAGCGAAAACTGAGATCACAGTCACATCTGTGTGGTAAATATTAAGCTAGTAGCTTATTAGCTTAGCATAAAGTCTGGAAATAGGGGTGAACAACTAGCGCCTCTAAAGCTCATATTAAACATTACTTTGGGGTTTCCTGGACTGTCACCCTCTAACACAACCGTGTTTGTGCGAATTGAACAATATCTAATGTGTGAATTAGTGAGGCTTCCCTCTCAAGTGTTTACACAATGCTAAGCTAACTGGAAACAGCTTCATATTTACCGTATATATTCATCTCATTTTATAAAACGGCCAAACTATTCCATTAATTCCGGTGATTTTGAGAAACATTTCATTTTTCGAAAGCCCTCCCTCAACACTTTAGTGTAAATCATTTCTATAAATGCAGGTGTTGTGTTATTATCACTGTTAGCTTTGTATTTTCACCCAGATGAAAAAAATATTCACCAACACCTGAAACACAAAAACAATCTCACAAATATATCATTTCCCCTAACTGTTAATCAGTTTTTAAATTCATAGTCTCAAGTAGAGCCACTCTCGCAGCCGCTGCTCTTCTTGTTTTGGGCCGCGCGTCTCCCATTTATCACAAACACGAGGCGAACATCTGCTTGCTTCTTCTGCTCCCGATAACGGTCCTTTTGTTTATTAATGGATGTTAAACGTCTGATTTTTGAGTCTGGTCCCATCTGCCCCAAAACACTCCCAATGTCTGTCGCTCCCTTCCTGCTTAAGGTTTGCACCCAAGTGTTGGCAGCGACGAGGAAAAGCACATTAAAAATAGACATCTTTAAATAACTATGTAGCTTTTCTGAGTGCAGCACAATTGGAAACATTACACTGATCAGCCACAACATTAAAACCACTGACAGGCGAGGTGAGCAACACTGATCCTCTCGTTACGATGGCACCTGTCAGGAGGTGGGATGCATTAGGCAGTGAGCAAACAGTTCCTGAAGGTGAAGGATTGGAAGAAAGAAAAAATGGGCAGAGTGACAATCAGAGCAACTAATGGCAGCGACGTCTGGGTCAGAGCAGCTTCCAAACAGCCGGTATTGTGGGGCGTTCCTGTATTCAGTGGTTAGGATCTACCAAAAGTGGTCCAACGAGAGTCAGCGGGTGAACCAGCAGGCTGTCCTGTTTGGTCTACAGCACGGATTGGTGGAAATCTTAATAAAGAAGATGTCAAAATGAGGCGCAGCAAGACGGTGCAAAGCAGAAACCTCCCACAGTGGGAACATAAACGTCCCAACTGGACCATGAAGCAATGGAAAAAGTCGACCTGGTCTGATGAATTGCATTTCTCTGAGCCTCACGAGGACAGCCGTGAGTGTGCGCATCGTTTCTACCCTGGAAAGAGATGGCAGCTAGATGGGAAGAAGCCAAGCAAGTGGGCAAAGTTCTGCTTGGACATCATCGTGACTTCTGGTATTAACTTAAGGTGGATGTTACCTAAACATCACTGCCTGCAGACCACCTGCCCTCCTTAATGGCAGCGATATTCCAAGATTGGCCTCTTTCAGGTGGACAGCACTGTAAATAGCATTCAGGAATAGTTTCAGAGTTTAAGGTCTTCACTTTGTCTCCAAATTAACCAGATCTCAAGCCCCACCGTGCGATTTACAGGACATAAATGTTCTATTGCTAACATATGAGAGGAAACCGTGGTTTTAACATTGTGACTGATGTGTAAATTCAAGTCATTTAATATTTTCTCCCGTCCCAAGTATCATACAATGAATATAATGAAAAAAAATCATTTTCAGTTAAGAAACTAAATGTGAAAGGATAAATCTTTGATCAGACAAATAATATATATATATATATAAACAAATATACTGCAGCCACACTGTAACATCCAAAAATAGGCTTAAGTTGAAATATGTTTTTGTTTTTTGTTTTTTCTGCCAAAGAAACGCTGGCATTCTAAGTCACTAAGTAGATTTAATATACTGCTGAGGTGTAATTTGTGTTTTTACGTCTCTGTCAATCCTCCCCTGACAGTCCTGAACCCGGTGTCACACCGTCACGGAATAAAAAACTGACATCCGCTGTCATTTGGCACATGGGGTGCTCTCGCTGGCCTCCACAGGATCTTTGCCGTCTACGTTGTCGGCGGCTTCATCGGCGCTGCTGTCCTCGTTGACATTATTATTGTTATTACTATTGTTGTTGTTGTTGTTTTGGACACTTGGGAGCCCGTGGCTGTTGTTCTGCACCAGAGCGGTGTTGCTGAGCCTCAGCTCGTCCAGCTTCTTCCACAGCTCGTCCCTCTCCTGTTCCTTCTTTTTCTCCCTGGAAAAACAACATTTTTATGCAATTACTCCGATTGGAATTAAAACAAAGATAGCAGAAACATTACTGTAAATGAGTAACTTGAGTGTTCGTAATTAAGGAAACAAGAAGAAACATCTTGTCTAAACCCGGCAACAGTTCGCATTGAATGTGATCAAAAATGGATTCCTGCATAACATCCTAGGACCAGACAAAAATTAAATTAAAAATGTATTTCCAAAAAGAGGCCCAGTCTGAAAAGTCTCTCAATTCACCACCAATGAATGAACAGCTGAACTCTGAAAGATTAGAAAAATAAAAATAACACTCAAACAACCAATGCAATATCCTCTAAGGTTACTGATTTACCCTTTAAAGACTTACAGGAATAACTAAAAGTCCTATTTTCACCTTCTGCATCAGCAGCAAAACATTCTGTAGCTAAAAAAAGCATTTGCCATTCAGTAATTTACATCTTTTACTAAGTTACTAATATTCTAACTTGGATATTTTTTTCCCTCCAGTGATCCTAATTTACAATCATGTGATCAGAGCTGATGTTTGGTTCATTCAAGTCACTCAAAAACAAGTCTATGAAGTCCTCCTCTGCAGACAGAAAGCAGCTACTTGGGAGATTTTACATGGAATTAACTCAGTTAAACAAGCATGAGTTTATGATTACAAGGAACCATTAGCTGGCTGATTGTTTTGCTATGGTGCATTCATAAACTTAATCTGAAATGGTCAGAGCATCATGTGAACTGGTGTTAAGAAATTCAGCTTCATGGGGGGTAAGTAATTTTGGGGATGCAGACAAACCGTCTTGTTTTATTTTAAGCCTTTTTCTAGCTGAATTTTGTCACTGGAGGTGGTCGAAGTACTCAAAACCTTTTCCTTAAGCAAAAAACAATGATCACTGCAGAGTAAAAATACTGGAAAAATTAAGAAGTCAGTTTTGTTATTAAATGAAAAGTGAAAAATGAAAGAGAGGAAATTAAAAAAGACAAAATACACCAACTTCAGAATCCAAAAAACCCCTGAAAATAATCTATTAGAGTGCCGTCAAGCAGTATTAGTATTTGTATCATTAAAATCTTACTGACACTCATCCTTAGTCTAACCAGTCATTGTATCCTTCAAAATCTATTTTACAATCTGACAGAATTCCTACGATTTCCTTCAGGATTAATAAAGTGTTATCTTATCTTACATTAAAATAGCTTTTTTTGCATTATTTTGCAAGTAGTAGCTTGTAATAGCTTACAAAGGAACTAGTTAGTGATGAAGTGTTACCATAAAGCAGAACAAGAAGGGTTTGGTGACCCACTTTCTGTAGTTTTTGAGAAAAATGGGTTCAAAGTTTTGTGTTTTGAAGAATGGTCTAACATTCCTAGCGCCACTGTAACGCTATATTTGGGTTGTGGTTAGACCACTCCGTTTCTAACCCTCTGAAGTAACAATAACACTGGCTCGTCTACGTTGAAGCTATGACCTGCAGTTTTACAGAATAAATAGCTCCAAAGTAAAGTCGAAAGTCATCATCATTCACCATTATTCATTCAAATGATGGAAACAACTACTGATAAATATCAACAAATGTCTATACTATATTTTATTATTTGGCAGTCATGCTGTCATTATTTCAACAAACAGTCTGTTTGATAAATTTTCGTTGCAACTTTTCCTTGATCCTGCTTCTGGTTGATAAACATTATCTCAGTTTGCATGAGGAGGTGTGAATTTTGTTTTGACCTGACACTTGGCTTCTGCTCTCATTTTTGAAAACAACATGAGGTTTGTTGGCTGAAACGTTTAAAGCCACAAACAGAGCATGAAGTAGAAACACTAATTTGGCAATGTTAGGTGTTGTGTAATTTCCTCCTACAGAAAGTCATCTGTATGCATATGATCCACTCAAAGCGTGCGACAGTCACTTAACACAGGCTCAAGCTGTGAAATACATGAAAAAAAGTCGAATCCTCCTGCAGGAAGAATATCAAAATTGGCTTTAGCTGTAGGAATGTTAATATCTTCATTAACCACACCAAGACCCTTAAAATTACTTTTCAGGATCAATATGTGTAGATATGTTCAGTAGATTCAAATTTGAAGGCCAGCAATACTTAATACTAAACTATATCATATGCTGTAGTTGTCTCTGGACAAAATATTTTGCTCTTAACTATAAATCACATAAGAACTGATGACAATGTTGTCGCTTGTTGTACCTGTCAGAACAAAAAAAAAAAACAGCAGGGCTTGAGAACAATGAGGAATATGAAAATTATGGCAGGAAAAGTGCTGCAACTGGAAATGATGCAACAAGAATGCTGGTAGAAAACTGTTAAACGTGCAAAATATATTTAATTTACAGATAAATGCAGCCGATTATTGATAACTAACAGATGCACATTAGAGCTGTTTAACATCAGATTCCATATACAGGGCTTAATAAATGTATTCGACCATCACCCAGTGTAAAGTGTTTACCACCGCTGCATTAAATTAACAGCATTGCTGATTACCAACATATTTTTTTATGTTTCTGTAATGACTAATCCAACAGTGTAGGCAAGCTTTTTAATCAAAGTGATATCTTTAATGCTAAAATATAATTCTTGTAATCCATGAATTTTCAAATTCACCCTTTTACAAAAAAAGCAGAAAAAAATAGCGAAAAACGTGATGCATCCAGTGTACAATACTATGCAGCTTCATTCAGTGGTTTCAGCTCAACAGGTTTGCAGAAAAACCTTTTACGTTTGCTGAGAATCTGTATCTGTATCGCTGTAAATAAACGTCCTTGTTTAAAAGGGAGATGCTTCTGACAGACGATTTAAATCCTAATCTCTGAGCAAAACCTGCTCTGCACCAGGTAAGCTCTGCAGCGTGTTACCATGGAGACCTAGCTCCACATCATCTGTTACCATGGAGACCTAGCTCCACATCATCTGTTACCATGGAGACCTAGCTCCACATCATCTGTTACCATGGAGACCTAGCTCCACATCATCTGTTACCATGGAGACCTAGCTCCACATCATCTGTTACCATGGAGACCTAGCTCCACATCATCTGTTACCATGGAGACCTAGCTCCACATCATCTGTTACCATGGAGACCTAGCTCCACATCATCTGTTACCATGGAGACCGAGCTCCACATCATCTGTTACCATGGAGACCGAGCTCCACATCATCTGTTGCCATGGAGACCTAGCTCCACATCATCTGTTGCCATGGAGACCTAGCTCCACATCATCTGTTACCATGGAGACCTAGCTCCACATAATCTGTTACCATGGAGACCTAGCTCCACAGTATTAACTATGGAGATCTAGCTCCACATAATCTGTTACCATGGAGACCTAGCTCCACATCATCTGTTACCATGGAGACCTAGCTCCACATCATCTGTTACCATGGAGACCTAGCTCCAGTCCACATAATCTGTTACCATGGAGACCTAGCTCCACAGTATTAACTATGGAGATCTAGCCTGGTAAAAAGAGAGCTGCCTTCGTGACACTGAAAACTCAGACTTTCCTCGCAAACCCACTAATCTTACTTCATAGTTAGACCCTCAGATGACAAACATTACAAGAAAAAAAAAAAAAACGTCTGTTGCTCACCGTTGCCTGTCTGCTTTATAGGAGGACGTCAACTCGTCGAACAGCGTGCAGTTCATCTCCATCAGCGTCTTCAGCACATTGTAGACCAGAGCTACGATTGTCCTGCAACACAAGAGACACAAAAAATTGTAAAAACAAAACACATTCATGTCTTAGCAATGCATCTTTTAACAGCTTACAAAATGCTGCTGATAAAATCATCCTGAAGTAACATTATTCCTAATTTCTTCACATTAAATTCAGAATCCACTTCAAGACTTTTGATTATGTTTAGAGTGTTGCCTGGTCAAAGAGCAACTGCAACCAAATAACTCCAAAACATTACATTTGTTTTCCTTCAATTTATTTTCTTTTGTTATTGTCTTGCCTCGTACTTAATGTCTCATCTGCATTTATTGCCTGTTGCCCCATCTCTTAATTGCTTTTAAATTTGTTATTGTGAAGTCTTTAACCGTGTTTACTCTTGAAAGCTGCTCAACAAATAAAACTCGCTGAACTTACTAACAATGGACTTTGAAGTCAATTGGTTCTCGGTGAAGACTATTAACGCTCTGGAGTGTTTTTTTTGGTGCAAAGTAAAGACAGTGAGCAAGAAGGAAGTAAATGTAAACAAAACCTATTCGAAACCTTGTAAAATAAGCCTCACAAATGTTTTATGAGGAAGACAATTTATTCATTCTTCAGTTTAAATTGTTTAACGGTGGCTTCAGAAACGTCAAAACAAAAACAAATTTAAAAAAAAAAAAAACTGTCTGCATTACTGGAAAATGTTGTAATTAAGGTGAAGTAACTCTTTAAGTACACCAGAACACCGCAAAGGAAAGAACAGAAAAGGAATGTCTGCAATCCCAAAAAGATCCATTTTTTTGGACTGAAGCAGAAAAATGCACACAGACGTTTGTGCTACTTTAACCTCCAGGATCTACGTTAAGTGATGTGAGAGACGTGTCACTGTGACGGCGTCCATTTGTCTGTCTGCAATGTGTACATGTAAACACAATCTTAGGAACAGCACATGACCGCAACACGCTTCTGTTCATTTGGGACCTTTGTAGAGAATCCAAATTGAAAAAGTCCTCTTGCTAAGAATTCAACGCTGTGATTAAAAGCGCTAATTTAAAAGCAAGCTGGTCTCTGACCTTAACGATCTCTTCATAATATGACAGGTTTGTATATTCAGCTCCTGACCTGAATACCTCTGCAGTTACTATGGAAATTTAGTGAAAACAGCGGCTTCGGTAGTGACAGTACGTACGGGTTCCAGTGCTCTTTGGAGATTCTGTACAGGCTGCTGAACATGATGGGAAGGACCTTGTCGATGTTCTCCTCGATGAGGCTGAGGATGTACTCGTTATTCCAGAAGTACAGCGCTCGCTCTGCTACCTGCAAGAACAAAGACAGAATAACAACAGCTTAAAAATCTACAATAAAAGCCAACCAGGAACTGTGATTGTAGTGGCTGATGATGAGGGCTGAAACGATTCCTCAAGTTATTCGAGTAATTCGAGTAGTAAAATTCCTTGAGGTAAAATTCTCTGAATCAAGGCTTCATTTAATCCACTACATGCTAGACCCCAGGTCATTAACTGTCGGACCCAGACAACATCCTATACAGACCTAGACCTATAATCAATAAATTATAAGGGGATTTTAAATTTGACAGGACACTTCTGTTTTAACCGGCACAGTTTTTCGAGTGTTTAAGACATTTAGCAGATCAGAGGCTGAACTATGAAGGCAGTTCAACATAGTCAGACTTTCTTTGTGTGAGTCGAGTCGACAAAAACTAGAACCTCAGTCAGAGCTCCACAAACAGGAGCGTTTAATGCATCATTCGATTCATTTTCCACACAAATGACCCGATTGCAAACAGGTTGTTTTAATGGAGAACAATGAGAAACATAAAAATGTATGATGGTAAACAGCTGCAACTGGAAATGATGTAAGACAGGAATACTGGTAGAAAAATAACCCAAAAACTGTTAAACGTGTGTAATGTATGTATTTTACTGATCAATGCAGCTGATTATTTCTAACAAACAGCTGCACAATAAAACTATCAAACTTCACATATTCAAACATGATATTGTATTGAAGTATATGTTGGTCTGACACTGTCTCATAATGAAGGAAATAATGAAGGAAATCACTTTGATTTGGTCACAAATTAAAGTTACTGATTGAATATTCTCTGTAATAAATACTCATAAACTGATCAGTTTTCTTATTTGTGTTCTATTAGATGTAGTAGCAGCACTTTTAACAGGCCAAACATAAAAACTGATTTATGAGATTACTGCTTCACCAACTAAAGACATGTGGGGTTCCCGTGGCTTTGAGTTTTAGCTGAATACCCCTCTACTATACTATATACTATATGTACAATACTCCTGTACTATAATATATATGTAAAATACATCACAGATGTTGTGGAACCCGATTACTCGATTATTCGCCAGAATAATAGATAGATCACTCAATTACAAACATAATCGATAGCTGCAGCCCTACTGATGATATAGACATAGGTATAGTGAAGGGAGCCACACACCAATCAATCTCCACTATGCAGAGAAAACACACTCAGTGGTTTGCCTATCAGACACACTTGGCTAAACTTGATGCGGTCCTGCAACAACCTGCTTGACCTTCATGAAGGTTAAAGTGTTTAGTATTTTAGAGAGCTGCTGGTTCAACTTCAATTTGAAGGCTGGAGTTGAAGCGTGCAGTTTAGCCTCCGTTCAGTGATATGGGCAACAACTGTAGAATATCTGAGGCTTGAAACAAACGGCATGTCTGTTCTGAGCGTACCTGAAAATGTGGATTGGCCACACATTTGGAGATCTGTTTGAACAGCGGCTCCTGGATTTTTTTGAACTGCGTTGGTTCAATGACATCCAGAATCTCTTCGATTTCCCCCAGGAACATCACCTGATTGCACAAGAGGCGCAGAACATTAAAACGCTGTTAGACTTGGTCATAAGTGTGCGGTGTATTTATAGAAATGCATCCCACCTCTTTCTGGCTGCAGGTTTTAGGCCAGAACTTCAACAGACCACGAATCACCTGCAGCAATAACAGAATATTTCTTGAGAATTTCTCTCTCATGCCTGTTTGAGTGGGTGGCTTCAAGCACCCACTACAAATTTCTCTGCAGTGTAGACTATTTTGGTGCTCAAGGCTTTGTGCTTTGAGTGGGAGGAATGATAAAATAAAGTACCGGCTCTGTGAGCGTAGGATCCTTCTCCAAGAACTGGACCACACAATAGGCCAGCTGAGAGAAGATAAATATGCAAATGAACACAAAAGGCAGATGAAGACAGCATCACACAAACCTCATCTGAAACGACATCTCGTTAAATATGTATCCGGTGTGAAAATGTGTGATCAGTTTATTTATTCCTCAGCATTTCACACTGTGGTAACTGAAAATACACTGTAACACATTAAATTCTATGAACCACGTATTTTCATTTCCAAGCCACTAGAAGGTGCTACAGCACAGAGATTACACCATAACTATACTCATACATCTTAAGAACAGCTGTATAATTCAGCCTTACATTGACACATATTATTTCAAATCAATGTGTTTAAACAAAGGAAAAAATATTCATGTTACAGGACATGCTTGCAAACTGAAAAATCAAGAGCTTCCTCTACCTGTGCATGGAAAAGGGCCAGTCCTTTAGCTGTATGTAACGGGATGAGCACCCTCATCAAGAACTGCTTGTGCTCTGCCTTCAGAGGCAACGCAAACCCGTTGATGATACTGTAAGCAGAGGGACAACACAGCAACGTTAGGCAACAGACAAAGGAGCAGCATGAGGCAAATAACTGTGAGATCAGAGCAGAGAATGGCTGTGAATTTATGGTTTGTGTTGAGGAAAAGAGATGTGGATTCCTGAAATTTCGGAAGAGTAGAAGCCTGAGGGGCCTTTTAAGTTTTGGGCCAAGAGAGAGCATAAGTCCTCCATTACACCAGACACAGGTGATTTTCTGGAAAAGCCCCTAAAAAAATAAATCTTAGGACTATCTGCAGTAAAACTCACAGAAGAGAGATCCAAATGTGTTTACTTTCACTGATTATATAGCATTATTGAGAAAATTTGTTTTTGATAACTTGCCTCAAAACAACATTTATTATGATACATGTCAAAGAAAAGCTTCAAATTCTCACACTGGAGAGGTTGCAACCTAAATGTTTGTTTGGAACAAAAGATGAATAAACTAAACTATTACATGCTGATGTCATTTAACAGCTATTTTCTTGCTCACCTTCCGAGAATCTCTAGCAGCTCAGCGACTCCATTGAAGTGTTCAGTTTCATATATGAACCTGCAAAGCAACAAACACATTGACGAGAGAAATTACAAAACACAACTCTAAAAGCAGAGCACTCTGATCAGAAATATTGATTCCCAACACTGTGTTCCTTTTAAATATTGTCACGCCAATCTGGGTTTGTGTAAATACAGTTTCACTGACATCTTGTGATTCTTAAAACACAAAATAATATTCTTTATATCGAGGTGTAGAAAACTTGAACCTGTCTAAAAGCCTTCAGGAAAACAGGATCACCAAAGCCTGGAATCTGAAAATTCTATCACTGAGAAGGAATATGTGGAAAAAATGAGAAATATTTAGCAGGATAATTAAAGACCGTTACATAACTTAATGATCCACACATCATTTACCTCCTCTGTTTGGTAACACATTTCCATCTTGCTGTGCAGCCCTGGTATGTACAGACAGAGCCTGACAACTGTGGCACTATTTTTATCCTCAGTGGCAGATGGTCAAAGTGGGTGCACCCGTTTTGCCACCTTGCCTGTTGGAAACGACATCAAGTGTCCCCTGTTTCAATCATCAAAAGCTCATTGTCACGCAGCAACAGGAGCAGTAAAGATGCAACACACTGCTGCTGCGAGTGAGTGGCACATGGAATTGAACATTTTTACTCCTTCGCTGATTTCAAGGAGAGCGGTGATTCTCACTCGTCTGAAAATTGCGTCTTTGATGGTTAAAATTTTGCCCTGGAATTTGCATTATGGGCATCAACTGAAAACCAAGAGGAGAAACCAAAGCTTAATGTTGACGGAGGACAGTCTTAGAGGAAAAATCCTTTTCCAAATCACAATAAGGTGGTTTATCCTAACTTCTAGGAACTGCGGTACCAAAGGGGCAAAACTAAGGAACAAATGTAGGAAGCAAAAAGTCCCACGTTTGTGCTTAGACAACAGTAGAAAAACCATTAAATTTATACAAATTAGAACAGTGGTACAGTCTTGGACTTAATGTTGCATGACTCTGATGTTTTGAATAATGAATGAAAGAAAAGGAGACAAGCAGAGGCTCAAAAAAGAAACTCAATGACCTGCTCAAAGTCTAATAGTTCTGTTTTTCAGCTCCTAGGAAACAATCAGCAAATAAAGCTGAACTCCTTGTTCTCTTCTTTCTCCTCCATCATTCTCTTCATCTTTCTTGTTCGTTTGTGGTCTCAGCTCTTTCATATCCACACTGGGTTGGAAAGTAACGTAGTCTTTCTCAGAAATGTCACAATGACACCATTTATCAGAGCCAGAAAGACATGCAGAATTATCAGATTTTCAGCTTTTTCAAGGTCCTTGAATACTCTTCTGTGATATGTCCTTCTACAAAAAAGTAAATAAATGAATGATGATCTCAGTCATCCATCAGAATGGCTTTATTTTAAATGACTCCACAGAAAAAAAGGCCAAAATTAAACTTATCACTGTAACTGAATTCTGGGGGAAAAAAACTAAATGACTAAGCGAAGACCAAGAGCCACATAATAAAAACAAAATCAGAGACTTTTTAAATTAAACTGCAAGATCAGACAGAAATGAATTAAAACATAAGTAGTAAAACATCTATAGGATGGAGAATTATCACATTTCAGTGTGTGTGACATGTAGACATTCAGAAGAATATTGTACACATTAATTCATTTTTTTCACTAAAAGTTTTGCAAAATAAACATTCAAATAAAATCAATTTAGTATTCTTCTTTTCTGTGACTAATGCCAGTTTAGAGTTATTTCTATGTCCAAGAATGATAGTGCAGTATCCATAGAGGGGCAGTGAAAAATGAGTGATTAAAAATGTGCAAGGAGTGAAAACGGCCCGCAAACTGCTTGGAGCAACAACTCAAGAAGCCGACAACATTTGTTTGTTTAGCATCAATAAACATTACATGAAACAGCCACCCTCATTAATGAAGCAGTCCTCAAGCTGCAGTTGTTCTGGGCTCTACATTTCACCAGTCGGACAGATTCAGCTCAGCAATATCAGCCTGGCTTTGGAAGAACTACCCCCCCAAAGAAAAAGGGTTTTTAGCGCCTGAGCTAATTTTAGTCACGGGTTCACAGATTTAGCTCCTGAGCTCCCTGGGAAGGTTTCCGTGGAAGATTGTGCATTTCACAGTGAAGTTGTCGGCTCCAAGGTGTTGTCCCCCGAAGGCCAAACCTGTTACCAAACTTCAGAACAACTGGCTCACGGAAGGTAAAAAGAAACAGTGAACAGGTGCTTGGATCCAGTGATTCATTTTTTTTTGATTTTCTATTTTTACATTCTTAATCTGACCACACATATTTCGTACTGTTTCAGTCTCAGTCTGTGCTTGATGCAGTGATTTACACTTCTTGTTGTAAAAATGTTTTATTGCAGCTAAGTCTCCATTGAAAGTCATTTTAATCTCAATTAAAGTTCTACCCAGTCAAAGGAAAAAGCCACATGGAAATAAGACACAAAATCCCTCAGTGTGATTAAGGAATAAGACATCACGTTTCCTGACTGCTATTAACTCACCGCAAGAAAATATTGTTGATCTGCTTCCTGATGAAGGCTCGCAGGCCCAGGAACTTTCCATAAATCCGATGCAGGATGGTCTTCAGGAAGTCCCTCTCTCTCGGGTCCTCGCTGTCGAACAGCTCCAGCAGCTGCCGAGACAGAAAATGATAGTTTCTTAACCTTGATTCCTGTAAATGGAAATTATTATTGCTGATAAAACTATCTTTTCATTGACACTGTATTCAACGTAAAGAAAATTAGCACGTCTAGAATTTAACTTTGTACCCTGTGATTTTATATTCGTTTTGACAGACTGGAACACACTGCTGGGGTTTTGGTGTTCAATGCCGGTTATGTGACCCAGTTCTCTTTTTTTCAACCAGTGTGGCACGCTGCTTTCATTAATAATTGAGAAGTCGAAGTGCAACAAAATCGATCAATCAACCACCTGTTGAGCTCAAGACAGATTCTGACGTATTTCACCCCTCTGCCAACGCAGTTATTACATGACTCATTCAGCTTCCTGCCTCTGGTGTATGCTGTGGCTTACTGAGCCCAATGTTAAGGTTCAGAAAAATGTATTAATTCCAGTGATGGGTCATCTTTATTTCAGCTAGTGGTGGGCACACATGACATGAAACGCTGAATTATCCCCATGCTCTGGTCAACAGTGAAAAATACTAAACCATAAACACCAGCGATGGGCTTTTTCTACAAATCTTGCAATTGCTGATTTACTTGGCAACTTCAGAGCAGCTAAATAAAATGCAAACACAAATATGTTATCTTCTTAATGAAGATAAAAATGGTCTCAGTCTCACCTTAAAGGGGAACTTCGTTTTTTTTCAACCTGGGGTCTGTTTTCATATGTCTTTTCATACATGCGAGTGATGGAGAAATGAATTTTCAACATAGCTCCAGTATTTAGCCAGGCAGGCAGCTTAGCAGCTCAGCTAGCCAACAGTATGGGGCAACTTGCCCCACCACGTCTAAGTCCGCCCCTAACGTGCTTTTTTTCCCCCACACTGACCGGCTTGAATTGTCTCAACGAGTGTCCCACACCATACTAGAGATGAGAAGTGAACGAAAAACACCGGTGATAGCGCGAGCTATCGCGCAATTTCAGAACGAGATTTGCTTTTTAGCGTCCTGAGATTTGGATACAGACCACAACAAAGAGCGATCGCCAAGTAATGTGGAGGTTTTCGTTCACTTCTCATCTCCAGTATTTTGTGGGACACTCGTTGAGACTATTCGAGCCGGTCAGTGTGGGGAAAAAAAGCACGTTAGGGCGGACTTTGACGCAGGGGGCAAGTTGCCCCATACTTTTCACTAGCTGAGCTGCTAGCTGAGCTGCTAAGCTGCCTGCCTGGCTAAATACTGGAGCTATGTCGAAAATTCATTTCTCCATCACTCACATGCATGAAATGACATGAAAACAGACCCCAGGTTGAAAAAAAAAAAATGAAGTTCCTCTTTAAGACAAGGGGTCAAACTCCCAACTGTACTCAATAAAGCCTCATATAATTGTTCACAAAAATTCAAATGTTTGAGGTGGTCAAAGTCAAAACAAAGCTTCAAGCCGGTGTGCTGTTGTTCCAGGACAATGCATCTATCTACACAACACAGGTGGCAGAACTGTTACCCCAAACACATGGCGCCTTTAGACTAGCACCTACTCGACTCTACTCGGTTTGTGAGGTTTTCCATTAGGACTTTAGTACCTACTCAGCCGGGGTTCCAAACAAGCTGAGTTGAGCCGATAATGTGACATCCACAGAGTTCTGGCCACTGATTGGACAGGGAGTGACGACACATGAGACTGGACTTCCGCGCCGCCATACTATGATGTCTCCACCCACGATGAGGTGGAACTCAATTGTAACGGAAAACGACCTAAACCACGTCAAGTAGGTGCTAGTTGAAAAGCGTCTTTAGTTGCACAGCATGGCACCATCTGATTTCTAACCGTTTCCCAACCTGAAATCCCACTTGTTGTGTTGACGAAGACATCCATGTTATTAAGGAGTATTTGAAGGTGAAGATGCGACCGTTCTCGGTGAAAGAATAGTGAGGTTTGAACATAGGCTGTGTTGATAAATAATACAAGCAAAATCTTTCGCTTGAGATGTTTTCTGGTGAGGCAGAGAACTTTCTGAAGAACTCGTGTAACTGCTCTAGTGTGTTCTGTTCACTTGCCAATGGTGTCTAACAGTGTGGTGGGTGTTCAGAGGTTTTACACTGAAAAGGGAAGTCACAGTGAAGTCGCAGGCCGATCATGTAAACAATAATCTGACACTTGACTAAAAAAAAAGCTGAAGGGTGCAGTAGACTTAAGTGATAACTCTTAAGGTTCATCACTATGCAACATTTAAGACATTACTATTATAATTCTAATAAAAAGTAATCTAAATTTATTGTGATAGCTGTGAGGCAGTACTATGTACAAACACGTATTAAAAACATCTAGATTTACCGGCTGCCAATATCTTATCTAACAGTCACACAGTAATGCTCTATAATGTAAACAGATCTGAAACCTCTGGCATTAAAGCAGCTATTTGCAGCAACATTTGATGAGTCATTATCACAATACTGGCGAGGGCAGCAAATCCAATGCCACCGAGTTCAAAAGGAGTGCTTTCAGGCTCCGATCAGCTTCAGGGTACGTTGCTCATCTTCCACCAGCATGCCATCAGCACCGTGGTGACAGGGTCGACAGTCTATTTTTAACTCTGCGTATATCCAGGAAAGGGCTTTCATCATGTTGATTCACACATGTTCTTCCCCTGCACTGCCGATTTATATTCATCCACATCCATGCAGTTAAGAGGCGCAACCAGTCTTTCTTTGTTGTAAATGAGCCGCTCAAGCCGACACTATAGGTCTGCTCAAGGGCGTCACACTGCTGCTTTTCCTTATTCCCATACCTACTTTCACAGTTTGTCAGAGAACTATAACCGGTTTCTCAGAATCCACAATGAACTAGAGTTGTGATGGACGCATAAGCACTACGCTCAGTTCTATGACTTCAGCATCTCCGAGGAGCTGAAAGCAGTCAAACTGTCTTCAGCTGAGAGGAAATTAAGTGGGCTGCATGACAATTATTCATTTATTGGTTCATTGAATTATTTTATTCGCCCACTACAACAGACAGAGGATGCTGCCATCAGTGAGTCCACTAAGCTCATAGAACAGGAGCAGTCAAGTCATTGCGGCATTAAAAACCTCTGAACATTTGTGTGATTTAAATAGCTGTCTGAGACTCTGACATACCGACACCAACAGCTATTGATAATCCCTCCGAAGGATTCAGGACATTGTGTGCAGTGCTGTAAACTAACACTGACTGGTTTACAGCCTGTAATTTTGGCTCAATGTAATAAAGTAAGTTGATGTGTTAAGGAATATTACCATCAGTTATCCCATCTAACGCACAGCACTAAGGCAAATTGATCTAACAGTGATAGAAGATGTTATAAATACATGAAAATCTAAATATCAACAACATTTGCAGTGCCCATGAAAGAACCCTAAAGGGTTAAATCAACATTAGGGCTGAAGCAATTATTTGATTGGCAGAAAATTAATCATCATTTGCTTCTGATCTCTCAGCTGCACTGAAGTTAATCAATGATGACAAAATGGGATTTGGACATTGCACCTGACTATTATGAAACAAAAGCTGTCCGAGAATAATTCAGACATGATGCTAGTGCCTGAGGTGAAGTCAATATTCAATCACAATAGGTCACACTAGCACCTGAATTTTGCAAATAGTACCAGCACATGTCCCTGGATAACACAGTAGCCACAGAATCATTTTTCACTCCGAGTCAAGACATAAAGTAATTAGTATGACTACATGTTATAGTAATTATAACATGTAGTGACATCCATCTGTATTAAGCTGTAAGGCACAGCTGCTTTTTACAGACTGTGAGGAGATATAGAGGAAAACACAAAAGCAAAACCAGGGAGAGCAGGTTGGTTGAACTGGCTTTAACAGTTCTAACAGTAAAATAGTCTAAAATAGCTCAACATGAGAATAATTAGAGTACTACTGAAAATAAATTCCTGGTATAAAAACTGATGGACCCAATTGGAGTGAAACACTTGACAACAAGCCCCCTGTGTTGCCATTCGACAACAACAACACTAAAGAAACCCTGTATACAGAATATAAGACTGTTAAAATTCAGTGTGGAATAACTTTCAAGTGAAACAGCAGCTTTCTATTTGTGTATAAAACCTCAGGCTCTCACTGACCCTGGCTGGACAATGTCACGTTAAAGCCATTGGGTCAGATACACTGCTCCAAGCACGATGCAAAACAAGGGTGCAAGCACATAGCTGACAAGTACTGCTGTGTAACCTCTGACCTTTGTGCAATTTTATTTCGTTTGGTCAATAAATGTCTTTACTGGTTGTCAGTACAGCCTCAAGGAGCTGCTAACAGGGATACCAGATTATTGCACACTCTGCCTGCATACATGTGTCCTCTGGTCGATTATTGCAGGTGTACAGCGCTACGTACAGGCGAGAAAACATCTTGAAATGGTGTTAGCAATGAGTTTGATTCACTGAAAACCCACTGAAATCTGATCATATCGCACGATCAGACAGTGATGCAGTTTTGCATCACACATTTAACATCTTAAATGTGCTTGCAAATGTAAAAGAAATGTTTGAAAGAGTTCTCTATGGCTTTAAGGTAAGAAACTTTAGTGATCCCTCATCGCGGAAATTCACAAGATAACACAACCACAACAACAAGACAAAGTTCCTCCACACTGTTTGCAGTTACTGTGTCATGGCATGAAACAGTGACTGAATCACCGCCTAGTAGGACTACATGTTAACCACCAGTGACTTCATAGCCTTATAGCCATTTACAAGCTGTGGCTCTGCACTGCTAAACTACTTTAGCTTTTATTTAATAACCACAGCGTCATCTGACAAACTCAACAAACACATGACTTTGAAACGACGGCTGCGCTGTGAATTTGGTGAAAGAAGCGTTAAAATGTCCTGGTCTCACACACTCATTCACATTTGTGTCGTCTGCCGTGAGGTCTACCGTTTTGCTCCACGCTGTCAATCACAGAGGCAGAGAGAGTCTTCTTCCTTAAGGGACAGCAGCAGCTAAGCTCCAATTTAAGCTACAGACACTAAAACAGCCCGTTCTGAGGGGCTTCACAGATTTACTAATGAAACTGATTTAGGTATGGATCAAATGCATCACATGACCACAAGCTCCTGAAAACATCTGATTAATACTAAACCATAAACTGATAACAAATAGATCCCACATGTCAACACAACACACATTTTTACCAGTGATCCCTGGCAAAAAAAAAGCCTAAAATACAACCTGACCATGTGTCCGACCACATGTTCTGCTCTTAGCTCCACATATGGTTGTTTTCCCATGTTGGAGGCTGTTTGCTGCAGCAGCTGTGCTAGCACTAGTTGATCCAGTAGCGACTGAGCAGCACTCTCTTTAAAACCAACGACTTACTCTTAGAATAGAAAAACACGCTTGAATAATCTCGGTTCCATGGAGCAAGTTTTTGCCACTTCAAGATACTTGTCACTGCTCCTGTGTGGTTCATTTGCTCTCCACATGCTAACAGTTAGCTAATACATGCATTTCTAAAATCCATTTGCAATTACACTTTGTACTACCAGCTGCTATGTTTCATTATTGTTTTATGTCACACGAATTTCTAAGGGTGAGTCTACAAGATAGCGATGAGATAAAAAAAAAAAAAAAACTAAAAATGATAGTAAGCAAAGTCACTGCTGGGTTTGTCTTAGGTAGGCATGTATTTATGGAGGCAAAGTAAAAAGCAAAAATAAAAAAAAGTATGGCACACCTAACAAGGATTGTTCTCTGTTGTTGTGGCTTTGCATGGATACCTCAAAGATATTTCATCCAATGCCAAAATGTTTTTTGAAAACAAACCACTGAACCTTGGTCTCTTCTGGTAATTCTTCTCCTGATGTCCCTGTCCAATGTGAACATCTCAGAGGGATCTTTGAGGACCTACTCCTATGCTGCCTGTGTTATAACTGAAGTTAATCAAGCCACAGGCCTTCTTTCCCTGCTTTTATTGCCACCCAAACCTCCACTTCTTTCTCTTGGCTGCAACCACACTCTGCTTCTCTACCCCTGAAGAGTAAACAACAGGCAGCTATTTAAAACTTCCCAACGACACACTCACATCATGGAAAGTCGGACCAGGCACCTCGGATGTGGCCCAGCCAACATTCCAGGCCTTGCGGTCCACGTTAGCTGCTGCTTCACAAGAAGTGAGGCATTCCTGCAGTAGGTGGGTACTAAACCAGGACTGATGAGACGAGCTACAGAGTATTAACGGTTTGACTCATCCAACAAAGCATACAGTGGGCTGGTAAACTCCCAAAACACATCACAACGTGCCGGTAATTACTGCAGAACTTAGCACATTCACAAACTCTAATCATTCGATCTGTACACAGCTGTGATTAAGCGAAAAGGGTAAAAATGTAAGGTCACAACCTCTTAAATGTGAATAGTTTCCTTTCTACGGTACTCAATACAGAAAGGCACTGCTGTTCAGACAAAACCAGACACTGGACTCTAACTTAAATGACCCCAAAACTAAAGACTGTAGCTTTATTAATTATGAATTAACAATGGGTGAAGGCACTGTGACCTACTAAAATCTATTTTTTGTTAGCCATCACTACTGTGACATGAGGTTTGTCGGCCTACAAACACACTCTGATCCATGTGCAATTAAGTAAACCACTGGTGACAGTGTGTCTCTAATGCGATCTCCTCCGAGAAAGTCTTCTATCAAAGGAGTATTTTTGTCTAGATACTAATATTTCAGTGACAAGTCGATGCAAATATCTGAAAATGACATAAAACTTGTTTTGTTATGGCACCACAGATTTCAAAGGCACCAAACAACAGCAACAGGTGTAAAGGCAACATTAAGTGCTGGAATAAAAACAGAGCATCGTGCAAGGAGATATTTTGCATTTTGAGTCAGATAATCAGCTATAGATAAACAAAAACCAGCATGTGAATGGTATCACAGCATTTTGAACAAATGGAAGAAACAGCTCAAACTGAAAATATTCACATTCTGAAATTTTATGGTAACTATTTGCACTTTGCGAGATTTTCATCTTCTGTAGCAATGCTCCACACACAATGTTCACAAAGGGTAATGTTACTTCATACAGGTTAATGCAGGAATAGATTGGATTTAACTGACTGAGGTACAAAGAATGTACCTTTTTAAATCGTATTCTGGTATTGTGACATTCCTCAATCAATCTTTGATGTACTATGCTAGTTCTGAAGCTGTTGATACAGTTACACAGTCATCATTACGACACAGCTGAGTCATGCTAAACGTTCTGAAAAACACCTACCTGCAGAACAAACTTCTGATCAATATATCGCTTTGCAATGCTGGGCTGGAAGTCTGGATTTTCTAAGAAACGCAGCAGGAACTCGTAGACCAGCTGGAAGAAAAAGAAAGTAAAAACACAAATAGGAATACGCACTTTGTAACGACTACCACACACAATTGTGAAACGAGACACAGGCTCAAATATCTGACCCTTACTTGCATGTGAGGCCATGAGGCCTCAAGGGTGGGTTCATCCTCTTCTGGGTCAAAATCTGGATTTTCACTTGGCGGAAGAGCCCGGAAAATGTTGGTGCTGATCTGCAGAGAAAAGAAAGTGTCTTGTTAATAAAAAAACAAAACAAAACAAAACCAATCAATGAGAGCGTAGGAGATATAGTTGGAAAATACATATTTACAGATAGTAAACAAGTTTTCCTTTAACATAATAATATTTGATGGGGTAAACTGATAACTTCGTATGTGCATAAAAATGGCCATTTGATATATTATTATGACTACTGTATTCGTAAAAAGTTCATTAGTTTGTGTTTTTCTACAAAATGATCTTCAGTTTAACCAACTATGCAGGTTTTTGCATCACTAACAGAAGAAGTACCTATAGCATTATCCAAAACCTGTCACTATAATTAGCTGCTAATATTGTTAGCCCTACAGTGCCCCATGTCTCTTTTAAAAGCAAACATATATGGAGTTGTAGTGTTCATACCGTGGTTAAAGTTAATTTGTATATACGTCAAACAACTCAGAAACAACACACTAAATCAGGCTACACGTCACGAGCTGCACAGCCAGGTTTTTGTGATAAGCAGCTGTTAAAGATTAAATAACTTGTCGTAAAACCCAGGAGAGACCCAATATAAGCCTGCGTGCATTAACATCACTGGCAGCTTGCTAATTGGAGTGGAAAGCAAACTTTTTCTGGACTATTTTTGAGCATGCTTAATTCAGCTAAGCATGTTTAACACTGTTTCCAAAACAGAAAGCAGCTTAATAAAACCATTACCAATTCCGCATCTGTCACAGCCCCCTCCTATTAAAATTCTGCACCCAAGACAATCACTGTAGACAGGTCAGTGCCACCTCTATCCCACCTTGTTATTTTTAGTAAGGGTGAATTTGAGAGTGACACACACAGCAGCGGTGGAGCTGGAAAAGCCAGCATTATGTGATTGGATGCACACTCCCATGCTGAAGTGATAGAGACAACATCAAATTAACTATTGGCAGCTAGAAAATCCAACTGACACTAATGGGAGAGGGAAGGCGGCAAAGAAATTTTAAACCTGACACTGGTCCAAACTCTGACATCCTGACAAATCCAAAGAAAAACTTAAAATCTGAGTGCAGCTTGTGTCCTAGCTGGCAGCATTGGTGCACATGAAAAAGGTAAAAACATTAATTGATGTCCTCCTCAAACATATAACTCACTGAGGCTGTTACACAACGCTGACAGCGACTGTAAGCAAACTAGAGTCTAGATGGATCCAAGAGTATGATCTAAAGCCTCCAGCGTTCGTCGTCAGGCAACGGTGTGATGGTGGCTTCAAAGCAAACATGGAAGAGCAAACAGTGTGTGCAGAGTCGCACATTATCATACAAAACAGCTACACAACAATGTAAATTAGCTAACCTTGTGTGCCTATCTTCAGGACAGGAAGGTTGAGAAACAGGAGCAGTTCCCAGCTTTCAGTTCAGTGACCTCTTAAAACAAAGCTTTTTCTGTTAGGAACCTCTCCAAACTGGCTACACATGTTTTTTGATTGTTTTGTTATTGATAAGCAAGGAAAATAAGCAAAGATTAAAAGATAAAGAAAGTTAATTTAGAGATGCAGAGATTTATTTTATTTTTTTTACATTTCCTGTCAATTTAAATTTCTTCCGACCCTTTAGATTTTTACTGTGACCCTTGAAGGGATCCTGACCCCCAGGTTGAGAACTACTGAGATACAGAGCTCTGGTCATTGACTCGACATCACAGGTTTTCTCAACAGTCAAATTATTGCTTTAAGAACTTCCCGTCAATGACAAAATCTCAACAGGTGCATGTTTTGGAGGTCTGCCTATTTGGGGGTCAAAGCTGAAACACATTTTGGGCACACAACTTTTTGCAAAAATGTGTGCAAAGCTCTTCTCTATGGCTTTTACAGCTGTTTTAGTGTGCACAGCTGGGTCATATAACAAAGCTTCCAAGTAACATTAAAATACACACATACAGTTCACAAATTCAAACTCAACTGACACTCAGTTCTTTTGATTTTTGCTTCCTATGTAGCCTGGACTGTTAAGGAAGTCGATTAAAAATGCTGCTAATGCTCTTTTACATTTTAGATGAACACAATCATTCGTGTTACTGCAGGTACAGCAGGACTTGTTTTGGCTGCAGCTCACTAACCAAAGTCACTGTGATTTTCCTGGAACCATCCACGGTTGATGAGGGCTTTGTGACATTACACATCGCTCTGCTGGAAATGTCTGCTGAAAAGAGGTAAACACGGTAACAATGCTTAGGTTGCTATAACATTCACATGAACCACTTTTTGATTTCAACGCGACTATTTTAGTATAATTTCACTACTGGCTGCAAAGAATGGCAAGGAAGCTTGGTTTCAAGGATGAATGAGCCCTTAAGCCAACCACTGCTGCTGCGCTGAGCTGTTATTTGCCTGCTTGTGGTCTTCCTGTTACTTTGGAGAAGTCTGACACTGTACTGCAGCTGTTTGTGAGCTGATGAAAACACCATCTGGCAATAATGATCGTGCAGCATTCAAACTCATTTACATCGAGCATCTCATCCATTCTTTAGCCAGTAAGACAGTAAAACAACCTGTTGACTGCCTGCAGTGGCTCGTACCAGAGCAATTCCCTCTTAAATTCCAGGCTGTTTGCTTTAAGGAGCACTTTGTGATAACTGTGCTATAAAGTTAGTCATTTAAGCATTCACAAAACACAAATACTGTCCAGCTGAAAGTTACAACACACTCTGTGCTAGCAAATTGACTAGCCATGATCTAAAAGAAACAAGCCAAGATACTTCAATTTACTGAGGCATTACTCAGAAAGCAGTTAAAAGAAAATGGCAATAGCATTTCCTTGTTTTTTAGTTTACTGTTTCGAAGCTGCAGCTGAAGCTCACCAAGAAAATTTCATCATCAATATGACACACGTGGCCACTAAACACATCACAAAAGACTGCCTAAATACACTGAACAAGAAAAATACTGATATTTCCACTCAGCATGCAAACCTCTGACATATCAAATGGAGCCCTCTCAGATTAATTGGTGGAAATTAGGTGGAAACTGTGAGGTTAGCAAGCACAGAGACTGAGGAAGGAGAATGAAGAGTGAAGTAAATGTCAAGGGATTTGCTTTGTTGAGTTCAGGAGAAAACATTTTAACAAGCAGGGGAAATTAGAGAGTATTATTCAATTAATTTTTGGCTTAATTAGTTTAGTATTCATGTGCAATTTGTTCAATAAAAGCATATGCAAAATAATTTATTTGTCCTCTGTGTTTGCAGTCAGTGTTAGCTTTAAAAATTGAAAACCAAAAACCAAAATGACACGATTTACCAGAGCCACTGTTAAAAAAAAAAAAAATCTTTGAATTTTCCTCTTCTCGATAGTCCTTGAACTACTCATCTGTCATTCTGTCGGGAAAACAAGCCAAAACTAAACCTAAAACTGAGATTTTTACATTAAAATGACTATATTCTGCATATCACAACTTTTTTTTTTTTTTAATTACCACTTTTTCTCACTTGATTGAGGAAAGAAAAAAGTCAAGTCTGGAGTCTTTGGCAATCAAGAAGTCATCTGTGACTCATCTCTGAACAGTCGTGACAAACATTCTGACTGTTTGATTTTGCTTTCACAGAACGGATAAGAGACGAGGATAGAAACAAATCAAAGGTGTAAGTTGTGAAATTTGGAAAAACACTGCACATATCGATTCCAGGTCTTCTACATGTTCTGTAATATAAATGAAGAACTCTAACTTCAGTTTCTACTTTTGTGATGACTTGCAGTTTTCTAACTTTGTTACACCGCACAGTAGACATTTTTGAGATCTCTCTATTTCGAGCTGTGGTCGTGCTGCTTCCACTGAGGTGCAGAATTTCATATTCCAGTGAAAAATAAGCCCACAGTTAATAAAAATAAGCTTGGGGTTCAGAAGGAGAAGAAAGAGATTTACGTAACATTCAGACCAAAAGAGTTTGGAAGCAGAGTGGTCTCAACCACTTTCTGTAGTATTTGAGAAAAATGGCTTCAAAGTTTTGTGTTTTCAAGAACGGTCGAACATAGAAAGCGCCACTGTAACGCTATATTTGGGTTGTGGGTTAGACCACTTTGTCACTAAAATTTAGACCATAAAATATTACAGAAATTATATAAACTCAGTGGAGATTTTTTGTGAGTTAGACCACTCTGTTTCTCACCGCCTCAGCTGTGATGCCACATTTGCCAACACACAACGCGACACTATTAGGATGCATTGCACCGCTGCTTACATAGACAATGGAAGCATGGGAAAGATGGATCCTGTAGACACATACTATAACTCTGACAAGTTAAGCAGATTAATACACAAAATAAAGACACTTTTTTGCAGCTTTGCAAATGCTACAACAAAACTGTGAAACCAGCACTATGAAGTCTTTGTTTATGCAACAGCAGAAATTGGCAGTTGAGTTACAGAAATAAAATCTAGATCTAAAAATATTACAGAAAATATATAAAACTCAGTTGGGATTTATTGTGGGTTAGACCACTCTGCTTCTAACCCCCTCATTTAATCAGGCATATTAGCAATTTCGCATATCAAATGGATAGAAATGGCAGGAAAATGCTGGTGACTTGCCAGTACAGCGCCATTTGGCAACAAAGTTTAAACACACAACCCTTTGCAGCAACAAAATGCATCGCTGGATAATCAAATACACACAAGCACACTTTCCTGCCTGATTACTTTGTACCAAGGGCACCATTTTTCTACTGTTTAGTTTGTTATTGTTGCAATGGAAGGTCAGAATTACAGTTGCCATGCCATGTTTTTCCCCACTAATTTAGCATTCAAACATATAATCCCGCTACTCCAACAAATTCCTGCATCATATTTCATTAACTTGCTGGTATTTCAAACAGCACACCGTGCCAGTGCAACCTCTCGTTATGAATACAGCTATCAGTCTCCACTGATTTAGCAAAGGCATAGTGGGCAGACAATGGGGCAAGGCCGTCTCTTGTGACATAATTCTGACGTCCGACGAGCCTGATGTGATGTGAGGATGCAGCACAAGTCCTCAGTAAGACACAGCAACTTTCTAGATCACAGTAATTGCTTTACATTATCATCCGCAGAGCATGCTGAGGATGGAGAATAATTTATGTAAACTTTTAATTTCCTAGTGACATCACAGGACAGCTCCAGCGCTATTGAGGGCATTCATTTGGCTCTGATTTAAACTGTCTGTGAAGCATAATAGGTTACATAATGCACCACACAAGCGTCAGACATGCTTCTTTAATTCCCCCAGTCACTTCGCATATTGAAAAATAACTACAGTTGGACAAAACAAGACAAAATACTGTGGGAGGATGGCAAACATGGGAGGCATGTGAGAAATTTTCATGGAGGGGAAAAAGGAAACAGTTATATTTGTGTGTGTGTGTGTGTGTGTGTGTGTGTGTGTGTGTGTGTGTGTGTGTGTGTGTGTGTGTGTGTGTGTGTGTGTGTGTGTGTAAGTAATGTAGGTGGATTCAAAATGGGCTGTTCTGAAGCGACAAGAGCCGCAGGAGGTGAAACCGGTGTAGGTTCACTGAAGACAAGGGAGGCTGGAGATCTGTGAGGAGTCAGTCTTCGGGCAACAGCAACCAGCGCCTAGCAACACTTAGCATGGAAACGAGTGAAGCAGTAATAAAAAGAATGAAAAAGATGAGAGCTAAATGAACAAAAAAAAAAAAGATGGTAATTATATCTCATGCTTGTTCGTTCAGGCTTTCCACCCTTATCCCTGGCACAGAACAGGACGAATTCTATCAAATCTTCGATAATATACAAGTAACAATTATAGAGCTGGAGGCAAAATCTCCTTTCACGTAGATGAGAAACCTTGCTGTTTGTACTCCTAACAACCTCAGTGATCAAAGCCGTCCTCACTGCAGCAGAATAATAGGCAGCACTTTAAACACTCACCTCTTCATTATCATGTGATGCCAAGCATGGAGTATTCGGGAGAGCTATTATCAACCCAGCTTTCTGAAAGTGCAGCTGCTATTTGTCTAACCTCATTCAGAAGCCCGTCTGTAGTGCAGACACTTGCCTCTGAACTGGGCTTTCTCTTAAGCTCAACCCTTGTTGATGTACTATACGCTGCAAAGGTTATGAGGAAAGAAAATCAACAATGTCTGCACACCAGTAGGAGTCACACATTCGCACTACTGCAGGTAGCAAACCTGCTAGCCTGCTGTTGTGGCAGCCCAAGAATGGCTCCTCATCCAGAGCGTGACCTGTGGCTTTGTCTCTGGTAGTAAAAGTAAAAGCAACTTTAACGTAGCTTGAGTTGATCCTGATTAAAAATGTCATGTAATCACAACAAATAACAAATGTAAAAGTGATTAATTTGCAGTATTATCAGTATTTGGTGTCTATATTTAGTTGTCATCTCTACGTTTTAGCTTGAATTTGTGTTGTATTTTATAAAACTGCTCCCACACTTTCATTTGCATACATTTCTGGCTGCTGGTTTTCTGTTGTGTAATGACTGAAAAAGTTTGCAAAAAAATATTGCTGAATAATTTCAATTACTTCGGGTTGCTGACATCGAAGGATTCAGTGCTATGTCTGCTACGTCATCTATTCTTCCATCATGTCTTATAGTCTGTTTATTTTTGGGATAAAAAGCAATGTTTGCATTTACAGACAGAAAAATAATGAATGAATAATGAGATCACAACATGACAGACAAGGTTGAGAGAAAAAAGCTTAAAAAATATGTTTGTTCCTTTTCTTTACATTTGAACACAGAAGTTTTGATTGTCATACATCCGTTTCTCAAACATAAGGGCTGATGCACAATTTGCTCAGTGAGTTGGGATAACTTCACAGCTTTTGTAATATTACAGAGCTGGTATTTATTTAAGTTTTTGTATTATTAGTTGTCGTAACCAACAGTCTGGTCAGTTTCCATCCGAGTTTTTGATTGCTGTAGGGGTGGCTCTGGCACAAATACAGTCAACTGTTAACTGTCAACCCCATGTTTACCCTCCAGTTAAACAACCGCCTTCACGCTACTAACAGTTTCAAAACCATGGCAGCAAAATCCAAATCTAGCACACACTGCCAGACAAAATGTGTTTGAACATGATATCTGTTGTTTTTTTCCAGTTCAACATCTGCACCACACAACACGCAATGTGTAGTTTTAATACAAAAAATTATGCCAGAAAAGATAATTTAGTCCATGACAGCCGCTGTCTTCTAAATCTAACAGCTCACTAAATCTGTCTAAAATGCAAAAGTGTAGCACAAATTGCATTAAAGACTCCCTCAGGTGAAAAAAAAAATCCCTTTTATCTTTGGTGTTTTTGTGCATGCTTAGAAACATAGATGAGCAGTCACAGCTGTGGATGTCTACCTTGAAAATGCAGTGCACTGATGACAGCCTCAAAAACACAGACTCAGATTTCCAGTGTTTCATACAAAACAAACTTCAGGAACCAATCCTTTAAAACTTGCAGGATGGGACCTCCATATCATTATTCGTATTCAGAATTGGTTTCCAGTTCGAAATGGAAACCAATTAGCTAAATTACTCCGACATGGAAGTAGTTCTACAGTGCTTAAGCAAAGCTGTAGGTGAGCTGGTGAACTTTAGATTTATATCTGGGCCATACTAAGTTAGGAAAATATAATTTTAACAGTAAAAAAACTCAGAAATACGCAATTTGAAACACAAAGATGCATCTTTAGGAGTCATGTCAATCACATTTAAAAGAAATTCAAGGCATAAACATGATTAACTTCCTCCTTTTTCTAGTACAAATGATAGTGCATGAATGAGCATGAACTTAAACAACGCATCTCATCTCTAAATGATACATAGAAAAACAGCTCAAAGTTTCTGTTTTTTGCCGAGTCGCTAACTAAAGCTGGATTTCTGAAGCAAATGCCAAGGGAGTACATATACAAAGAGCATACTAGCTGTAAAGCTAAAGTACTGGGGCCCATTGCTTCGTAACGTTGCAGCAATGTATTTCACAAACCATTTAACTACACTGCAGAGACACCATTTGACTCCACACCACTGTCTGCTACATGTCATGTTGTTTTCTGGTTCAGACAGAGCCTTTGGGGAAGACTTTGCATGACAGTAAGCATGATCAGCCTTGCACGCATGTAAAGCAATGTGAGCCTGTGATCCCTTATTTATCAAAAACTTGTGCGTTTTCCTGTTATTTCTAACCATTTGATATGCAAAAGTGTCTAATATGCCTGATTAAATGAGGAGTTAGAAGCAGAATGGTCTATCCCACAAAAAATCTCAACCAAGTTCTATACAAGTTCTGTAATATATTGTGGTCTAGATTTCAGGGGTGAAGTGGTCCAACCCACATCCAAATATATATCATTCTTGAAAAAAAACTACAAAAACTACAGAAAGTGAGTTAGACCACTCTGCTTCCAAACTCTTCAAATGAAACCCCAATTAAATATTTGATGTTGTTGTTTTTTACATTTTCAATTCTTCTCATTTGCCACCGAGTAAGCTCTTTATAGAGAGGGCTGCCTTAAATCTCTTTGTGGGTGAACAATCAACGTGACGGCACTCTTTCTAAATTACCCTAAGCATCTTTTTTCTGCATTGTGTTTTCATATGGATGCATATTCGACAACCAATATGCTGACGGCTATTTCTTTGTGGCAACCAATATTCACCAAAAATATCATCCAACTGAGATATCGGACTCCATTTCCACCGACTAACAACGTCAAAATTCCTCCAATCAATCTAATTTTGCTCTCGTCTTTGCTCTAATAAGTTAATTACATTGAACTACGCAACACCCGAAATTCAAGAGACAAGGCAAATCCTAAATCAATAGCTGTACGGCATGACATGAATTACAGCCTACAGTCCATTAGTAATCTGAAGACTCCTTGACTCAGCTGTGAATGTGCTCACTGGTATCCATCATGATAATCTGCAGTGTGGAGTGAATCACTGCAGGACTGACAACAGGACTGACTGTTGTGTTATAACTGCTGCACATGAGTCATTATCGTACTGTGGGAGGAAACTAGGCTGCTCAGGGCACCTGCTATGGACACAAATCTATACCATGTTGGGAAAGATTCTTACTTTGGATTGGCTGTTGAACACATTATTGTGTAACGCCTCTTGCGACAGTCAGTGTGCTAATCGCTGGACCAAGACCTCTGCTCAGCCGGTGCCACACTCTGACAATTATACTTTTGTATGACAGTTCAAGTATTTCTCGAAGAGGATTCACTAATTTGATTTAATCTTTTCCAACATTTCTGAAATCATATGATTCATACCGTCAGAACTCTCATAGCAATCACATCACACGAGGATGAAAAGCACATTTATGACTTGAAAATTCTCAAATTAATGCTGAAATGAAAAAGATGGCTGTCAACAAAGTTTCCTTAGTCCGATTTATTTAGGCTGAACAATTTCTTAGAATACTTAGGACTTTTAACTACTGTCAACTTCATTTTGCGCATTTGTTTTTCACACATTGATTAAAAAGACATTAAATAATTTTGTCCTTTCTTTACAGACCTTAATAATTGAAATAAAGCATTGAAAGTGTAGCTTTATATTTAGGTATTCTGTTGATTCACTGCCTAGTGTGACCGTGACTCACAAACTCAACAACTAGGTGTGTTCTTCTTCATTCTACTATTTCCGCTATAATACCGGATAAAAAAATGATGGAAAATGAAAACAGTACAGGTATTACCCTGAATTTCGTGCAACCTGTAGTTTCGGAAAATGCATTAGGACTAATCTGAGTAAATCACTCCTGTTCACAGAAGTCTTGTGTGATATTCACTGTCATTAGCTTAGTAAAGGTCAATTTGGTTTTAACTGAGAGAACAAGTTTGTCAGAATCTTAAGTCAGTGGACAAATTGCACACAGTGAATTTGTTTGGTGAAGCTTCAGACATTTGCTGTAATAATCCTCGAACAAACACAACGGGCAGCACCATCTTATCTGTACTGTTGCCTGGATTATTGGAATTGTATGTGCGTGCGTAATCATTCAAACTTTCAACAGCAGCTGCCACTAGCTGACAATGGAAGAAAAACCGACAGAAAACACATATCACTCTTAGACTTGAATATATTATTAAAGAATACTGAGAGAAAGAGGGAGAATAGAACCAAAATAATGACAAACAACATTCAGTGTTTCAGTATAATTTGTAGTTTCATTAAAACTGAGCTCAACATGCATTTCACTGGAGAGCAAAGGAGAAGTAGAGGAAGGGATGAACAAAAATCCAACCCATTAAATGAATCCAAGATTATTAGGCTCTTCCTGTGATTACAATGTGCTCTTTGTGGTTAAAATGGAATCAGTTCGGTAACAGATTTTGCACGAGGACAGTAAAGTGTACCTCACGTGTCGCTGACATGACCTGTCTAGACGCACAATCAGCCTCCATTTTTTAATCCTGCTCAAGTGCACAGAATCTTACACAGTGACACAGAGAGAATCCCCTCTTAGCTGTTAAATAATACACACTGCTAACAGTACATAATTTAACACTTGGGAACTAATTGCTCCGGTCGTTGCTCTGGGCACTGCATGAGTTTATTCTCTATAAAGGCCAAAGACATTTAGAGAAGGACAAATTAACTTAAATGACTGCATCCTCACCATGTTAGTGATCTCTGGGTATGCCGACTCCACCAGCACACCTCTGTTCGTGGAGACAAAGTCCACCAGCTCATTCAGCGTGGCCCTCTTGATCTCCTTGCTTTTCAGGTCTGTCACTGAGTCGTCAAAGTCGAAGAGCACGCAGCACTGCTGGAGCTTCTGAGCGAACAGTTCCTGCTGCTCCGTGGAGGGGGCATCTGGAATCACACAGGAGGAGAAAAAAAAAACAAAACACTGATTTACTACTGATCTACACCGGAAAACATGATCTAATGTAACAGATTACAGATGAGACAGGCAGGGATGGTAGCTGCAGTTCTCTGGTGTGTGTGACTTGCTTGTACAGAACAAAAAATGGGATTGTGCATTCTGACATTTAGGGACAGGACAATTACCGTATACAACATTTGGCATTTTTCCGATCATCTGTATCAGTATTTTTGATGGACCACTAATTGATAAATTAAATGCACTGCTTCAGGTCTAATGCAGCAACCTCTCTGTGTCTGTAGTCACTCTGGTCTCAGAAATGTCTCAGGCAGAGACTGCAACAACTGAACAAGAAAAAAATAATGAATAATGCTTTAGGACATGGACCTTAGTGGGCAATAAAAGTTACAGAGCAGTAAAAGATTAAGAAAACAGAAGTAGTGCAGGAGACAAACTGACTAATCTCAGTCGATCCCACATACACAGAGGAGATAATTTACTCACTCCTATTTGTATTTTCCATATTCAGTCATAGTCACCCACATTAATGAAGAAGCCTAGTTATGAACAACAAGTTCCCTGCTGTCAAGTGGATTTTAGTTTTTGGCATCAGTGGCTAATTCTAAACCTGTCTGAGCAGGTCTGAAGATATGTAGTCATAACAAAAAAAACTTCTAATGATCTTTTTTATTGCATAATAGTACTAACTAAACTGTAAGAAGACAAACATCCAGACACATACAATACACCTTATGTATTTGCCACACAGAGGCAACCCAGTCATTCTCGGCTTTGATTGCAAAGCCTTTTATGGATTAGGCGGTGAGTGCCTGCAGGGTTATTAGAGCTGTCAAACTTGACCCCAGCTAAGCTATAAACAGCATTTGGCAGCTGTCCAGACATGCAGTGACACACTGTACAGTGATGTTCTGTTCCAGCACAGCGGCATCTCATCGCTGCAGACACTGCACTTATTCTGTAACAGCAGAAGCATGTTCCAGCATCAGTGGAGCCACACTGTAGATCTGATTTACAACTGCTCAACAACTGGATACCCTAAAGGTTTGGGGGGTTATGCAAATCCAGATCCTGTCCATGACAACAGTTGACAGTGAGGTATATGCATATGTCTTCATTAAAATAAATGTCTAATCCAAACTAGCATTAAGTTTAAAAAAAGTTATTTTATAAAGTTACATAAAATTAAACACATTATGAGTTATCTTGTCAGTTCCTACTCTAGCTCATCTCTAACAGAATCTGGGTTAGATGCATTAGATTAATCAATATACTGACAGTAACTAGTCACAGTCTTTAAATGCCTATTTATATGAATTACTATCTCAATACACAGAAGCTAAAACAATTAAATGATTAATTAAATATATGAATCGGTGATTAATTAATGCCATGAGTTATTTTAAAGCCAGACATTTACTGTTAGAATTAGCTGCTTGTCACTTTGGGATCTGGTATTTGAAATTTTCTGCCATTTTTCAGGAAAAAATGTTTGGATAATAGACTACGTACTTAATCACGACATTAACAGTTTATTGCACTGCTAAAACACACAGGGAGTGTTTTTAACCAAGAGAGGAGTCAGAGTGACAAGCGTGAACTGGACTGAACAGGCATTACCCTATAAAATGGACAGAGGAGATCTCACAGTCAGGCACAGAAAGAAAATTTACAATGAGCTTCACACGTAGTGAAATGTTCCAGTGGCGTTGACAGCTGACGAAGTACTTATGCAACTGAACTCTGCAGGTCAGACCACTGGCTGCTGTTCAGAGTGAACTCAATATGGGAGTGTCAGTGTACCAAGCCGACTTGTTAACGCACTACTTTGCCTTAATGCCAATTTTCCAAAGTATCGAATCTCAAAGGATTCCATACTGAAAAGGGCAGACTGAATACCGAACTGGAGCAAGACACATAAAAGGGCCGAGATGCCCCTGCAGCCTGAATGTGCTGTTGCTAACGTGACACACGGATAGCTCACATTTCTTCCCTGTAAGTGGTATGTGGTAGACATGCATAGGGCTGGGTGCCATCATTGTGGACAGGAATGCTACAGTCAAGCATTCAGTGTTTTCTCAGACACAGCAATATAGCCGTGTGACTGCACCCTACAGGAACAGTTTGACAGTATGTGAATTACACTTGTTTGGTTTTTTGCTGAGAGTGAGATGAGAAGACTGATGCTCATTCCTGAATTAATGGTAAATATGAAACTGCAGCTAGCAGACAGTTAGCTTAGCACAAAGACTGGAAACAAGGAAAGAGCATTGTCCAAAGGTAACAAAAAATTCACTTACTAGCATATCCAAGTCCCATTAATTTATACATTGAATTTAATTTATTTAACCATCTGAACATCGAGCAGTTTCTAGGCATTTTTTTTACTCCTGTCAAAATCTTACTTACTGTGGGCTCATTTTTCATTGCAACAAAGTCCTACACAGGCTAGAAGCCAAGAGAAATAAAAAATATCTTCAGTACAATCATAAAAAACAATTATTATTTTTTTTGTTATGGATATGCAGAGAAGCACAGAATTGTCAGTCTTTTACAAAATCTGGCTACTACACAATTTTTTAAATTTTTGGCTAATCTTCGAATGGGGCACATAGCATGAAATGAATTAAAAATTATATCCCAATGATTAGTTTAGATTTGGTCATTTTTCCAGGCAAAACTGAAAGTCACCTGACGAGTTGGAGGACTGTTGGAAAGTTAAAAATGCAAATCTTTAATATTTTTCTGCCTGAAGCATGCCTTACAATTCCTTTATGATAATTCATGCATAACATGACAAACCTCTTGTCTCTGCTTCATGGAAACAAGGGAAACATTTTAAGTGGGTTTTCACACTTTCAGAATATATTTTCTGTAAGCTTCCTTGGCAAGTACAGTATGTAAAATTCCTTTTATTTCTTCATGAGGATTGTCTTTATACCCTGAGAGGAAAAATAGCAGGGTCTGTTAGATACAGTCTGACATGTAGATGCTTTCCCCATTGTGAGGCTATTTTTGCCTTTCGCATACAGATGCATTAGTGCACAAATTCCTCAGGGTGCTCAGGAAAAAAAGGGAAATATTTCCATTAGAACCAAGAAGCTATAAACAAGAACAAAGAACAAGAAAGCATCCAAGACATCAGATAGAAATTCCGAATTAATCAAAATAAAGAAGCACACGGATTTTTCCACCTGAGCAACAAATCTTGCTGGTAATCTGAAGTATGTATTACTCCCGAGAGAAATGTTTCATCTTGAAATCACAACTACAGTGGAGCCAACATTGGAAGTAAGATGAGACACCACATTTAACCAAAGAAATCTCCCTGTGCAGTATATTCTGAAGGCTGAATCTCACAGAAAGCTCCAGGAATCACTTACACTACTATCTGGATGCAATAACATGCAATTTTATAACCACACATGGACATGAGTCAGAAAGCGGCTCAGGGTTAAAAGGAAAGACAGATACAGCACAAGATATATAATTACGCCTCAGAATCATTTTAGTTGCCCAGTGAATAATTCACAGATTGTCTTAAAAGTGTCTGCTGATCTCAGCAGGCATTGGTGTCCTGGAGATGAACTGCTATATCTGACTATAAATGCCTCTACGGTGAGGCTTTAAAACAAAAACACCTGATAAAACATTTTGAGATTCATTACTGACCTTTACAATTGCCAAATAATAATGGTATAAGCTCAAATCACAGACACAGGGAGCATCATTACATTCAAACACCACAAGACCAGATGTGATCAGATAACAGTACTAGTAAATTTTAACAAAACACTTAACGTTTCCTGCACAGTTTTGTGACAAACAATCACTCAAATCAAGTCTGTCACGCACCATTTCTAGGAAGAATCACACTACAGCAAGTACTACAATTTACTGCAGCTCGTTCTGTTGAAAAACCCGGAAACTAGAGAAACACAGCGGCTCATCTGCACCAAATTTAGCAACAACAGATTTTAAATGTTGCCAACCGCTGTCATGAAGCAACCGCATGTTGCACAAGCTATTTAGTAATAATATTTTCTGGGTTCCATTTAATGTTTTCTGCCTACTGTAAATGGGTGAATGCCGCATTGAGTTGTCACTCTGAGGCAAATACCATGTTGAGGACTGTTGAGTACCACCCTTACAGAACAAAGCAAGTTTAGAGTGCAGCACAATGTACTATGCTGTTATTTACAAATCCTATTATCCAGAAGATTTGCAAAACTGAACCAATGAGGGAATTATTTTTTACTGCAAATGAAATGCCACTTTATACTGCCTGGGCTTAGAACTGCAGTTTTGTGCCGTTATATTTTATATTTACAGATCAATTTAATTTATTTTCTTTATATTTTACACCTTTAAACTGTACACAAGTACAGGACCAGAAAAACTGGAATAAATCAGGTTTTGCCTGAACAATTTAGATTTCCTGTCAACAACCAGACCAGACAGATTTGATGGTAAAAGAGGAAACACTGCATGATCTTAGCTCTTCGATGGCAGGCATGGTTATTTGAATAGACATGCTGCCACACGGGGCATGAGGGGTCACTGAACGGTTTTAATGGTCCACATTATCTTCATTTAATTTCAGTTGCCTAAATGTTGTGCACAGTGCTGCATATGTAATGCACAGGAACTACAATGACAGAGGTTAAAGAGGAAGTATTGTGCCTAAAATTGCACAAATTACTGCAAGTGATGGGTGACCAAGTTTAGTATTCCATGAGAGACACATCCCCTCCAGCTAAAACTACATAATTATCCTGTGTTTTATAAGCATGCTCATTAATATACACGCTGGGCATCAATCTTATATTCTTTCATATGCACAAAAACTCCAGCAGCCTGCTCCAAACAAAGAATTTCTCAACTTACTTGTGTTATATCAGACGGTTAATGCAATATGTTAACACCTAATGTGCACGCTGGGAAGTCAGGAATCGTGAGACTGAGGACTGGTTTATTTGTGCAATACGAAAGATGAGCATTATTACTGCTACTAGTTTGGATGGAGTCTAATTGTCTATCAAGATGCAGAAAGTACAGATATATAATGTACTGTTTCAACGTTAACACTGCCTTGTGCACATATGAAGCAGTCATATCATAGGAAGCACAATTTGAAGTAATGCAAATTTACCCAAGTACAACTTTTTTTTTCTGTTTTCCATGACAAATCTATGAGAGAAGTCTGTCTGTCTACATGAGACAATATGTTTAATTTTGTTTCACCATTTAAATTGTCACCACAAAGCTCATCGTAGTCAGTGCAAAGCCAGATCTGAGTGTTATCTAAATCAAAACATGCTGGATGCCTTTAGCAATGTTAAACCACATGAGAAAGCTTTCTAATGACAGAAATCACTGGTGCCCTTTTCATCTTGCGAAAGACATTATCTGGTCACTTGACAAGCAATATGTGACACTACCATGCACATATTTTCCTCTAGTTGCCATCCAAGAGCTGTATGAAAAACAAAATACAACAGTCGGACAGTGCAGCGCTACATAAGTTTGACCGTCTTACTATTGTTTCATTGAGAACTTCCTACTACTGAAAATTCAGTGTTTGTAAACAGTATTCTTCCCGAATGATTGCACAAATAAGAGCATCACGAGCGAAGTGTTGATTGCTTGGGACCTCGATGAGAGATCTCAAGCTTTTAAAACAACAGAGAACACAGTAAGTGGACTAGGCTGCAATACTTTTGCCACAGACTGCATCTTGTAGTAGGAATAGTATAGATATTAGTTGTGGCGAATCAATGCTATATTAAACAGGCTGTTTACATATCACAATATACCGCGTATAGTTGTCGTTGCAAGTCATAAAGGAAGAACGACTGTATTTCTAGAAAAGTGGTAAAAGGTAGAAAGGACAACTCTTCCTAAGTAGGGTCATAAAGTACATAGGAAAGGATCTAGGAATATAAAAAACTGCTTTTATTTCCCAGGATCAATCAATGCCAGACAGAAACATTTTGGAACCAACGCTTTTCCTGTTCATCAGCCAAACTCAGTCCCACATAGGCCGACGTCTCTAATATTAGAAAGACATAGAAGACTGTGCACAAATCTAGATGCTGAATGTAACATGCATTGATGATTTATGAATATAACTTGGCCACTACTCTATTTGTTCAGAAATGTCGTAGCGTTGAAACAATGGTCACTTTTCTAAACAGAATGTTTAAATAAATGATAATATTATCATTGTTGGGACAAGTAGCAGCATTTTATATGATGATGTTGCAGTGACACAATCAGTTTCCATTTTAGTATCCCATGTTTCATTGCCCCAGTGACTGATGTGTTGTGCCCTTGATGAATGGTGTTCTGCTGCTTTCAACTGCAGCAGAGGGCAACAGTCCAACAGGAAAACAGACATGCAGTATTCAAAGGGAGTGTTCGGACAATGCAGTGTCTGACTACTAGCAATTTTCACTGAACACAACGTATTGCAAGATCAGTGCTAGATTTGCATCAAATATAAAGCTGAGACATACATTTGCAATAACAAAATATTTTCCATCAACAACGTGCTTCAGAGATATTTTTCAGAGCAATGATAGTTTGAACATAGGCATGTAGATTCAAGAATTTGACCTCCATTTGCATTTTAAACCACCGTTTTGCAGCAGGAGCACTTGGTATCTCCTTTAAAATCCAAATTGTGGTTAAACAGATCCTACTACCTCAAATATAATCCTACTGGAAACTGTAGGTGAACATATCAAATCTCTGCTTTTAGATTAAAATTTTGAAATGTATTAAGCCTTTTAAGTTGCATTTTGGCTCCAGTGCTTTAGAAAAAATATAAGGACACATTTTCAGCATGAACAGGGAACATTAATCAACATGATGGTAGAAACACTGGGGGTCTTGACCTACTCACTGCTAAATATACAACAAACATATTTATACCATATCTCAGAAACCCTAGACAACTTACACTAATGCCTGGCCTTTTGGTGGCCATCAACAGTTCACAGAACTACAGTCAAGCTGAAAGAGACCAAAACAAACTGAGGGAAAGTATGCAGGTCAGGTGACCTCTGAACAGCAGCAGACTAATCCTGCAGTTATGACATGGGACCTTATATTTACCTGCACTCCATCAAAAGTTAAAAAACAGCTGCTATGCAATAACAATAAAGTGTAGACTGCTTTTAAGATACAAACTATTCAACATCTCTATAGCTATAGCTCAACATCTACTAAAACAGAGTTAAAGCCAGAAAGAAAAAGCTGTTTAGAATTACTTATGTATACTGTCTAAGTAAAATTGTCAAATAATTACATAATATTAACTGATTTTTTAAAAGTTGTCTGCCAATCCTGCAAATAGAGACATTGAGACTGTTTTTAAAACAAAATATAAAACAGTTTTGGCATGCTGCATACTGACGCATGGAAACCCAGGAGATTTAAAACTATCTAGGCCGAAATATTTTATACATTTCATGTGAAAAACATAGTAAATTCCAACTAATAGTCTCATATTTGGCTGTACCTTTCAGAGAGTCAGCAAACAATTCACAGTAGGAGGTGACAGTAAAAACCCTTGAGTTTGCACATCTGCAGGTGCTCCTGTAATGAGCAGAGTACTGACTTCACTTGACTGCATTCCTGTCTGTTACAGCAAAGCAAAAGACAGAAGGAAAAAAAACTCAGTCATCTTTGTATCACAGCACAAGAAAATATATATTATTATCAAGTGCCTCAATGTGTACAGAACATGAGCTATGGAGAAAAAAAAGTAGTGTGACTGTCTACTGCAGGCTAAATGTGGTTGTTAATGTATGACAGGAGTGATGCCTTGCAGGTCACACAGCAGCTGCTGAACTGGTTGGGTAGGACGAAACCACATGTACAATATGAATTAGAGACTCCACATTTGTTTAGACTGCATGTTAAAATAATGCTAGCGCCATATGTAACCAAAAGATAGTTTAAAGAGTCTTCAAAACAGTTTCAATATAAAATGAAAACATCAGCGGTAAAGAAATGTAACTGGCAGTTTAACATGAGCTGCTGTGTAACCACAAAGCTACACAATGCAGGCTGAATGCAAAGAATCCACATGAGGACTCATACTGAGAAAAGACAAAGAAACAAATACACAGAAAGTGCAATAAATCAGCATTTCACTATAATGTAAAAGGCTTTATACAAGTTCAACAAGGTAATATGTTACACGAGAGCAATTAATTTTAAACAGGTACTGTATCTGTCCGACAAGTTAATAATTATTAAAATATTTCTTCCCTTGGAGAGCAAGAGTAGATCACTGAAGCGAGACATTAAAACAATGCAATGAAAAAGTAAAAGCACAACTGTTCTACATTGATTTCACACTAGACACCAATATTTTTCTAACTTGTCATTCCCAATAAAAAAATAGTTTGCTTTTTCTTTTAGCTTACAAGAAGTGTGTATATAAGTACATGTGGTCAAAACATGTCCTAAAACACTACTAAGCCACATTAATAAAAGTGTGAAGAGTACGAGCTAAAAAATATAATTAAAAAATAGATTTTGCACTGATGAACATCAGACATTTAACTGAGACAGCCATCCTGGTGATGATTCTAAATTATATTCAATGCAATGACTGGTCTGCATTTACTGTTGTGCAGCTGGGTTGCAAATAATTATTCTCATTCATCCTACAATTAATCTGTTGATGACTTCTTGATTTGTCTATAAAACGCTTTATAATTGTGTAAAATGTCTATCTCAGTTTCCCAGAGCTCAAAGTGATGTCTTACAATGATTTGTGTTTTAGAAATAACAGTCCTGAACTCAGAGAGATTTAATTTACAATTATATGAAACAAACAAAAAAAAAACCTGCAGATATTTCCATTTAAGGAGGTGGAGCCAGAAAATGTCTGAACATTTCTGCTTGAAAGTAAATTAAATATTTAGCTGAAGCTTTCAAATTAATTTTTTGCCATTCAACTACTTTGTTAAATAGCATTTTCATTTAGTTAGTTTTTACTCCAATTTACTAGTAAATATTAATTTGATCAGCAGAACTTTGTAAAACTTGAACACAACGGGCAATTTCAGGGAAAGCTGCAACAGATGACAATACCGAGTCCCAATAGCTGAGATAAGACAGACACAGGTAATCTAAACACTGCCTATTAAAATAAACTCTACACTACCTTGAACATCTTTACTGGAAACATGAATCAGCTCTAACCAATCAATTACACATGCAGCTGACAAACTGAAACGCTTGTAGCTGTCACCACAGCCAAGCTAGGCAGCTATTATTTATTATGCCCGATGGAAAGCAGCTAAAGCACTGAGGGCTATTAAGAGTTTCTCCAACATGATCTCAAGCATCTATAGCGACGCGTATGAAAGTTGCTGCTCAGAAATGAGAGTACAGATATAGCAATGATTATCTCTGATTAAAGTGGTTATTAGTGAAACAAAATGAGAAAATTATGTTTGAAAACTATCAATCCCTCCAATATCGACTCCTATCTAGGGTGAACGGTTGGGGAGTAACACGGCAAGCAGTAATAATTATGCACCCAACCCTGAGCTCAACACTTGCATGAATGGTCAATTGCTGAAGTGTAATCAAAGCACACAGTATGGAACATTAGACAGGCAGGCAATCAAGACAGGATACTGAATGCTGTCGTCAGCCAATAAGCCACCAGCAGAACAGTAATAAGTAACAGCTGAAGCTAATGGTTTTGTTTACCCAACTTCAGCACTTAAATCAGCCATCATTCAGGGGTGTTTCTAAATCTTGATTAACTAGACAAGAGTGAAAACTGGCTGGTAAGACTCAGGACTCTTACCCAATTTTAGTTATTCAGAAAGCATGTTTTATAAGGTGTTGACTTCAAGACCAAGCCAGTGAAAACAAAGTGTCCACTTCTTAGGTTCACTGAGTAACAGTTTCTCATTACAGGTACATCCAACACCATCGACAGCATCCAGCGTTCGAAGCCAAAACTCTTCTCAATCCATGCATGACAAGTTTGGTTCTATTTCAGTCTTTACACTGTACTTACTATGAGCAGTAATCCAATCTACAAGTGCTGCTTTACTACCTCTTCACTACATCTGTGGGTTACCCTGAAACTTGAGCATGTGTTATGGTTGCTGAGAATGATGAATGTCAGATGATCCGGCTGAAAGAGGTCAGGGCTGTGCATGGAGAACGGATGAACAAAACTAGCGGGCCGGATGCCGAGCACATTCCAATTTCTGCCTCGGCTAGTAGATTTCAACACATCGCGGTCTGCTTTCACGTCACTGGATCGTCAATTTCAAATGGTCCCATAAGGGCACGTTCACACTATTCCTCTGTTCAAGCTGCCAGCACAGCAGTTACTGTTGTATTTAAGGAAATGGAGAACAGCCACAAGGTGAATGGATAACAGGTGCTGGAGAGGGTGATGTTTCTAGTAGAGACAGCGTAAATAAACTTTCTCAATGAGCCAAACCCTATTTTATGTAGCTGTAGCCAGAGAGGTTGGTGGTTGGTGTTCATAAGGAGTTCTTATGTGCTGCAAGACTTTATGTCAAGTGTTCACAACTATAATTTAGCACTGCTTGTTTATTTTAATCATCGTATGATTAAAGGCAGCATCTACTGATGCACGTGATGTGTTGAGGAAACCACAGGTAAACTGCAGTGTCTGCTGAAAATTCACGTGAGGCGTTACAGGGGAATTTGTAAAGCCAGCTAACATCAGAGAGCAACCTGGGTTACACTATTCCCCATAAACTACATCTGTCCCTACATGCACATCAGTCACGCCATACCACTAACCACCACAGGTAAAATTTCAACTTGTGGGAAACACAGTAGATTTATTAAATAACTCATCATTTTGTAGTGTTCATTTCAAAGAGTACGTCCAAAGCATAGCAAGGAGCAATGCTTTTGCTGTCGAAGCATTGACATTGCAAATTGAAAGCAGTAAAGATAATGAAATTTTTTTTTTTAAAAAGTGCAGTGTGTTTGATGATTTCCTGCCACATTTTCTACATTGCGGTGTCTGTGTGTGTCAAAATATAAACAGCTGCCAGTTAAATAGTGCATTAAAGTATATTTTTGCTCGGTGTTGTTCTGCAACGCAGCTCGCCACAATAATATATAAAAATATATATAATTACATAAGGCAAAATCCCGCAATATAGCAAAAAATCCGCAATACCAAATGCAATTCAAAAATCTGCAATACAGTGAGATCGTGAAAAATGAACCGTGACGTGGTTATGGACCACTGTACAGTCAAAGCAGAGTTTCCTCTGTTTACCTGTGCAGTCATAGTTCATCTTTATGAATAAGATTAGGTTACATGTACAGAATATATCTGCACTTATTTCCCTTCACAATCATTTACATTACATGTAAGAAATTACCAATGTGTAAGGCGCATGTTCGTATATTGAAATAACGATGTTAGGCACAGAAGCGCAACCATTGAAAATCGTTAACCAGCAGATCGCCTTTAAAAAATAAAGTTTTGTTTTTTTTAAACAGATTTTAAAGATCACACAGACATAACAACACACACAGAAAAGATGTGGTCTTCTGTTTCCTAGAAAATTATTTATCGATTTGCTAGCTGCTGGCAGACACGATGGAAACAGCCTGTGTGGGACACGATTGTCAATCAATAGGCCAATAGAGGGAACATGTTTTTCATTACCGGGCACTGATGAAACATATCTAAAGGATTCTGTCCTCAAAACTGTCAAACTCGGCTACTTGTTGTGCCACAAACAACTATATTAATTTTTAATTGATCACCTGATTATATTTTTTATTTATGCCACAAAACATGCTAAACATTTATCATAATCCCAAATTTCCAAATGATGTCTTTACTTGCTTGGTTCGAGCAGAAGTCCAGACATCCAAAGATATTCCATTTACAATAACATAGTTATAAACGGAGAAAAGCAGCAAATTCTTACATTTGAGTGTGAACCATGGGAAGCTTGGTGTTGATCTAAACATTTACATAAGTGATTACTCAGACATTTATATTTTTGTCAATATAATTTCCATCCATTGAGTAATCATTTAATCAGCTATGTTTTAGTGCACAGGCTCAGGTTCCAAATTTATGTATAATTTGCATTGCATTGTAGGGCAAAAGGGACCAAATATGAGCAAGACCAAAATGAAATGAAAACCTACTTATGTACAATACTGTTCTCGGTTACAGATATAATTCATTCAGGGTTAGCCTATAGTGCATCTGGTCATCAGTAGCCAATAAGCAGTAAAACTAGTGAGCCTTCTATTCATAACTGCTCCAAATCTAGATGGATATCAGATTTGATGATGGAAAAGACTGTAATGAGATGTTGGCATCAGTGTCTGGAGGTGGAAAGCCAACCATACAGGTGCAGCGAATCCGATTGCAACAGGGATGGTGAAAATTGATTACCTTTATTAAGTGTAGGTTAGAGCTTTAAGTAAGGGTTAGTTAAAAGTTCAGCAGCTACTTAGATTTTAGAGTGAACTGATAAAACACTAATTCAGCCGAGAAGGTGGCTGAAAGGGGAAGTGTATTAATTTTACACATTAAAGAGTGTTTACATGAGTTGGGGAGTCCTGTTGCAGATGTGAATAATGTACAAAACTGTCTGTGGCCCCAGAGAAAGCTGTGTGAAGTGTGATAAAGACGTCACACAGCGGAGATTCTTGTTGAGCTTGCTGGTCCTCTGTAGGCCACTCCTCATCTCTGCTTGATCATCAGTGTATCACCACCAGGAGGGAGAGAGAATGAGGGTGATTGATTGGAGTGGAGAGCTAACACAAGGCTCTCGTTATCACAATGTGGGACGGGAACAATTCTGCACGGGATGTCATCTACCTATGCCCGGTCTGTAAGCACTCTCACTTGGCCCTTTAGTGACAATGACACAAACTAGCCATTCATTTTTAAAAAAAATAAAAGATCATTCAGACCCTCCTGTGGCGCTATAGTCCCAAATTTCTGATAAGGACAACTCAAACATGGAATCAGCAGACCTACTCCTTTCAATAGGAATGACTCACGCAGTTCACATGGATGAAATATTGCGAAAAACAGGAATGTCCTGAGTTGAATGTACTGCTCTTGGTGTGTCCAAGAGTTTGCTGGGAAAATTAGGTTTGCAAACTTTAAACATTCATAAGGCACAACAACAGGATGAAGCATGCAAAGTAAGCAGAAACAGATGCACATTCTTTTTTACCTTTTCAAAATCGGAAATGACAGACTTTTTAGAAAGCAATAGATTTAGCTTTTACATTTTCCCCTACTATTAAAAGGATTAATAATGAGAAAACAAAAAAGCAGCAGCTACCACTCGTTCTTACTCCCACGGAGGTTCAGATGTGTTCATCTGTTTTAATTTTCCAGCAGTAGTTTTACAAAAACAGTTCTTTCTTCTCATCTTTGAGTTATGAGTGAAAAGCTTATGATACTATGCCACCATGTATGCCAGCATCGTTAAGTGAATCAGTGATTAATCACCCCCGTGCATGAATCACACATCAATAACAGCCTAATTTTATGCATGATCCATGATGATGACGATACAGAAAAGTTGAAAAGAATGGCAAAAATAGCACACTGTCAATAGAGCTAATGACGACAGCACAGCTGGATTTTAGAGCTGGAATGTGACTTCTGCTAAGTTTTTAATGACATGTGCACTGTCAAAATGCTATTTACTTTGGCTGCTAAAAATTGGAGCAACCCCCTCTTGGTTTAACATATTTCGTCCATCTTGAACCTGACGGTGTTATTGGAGGGAATGAGGCAGCTGTCAAGCAACAGATTCAAGAAGAACAGCAAAAAGAAGAGAAAAGATACAATGCACAACAGATTTTCTGTGTAGGAACAAGTCTTGGAAAATAAAATCAATGCACTCCTTGACGGACACTGTGGTTGTGCTGTATTTAAGCTACCGACAATAAACCACAACACCACCCAAACGTGAGCTCTGATCAGTTAGGAATGGCTGAGCCGAAAATTTCGCTCCAGTGACAGAAATATCAACCCAAATGAAGCCTGTCTGTATTTGGAAAGTAAAACATTTCCCTGGCTTGCTCTCAAGGCTTCTGGCTGCCATGGCAACAATGTTGGTCTCTGAATGACTCATCTTTTCAGTGTCTATCACACAACAGGAGCTGTAAGCACTTCAGCCTCTCCACTGCAGGAGGGAAGAAGCGTTTTGCTGGCTACTATCTTTTAGCACCTGAAAAAGCTGGCTGCAGATATTTCCATTCTTAGTCTGGCTATTCTAGGAGGCAGGAACAGTGCAGATGAATTACAGGTTGTAACTCAGTTAAAGTAAGCAAGTTAGGCATGGTCTCAAATTTGGAAAAATCACATTAGAGTTATTAATTTAAGTTAATAAAAGGGCTATTGTTGCATGTTAGCATTTCACTCTCATTACTTTTTGCATTGGAGCAACTGACAGAAACAGTTCTACCAGTTATCTCAGTCTACCACGTATCTCAAGTATACTTGAGACTGCTGCATGTTTGCAGAGATTCTTAGATATGGTGCAAGTTGCTGTACAAACATATATAGACAACAATTTGAATCATTTCAAAAAATTAACACCTAAATATACAGTAAATATGGACACCAAGACCTGTGCATGTTGCTTGCTTGTGACACCAGACTAATGTCGTGACTCAGACAACTGTGTGGTACTAGTCATTAGCATTTGTGACTAATTCTGCAAACCTGAAGATAAGGTAAAAATCTAGGTATAAAAAGAGAAATTTATTTTGGATTTTTTATTTTTAAACTGGTATCCATTACACTGACTTAATCATTAATGAGATTTACTTGAAATTCTCAGAATAACAGAAAGTTTGAGTTTAGTGTGAACTGAGAAAACACCCCTCTGATACCATCAGGTGAGTCAAGACTATTTTGTCACCTGTGCTACCTTAACATACATTTGTGAGAGTGGCTCATACACACTTGGTTAACCAGAGAACATGTCGTACTGAATTTCATTAAACAAATTAACATCAGACACAAACTCTACTTATCAAACATTTAGATATCAAATTTAGCGCCAAACATTACACCCACTGATCATCTTGTTGCAACCCAGTGCTCTGCTGGAAAATCTCAGGTCCTGGATTTCATGTGGATGTTATACCACCCACCTAATTACTGCAGACCAAGCACACCCTGTATGATCCCACTCTAATCGGGCATCTGCCTGATGTGCCAAAACATGCCTGATCTCGAGAGGCACCACCCTGTAACCCATAAGACCAAAATAATCTGCTGCCAGCATCCTGGCACTAAATATCACAGTGATACACCTTAGGTCTGGTGTCCATGCCCCAATGATTCAAAATCCTTTTGGCTGCATGAAGGGGACCTACATAATATCAGGTGGGTGGTTTTAATGTTGTGTCTGATCTGTGTATGCTCTTATTCTAGTATAATTTATAAAATCACATAAGGACATCCTGATTGCAGTCGGCTGTCTTTACAAGGTGAGTGAGCATTTCTCTACATAAAGTTCACACTGAGAAGGACAACTGAACTCAATCTTCAAGGCCTTGAGATGATCATTCACAAATCTGTTCCACTGCTACAGAAGAACAGCCAAATTGCCTTCATCAATCTGTGCTGAGACACACTATTCCATACTACTACTAACAATAATAACTAATACATATACAGCTTTGAATCCGTCTCTACCAGCAATTTCAGCCACCAAGACGAAACACAAATCACCCTCAAGCTTTCAGTGAAAGAAAGTGGGATAATTTGCCTGTCACATTCATCCTTGTCAAGAAAGGAGCTGCCATGCTGTTTCAAGTCAGTTTTGGCCGTTGCTGTGGTGCAGTGCTCTAGTTTGGGAAAATCATGCCAATCAGTGTTTCAAATGCCAAAAAGCTGTGCCACTTTTAAATATCCAAACTCTCTATGCATCATACAAGGTTCCCAATATAATATGAAAGGACAGGATTTCTACAGCCCTCTCCAGTTACGCGATAGCAGTCACTGTTGACACTCATTTGTGACACATCTCGTCTTCAGGCTTGGAGAAGTTGCATCATGTTCTGACTACCTGACCAGGCAAGTCTTTACTTCAGCGCTGCTATTCGCTGTGACATCAACGCAGCTGTTAAGCTGTTGAGACTTGTCTTAGTTATACGTGAGAGAATTTTGGAAATTAAAGTCCGTTCATCCGATTTAATCAAGTTGTTCTATTCTTAATTTTACTGTAGGTCACAATAATGTTCAATATTTCTCACAGTATTGGCATATTTAACATTATGCAACATATATATAATGTACTGTCACACTGTATGTATTTGTGATATTAGCTTCATTGTGTTATATCTCAAATATACTGTAGATAATTTCCATACTTCTGTACAATGCTTATTTAATGTAAACAATACAAGACGCATGTTTCACTATAGCAAAGTCATTTGTGAAAGCACGTTGGAGTGACAGTGAAACTGCACACTCAGTTGTTAGCAGGCTCAGCAGGATTAGATTTGACCGCAGGCTAAAGGAAGACAACTGACAGATATCTAGCTGGGTGCAGGCTTACTTAGATCACGTTAGCAGTTTTTTGTCAGAAAAAGATACAAGACTGTTGTTGTGTATGACATCCAAAACGGCAACAGTTGGTCCATGTGAGTCCAATTTTGGTCTAAATTCATTACAAAATGCATGAATCTGGTAGTCCTTTAACTGCTGCTCACTAGCAAAAGTGTGGGATGACAGTGAGCACACATGACTGTGTCTAGGAAAAACAGCATTTGAGTTGACACATATCATGGTGTGTTGAAACAAGCAGGACACAAGCATAACTCCACACCAGAGAAACAAATGGCAAACTTGCAGAAAACACTGGAAAGTTCGTAAAGTATACACAGACTTTACTTCTCAATTGTAATAAATATTAAACACATGCTACTGGACTTTTTTGGAACTCTATAGAGCTGATTGCCGATACTGATAAATGCTCATATTTTTCCACTTAATTGCACAGAATGAGAACTCTCTCCTGGAAAGAAATTAACATTATGATGCTAAATGATCTCCCAGTGGCAGGCATAAAGTGCAATGCTATTCATATGTACACATAAAACGTGCCATATCTACTTTTGTATAACATTTGTAAGCACAACTGTAAACTTTTCATGTGACAGGCATTACCTACATGTTGATGTTTATCGTAGGTTGTTCATAGACGTTATTTGTGGCTACAAAAACATTTAGAAAAACGCAGTTTAACAGATAATTATTTAATTACAGACTTTCTAGTGCTACAAGCAGGTCACATACCAATATCACTGCGCATCTCGTTTATAGACATTATTTGTGGTTACAAAACCATTTTAAAAAACACAATTTAACAGATAATTATTTAATTACAGACTTCCTCGTGCTACAAGCAGGTCACATACCAAACCTCACCAGGCCTCCACCCCACATGCCTGTCTCTTCCTAAAACACACAGTTGTGCATCAACTGACAACAGACTGTGCAAGGTTCGATACCGGCCACCCACATGAACCCACAGTGTCGCATTTCTGCAGTCCTGCATTCTCTACTGCACAGTGCTAGTTTCCATTGACATTAGAAGGGTACACACATCATTTCAGGACTGAAAAACTAATAAAGTCAAAAAACAACTACCTAGTATGCAACAGGTGGTTCTCATATTCTCTGTTCCTTTCATTCTTGTGAAATATCATGGAATGCACAATTGAGTACAGTGAGTGTTAGCATCAGATTTGGCTCGTGAATGAAAATGAACTACGCCTGAGTTTCAGCAATTCTGTCTCTAAGTCTGCATGTTTGCGCTGGAAAATTTCTTTAAATCCTCGCAATACCTCAACTTGCAAAGCTGCGGACAAAAGATGATTACAGAGCTGTTCTTCAACTTTCTAAAACTTGTCATCACTATCAACAGCCTCCACCAGCATCAACACACAAGGGACAGACAAAACAACAACACGGCTCATTCTGACTGTCGCAGGTCTTGCGGCTTAAGACATCATATCTGGACACCTCCAACCTGCAGTCATCTCTTCGTGGAGGTGTGGAGATGGTGGAGATATTGAGGCTCTGAGTGTACCCTCACCAACATCATGATGTCTAAGCATACATCCCTCTGCAATTGTGCCCTGCATGTCAAATAAATTAGGAGCAAACATTAGGTGAGGCTATGATGGGCTTTTATAAAACACCGGGAGGAACACGAAGAGCACTGCTGACAAAACTCTCCAATGTAATGCACTTTGGCAGACAGTCCTGTAATCTTTTCCAATGCCCCGTGGTCAAGTCTTACAAGCTGCTTGCATAGAGGAAAAAGCAAATAAGTGAAGGGAAAGTTTGGACCACTGCAAAGAACAGCACTGCACAAAATATTTGTCACTTCAATTGTGTCGACTGTAATTCTGGTCATGGGTTGCATGTGGAGTGTATCTGCTACAAATCCAGCCGTGCAAACAACACAGTGGTTATGAGAGACTATTTTAAGCGGCAGACCCCTTCATCCTCTTACCGTACCTTTGAGCTGCGGCAGCGGGGAGAGCTCGACCGGAGCGCTCTGAGTGCGGTACTGAGACGAGCCTTGGGATTTCCTCTGTTTCTGCGCCTTCCTCATGGACTTCCTCGTAAACCCGTCCACTTTCTCGCATGCGGAGATGGCCGACATTTTGGTGCACAAACTGACTAAGTGTATCAGACGGGTGGTTGTATCCCTGGGTCAAATGAAAGGTTTCCTCCTCCTGTGGTTCCTACCGTTTCACATCAGCGCTTAATTACGGAGCAAAACTGCTTGCGCTGGAGGTCGTCTCCTGTCCGGGTCCTATTCTGTATGATCCAACATGGTCGGTGGGTCGGTTTCGAGGGGTTAGACCGTGTCCAAACGCTGCATCATTAGCTTGTTTTTTTCTTTTTTCCGAGAACAATGTTCAAAATCATAAAACCAAACTAACGCTCACGACGCCGCCCGCACTTACAACCCGGAGTTTACACCATAAGACGAATAGTGATCAAGTTTCTACAATTCGGGCTGTTTTTGCTGCTTCTTCGTGTTTGAAAGAGGTCTACCTGTTGCAAAAGGTACGAAGGACATTGTCATTAAAAAAAAGTTCCCTGAATTACACGGCGAGGCTGACAGCTAACGCACCTAGCTAGCCTGCTAAAATTAGCCACCGTTAATTTACAGCTCTACAACAACTTGCATCGCCTTTGAAAGGTGGAAAAAAGTTGCAGAAGACGGTCGCCCCATGAAATTCACGTCGTCCCTCGTTAAAACACCAGGTCTGCGTCTTCAGGTTGCGTTTTTAATCCCAGTTAGACTTCTTCCGTTGAATGTGTCAAGAACTCCGCGAGCGACGAAGTTAAATTTCGCTTCAGCGGCGCTGAAAAGTTAGCCGCGTCGACGCAACGGTGACCTCGTCTCAGCCGCTTTTCTCTCCGGAAAACAGTGCGGCAGGCCTCTAAAAAAAGACCGAGTTTTCTGAAATACAACAAACTGGTGGCCGTCGAGCGGAGCAGGCAGCCATAAACACTCCCAGCGCAGCAGCCTTTCCGTCGCTGTCCGTCTGTGCGCTGCTGTGTGGACTGCGGAGCGCTGACAGGTGTGCGTCACGGATGGACGTTCCTAACAACCAATCACGATAGGAGATTTTTAAAATGGAAACTTTTTTAGCCAATCGAGACGCGGAGAAGGCGGGTCCTGACCATGTGACATGTGAAAACAAATAGGTGACGTTGTAGAGTTGAATGAGGGCTGGCAGGCAGCTGTACTGGGTATTTATGATCTCCACTCGAAGTCCACAGCTTCTAAGCATGTTTTTACTGCTGTTTTGCACATCTCACATAGTTGTCTCTTCAGATATAATACATACAGCATACACTACCGGTCAAAAGTTTGAGGACACCCCAATTGTTCCTGCTTTTTATTGGAAATTATGCATGTTAATGTCTCATTGTACTCTGAAATGAATGAAAGCGTAGAACAAATAAACAAATTAAGTTTAAAAAGTATTCTAAACTTTTGACTCATCAAAGTAGCTACCTTTGGCAGATATAACACACACATGAACACACTCGTGGCATTCTTTCCACAATGGAAATTACCATAAATTTAGGACACTTCTAGGTTGCTTTGCTTTCACTCTTCTGTCCAGTTCATCCCAAACCACGTCTGGAGACTGTGCTGCCACTCCATGCTTTCAAGCTTACCATCTTGTTCTTTTTTCCTAAGGTAGTTCTGGCAGAGTTTGGACTTATGTTTTGGGTCATTATCTTGCTGTAGGATGAACCCCTGCCCAACTACAAACATACCAGAGGGTACTGCATGGAGCTGCAGAATGCTGTGGCAGTCATTTAGTTTCAGGATTCCTCTCACGCCGTTCAAGTCACCGACACTGGATCCAGCAAAACAGCCCCGGAACAATCACACTTCCTCCTCCATGTTGATGTCACACACTGAGGAACCATCCTTTGTCCTACTCTACGGCATACCTTTATACCATTTTAAGCTTTTCATTGGACTTGAACTACTTAAATTTCAATAAATACAATGGAAAAATTGTGCCGTTCTAAAACGTCTGACAGGTAGTGTATTTTTGGTTGGTAACTTCTGCCTCTTCTGTGCATCTCTTGGGGGACACCAAACATCTGCTGTCACACATCGAGTTCAATAAAATCAGAAGTAATTTGAACAAAACCTTCATGTTTTGTCCAACCTGTGGTAGAGAATTGGAAATATAGAGTAAAATAACTGGGACAATACAACAACATTCTACCAACTTCAACTTAAATCTGCAGAGAATTGAAGAATATAGCTCTCACCTTGGGCAGAAAGAAGCAGAGTAAATATATTCCAGCTACACCAAATTAAGTGTATACTGTACATCCTTTTCCAATCTTAAAATTCTCTTCCTGAGCTGCTGGATCATTCTACCTCTTAATGCATGTGTAGGTTCAAATGCTTATTTCTGTTCATGTCATATCTTCCAGTACTGTTCCACATATTTATATAGATATTTCTCTGCTGTTAAGGTTTTTGATATGCTCACTGGCAAGTTATTTTCACACCGTTTTTACATTGTAGATTTTTCTACGTCTTTTCGTTCTGCACATTATGTTACAAATACTTTCAATTCCTCACTGAGAAAATAGTCTTGTGCTCAAAAGATTGCATGCTCAGTGGTACATGTGGGTTCTTGATTGCAATTTTAGTTGCTATGACAAAGTAGTTTTCTGCAAAAACCTAGAAGGGTTTGATGTTGTATGAATGCATTACTACCGCTTGTGTCTCACTCCCCACCGTCTTTATCACGCAAACACAAGGATCACACTGACAGGATGCAGTCATTAATAAGTCACACAGACTGAAAACTATGTTAAATTTAATAGCATTTGACCACAACAAAGGTGTGCCATTTAAATACAAATAAATCATTCAGTGGTTATTTTGGACATATAAACAATTTAAGCATCTCCTCAAGAAAAAAAAAAGTAAAAAACAAACAAAAAAACAGACAAATTGTTTGTGTAACACTGACATAAAAAAGCCCCCAAACAGATAAAGAGATAAAGATATAAATGACTTTGCTTACAAAATGAAATGGTCTGAGTGGCTCCCCGTTTCATATTAGTGACGTTCATAAAAGGGTTCAAACATGTTCACCAAATCATTTTTTAGCAGAATATTTTTCTTTACACTGGAGGATTTACAGCAAGTCAGCCTCATGAACAATGTATATAATGAGTGCTTTTGTGTTAAATGCTGAAGCATTTTATAAAGTTCTGAGAAATAAATTGAAAGATTTCCTCTCAGATAGAAATTGTGCACAGCACCAGAAAATTGTGCAGAAGGTGACTGCAAAACCTATGAGGCAATTATTTAACAAAAAAAAAAATGTGGTCATTAAATGTCAAAACTACAGCATCAAATATTCAGAATGGCTGTTAAGTCCTTCTTGATGCAGCTGAGGTTCATGTGCGCCTGTCATTTGGTTATAAATCAGCTCTTAGAGGCTTATCGTCTGAGGGTCCCACTTAAAAATATCCCAAATAAAAACACAGCATCTTAAACAGAAGCATTTAATTGATTCAAGTGACTCACTCCAGAGGCCTTTTTGTAAAATACATGGAGATTTTCTTCATGGTTTGTGCTGAGTGGATGGTCTGGAAAACAAAAAGGAAAAATGATGAGTCGAAGGCAATAATCTTCTTTCTTAAAAACATGCACATATGGAAACATCAGCACTGATAAGGAGAGACACCAATGAAGGACAGAAATATTATTGGTGCTTCCAAGATAAAGTTGAAGTTTGCTTCAAGAGCAGTTTTCGACTTGTACGGTAAAAACAAAGCCACCAGTGAACCCTCGTGTTGTCCTCATTTACAGGCACCAAAAATATTGTTTCCTTGTCTAAGAATATCCAAAAATTCAGCAAAAGATTTCCCAAAATTTCAGGAAATTTGCAAAACCTTCAGGAAGAAAAAAGTTTCTCTTAAAAGTTTAATTTTTAAAAAAAATCCCCCAAATTTGGCAAGACAATTATTGCAAATATTTTTTTAAAAAAAGTAAAAATCTTCCCAAAAAAATCCTAAAAATATCTAAAGTGATTATAAATATATATGAGTAAAATGTCTAATATTTTCTTTAAGAACATTTCGCTGGATTTCGGTTGTTTTTTTTGTGAATGTTCTTAAGAAAAAATTTTTTAGCATTTCTTTTTTCCACCAAAAAAATGTTCAAAAATTTCCCAAAAATATTTCAAATGTGGACATCAGAAGTTTCAGTGTGAAAATATATTTTTTTCACATTTTCAAACTTTAAAACAGGTCAATTTGACCCGCACATGACATGAGGGTTAAACGGTGACGGCTGATAACTGAGAAAAGGTAGAGGTCACTGCCAAAAATAGGAGTTGTGTACTTACTGGTGAAGCTGGTGTCTTCCTTTCTTGCTTCTTCGAGCTGCTGGGGCTTCTGGAGGTACTGGGGCTTCCATGACATTTCTTCATCTTTTGGCCCATCTCTGACAACCAGTTGACTCCTCTGGGAGAACAGTTCTCCTTGCCAGTCCATGCAGAGGAAGCCTGTTTGCTGTCCTCCGTGTGGCAGTCTGTTTGTCCTGAGCTCTCCTGGGCAGGGCAGCAGACACCAGCCAGGAGGCAGCTTCTCTTGGCTTCAGGGTAAAGTTCAGCGACGCAGCGACACTGTTGGGTGCCCTCGCAGCTTGCAGACGAACTGTCGCTGGTTTCCAGCCTCCGTTTGGCCCGTCGTTCTGTGGGAGAGGTGCTGCTCGCTGGGCTCTGGGGACACAGGGTCGGCACCCGGCGGTGCTGACTGGGAGATCCGTGGATCGGGGATAACCACTGTTTGATGGACAGAGGTGTTCTCTGCTGAGCAGCGGCCGCCTTGGCATCCTTAGAGTGGACGGGCGACGAGGTGCTGGAAGGAAAAGGCAGGGCAGCTCCACTGGGAGGGCAGGCAGCAAGCTGGGGTGAGGATAAGCCACCAAAACCCTCCGTCCTCTGGGTCTTAGCGGGGGTCGTCTCAGCCCTGACTGAAGGCCCTGAAAAGAACAAGTCAACATTAATCAGATGTGACATCGTACGTGGCGACAAATTCTGGAGGGCAGCAGTGATTTAAGGAGCACTTCCTTATTTCACATTCTTAGGTAGCCACATGGCGTGAAACACACCCAGAATGTTAGTTTTAATAATGTGAGTAGAATATGTGTTTATGTGGCTAAAAAGTACACTGTAAAAACAAAATCTGCAACAGAAAAGGGTGAAAAGTTATTTTAAAAACATGGAAAATACTGGAAGTACAATAATTACATTTAGATTTTAAATACAGTAAATTTTGCTAAATTATTTTGTAAAAATCTAATTCTTGATATGGGCGTTATGTACAGGTTTGGCTTGTTTTTTTGCAGTTTTTAAAGTCAACATGTACACTACCAGTCAAAAGTTTGGACACGCCTTCTCATTCAATGCTTTTTATTTATTTTTTGCATTATTTTCTAAATTGCAGATTAATACTGAAGATTAACACTTTTATTACAACATAAGTCCATGTGTATTCTTTCATAGTTTTGATGTCTTCAGTATAAGACATAACTGAATAAAAAACACTGAATTAAAAGGTGTGTCCAAACATTTGACTGGTAGTGTAAATAAATATTTTTCTCTTCAATTTAACTCGCTATTACTTGTAACTTTCACCAACACAGAGAATCTGGAAAATAATTGACTTAGGATTTATAAATGCTCAATATACACAGCGTTTCTTTCAAGCAACTGCAAACAGCTCTTCAATTTTTATATTTTTGCTGATTTTAATACAGTAAAAAACAGTGTAATTTCATGGTCAGACATTATAAGAGAACCAATTACCATTAGAAAAAATATAGATTTGGCCTGTTTGTTTTTTTTACAGTCAACATCTAAATGAATATTTTTTGTGTGATTTCACTATTTACTATCTGTAATTTTAAAACAAGCAGAGAAAATTCTGTAAAACAGTAAGCTGTGAAAACAAAACAGGTAAAACCTGCTGTAAAGCACTAATATTTTACAGTGCAGCTGAAAGGTAATCTATGTAAGCTATGTTCCGTGAAATACTCACTTGAGGCAGACACTGGATGAGCCCATCCTACTCTGTTAGCTTCTCCCACTGATGATTCTGCTCCATCTATGTCCCGGTGAAGCCGCCAGATCCGTATAGTGTGATCATCAGAACAGGAAGCGATCTGCCAACAGAGCAGTGGGGTTTATACACAGAGGCTCATTAAAACTGCTCAGCTTCACAGCAGGGAAAAGAAAGAAAAAACCCCTCTGTATCCAACATGATATGATGCTACTTTACTGTCACCTTATACTGGAATGATTTTGCATCCTCAGAGCCAACTCCGAGTTTAACAGTTTCTACCATAATTCACACGTGACCCTTGTCCAGCCATGCTCATGTAGAAACATCATACCACAAACTGCATTAACAAACATATGAGCAAAATTTTACAACACAAAAATCTCATTTGAGAACACAATGATCCTGTTTATCCTGCAGAATAAACTGTAAGCAAAGGAGTTTTTCAACCTGGTAGACAGAAAATTGAGAAACTGTTTTATGGCAGGAGTTGGTAAACTCAGACAGGATAGGAGAGGAGATATGATAGGATAGGGGATAGGAGACAGGGTAGGAGAGGAGAGGAGAGGAGAGGAGAGGAGAGGAGAGGAGAGGAGAGGAGAGGAGAGGAGAGGAGAGGAGATAGGAAAAGATGGAGATAGGATAGAATATTATTCATTCCAGAGGAAAGGAATTAATAAGTTGATGAAATACACACAATTACAGAGAGTTAGTAATTAAAGAGAAAAAAAGAACACAGTGTACAAAAGGCAAAGTGTGCAAAGTATCCAAGTTGATGCTAAGGAATAGTGTCAAAAAAATAAATTAAAAAAACAGAAGTACAAAATATAAACTGTAAACTAAATAACAACACATAAACAAAGTGAATTGAAAGTAAACAGCAATTTTGCACTTGACAATGATGATATTGACAGTGAGACTACTACACCTGATAAAAAGTGCAGAAGATGAAGGAAAGAAGAAGATTTGCGGTCCTACCTTAGTGAAGTCTGTTGGACACCACACAACAGATGTGACCTCCTCACTGTGGCCCTGAAGCATCATGGGAGGATGTTGAGGATCGGAGATCTAAAATATGAAAAAAACCCAAAACTATTTGTGTAAAACAAGCAAACATAAATGCAACTTTTTTTCCATTAGATATTATATAAAGGCAACACTCAATAGAAAACGTACCTTCCAGATGTATGTGTGGTTGTCGCTTGATCCACTGGCTAAGAATTGCTCATCAGGGCTGATAGTAGACTTGACATAAAACGAGGAGTTCTGGTGGCCACTGAAGACTGCCACTGTTGAAGAAAACATATCATAAGGTCACTAAATTAAGCCTCAATGTGGAGGACATGAAAAGTCAAGACACTTAAATAAGGAAAAGGAACAGGGTAACAAACAGCTGCCATACGAACCACAGACATGCATCATATGTAGGACCAAAACTTTCCTTTAGTTCCAGGGCATTTAGTGAATCAGTCGGTAACTCTGGTGACACCATCTTTCCTTTTTGTACTGTGATGTGTCATGATGTGTTCCAAAATGGCTGCCTGTCCTGCAGGGTGTCGTCATTAACCACATGATTCGCTGCTATTTGGGACGTCAGGTCAAGAACAGCACATTTGGAGTCCGAATCAGTTTAGATTAAACTTAAACAAGCACACAGAACATCTCCACAGTACTTTTCATTTGTTTTAACAGGGCCCTGTTGCTTCACGCTCTCCTCCCTCCTACAGTTGAGACAGATGACATTAGCCCCATCTAGTGATGTATTAGTGATAAGCTGGGAAAGGCCCATTTTGACTTCAACACACCGAACAGCCACAACCTTATGACCACTGACAGGTGAAGTGAATCACATCGATCATGTTGTTCTAATGCAACGTTCTGCTGGGAAACCTTGAGTTCTGATATTCATGTGGATGTTTGACATGTACCACCAACTAAAACACTGCAGGTCAAGAAACCCCCACACCCCACGGCAACAAGAAATGGGGACTGATTTCAGGAGGTCTGACAACGATCCCCACAGAAAACTCGCAACAAACGGTGCCACCATGGAGCGGCTCAAGAGTGCACCTCCATAATGATCTGTCCTTCACCAACAAGAGACACAAAAGCATCGTTACTCCCCCTGGAGACTCAGAAAAGCATTACTCCCTGCACTTCACCTCAACTGAAAACACCTAGACTCACAGCTTCACATCGTGGTTTGGCAGCTGCAGAGCCCAGGACAAATGACAGCTCTGGAGGATTGTAAAGACTGCCAGCAAAATTATTGGTGCTCCTCTTCCATTTCTGGCAGAGATCTACCAACAGCGCTGTACACGCAGAGCAACCTCCATCATTAAAGACCCCCCATCACTCCTCTCAGGGCCTGTTCTCCCTCCTACCATCTGGTAATAAGTACAGGAGCATCATCTGCAGGAGTAGCAGGATGCAGAACAGCTTCTTTGCACAAACTGCAAACCTAATAATCTATCTAACAGCAGTCCTTGATGCCAGTTTCCACCCTCAGCAGGACAATGCACCCCGACACACCACAAAAACTGCTCAGGATTGGCCCGGGGAACACGACAGAGCTAAGGCGTTCACAGGGGTTCCACACCCCCAGATCCAAATCTTACTGAGCATCTCGGTCCCACCCTGCAACCCACAGGACCAACAGAATTCACCAGTATCACAGGACGTCCCCAGAGGTCCTGTGTCCATGTCCCACTGGTCAGAGGAGTTTAGCAGCACAAAGGGGACCAACACAATATTAGGCAGGTAGTCATAATGTTATACCTGATCGGTGTGTACAACATGTGGGTCATTCCAGAATTGGAGGACATTTTGCACTCATCCCACTTAAAACAACCCAAGTACGAACTACTGAAACATGCAATTGTTCTGTAAATGTACTTATTCTGAGACCAAATCTAGAATAGCAAAAAAGAATGTTTGAAAATATTTCTAAAACAACCAAATAATTCTGGTTTGCCCACTAAAATGCAGTTTTTCTCTTGTGCCATCCCCCTGATGAGATAAAATGAAATTTAAATCTCATTGTTAGTTTGTTTTTCTTATCATTGTTGGAATATTGTTTAATCAACATAGTACTTCAAATAACAGTTATTACACAAGGAACACGTGTCCCACAACGGCCCTGTCAGCAAAACCTTTTTAGCTGGTAGCAGAAGAAGAAAACAGTGAATCTCATGATACACTGGAATTAACATCATCACCAAAAGAAAGAGTAGAGCAAAGCTATGTCCTCGCTTCTATTTTTCAGATTTTCATAACATTGTGAGCTGTGATTGAATATCTCACTCTACCTCATTTTATTAGGATCAGACTAATTGTTTCCACTTTTTTCCATCAGTCAGTTTGTCCTCTTGGTCAGCAGTAACAGCCAGCTAAATATCTAGCTTCTACTGCTGAGAAAAAGCTAACATTAGCATGGATTAGCAACCCTGTTACTGTGATTAGAGTAGGGTTAGCAAACAACACATAAAACATGGAATAAAAATGGTACCATTGATGTGTAAGCTGAGCCAATCAAGCCTTTGATAGTTTATTACATATTACTGATGAATATGTAGCAGAAAAATGTAAAAGAGGTTTATTTTTCAAAAATGCTGAATCCCAAATGTCCTCCACTTCTGGAATGACCCATGTGTAGCCAGAATAAAGTGCTCGTTCACCTGGAGAGGTTTTTACTCCGCAGACATTGAACATGTAGATGCTGTCGTCCGTGCAGTTACACATGACGTTGGATCTTGACGAGTCCAGAACGAGTCCGGAATAACCTGCAACACATGCAGAAGCACTTCAGCTCGCCTGTGGTCATTTACACAGCTCAGTTAAACACGGCGGTCAGAACAGCAGAGGACTAACCCAGTCGCATGCGCATGCAGGAGCCGGGGTACGGGTACGTCTGCAGCGGTGCAGGGTCCTGATGGTGGGCGGTGTAGGTCTTCCTCAGATCCCACATCTTGACGACTCTGACGAGGGGAATTGAAATGATAATTTAATTGAAAACGAGCACGCAATTCTGGTTGGAGTCATTTTATACTGATGAGCTGAGGTGTTGTCTTTACCCATCGACGGCCCCCGAAGAGATGAGGGTTTGCTCATCACGGAACAAAACCACCGTGACACTCTGCTTGTTGTCCTGCAAACAAACACCAGAAAAAACACCCAAAGATCAGCCTTCAATCAATGTATCAACAATCAAGACCGATTATTTCATTAAAAAAATCTAAATATGTGCCTTTTGGTAATTTGAATGAAGCAATATAGGAAGATAACTTTGCTGTGAAGTTTCAAAGGAAAATATTGCATCCAGTAAGACACACCACATATTGAAGGCCAATACCCAAATACCTCAATGCAACAGTTAGACATTTAAAATGAAAAATATTTGCATATTCCAAAATTCAGAGTTGTTTTTCCAATGAAAGAGGAGGAATCAAGTGTCTTTAAAGATTATTTTTCATTTAGGTGTGCATCTTAGTGGCATTTTTATGTTTTGAGCTGACCTGTAAGTGAAAATAGCAACATTACACTAAGGAGACTCAACTATAAGTTAAAGCCCTACATTAAAAACCTTTTTAAGTAAAAAAAAAAAAACCCATCCAAAGTGGACTTACAATTCTACAGTTTCATTTAACAGACATTTTTATCCAAAGCTACATACATCTGACGGTAGATGGAACACAAGCAAGGATCTAATCAGGAGAAAACAACCTGGATGAGCGCCATAAAACAAGTTCAAGTGTGACAATAGGCCTGTGGTGCCAACAGGCAATGCAGATGTAACAGGGCTTTTTTGGTTTTGTTTTTTGCACTCTGTCAAGTGCAAAGGTGTTCAGTGAAGAGCTGAAAAAGACTAAAGACAGGGAGGGACTCTGCAGATGGAACAGAGTTTAGTAACTCGTTCCACCAGCGGGGAACCACAGAGGTCTAGTCATCGACCTGCCCTGTTCCGGTGCTTGGATCAGGCGCCTTTTGTTGGCCGAGCGGAGTGAAAGGGCGGGAGAGTAGATCTGAATGAGAGAGTTCAGGTAGGAAGGAGCCGTTTTCATTTTAGTTTTAAACACAAGTGTCAGAGTTTTGAATGTTGTGCGGACAGCAACTGGAGGCCAGTGAAGCGATCTGAACAGTGTGGTGACATGAGCGGTTTTTGGCTGGTTGAAAACCAGACGTGCTGCTGCATTCTGGATCATCTGCAGAGGTTTGATCGTGCATGTAAGGGAGGCCTGCCAGTAAGGAGTTGCAGTAGTTGATGCATGATATTACGAGAGCCTGTATCTGGAGTTGTGCTGCTTGTTCACACAGGAAGGGTCTGATCTTCCTGATGTTGTACAGGACGAAACGACACGACCGAGCAACAGAGGACAAATGAACCTTGAAGGTTAGTTAGTCATTGATAACGACACCCGAGTTTCTGGCAGACTTTGTGGGTTTGAGTTGGGTTGATTCAAGCTGGATGTTTATTTCTTCTTGTATAAAGAGACTGGCTGGGATGTCAAGGAGCTCAGTCTTGGAGCAGTTGAGCTGAAGATGGTTTTTTTCATCCATGCCAAGAACTCTGCAAGGCATGATGAGATCCGGGCAGAGACCATGTGGTCGTTTGAGGACCTTATGCAGAATGATCCATGATAGTGATATATTTTACTACTGGTGCATTAACATGTAAACTGTGTCCTGATGCTTTATTTCATATTTATTCAGTCTGAACCATACGACTCTTCACTTCATCAGACGGTCGTTGATAAAACTCACCACGCTGGGAGCCATGCCACGCATGTTGCTGCGCTTCTTCTTTGTCTTTGAGGGAGGGTTTGTCTCTGCTTTGTTGTGAGCACCGCTGATCTGTCTCACCTGTCTGTAGCAACCGTCTGACAGGAAGATGGAAACACAAAACGCAATAAATCTCACAGAATATAAAATATATACTTTTAAAAAACACACATTACAGACACACCCAAACAGACATATACATTCAACAAGTATTATACAATCCCTAATCTAATATTAGTAAAATAATCGGATAAAAAAAACACAGAATGTCCAAAATTGATTGTAGGTAAACAGATTACATTTAGAAGAATTAAATACGCAGAAACACATATTAGAAGCTATAAAGACTTACATCAAATTGAATATCACAAACAAGTAAAATGGTAATATAGCTAAATAGAATTTAAAAATCAGCAATAAAGACAAAAAAATAAATAAAATGCACTGATAAAATACACATCTTGTAATTACAATCTATAACTGATACCTTTTTTGCTGCACCTGGTGTCCCAGACCATAATATTTCCATCTCTGGCCCCAGTGGAGAAAACAGCTGTTAAAACAAAACAAAATTCATCAACCAGCATCGAATGTCTTAAAAACAGCAGCTAAAAGTTACTGCTGTCTCTTTTTAAAGTAGGATTCAACAAGTCCAGAGCATTTCACTAAAGCACCGACATCAACACAATGTTTTCTTGTTACTTGTAACACAAAACCTGCACAAAAACAGCATTCAGTCAGTCTGACTCTACCTTTCTCCTGTGGGGCGAAAGCGACAGACTTGAGGCTGCAGAGATGACCCTTGAAGCTTCCCAGCAGCTCCCCGGTCTTCACGTCCCACAGCCTGGCGGTTTGGTCGCCTGCTGCAGTCACCTGAGGACGACACGCATCGTAAGACAAGCCTTTAATTGTAAAGAAATAAAGAGGTCATGAGGAGTTTTCTGTTTACTTACTAACTGAGGCTCCCCAGGAACCCAGGCGATGTCGAAGACGGCGTTCTCGTGAGCCAGCCATTCTGAAACACAAATCAGCCACTCAGTAAGAGCAGCTTTAACTAATATGGACCAGTTTTAACTCAGTTAGAGCAACTTTAACTAATGCAAAGCAATTTTAATCCTTTGATGTGCTGTGTGAGTCAGGAGATATCCATTTTCCACTGGATTTGGGTCAATTTTGATCCATGTTGCATATGAAATGGTTAATATAGAGCAACTTTAAACTTTAATTAATATATAGGTATTTTAATTCATTTTTGAGCAACTTTAACTTATTTTGAGCAACTTTAAATAATATGGAACAACTCTCACTCATTAAGAGCAACTTTAGCTAGTATAGAGCAACTTTAATTCATTATGGAGCAACTTTAAGTAATGTAGAGCAACATTAATTCACGTACACCAGCATTCAAAAGTTTGGGGTCACTTAGAAATTTCCTTATTTTTGAAAGAAAAGCTGCCTTTTTCAATGAAAATAACATTAAATGAATCAGAAATACAGTCTAGACATTGTTAATGTGGTAAATGACTATTCTAGCTGGAAACAGCTGATTTTTAATGGAATATCGCCATAGGGGTACAGAGGAACATTTCCAGCAACCATCACTCCTGTGTTCTAATGCTACATTGTGTTAGCTAATGCTGTTGAAAGGCTCATTGATGATTAGAAAACCCTTGTGCAGTTATGTTAGCATGTAAATAAAAGTGTGAGTTTTCATGGAAAACATGAAATTGTCTGGATGACCCCAAACTTTTGAATGGTCGTGTAAATATTCATAAATCTGTGTTCTTCTGTTTTCCTTATTTATATTGCATATATAGTGTGTATATCACCCCTCTTTAACTTAAAGCTGTGTCTTCTTGCTTTGCTCACTGTCACTTTGCAAAATTCCCCTTGTGCGAGTTCTAAAAAGGATATTCTGTTCTATATTTTCTACCAATGGAACTGTGAACAAAGAAATCTGAACCAAAAAAACCTTTCAGAAGTGGGCTGTCACGGCTCTCTGTGTTGTAGATCCTCACAATGCCTTCTTCATTAGCTGCAGCGAGGACGTTCTGTAGAGCTCCTGCTTTTAAGAGGTGAGAGAACAGAGTCAGGACGGTGAACGTCAGCGTGGTTCTGCTCTCTGCAGATATAACAACATACACAAATGGATTACCAGAGGAGAACGCTAATCCAAACGGTGGCACAGTTGTCCCAAGGTTCCCGTAGGAGATGTGCTCATCATGTCGGACGCACTGGTAGCCCTCCAGCAGAGAGCTCAGAGGATACCTGGACCACGGATCTGCAGGGAGGGCTGGATGACAGAAGCATCAGAGGAAAGAGGCACATTTAGTCATTTAGACTCTGTAGTCTGAGATACCACTTGTGATTTTATTCCACTGCGCTCTCAGTTAAGATATTACCTGACTACAAGACACTCAAAGATGATGTTTGCTTTTTTGGAACATTTTTCATGATTTTCTGATATTTCATAGACCCAGCAACTAATCAATGAATCTGTCTGAGTATTATTTTTTATTTAAGAGAATCTATTTTCTCTGATCTCAGCTTCTAAAATGTCAATATTCTCTGGTTTCTTTCCTTCTCTGTGACATTAAACTGAAGATCTTTGGACAAAACCACATATTTGAAAATGTCATATTAAGTTTTTTAGACTTTTTCTCTCCATATTCTGATATCTTTTAGAAGCAATAATTAATTGATTAATCAGTTTAAGTATCTTTTTAAGGTGAAAAGTCTGAATTCTCTGATTTCAGCCCTTCATGTAAAACTACTCATCTGTCATCTTGGACATTGGGGAACACTGATCAACATTTTATAGACCAAAACAATTAGTCTATTAGTCAAAGCTGTCAACTCTTTAATGAATTCCCTACTATCTTGATAATTGATTAATTGTTTTGTTATTTTAAAGACTCTAAATTATCCAACCCCAGCTTCTTAAATATGAAGTTTTTCTGCTTTCTTTTTGACAGTGAAATTAATATCTTTGGGTTGTGGACAAAACAAGACATTTGTCCGCTTTGGGAAACACTAATCGTCATTCTTCTTTTCATTTTTTGACATTTTATAAACCAAACAACTTATATATTAGTCAGGCAATGGAAATTATCGTTAGTCGCAGCCCTAATATGATGAACTTGATCAAGCAATGTGGCCACTGGTGGGTTTTTACTGCAAAAAAGTTCATATCTCAACTTCTAATGATTGAATTAGACTTTTATAATTAGATCACATTCTTCTATGTACTGATCTAGTTTTATCATCACCACCAAAAGCAGGAAATATAAAAAGGTTGCGGAAAATAAGAAGAGAACATGGAGGACGCGAGCTAACTTTAATTTAAGCTAATGTGGAACCTTAAATTCTACTGTCATGTCAACAGAAGTGCATCAAAATCAAAGATCACACTGTAACCGTGAAGGATTTGCAGAAAATAGAAAAGTTAGGTTATATTTTCCTCCATGGAACCCGAAATGAAACCCACCGGAGGGCCGCAGAGGCACCACAATACCCCAGAAAACACACCCCAGTATCGAACAGTCCCCGGCCTCACCGTTCTGTCTCCGTCGGCCCACTCCTCTGTCCACGATCGAGCGGAACAACATCCCGACTCTACAGCAGGTTGAAAATATCTCTTTGTACCTCTGAGGAAATTATCAGATCTTTAGCTGGCGGTTTCTGCTGCTCTTCTTCTTTCCCGCGAACAGGTCTCCCCACAGATGGACCGAATCCCCCGCTAAAGCCGGGGAGGCTGCTGCTATTGGTGGAAACGGCCACTTCCGCCCAATAGATCCTCCCCTTCCGGTTTCTTTGTGCCGCGGTTTCTATAAAGTTCGGCAGGAAAAAGCAGAAAAACCTCCTCTGACGCAAAAATAATGACCTAAAAAAATGTCATTACCAAATGCAAGAGATCAAATTAGATTTGTGCGAAACCCTTGCCATTAGACAGCAAAAATGAGGGCGGTTTTTTCTTTAGTAAATAAAAATAGCAATAACAACTTTATATTTTTTTTTAATTGAATGTTATTGAATGCCGCTTTCTGTGTTTTTGTGTTCTTGCATTGTGCATAGTAAGTTAATCCATAGGTTAAAGGTTAGGTGTTGTGTCTGGTCCAGATTTGGAATGACAATTACAATAGGGTTGTAAATGCTCACAGGGTCGAAGAATCGAACTAATTCCTGGGTAGATTTTCTGTGGGTCAGACTAGGAAGAATCCGGATTGCCGATGAAATCACAATATGATGGATAACCTCCTTAAACACGATTAATTTTTGACAGCTTGGTCAATATTTGCGCAAAATGTCTGTCACTGAAATAGGAAATGCTCTTTTCAGATGCACGTCACATTGAATTTCTTGCGTAAAGTTAGCTTTTTAATGTTTCATACAATTTTTTAATTTTTCCCCTTATGGTATTGCTTATATAATAATTTACAATAATAATAATTCTTTTTCTTAGTACTCTTCTTCCTGTTACATTATCATTATTGTTTATAATAATAATAATAATAATATAACAGTTGATAATAATAATTGTTGTTGTTGTTGTTGTTGTTGTTGCAGTGGTGGTGGTGATTGATTGTACACAAAACCAATGTCCAGTGTGTTTGTAAAAAGAGATGTTGCAGTTTAATTATCCTATTATCATTTTTTTTTCTTTTTTTAATCTGAAAAGAATCCTTTAACTTCCCTTGATTGGGTTCATTTTAGAGCCACATGTCATGAACAAAACCTAGCTTATCTAAATAATCATGTATAAATATTCTCATTTGAAAAGAAAAAAACAACATCTGTGCATTTAGATAATTTGGATAATGGAATATTTTTACATTAATTTAAAGAAAAAATAAGTCCAATTTTCCTGTGATGTTTCAAAGCAAAATATGACATATAATAATACACACCACATATTGAGGGTACCCAAATACCCAGTACCCAAATACAATTAGACATTTAAAAAGATAAATATTTGCATATTCCAAAATTATGAATTATTTTTCAATGAAAAAAGAGGATTGAAAAATCTTTTATTTAGGTGTGTATCTTAGTGGCATTTTTATATGTTTTCGGCTAACCTGTATGTGAAAATAGCAATATTGCACTATAAGGACATTTAATAATTTAACTAATTAAACGATCTGCATTACAAAAATTTTACTGAAGTAAAAATACAGAGGTATTGTAGCAAAACAGACAAAATTTTCAAAATAGAATTAATGCTGAAAGATCGCTGATATTGATAAATAATTGTAATACTGGATATTTTCTACAACTGGTGCATTAAAATGCAAACTGTGCTGTGCAAAAATATACATAAAACTGTTTGTCTGTAAATTATAGAACAAGTAATAATAAAAAAATACAATAGTTTTATGAATAATATTTTTGGTGCATTTACATCCGTCTATAATTTTAAACCACTGCAAATACACTTAACTTTTCATCAAAAAAAGTTTGCTTCGATGTGTTTTCTTTTTTACATTTTGATGTTACGGCAATGGAAATTGTAAACCATAGATATGTTGTGCACTATTACAAGTGTCATTTTATTTTGAAAAATGAAGTCAGGAAGTAGTATAACTGATCATCCAGTGTGTTTGGTTTAAAGTCGTCCGAGCGGCGAAATGCTAACGGTTCATGGGAGGCATTAAGTTTAAATTTTAAAAAATAGTAATATAAAAAAAACTAAACAATAATGTCGCTTTCAACAGCTCGGTCCTTCCTGTCGGAGGCCTGTTATGGCGAACAAGAACTGGACGCTAATTCTGCTCTCATGGAGCTGGACAAAGGTGCGTTAGCTAGCCGGCTAACCAGTTAGCATGTGGCTAATTGATCTGTGTGTTCTGTTCTGTCCTCTGAATGTTGATATTTCCCATTGACAGGCTGTAAATAAACACTCGGTGGATGTTTGTGATTGCATGGAAGTTCGCTGCTTTGTTGTAACTGATGAAATTTGTTTTATTTTCAGGACTCCGGTCGGGGAAACTGGGGGAGCAGTGTGAAGCTGTGGTGTTGTTCCCCAAACTCTTCCAGAAGTACCCATTTCCCATCCTCATTAACTCTGCCTTCCTCAAACTAGCAGACATTTTCAGACTTGGGTATGGTTGTCAGCTTTTAATCTTCAATAACTGCTTTTGTTACTGTCATTTCCCCAATTGTCCCATGTTCTGGCTCAGTTAGCTAACACAGATGTAGCCTTTGACAAGATGACAATAAAATCGCAGTTTGTTGGCCCGCTAATCACGTCAAGTCTCTTCATTTACATGAGCCATAATGCTTTCTGTTAGACAAATGAAACTGGCGTTGCAAGTTCACCAGACATCGCTTTTCTCCAGGTTTACCTAATAAACTGTCTGCTGAGGTTATGTGGGTAAAACTACATTCTTTTTACCAGTTACAGCTGCTTGCTTTTGCGCAGTTTATCTGATTATAATTAGATTTTTTTATGGTGAAGACATTACAGCTGACTAATCTGGATAAAATATCTAAGAAGCTCTTTTTTTTCTGACTGTAATATGATTGTGATTTGATTTTAGTATGTATGTTTTTTTAAAGGCAAAGCAAAGTTTAATATTCTCTGCCGAAGAGATTTGATTAAAAAAGAGAAAGAGCAGCATAAATATATGTTTATATATGACAAACACAGCCTTTGTGATTCACTAATTGTGTTACTTTAGCTTGTGATTTTAATTTTAAACAGATGATTTTTTCAGTCCTACTCTGGTGATATATGATAAACAATAGCTCAAGCTTCTTAGATAATTATCAGATGAGCACTTTCTAAAATAAATTTCACTGTGCCAGGGACATCTTTGTTTATAGAAGTCTTTCTCTTCTTTTTCAGCAACAACTTTCTGCGACTCTGCGTGCTGAAAGTAACCCAACAGAGTGAGAAACACTTGGAGAAGATTCTGAACGTAGACGAGTTTGTTAAACGGGTTTTTTCCGTCATCCACAGCAACGACCCCGTGGCCAGAGCCATCACTCTCAGGTAACAACACGCAATAAAAATGTTGCAGGATTTGTGCTACAACATTAGAGTAAATTAGGGAGACGTGGCTGCCAGTTCTGGTAAGTCATCTGAGATTCTGAAATTTGGTTGTTTCTTCCGGTCAGGATGCTCGGTAGTTTGGCCTCCATCATCCCAGAGAGGAAGAACGCCCACCACAGCATTCGCCAGAGCCTCGATTCCCATGACAACGTGGAAGTGGAGGCTGCCATCTTTGCTGCTGCAAGCTTCTCTGCTCAGTCAAAGTAAGGAAGGTTATCACTAAAATGGATAATAATCAGATGATGTTTTTGCATTATTATGTAAATTTGATGTTTGTTTTTGATTTTCAGAGACTTTGCAGCCGGAATTTGCAACAAAGTCAGCGAGATGATTCAAGGTGAAATGTTTTATTCTGTATTAAAAATGTCACAAATCGAATTTAGAAATAACAACAGATTTCATAGCTTATTAACGTTAATATCCAGTAAATAATACACAATAGAAGGCCTGAAATGGCTGAGCGGATCAATGTGTCTGCAGAGTCCATTTGTTTGCATATTTAGCTAGTTTCCTTAAGGAGCTAAATGTAGCCATTAAGATGTGTTCATTGTTCAAGTTGCTAATCAAATGTGCAATACTGAAATTATTAAGAAAAGGAAAGAAAGAAGAAAACAAGCATCATAAATACACATTTTATCACCTCCTTTACCATTGTCCCAGAACATCTGGGTATCTGTACATCAGTGTTTACATGCAATTTGCTTTAGGGCAAAGAAAAACTAATAATGAAATTATTTTGATATATTATGTGGTTTCAATATGAGCCACTACCCCAATGGGAATTGTAACTTCTGCCTTATTTACCACTAAAACTAATTTTAAAATTGTGATGCAATGTTTGCTGTACCAAGAAAGCATGTTCCTAAAAGTCCTTAGAATATGATTTGTTGGATAGGACATCTTAGTAGCACCACATTTATAACGGGATGTTATGACACATGTGACCTTTATCAAAAATGTGCAACTTCTGCGAACTGAACATTGCAATTACCAAACTGTGATTTTGATAGTATTCATCATTTGTTTCCGTTCCTGTGTGATCTCCACTTCGACCACAGGTTTGGACACTCCGGTGGAGCTGAAGCTGAAGCTGATCCCGATGCTGCAGCACATGCATCATGACGCCAGCTTGGCCTCCAGCAGCAGAGAGCTCCTGCAGCACCTGGTCAACTCTTACCCCTCCACCCCCATGGTCATCGTCTCGCTGCACACCTTCACCCAGCTGGCTGCCTCCTCCCTCATCGATATCCCCAAGCAGGTATCCCCGTGTCTCCCATAGAGCCGTACTCCATTGTTATTGATTTGTGGTGATAAGTACTTGCTGTAGGTAGGGCTGTAACGATTCCTAGAGTAATTCGATTACTAAATTTCCTCGAAATTCTATGAATCGAGGCTTTGTTTAATCCACTACATACTAGACCACAGGTCACTAACTGGTCTGGACCCAGACTTCATCCCTGACAGACCCCGACCTATAATCAATAAAATACAAGACGATTTTAAATTTAGCGTGACGCTTCTATTGTAACCGGCGCAGCTTTTCTAGTGTTTATGGCGTTTATCAGATCAGAGGCTGAACTATGAAGCTAGTTTGATAAAGTCAGACTTTCTTTGTTTAAGTCGACTCGACAAAAATAATTTTTTAACTTTCTTTGTTAACTCAGACTTTCTGCTTTAAACTCGTCACACAAACAGGAGCGTTTAACCATCATTTGACTCGTTCAACTGCTTCAGTCAACAGGTTGTTTTAATGGAGAACAATGAGGAAGATAAAAATTATGATGGTAAAAAGCTACAACTGCAAATGATGTAAGGCAGAAATGCTGGTAGAACACTGTTAAACGTTTGTAATGTATTTATTTTACCGATCAATGCAGCTGATTATTTCTAACAGACGGCTGCACAATAAAACTTTCAAACTTCATATATTCAAGCATGATATTGTATTGAAGTGTATGTAGGTCTGACACTGTCTCATAATGAAAGAAATCACTTAAATTTTTGGCCAAATCAAAATGAAACTGAAGTTACTTATTGAATATTCTCTGTAGTAAATACTAAGAAACTGATCAGTTTTCCTATTTGTGTTCTATCAGCTGTAGTAGTAAAAGTGTAAACAGACCAAACATAAAAACAGATTTATGTGATTTCTGCATCACCAACTAAATACATGTGGGGTTCCCATGGCTTTAGTTTTAGTTGAATACCCCTCTACTATACTATATATGTACAATACCCCTGTACTATACTACTGAATCCAATTAATCAGCAGAATAATCAATAGAATACTCGATTACTAAAATAATCGATAGCTGCAGCCCTACCTGTAGGGTTTTGTCCTGTTAAGAGACTTTGAAATGAGGTTCACACTCTGGCACCTTTAGAAAACTCAACATGATGGACTTTTGGTTTCCGTGTAGTTACAGCTCCTCCTTCAGTACCTGAAAGATGATCCAAGAAAAGCTGTCAAGAGGCTCGCAGTTAATGACCTGAAGCTGCTAGCTAAAAAGGCTCCTCACCTGTGGATCAGAGAAAACACTCAGGTAACATTGCATTGCAGGATTGTCTGAAGTTGGTTTAAAGTCTGTGTAATTTAATGTTGTTTTTTTTTTTATCTCTGCAGACTCTGTGTGAGTGCGCGTTGGCCGTCCCTTATAACAGTTTAAAGCTGGGAATGTTGGCTGTTCTCTCCACCCTCTCTGGAACTATTGCGATCAAACAGTATTTCAGTAACATGGCAGGTAATGCTTACTTTTAAATTGCTGCTTTTTATGTGTACTTCCACTTCTGAAAAGGAAAACAGCTTCAAACTGATGTGGATTCTGTCAAACTTTCTTCTCAGGTGGCACTGCGGTTCCCCCACGGCTCACTGACCTGGTTAAACTGGCACAGGAATGCTGTTACCACAGCAACCTGGCAGTGGCCGCACACGGGGTCATCGTGCTCTCCAACATTTCCATTTCCTGTCCAGAGAAAGGTTAGTTTCAGCGGACAACAGCCTGTTTTTGGGCTCCTTGTGGTGCCACTTGTCAATCAGTGCTTGTACTTCAGATTCATGCCTTTCATTTGCACTCGTTTGCCATCGCTGAGAGCTGCTGTGTGTTTTTCCCTTCCTCAGATATCGTACAATTGGAGCAGGACACAGTTTTGGGAGTAGAGTCCCTTCTGATGCTCTGCAGTCAGGACAGCAGCCCCAGTTCACAGGCCACACTCAAAGTAAGACGACGTCGTTGACACAAAATGGAGAGCACGGCTTGGAAATGGGGGAATATTTCTAGCATACAGCATAAAACACTGTTTTGTTTGGAAATCGTTTGTCAGTCTATGCTTCAATCAGAATTCAGACACTTTTCAATTGTAGCTTATCTCAGCAAAGTTGTTCTATGAATTGTGTGATTTACAGAATTAAAGACGCTAAAATGTTGTTGTTTTTTTCCATCAAAAAATTTATAGAAATCAAAGTTAGTAACTGCTCACACTCAGGGTGTACTCCCAGCAGCCACTTTATTAGGCAGATCGCTTCAATTGCTTGTTGACATAAATAGTTAATCAGTAAAATAAGCAATCAACATCACGGCTGAGCATTTTGTCCGTGAAACTGCTTTGAATTGATAATAGCTTTGAAAATACAGATTCGAGTTAACCCTTTAAGCTTCAGTGTACCGCCGGCGGTACACCTACTAATTTGCATAGGAATTTCAAGAATGTCCGACGGGTGCAAACGCGATTATACAAACACTATACACCGATGGAAAGCTTAGATTCTCATGAATCCGCCGGTATAAAACACTTTCAGATGCGATTACCACAGCGGGTGAGAAAAACACATTTGTCCGACAAAAACAAATATTCATCCATCCGTTCTCTATACACGGCTTCAAAGCACACAGCGCGACTCACATTTCCGGGTTTATTATTACACACAAAAAAAAAGATTCCACAAAAAACGGCCATAATCCAACCTTTTACATCAGATGACACAAGCCAGTAAACTATTTTGTCCAAAACATGTCCTGAAGTCGGTATAAAATCCCCGAATCGGTCGTTTTCAAGGAAATGCACCTCCCGATGCGCGTCCAATATTCCCCGTATTTTTCGTAATTTTTTTAATTTAAAAATAGAATATTAGCGATTTTTTGTACTGAAAATGGCTGGAATTGACTGAAGCTTAAAGGGTTAAACCATGCCGTGTTATTTGAGCCAAAGCAATGACATAAACTGAGGAGGCCAAATTTATTGTGCATTTAAGCTCAATTATCACAACTCCCCTGCTGTCCGTATCATGAAAAAGTGTGTCATGATGCCTACTGATCAGATTATTCTCCACCATCAAACCACCCTCATCTAGCTTTCTACTTCCCCTCTATTTCGGCTGCAGACGGCCCTCACCTCTTTGGTCAAGCTCCTGAAAAGTCGACCCCATCTCAGCCAGCCAGCGGTCGAATTCCTGCTCGGCCAGCTCCACCTTTCCTGCGACTCCTCTCGCGTCCTCATGTGCCACGCCCTGGCAGCCATCGCCACCCACCTGCCCGTGCTGGGAGACGGGATGCTGGGGGACCTGGTGGACCTCTACCGAGTGGCCAGCCACTCCTCCACTGACAAGCAGCAGGAACTTCTGGTGAGAGACCGTGCACGAGTCACACGTCAGCTGGTGTTCAGGCAGTAAATTAGAGCTCACAGCAGTTGAATGTGTCTTTTGTGTTTGAAGATCTGACAAATTGTACTCGTATTATATCCACTTTCTGTCAGAAAAGCAGCCTGCATATGCAAAAGCTCTTCTTCTTTTTTATTTTATTAGAAATGGATCAGAATAGATTACACGCTGCCTCGTCTTTGTGCCTTGTGCATCACTGATTTTGGAGGTTTCATTCTTGACCCTCCCTCTGCTTTGATTGCTGCAGGTTTCCTTGGCAACAGTGATTTTTGTCGCCAGCCAGTCGTCTCTGTCGGCCGAAGTGAAGACTGTGATCAAACAGCAGCTGGAGAACGTGGCAAATGGCTGGACAGTGTATCGCATCGCACGGCAGGCTTCACGAATGGTGAGCACAGTCAGTTGTGTCACAAGTAATGAAGTAATAATCATTAGGGCTGCGGCTATCAGTTATTTTAGTAATCGAGCATTCTGTCAGTTATCTTAGTGACTAATCAAGTAATGGGATTCCACGCTCAGCATGTGTGTGTTACAGCAGCAAAAGCGGAAGTGAACGCGCTGTGCAACAGAAATAACCGTCCTGATGGAACATCTGCAGTGTAGTGTACATGTATAGCATATTAGATCTATTGGTTATAGGTCCTAGACCATGTAGGATGAAGTCTGGATCCAGTTAGTGACCTGTGATCTACTTATGTAGTGGATTCAACGAAGCCTCCATTCAGAGAATTTTGCTTTGACAAATTCTAGTAATCGAATAACTTGAGGACTCGTTTCAGCTCTAATAGTAATCATAACTTTATTTGTGTAGAACCTTTCAAAACACACAGGTCCAAAGCTTTACAGTAAAACAAAAAGAAATATTTCAGAAACATCAAGAGCCTAAAAGAACACTGTAATACAGTAGTAAATAAAAGCAGCAGTTAAGAAAAGGCTAAACGAGCTTAAAAGAAGAAACTTCCAGAGCTTGGGGTCCCAAACTGCAAACACTTGGTCACCTCTAGTGACCGAGCAGGACTTGGGAACCTTCAGGAAGCCCCATCAGTTAATCTCAGGCTGCATTCAGGAATTAATAGTTTCTTAAAGCTTAAAACAAGCAATAAAATCTTAGAATCAATTCCAAATCTCAGAGGCAGCCAATGAAGAGCAGCAGTGACTGGTGTGATGTGGACCCCTCCCTTAGTGAGTGTTTAAAGTCTGGCAGCAGCATTTTGGATTAAGTTAAGTTTGTGGATGTTTCATTTGCTGAGTTTGGAATAAAGTACATTGCAGTAGTCAAATCTGGAATAGATCCATCCATTATCTATACACTGCTTAATCCTCTCTAGGGTTGTGGGAGGGCTAGAGTCTATCCCAGTTGACTTAGGGTAAAGGTAGGGGACACCCTGGACAGGTAACAGTCTGTCACAGCGCTACATATACAGACAAACAATCACACTCACATTCACACCTATGGAAAATTTAGTTACCAGTTAGCCTGAGCGTGTTTTTGGACTGTGGGAGGAAGCCGGAGTACCCGGAGAAAACCCACACATGCACAGGGAGAACATGCAAACTCCATGCAGAAAGATTCCGGGAAGGCCGGGAATTTTCTGGCTGCAAGACGACAGTGCTAAACACCAAGCTTTATGTGTGCTGCCCGTCTGGAATAGATAAAAAAAGAAAAAAATTCACCGTGACACATCCAAAACAAGATTCTAACGTTCATATTGTCTGTCTGCAGGGATGCCATGAGTTCTCCAGCGAGCTCTACCAGAGTCTGCGGACCCGTGTGGCATCGGAGCACTTCTACTTCTGGCTGAACAGCCTGAAGGAGTTTTCCCAAGCCGAGCAGTGCCTGAGTCACGTTGAGGACGGTGACTACAGCGGAGCCATGACCGCCATCGCCGAGGCCCTGCGCTCCTACCAAAAGGGCATCGCCTCCCTCACGGTCAGTCTACCGCCAGGCATCTGCTTGTCAAAAAACATTAATACTGTGCTTCTTCCACCAGTGACAGGACGCTTAGAGCTGCTGGATGTCAATCAAGCCGCTAGAGTTTCTATCACAGTCTCTCAAATGACTACTAATTTAACTCACCTAGCATCGACCGATCTCATTAAGTCAACTCAACAAAACCCGTGTAAGCATTTCATTGTAGTGTCTATGTAGATTTATCTGATTAATACCTCCCTTGCAGGCTGCCAGCACCCCTCACAGCCCACTTACATTCCAGTGTGAGTTCATTAAGCTGCGGATCGACACCCTGCAAGCCTTATCACAGCTCATCTGTACCTGCAACAGCCTGAAGACCAGCCCTCCTCCTGCCATCGCCACCACCATTGCCCTCACCTCGGGCAACGACCTGCAGCGCTGTGGACGCATCTCGATGCAGGTAAGATGCTGAAGTTCTGCCACAGGGATTAATTAATGTCGTAGGTGTTTGTACAGGCGAGAGCTTTGTGTTAGAGTTTATATACAGAACTTTAGATAGTAGCTACTGCTGCTTCTTAACAGGCCGTTTTTTTCCCTTTCAGAGTTCACTCAACATAACAGAACATACAGAGAGATTGAAGCATTACATTGTATGGATTATTTCAGATATTATAGGTATATTTAGATTTTTTTTAACTTATTATAGCTGTGTAGACAGAAAATATCATCATGCTCTGCCAGAAGTCTGTTTTGTCACTCGGTATTGATGAACTTAAAGAGATAAATATCAGGGACTGTTGAGGGAAACATTCTGTGATGCATTAGCAGGAATTAAATGTTTTACTTCTGTCGCTGATTGCAGGTTTGAAACAAAAATGTTTGATTAGAAAACTCCTTATTTTTCAAAGAAAAGAATTTTTTTCATTGAAGATAGCGTTAAATTAATCAAACAATATTGTTGATGTGGTAAATTACTGTTCTAGCCGGAAACAGCTGATTTTTAATGGAATATCTCCATGGGGTACAGAGGAACATTTCCAGCAACCATCACTCCTGTGTTCTAATGCTACATTGTGTTAGCTAATGGTGTTGAAAGGCTCATTGATGATTAGAAAACCCTTGTGCAGTTATGTTTGCACATGAATGAAAGTGTGAGTTTTCACGGAAAACGTGAAGTTGTCTGGGTGAGCCTAAACTTTTGAACGGTAATGAACATTATAACGACAAAACCGTCGAGTTACACACAGCAGCTGATTCACAATCGAACAAGAAAAAGCAGCGTGATTAGCCGAACCCATCACATATGATGTAAATTCTACCAAGTTGTGATTAGAAATGAGTGAAACAGCATGGGGGCGGCATGGCTCAGTGGGTAGAGTGGCCGTCTTGTAACTGGAAGGTTGCCGGTTCGATCCTCAGCCCATCGTGCTCATGTCGAGGTGTCCCTGAGCAAGACACCGAACCCGTAATTGCTCCTGGTGGGTCGTGGTCAGCGCCTTGCATGGCAGCTTCCGCCATCAGTGTATGAATGGGTAAATGTGACATATCATGTAAACCGCTTTGGATAAAAGCGCTATATAAATACAACCATTTAGTTATGTCATTATTTTTATTCTGGCAGCAGTAGGTCAGTTTTTGCTTTTCACATCCTCTCAGACATGATTCTGTGTTCTATAAAGCAAACGTTCTTTAAAAACCACTCACAAACCCTGTAGTTCACTGTTGCTTGAGGAATAAATGCACCCTACTTTATTTTCTCTTTTTCCCAGATGAAGGTGTGCATGGATGAGTTCAGAAGCCTTGCCGCTCGTTACGCTGACTTACACCAGTCGTCGTTTGACGCTGATTACGCCACCCTTCGCAATGTGGAGCTGTATCCTTACACCAGCCTCAGTCCCATCACACTTCCTGTCTCGTTTACTGTTTTCTCTGCTGTGATGTAGTTTTCTTTAACCGTCCGTCCAGACAGCAACAGAGCTGTCTGCTTGTCTCCCACGTAATTGAAGCTCTGATACTGGATCCACAGGCAGCCAGGTGAGAGCTGCTGTCACTGTCAGCCAAGGTGGAGGAGTTGTTTATCTTAAATTCTGTTGTTTTATTTCCTAACCTCTGGGAACACGGCCGTGCAGCAGAACAGCTCAGAGTACCTTCTCATGAGTAGAAGTCGACATGTGCATGTGTCTTCTTGTACGCTGCGCCCTTTAGGGATATGACACTGTAATGAAAATAAATGCGCCTTATTTAATTTGATAAAAAGCTTCTCCGCTGTACCGTGTACTTGAATGTTTTTTATTGAAAGTGCCTCGCTATTACACACATCCCCCGGAGGCATCCTCCTGGCAGACGTTCGTAACGTATCGCCTCTCGCTGTCTCTCTAATCTAGTTTTCAGGAGTACGGCACTCTGGGGTCGGTCCAGACCGAGAGCGAATACGAGCGACGGATGATGTCGGTCTTCAATCGTGTCCTGGAGGAAGTGGAGGGCCTCACCAAGAAACACCCTCCTGTGTCACACCTGGTGAGGTTGAATTTGATATCCTCCTTCTCTTTTTAGATTTAAGTTTAATTTAACTTGTTTGGGGAAACTCTATCCACCCGTTATTTATACACCGCTTAATCCTCATTAGGTTTGCTGGTGGCTGAAGTCTGTCCCGGCTGACTTAGGATGAAGGCCACCAGTCTGTCACAGGGCTACATATGGAGACAAACAATCACACTCACATTCACACCTACGGACAATTTAGAATTACCAATTAACCTCAGCATATTTTTGGACTGTTGGAGGAAGCCAGAGAACCACGCATGCGCAGGGAGGACATGCAAACTCCATGCAGAAAGATCACAGGAAGGCCGGGACGCGAACCGGTTAATCTTCTTGCTGCAAGGCAACAGTGCTAACCACTGTGCAACCTGTGCATATATCTTATAATAATATAATAATAATAGCTTCATTTATAGAGCACTCTTAAGAACAGCTTTCACAAAATGCTTTGAGAGTCAAAAGATGCAACACAGACACTCAAGCAAGAATTAGGAGACAAGTCAGAGCAGTCAGTTAAAATAAATAGTAAAAATGACAAGTTAAATGAATAATTAGATTAGCATGCAAATCAAACAAGGGAACTAGGCAGTTTGAAAATTAAAGAATAATTAGAGAGAATTAAATAATTAGAGAGATGAATAAAACCCTAAAGCTAAATGAAGCTAAAAGTAAACTGCACATAAATGATGATTTAAAAGATGTTACTGACTCTGCCTCAGGCTTAATTGGACATTATCTACTCCTCTAAATGGTGATGCTAATATTGATGTTGTGTTCATGTCAGTGGTTTTCTACTAAGTTTGTCATCACTAGTGTAATAACCAGGGCTGGATGGTTAACGAGTTATTATTAACGTATTAATTAATACACTGTGCTAGCTGATGGTGTTGAAATGCTAATTGATGATTAGAAACCCCTTGTGCAGTTGTTTTAGCACATTAATAAAAGTGTGAGCTTTCATTTAAAACATGAAATTGTCTGAGTGACCCCAAACTTTTGAACAATGGTGTACATGTTAGTGCTGGTAGTAACACTTTAAAGCTACCCTCTCTAGTAATGTAAGATGGTTTAATAAAGGAAACTGACCAAAAAAAGTTGCGACTAATGAATGTCAGCGGTATAAATGTATTGTTTTTTGTTTATTTTTCAGCATACTGGTTGCCTCTGTGACGCCGTCATAGCTTTGCTGAAGGTGCCGCTGTCTTTCCAGAGATATTTCTTCCAAAAGCTCCAGTCAACCAGCATCAAGGTAACCGTTTTACTCTCTTTGAATAGAAAAGCACAACAGAAAGAGTGGTCAACCTCAACCAATGTGTCGTGGAGCTCACAGGACCACTTCAACTTTATTATTATACATTGAGTTATTTAATTCTGAGCAGACTGATGGTTAGGTATCCAGTTAATGCAGGTAGACGGTGAGTTCAGCTTAACATAAACACAGGAAACGAGGAACGATTTACATACCGGCACTTCTAAAGCTCGCTAATTAACAGCTTATGTAAAAATAACTGTTATTAGTTTCATGGAGATGATGCACTGGACTGTTTCTTGGCAGGACATCAAGGAAGTCAGTGTGCTGGGCCAAGAAATAGTCCAGCAAATATTAAAAAAAGCACACAAAACCGGTATGTAGAGCTGCAACGAGCAATCAGTGACTCAATTAGTTGTCAGGTGTTATTATAATTACCAGCTGATTTAATAATCGATTGATTGGTGTCATTTTTAAGAAAAAAAGCTCACATTTTCTGAATCTAGCTTCTTAAATTTGAATATTTAGGGTCCGAGCACCAACGGTTCCTCTTGAAACGCGAGGCTTTATTTTACTTCAGAACCAGTGAAAATTTTGATATTTTGGGGGAATTGCTTAAATGTGTCTCAAAATGCCTCCATAGCGCCACCTGGAAAATTGGCCTCAGTCAGTCAAATCATTATATTCAGTTTTATCCCGTCAATATTGGAACAACCGATAAAAGCTGGGCCTTAAAACCAACAAACACAAAAGAATATAAAAATCTTCAGATCAGTAAACATCTTTTCTGCTATCAAGCTTCTTCTATGCAGTGAAAAATGTGCATTTCTTAGATGTCAAGTTATCACATTATTGGTCACGATCTCCTCAGCACAATACAAACTAATTCAGTGACATTAAGACGAGTGAGTATCCATCGTTAACTGACAACAGCAAACATATAAAACACCGTGTACACTTTGGTATTGGGTGTATTTAGCTGATGGAAAGCGGAGCAGTCGCACCTATGAAGATAAAACGAGCCACAGCTTGTGAGGTTTATCCGGCTGCGTTGTGTCCTTCCAGCTCGCCCTCTCTCCGTCGCCACGGACACCGAGCGAGCCAATCCCAGTGCAGAACACCCAGCAGCTGACCCTGAAGGTGGAGGGCGTCGTGCAACACGGTTCCACTCCAGGACTCTTCAGAAAGATCCAATCCGTCTGCCTCAACGTCACGTCAGTCCTCCAGAGCAAGACGGGGCCGGACTACAAGGTGACTTTATTTATTGATCAGATGATTTGCAAAAATTACTGTCCTCTTATGAATATATTTAATCCATTCTATCATTTATTGTAACTGTAATGGAGGAATTTAACCTGATTTGGGCTTAAACAAGTCATTGAGTTATTGGAGCAATCAATTACCAGAATTCCTCGAAGCAAAATTCTCTGATTTGGGGCTTCATTTACTCCACTACGTACTAGACAACAGGTCACTAACTGGTTGACCCAGACTTCATCTACTGTCTACTATATATGTACAATACCCCTGTACTATGCTATTAATGTACAATACACCTGTACTACACTATATATGTACAATGCTCCTGTGCTATACTATATACTGTATGTACCACTTTTGATGCTGTAACACCAAGTGGGGAATCCTGTTACTCGATTAATCACCAGAATAATCGATAGAATACTTGATTACTAAAATATTCGACAGCTGCAGCTCTAAATTTTTACTTTTTGCCTTTCAGATTCCACTCGATGCCAAAACCAATGAGATCGAGCAGCGCGTGGAGCCGCACAACGACTACTTCAGCACCCAGTTCGTGTTGAACTTCTCCGTCCTGGGAACTCACGCCGTCACCGTGGAGGCCTCCGTGGTGGACGAGAGCGGCATCGAGTGGAAGACGGGCCCCAAGACGACGGTGTCGGTCAAATCTCTGGAGGACCCTTATTCCCAGCAGCTCCGCCACCAGCTGCAGCAGGGTGGAGCTCAGGCGGCGCCACAGAGGGGGGCCTACGCTCGCTTCTAGCAAATTCCCCCTCTGTTTACAGTTTGTATGCTTGATTTGTTTGTAGAAAAACTGATTGTGTACATATTTTTCCAGTGATTAAAAGACTGTATTTCATTTTAACGCTCTTCATCCTGTGTTGTCATTATGAAGATATAACACGACAGTTAAATTCATGAACACATTTAATCACATTATTGGCCGTCAGTCACCAGAAAATGCAAAATTCTGTTTTATTTTCCATTAATATTCCCAATCCAGCACTATTTCGTGCACGCAGTAATCTGTAGGACAGTTTAGAACTCGGTGTCCTTGGATTTACATGTCATCGTTTCTACATGAATGCAGTAACTCAGAGAGCCATCAGGGGGCAGACCAGAGTCATTAACTGAACAGTGTATCTGAGGGGGTCCTCAGATGTCTCTGGGGTCAATTCCAGACCTGTCACTGCGAAATTATCTGCATTTAAGACTTTTGGATTAGATACAGTTTACTTTTTAAATAATCTTTTTAGACCATAAACACATTTTTATGCCATTTTCAGCTAAATTTAAGACAATTAGAATCTGAACTATATATGAATAGATTATATATTCTTTTTAAATATGAATGAAAGCTTTGCACCCACAGTTTTGCTTAAAAATCCTTAATTCGGACATAAAGTGAAGCAAATACACTGATGCTCCCACACTGATGATGATATAATCTGGAAATATTTTGCAGCTGTGAATGGGCCCACATGACTGAAGCTGAAGACATAAGATCTGGTCACATTTTTTTTTTTATTTTTTTTTAAATGTGAAAAAAGCAGTTTCTTGTTCCTAGACACTGGAACCATCGCTACTTGACATCAGAGTATGCGCACTCAGGCTAGAAATTGGCGTCAGGCAGCACAGAAGCGTCAAGTTAGCAGAAATATACAACAAGACATCCGCTGGTGGGTTTCAAAATAAAGTAAATTACTAATGGAACAGTCCTTTCATTAGTTTGATATTAAAAGCTACATTTCTTATTCTACAGTATAAATTCTTCTGGTTATGCTCACACGCTTTGATTTATCATTTGATTTCCAATGCTGCATCACAAATTATACATTCCTAGTTGACTTGAAGGTAATCTTATTTATACATTTGATTAAACAATTATGTCTTCGAGAATGTGTTATTCAAAAGCAAGTGCTAATCGAACTATTGAAATTGAACCAAATAATGAACGTCTTAAATGTAAAATTGAAATTGCACACTGTTTAGTTTACTCTAGCACACTATTAGCACTACACATAAGACACATGAACATTTGTACGTTCTTTACACCGAACATTTTGCATTTCAAAAGTTCTTTTTCTTAATTTCTATTTGCTGTACATTGTTGCTTAATTATCTGCATTTATGGTGGAAGGAACTGTACTCTTTCTGCTGTAACAACCAAATTTCCCCTCAGGGATGAGTAAAATATTTTCTATTCTATTATAAATAAGCTGCTTTTTTTTCTTTAAAATTTTCTCACCTTTGCATCATCCTTTACAACATTTTATTATTCACATTTAACAATAAAAAGGGTGATTTGTTAAAAAAATAGAAATGAAAAGAATTTTTTCATAAAACATCAAGCTTTAAGCTTTAGCACAGCAACTACTGAACATGAAGCTCAGTTTTAAGAATTCTGTGATAAATTTCTGAACTTTATTTAAGTTGTCTGCATTATTTAAATTTAGTAAAATGTATGTAATTGCATCCTTTGTAGATTGCAATGTTTTACATGTTTTACATGTTTATGCTAGTTTCTCAGGAACAACAGTAATGTTCCTGTGTGTGTTTAATTATCCAAAAATGTCAAAAATCAAAAACTCCCAATAAACATTGTCTGTATCTCATTATTATCTCAGTTACTAGCCATTCCATCACTATTTATTTCAGTGGTGTTCTTTACCTCTCACGATTATGGATAATTCACTTGTTTTTCATCAAAAAATGCAACTTGATGTACATTGGAATGACCTACAGATAAAATACAACAGTTTAACACAACATTGATTTTTTAAATATTTATTTCACATTTTGATTTTTTTTCTTTTCATGGACACCTCTTCTGTTCAGGGTGGGTTTGCAAATATGAACCATTTTCATTTTGTATGTTGTTTGCACTTTTTAAACCAAGCAGAAGTTTTACACCAAAAAATACTTTGAACTTTTTTTTTAGACTTATTTACTTTAAAATGGATCAGTTTGACCCGCAACATAACAGGAGGGTTAAACTAACCTCTGTATGTGATAAGGCGCTGTGTAAATAAATAAAGTCAACATTCAGCGCTCATGTAGTTTACTATGACTGATTTCTTATTACCTGTCAAAATCACGTTAAATTATTGTGCCTCGAAATGTGTAAATACTGTATAATGACTTTTAATACAATTAGTATTTCTAAAAGTTTTTAAAATTAGAAGTGTTTTGTTTGTAGTATTGACCTTTAATGTTTTGACTTTTTGGGTTTTTTGTTGTTGCATGTATGTAAGCTGCTGAATACTTCAATTTCCTTGGGGATTAATAAAGAATCTATCTATCTATCTATCTATCTATCTATCTATCTATGCTTGCTGTGATTTCATTTGCTACCGAGGCTTTTATTGTGGAGACACGGCGGAAGCGTCGTTGCCGTGCTCGTGTACCGGCTGGCTTGACTGTGTGGATCTGGAGACAGATAACGGGTCCTGCAGCCACAAACGAAAAATCGCTGTTCTTCGTATTTGATGCGCACATGTCGTGTGTATTTTGTGTCGCGTTTTCTTAACGAGCAGCGCCGAATCCCGGGCCCCGGCCAAGCCGCCTCTCGTCCCCGTTCTCCGGCGGCAGCTCGGTAGCTAGCTGACTGGCCGCTGATAGTGATGCATCAGAGGAATTATCCCGGCGTCTCCAACTGAGATGGAGCCAGCGACGCTCGACCGGAGTTGCTTGCTAGCTAGCTAGCTAGCTGACGGTGCCCGCCGGGATTCCGTGTACCGGAGCACAGCCGGATAACGTTAGCTAAATGGGTGCAGCGTCGTCGCGCAGGGTTTGCTGTAACGTTACCACACGTTTCCACCTCTGCCCGCAGATTTCATAGACACCCACCATGCCAACTAGCAGAAATTGCTAACTTAACCGTTTAGGTTAGCCACACGTGACACGATTTATCTCGCTCCAGCAATTAGCTACACCCCTGGCCGTCCTTGGATGCTTCAGTGACGTTAATTGGGTGAGTATCACGAGCTACCGGACTTTTACTACTACATTTTAGGGTCGGGCTATATTCTGGATGAGCCACACAGCGGGCACTGCGCTCTGCACCAGCCTCCAGACGTGTAAGCCTCCGAGTTAACGTTTGGCATTGTCTCATAAAACAGCCCCATGAGCTGCCTCTGCCGGGTCGTTTCGCAATAATGTCCCGACTGACCCCGGCTGACATGTTCCTTAACATCTGTCCCCCCGTTGTGCTAACTCACTCTTCTGCTAGCTAGCATGTCATGAAGAAGTGCTCGGTCCTTTTATGGTCCTGTCTTTGCATGTATTACTGTTACGGCTTGGCAGCTAGCTAGCAGACGGTCACGAATAACAAACGGCCACATCCCGGAATAAATCCTCCTGAATAATTATCAGAAGACAGCGTGTTGCATCTATACTCCGTGTAATAGCCTCACCCTCGGCTGGCTAGCGGCGGACCCGCTCCTCCTCCAGGGTTTCCTCGGTGTGTGGCTCAGCGTTGGCTCATTTTGCGGATTTGTCAGATAGTTTTGTGTACAGTAAGATTATGTAACATGCATTTGTTTCCCCGTCAAATAAGATGCTAACAGCTGCTGTGTGTGTGTGTGTCTGTTGCAGAAGGCGTGTATCAGGATGGCACGGCTCTTGGACGGGGCCGGCAAACTGGGCTGGGTTCTCCTCAAGTCTGTGCTCCGTTTCGCGTTCATGTTCCTCAACAACTGTGTAGCCATCCCATCCTACTGCCTGTACTTGCTGCTGCTCCAGCCTCTGAGAATATGGGACAGAACCACTTTCTGGCACATCGAGGGAATCATGTTCAAATGGTTGCTGGCCATGGTGTCTTCATGGGGCTGGGTCGCAGGTTACACAGGTGAGAGCCATTCAGTGCTGTGGAGATGTTTGTGCAGCTAGAAGACCCCTGGTTCACGTCTGGTCTTCTCGGGATCTTTCTGCATGGTGTTTGCATGTTCTTCCTGTGCATGTGTGGCTTTTCTGAGTTTTTCGGCTTCCACAGTCCAAAAACGTGCTAATTGATAACTCTAAATTGTCTGTAGGTTTGAATGTGAGTGTTTCTCTCTGTGTAGCCCTGTGATAGACTGTTACCTGCCCAGGTGTCCCTTAAGTCAACTAAGATAGACTCCAGCCCCTGTCCCATGACCCTACAGAGGATTAGGCGGTGTGTAGATAATCAATGAATGCACATTTTGAATGCAGTTTATCCCATAAAGCTCCTGAAGTTTTGAGATGTGAGTGTTGGTTGCAGCTGAATCATTAACGGCTGAAATGTTTAGGCTTTTTTAACACAATCTAGACAGAGCAAACTCTTTATTGTTAGCAAACCTTTAACCCAGACATGTAGAATACAATAATTGAAATGAAATGTCCCGATTTTAAGATTAGATTCGGTTACATTTTCTGACAAGACAGGTGAGTAGTAGAAGGATTGTGGAAAAAGCTGCAAATGATTTTAACCGTTTGATAAATTCTGATAAAAGTGGTTAAATAAGACTCTGAGTTCTTAAAGAGCAGCTTGCAGGGGCATTTTTTTCACTAAATCCATCTTTAATATTTGCTGGAAATGATCACTTGGAAAGTTATTCACCCTACAGAGGATTAAATAGTGTATAGATAATGGATGGATGGATATTTGTGACCGCTTACTGGTGCACGGCGTTGCTCCAAAACCTGTTTGCGCTCCATGTATTTCCATATCACCCACAGTGTCCTCTTTTGCTGCAAAGCACATCACTTGAGATGTTTAACCCTCTCGTTCTTGTCATTTAGGAAGTGAAAAAATAAACAATGTTGAAAATATTATTTGGAATTTGAATACAAATTAAGGTGATTTCTGAATAAATTTCAAAGTTAGGTGTGTTCAAATGAGCTGAAGAGAAGCCGCAGTGATTGTTATGAGATGCATGTCGGCCTGTGAGAGTCCAGCTGTGATGCAGTGTATGTCTGAAGAGATGTGAGCAGTAAATCAGTATGAAACCGTCACAGCTGGGGATATAACATCAGATAAACTGTTTCTGCTGAAAGGTGAGCAATTGTAATAGGCGAGGCAAGTTTATTTGTACAGTACAGTTGACACGCAAGACAATTTAAGGTGCTTTACAATGGCAAAGAAATGTATTCAGAGAAGGGATTTCAAGGTAGACAGACACTACCATTCAACAGCTTGGAGTCAGCTAGAAATGTTCTTATTTTTGAAAGAAAAGCATTTTTTTTTCGCCATGAAGATAACAGTAAATGAATCAGAAATACAGTCTAGACATTGTTTATGTGCTAAATGACTATTCTAGCTGGAAATTTTTAATGGAATATCTCCATAGGGGTACAGAGGAACATTTCCAGCAACCATCACTCCTGTGTTCTAATGCTACATTGTGTTAGCTAATGGTGTTGAAAGGCTCATTGATGATTAGAAAACCCTTGTGCAGTTATGTTAGTACATGGATAAGTGTGAGTTTTCATGGAAGACATGAAATTGCCTGGGTGATTCAAAGGTTTTCAATGGTAGCGTACATTAAATCATAGAAATAAAACATACAAGTAGACATTAAGATTATGAAAGTGTTAAAGACAAAACGGAAAGCTGCCCTGAACAGTATGGTTTTCAGGCCTTATTTAGATCTCAAGTGATCAGTAAAATCGCAACATAATAACCTACAAAATAACTAGTGTTTCCCTTTGTTTTAGTGCAAAAAAAGTACATTCTGAAAATGTTCACGTTTTTGCAAAACGTCATGAACAACCTGAAATTTCTTAAGAAAAATAAGTGCAATTCCAGCGATATTATGCCTCAGTTTATCATTTACACATTGCAACTTACAGATCAGAGTATTTACAAATGCACAAAACATTCACTGAACAATCTAACGTTTTACTTTATAATCAACCTGAGATCTAGAAATTTCCACATCTGCGTAGTAATCCTGACCACCTGAACTGACACTATTAAGGAGGAAGGTTAAGTTGCCCCCCCCCCCGCCTTGTAAATGCATAAAATTTATCCGTAAAAAATACATAAAAGTTGTGGCAGTGGAGAAATTTATAATTTCATTTAATATGGCCGTATGTTTGACACTCCTGATTTTCTGTTTTCTGAGTCCGTTTTCAATTTCCAGCTAATTTGAGCGACGCTGGAGAACATAAAAACGACACGTCTTTGCAACTTGAGCCAGTCTTTTAACATCAGACGCATGTTTCTTCAGAGAAACTATCGCTCGCTCTCTGCAACTGGGATGAGATGCACAAACTGGGACTGGTTTCTCTACAGACGATAACCACGACAGTATTAAAGTGTCTCCTCCTGAATTGGAAATAAGTCACTAATGGGCCTCGGGCAGACAGTTGAATAAAAATGAGACAGTTGAAGGAAAAAAATAAATAAAAGAAAGCTTATATTTGTTTTCAATCTGAAGTTGTGCCACTTGTAGTAGAGCAAAAAAAATAAATCCGAATTACTTGCTTTTATAACTGTGATTCTATGAGAACGTCCTTATCTTAAAGATGCATTGCTTGGACTGTTCTTGTTTGTGCAGCCACACATGTAAATATTTGCAGACGGGGAGTGTTTATTCTGTAATTATTTGATAAATGTGTATGTGTTCCGATTTTTAACAGAAAAATCCAGAGAATTGCCAGTTTTTGATTCTCAAATGTGAGGATTTACTGCTTTTTTTTTTTGACATTTTAGTTCACTGACAGATTAATTTCTAATGCAGGTAACTGTCGGTGGCGTCCCCATGTATGCGATTTACTAAGCGCAGGAATGGTGTTGTGTAATACCGGGACACAGATCGAACAACAAACACCTGACACCAGCAGGATGTCACTCGGGCTCGTTTGCTTCCTCTCAGCCGGCTGGTCGAACACCTTGAAGCGACTCGGGCTACAGCGGTGTTTGGTTGCACAGAGCTGCGAGCAAAATGCTTACAAATTGCTAAGCGGTGAACGTGGGTAGCAACAAGGTGCTCCGATTAATAATTCAAAGCTTTCAGCCTATAGAACACCTGGTCTTGCGTCGAGCGATGTGCGCTGCTAGACTTTGATTGACGTTGTTAGGAAGTACGATGCAACTTAGCTGTGTCATGTGAATGGAGGCTGAAGTTTAATTGAAGCTATCAGATGTAACACACCTCATATTGGGTTCAGACGCTGTATTTAGCTGCGTTATGCTTCAATCAAACTGCACATGCGCTACAGATCAAAAGTTTGGAAGCAACTTCAAGTTTCTGTTCACAATGTCTTTCTTAGAAGGGAGAAATTTTTCAAAAGAACAGCATAAATTCTGTGGATTTTGGGATGTATTTGCTGCATGATCAGACTTTGCCTTCATTGATGTGCACCATTGATGTTACCGGACAATTGCTGAATAAATGTTAACAAAAGAAGGGCTTAGTTTTAGAGTTGGGAAGAGTTGCAGGAGTCACAACTTCAGTGCAAAAATATTAAAAAAACACATCACAGTTTGCATTATCCGCTTTAGCCCTTTGGCTTTTGACAGTTTGCAGACAAAAATCTCAATAATTCTCAACTGTGTCCATAGAAATGTCTCGAAGGAAACAGCCGAATAAAGAGAAAAGCATACAAATACCTGATAATCATAGTAGAAATCAATTCTGATGAGTGACTCTATCATAATCATGTTTATTTTGTTGCAGACTATGATCCTTTTTGTGTACCAGTTTGATCCTGCTTCCAAACTTTTGGTCAAATTTTGCTTTTTATATCTCTAATGTGGCATTATGTATTGGGTTGCCCATCCATCGCACGTTATTCCTCTCAAATGCCTGAGGGAGTATCTTCGTATTTGACTCGAACATTGACTTGAATTAAAGCAATGAAGTTAAAGGCCAAAGGGGGTTGACCTGAAGAATTCTTATGCTAATTATGACCAGATTTGACACAATATCTAATAGAATAAAAGTGACAACACAAGGAAAGTGGAGGTGAAATAAAATAAAATTGACAGCATATACAAAAGTGATACAGAAATGTACAAATGAGTGTGCAAGTGACATGGAAGGTGCAGATAAGTTTACAGATATAGCGAATGCTTAGAATGTGAAGTTTGTAATATGTAATTATATACACTGCTGTTCAAAAGTTAGGGGTCACTTAAAAATGCCCTTATTTTTGAAATAAAATCATTTTTTTCAATGAAGATAACATTACAGTCTAGACATTGTTAATGTGCTAAATGACTATTCTAACCAGAAACGGCTGATTTTTAATGGAATATCTCCATAGGGCTACAGAGGAACATTTCCAGCAACCATCACTCCTGTGTTCTAATGTTACATTGTGTTAGCTAATGGTGTTGAAAGGCTCATTGATGATTAGAAAACCCTTGTGCAGTTATGTTAGCACATGAATGAAAGTGTGAGTTTTCATGGAAAACATGAAATTGAATGGATGGCTCCATAGTTTTGTTTATGTAGTTATTGATTCCTAAACAAATTACTCTCCTATACAATAGTTTTACTTATTTAAACCGACAATTCGAAAAGAGTTGTATAGTATACAACGACAAAACGAACCTAATCCAACTAAATCACTCTCCTGCTAGTGTATGAACAGTTGTTAGCATAGCAGAGTGAGCTTCACAGATTAGCTCCAAAGCTAATGCTCGAGAGAAGTTCTTCATCTCCCCAATTATAGTCCAGACAGCAGAGCAAAGGCTGAGACAGTGTACTTTCAGGACTGGTTATCTACCGCTCTCTGTCGACACCAGTGTTTTCTATCTCCTGATGCATTTATCCTAATAAACCATGACTCCAGCATTTGTTCTGTTATCCTGCTCGGTCATTGCTGAGCTGCTTGATTACGAAACACCTTAATTTAATAAAAACCATAAAGGCAACCACTGTCGCTACTGTTAGTATTGCTTCATCCGACTCCGTGTTTCTGCTGATAACATTTACAAGCGGAGTTTTGGAATCGCTGCTGTAAAGAAGACAGGAAGACTTTGTGAACAGAGACTGTATTTCTGTTTTCTGTTCCATGACACAACTTTGAGCAACTATTCTGCTAATCGAGGTTTCCTAACTTTATTACCCTGATAGCAGCATTCGTGCTGCGCTGGTACTTTTGTCACTCACTTCAGCAGTGAAGTTCAAACTGCAACTTGACTGAATGTTGGAGGCATAAAATCAAAAGGTTCTAGTTTTTTTTTTCTACATGTATGACAGGAATCTACGTTTGTTGCAGTGTGAGCTGAAAAAGCTGCTTTTAATGTCTCCTATTTGCTGAGCTAATGTGGCCCTATTTCAAAATGTAAAAACTTTTTTTTTTTTTAAATCAGTGTCATGTAAAACTGTTGTATTTTATATGCTGGTCTTTCCAATGTAGATTTACAAACATGCATTTTTCTTGAAAAACAAGTGAATTATCTTCACTGAACCATGATCTGTGAGAGGCAAAGAGCTAGGGCTGGACCCGAGTATCCCGAATATTCATTCGCTACGGCGGTATCCGGATATTAATATTGGTATCCGAATATTATAATATTATTAGTAATTGAGTTGATAATGAGATTGATAATGAGTTGATAATGAATCATTTTTGGATGATTAAACATTGGCTTAAATTGACGTCGTTGGTGTTCCTGAGAAACTAGCGTAACAGGAGGGTTAAAAAAAACAAACAAAAAAACCTACATGATCATTTGCTACAGGGCTGTCGAACTCATTTTAGTTCGGGGGCCACACGTAGCCCAGTTTGATCTCGAGTGACTAATAAAATCACAGCATAATAACCTGTAAGTAACTGATGTTTTAGTGCAAAAAAGCGCTTTCTGAAAATGTTCACGTTGTTGCAAAACATCATGAAAATCCTGAAATTTCTTTTTTTAAAAAAGTGCCAGAAATCCACTTTTGCTACAGTCCGAGCTGAAAAAGCTGCTTTTAATGTCTCGTATTTGCTGAGCTGATGTGGCCTTAGTCTGGACAGTTGTGTCATAATTGGTGCATATTCACCTTTTCTGATCAGTTTTTGAAAAGCAGCAAGATATGATGCCACGTAATCATTTTGAACAGCAGCTCTATGCAGTAAAAGTCATGTGATGTATGCAAATAAGGTGATTTCTGAATGGTGCCATAGAGTTGTAAAGTTAGACGTGTTATGAGCTGAAGAGAAGCCACAGTGATTGTTATGAGATGAATGTCGGCCTGTGAGAGTCCAGCTGTGATGCAGTGTACGTCTGAAGAGATGTGAGCAGTAAATCAGTATGAAACCATCACGGCTGGGAAATAACATTAGAGAAACTGTTTCTGCTGACAGGTGAGCACGCTGTGGCGGTTGTCCTCTTGTATGTGTGATTATCAGCGTTGTGACCTGCGCTCAAGGGCACTGGGACGAGGATGGGTCGATTAACCCCGTTACCTTTCCTTCATGAGGCAGACTTGTGTAACCACCAGTCCCCTGCACCGTATGAAGGGCGTTTCAGTGTAGAAGACACTTATTACTCCAACACATCAGTTTTCGTCCAAGGTCACGGCTTTACTGTGACATTTATGGTGCATCATTTTTCTGAAATATTTTAAGTAACGTTTGCAAATTATGTTTGCACCGTGTAGGGGTTGTTGTATTTGCTTTAAAGGCAGACAGTTCCCCATGATTAAAGCTAGATAGGGAGCGCATAGATTTTAGATTGACCTTGTTGTACGGCACTCATTCTCTCAATTTAATATTCCCTGAAATGTTTGTGCATTTTTCAGTTTGCAAAAATTCTGCTGGGAGTTGAATGGAAATTGTTTACTTTTTGCTTCTTAAATGGGAACATGTGCTTCTGCTTTTCTTGGTTTTATCCTATTAACACTGTAAAAAACAAAACTGTGACATCTTCCTCAGAACCAGTAACTGTAAAAACTCCTAGAACAATTGTGTGTAATGTGTAGTTCCACTGGGAAAATTAAGTAATTAAAATTGTAATATTTCAGCAAAATCGCTTGATTCTACATTTCTCATTTAACAAAAATTGCCAAAAATAATCTGTAAACACCAGATCCTATAAAATAAAGAGCTGTTCTACTCGGGAAGAGAGGAAGAACGAGTACGAAGCGTAATTACAGATTCAGAGCAAAGTAAAGTACAGGATGACCTCGACTTACATGGAAGTTCAGTTCCAACAGATCGACGTAAAAGTCGAAACTCTGGCGAAAACGTAAATAAAGCCATTACGTGCATCATGTTATCGATCACTTCTTTAGAAAAGTTATGCATACAAATCACTTTCATGCATGTATAATTTGACAAGAAGATAACAGAATATGTTGCACTGTTTTTACAACTTGAGCGTTTTGTTACAGCTTATTTCACTTCCATTGGGATGGCTTTCCTTTTCTTCAAAGCACTGCCATCAGAAGAGTCTGACTTAGGCTTGGGAGCCGTAATGAAGGGCAAAATCTTAGCAAATGTCACACAATCCAAAGTGATGCACAAGGTGATGTCATGACTTATTTGTCCGCTCCGATCACCAGCTAATTCCACGTAACCAGTTGCGCAGACACTCCGTACGTTGTAAACTGAGGACCCGCCCTGAACCAGTTCCAACGTTCGGACATAATAAAATGCCGTAGGTCGAGAACGTCATAAACCGAGGACCCCCTGTATACTTAAGCAATGAAATAAAACCATCATGGCTCAAAAGCAAGACACAGAGGAGCAAGTTGTCAGCAAGGTGTTGGAATATGCGTTCAGCATATTGAATTGTTGTTTTATTATTAAAGTTAATGTGTAGTGAATAGTGTGAAAAATACAGAGTTCAAAGATACTTTAATGATGATTAAATATGAAAGCTATGTAGAGAATGTGTTTCCAGTGTTGGTAACACCTGGAGGCTGAATGTGTATTTTTTTTTCCAGTTCATTTCCTCTTCTAGCCATGATTTTGCTGTTTTCATAGAGGTGCAGGAGTTTATATTGCAGTCGAAGTTGGTCTAAAAATCAAAGAGAAGCAGAAAAACACACAAAAACAAGACATTTCTAGTATTTCAGCTGCATATTTGTATGATTTTATTTTTGATCAAGCTTTAAAAAAAATCACTCAATTGCAGTCCTAAATAGATTAAAGATGAACAGACTCTTCCTACTAACGTGTATGTTTTATTTATGACATGCATGTAGACAAATATGCCATTTTGGTGACAGGTTTTACTTCGGAGCCCTGTTCAGGCTGTACTTGCAGTCAAGAAATGCGAGATGTGTGTCAGGGAATACTCGCTCGCAGCTTGATACTCTGCAGCCTGAAAGATGAGCTTTGGTTAACTATCAGACGTGAGGGATGTTGCATCACCTCCACTGGAGAAGCAGAACAGTGGTGCTTTGTAGATCTCATACATCATTTTATCAGCACCAAACGCTGCCATAAACTGCACAATCTTCGTGAACGTGATAGTTTATACGTGCCACATTATTTCAGGAGATCTTCTCAAGCATTTCACAGAGAATTAGTTTGATTCATTAAGCAAAAGATGAAGGTTGCTCGATAGTTGTGGTTGCAGGAGGTGAAGGCGCTCTCCTCGGCTCTCGTGTTTATCATTAAATGTTTCCTGAACTGTTAACTTCGAGCAAGAGCTGCCTCCTGCACTTTCTCCTAATTAAATGCACAGTGGTGGGAATAAGAAAGTTTTTATGTTGCACCAAAGAGACAAGGCCGGCTCTTTGGGTGTGGATTTTTAAAGAAGACAGGTTGCAGTATTTAAGAAAAGGAGCCTCAGCCACTTTGCAAACTGTTAACTTGTGAAAAGTAATTACCCGTTTTCATGTAGCAGACATTAAAATAGAAATGTTGGCCGCAGAGGTTTTGAGAAGCCGTCTACGCTCTGATATTCATCCCATTATTCTTCTGGAAATGTAAAAATGACAACGCTGGAAGTGAAAGTGAGGTCGATGCTCTACACGGAGATATGTGTTTAAATCATTCATCCGTAACTAAAACAAATGAGCCTCATCCTTTGGAAGATACTCATTTTACTGAGGAGCGGGCTGACCCTTGCCAAGCAAACATTGCTTAACCGCTGCTGCTGACTTCATGGCTCCACTTAGTGCATTGTAAACCCCTTCCCAGGCCCGCAGTGTGTTTTATTTTATTTTATTATGTACGCTAATGGCATTGTAATGTCAGCTAACAGATACTCGCATGTCATTCCTGATGCTGCGTTTCATGGAAAAGCTACACTACCGTTCGAAAGTTTGGGGTCTCTTAGAAATGTCCTTATTTTTGAAAGAAATCCTTATTCTTTTCAATAAAGATCAGAAATACAGTCTAGACAAGGGGAATCAAACTCATTTTAGTTCAGGAGCCACATTCAGCCCAATTTGATCTCAAGTGGGCCGGACCAGTAAAATCGCAGCAAAATAACCGATAAATAACCACAACTTCTAATTTTTTCATTTGCTTTGGTGCAAAAAAGTGCCTTCTGAAAATGTTCCCATTTAAGGAATTATCTTTTTGCAAAACATCATGAACAACCTGAAATATGTTACGAAAAATGAATTTAATTTCAGCAACATTCAGTCTCGGTTTATCATTTACACATTAGAACTCATAGATGAGTGTTTCTACAAAGGCACAAAACATTTAGTCACAGGTATCAATAATCAGTAATCTAGTATTTTTCTTTAAAAAAGACAATAAAATAACAAAAACAGGACAAGATATGACAAGAAGGAAAACAAAAAAGAGGCTGAAACTTAGAGCAAAAAGGCTACAAAGCGACAAAAAAATTAACAAATGACACAAACGAGTCAAAAAATTACAAAGGTGTGGCACAAAAAGACACAAAACAATGAGTAAAGCAAAACACAAAATGGCAACAATTGCACAAAAACACAAAGGAAACAAAATGACAAAAACAAGACAAAATATTACAAAAATGAGACGATGACAAGAACAATGAGCTATATAGTATTTTACTTTATGATCAAAGCAACTTGTCAAGTCCTAGGAATGATTCAAAATGTACAATTTTACAAGTTTACAATTTGCAGTTAATTTTTACTCTTTACAAAGTCGTCCTGCAGGCCGGATTGGACCCTCTGGAGGGCCGGTTTTGGCCTGTGGGCCACATGTTTGACACCCCTGGTCTAGACATTAATGTGGTAAATGACTATTCTAGCTGGAAAGGGCTGATTTTTAACAGAATATCTCCATAGCAGAGGAACATTTCCAGCAACCATCACTCCTGTGTTCTAATGCTACATTGTGTTAGCTAATGGTGTTGAAAGGCTCATTGATGATTAGAAAACCCTTGTGGAGTTATGTTAGCACATGAATCGAAGTGTGAGTTTTCATGGAAAACTTTAAATTGCCTGGATGAGTCCAAACTTTTGAACAGTAGTACATGTTGCTGTGACATCAAGACCTATATCTGTATGTAAACATAGAAAAAAGGTTGCTGAATATCAACAGACATCGTGTGTTGTGTTTTTTTTTTATTGAACGTTTTTGTGTCACACTGATGCTCCTGTCGGTTTCACACTTGAACCTTAAGCCTTTTTTAATATGTTGATTCAGTGCTGCTCTGTGCCATCGGTCCAACAAAGAACGGTAATTCATTTCATATCTTTTGAATATTTGAAAAGTATATTGCTAAGAACTGTCGGCTTCTTGCGTCAAATATGAATCATCCTGATATTAAAAAAAAAAAAAAAAAAATTAGTTACCCAGGTTACCTCAGAAAACCACCAACGTATGAACATTTCACAGGAAGCAGTCTTGTGTTTGGTGGAATTACTGTTATGTGCTAAGATGTATTGTCAGTCAACCTGACCCCCTTTTCACTGTTGTTGTCAGAAGCATTGCGGCTGCATTTGGCCTGATGAGACTGTCACACACACAACAGTGGGCACAAACAGGTGCTCTAAAGCCAGCAGGATTAAGTTATCGTTGCATGTCGCATGAGTGGGTGGTCTGTCGGACTTGTGAAGAGATCAAAGCCACTGGCTGAACATGCAGACATTGCACACTTGATTCTCAGTTATAGGTTGCACTTTCTAGTCTTTGATCATATTAGAAATGTGATGTTTACACGAAGCGCTGTAACTGGAGTGATTTACCTTCATGTGTATAAGAATATAACATTATCCAGACTTCTGATCTTTGTCACTCGCATCACCTTGATGTCTGAGCATTTTTTTGTCTTTATACTGAGTAATCTTCAGTTAATCATTTAGTAGATGAACAAAAATGAGTCCCTTCAGCAAGGCTGAGGTGATAAAACAATAGCCCTCACTACAATGAAGGCACATGACAAAAATGGAAAGTTATGTTTCTTTTTTCTTAATGTGTTTATTTCATTTTTCCCCTACTGTTTTTAGTTTATCTGGGTACGTTTCTTAATTTCTATGTTTTGTATTCCTGCTACATACCCTCGGGCAGATGATACAGAGTCCCCAATTTCAGACTCAACTGTTTTAAGAATTCATTTGTTTCCCACTTCCATCAAATTCCTGAACAATGCTGCTTAGGCCAAAGATTGTGCAATTATTTCTTACAGCTTTTTTTTTACTGTGGTGTATGTTTGTGTTATGTGTGACCTTTGGGATATGTGCAATACTGTTTTGTAGTTGCTTTGATGGCACAGCTTTTGAGTCAAAGACAATTTCCCCAAGTGGGACAATAAAGTATATTGAATTGAATATTTAGGTCACATGATTTGGTATCCGTACGTGACGTACAGATGCACAGCACACGCCTGTGCTCAGCGGAAAGTAATTATTTTTTTGTTAAAGATTTCATCCACTGGAAATGGTATGACTGAGCAGCCTTGACGGAGTACTTTTCATGTTTTCCCCTCGTTTTCATTAAATAATATCTGATATCCCTTCTATAAACTGCTAACAGGCTAAACTTCTCACTTGCGAAACATCTGCTTATTGATTTTTAACTACAACTTACCGATGTTCCTAAACGCCTCATGCGCAGGCTATGGCACAAGCTAGCTAAGTGGGAAACCCCTGACTGTAGTTATATTTTCATGATTTTTGCAAAATGATTAATGTGCATTGTTTTAATTGCAATGCAGTTTTTTTGGTGTAGAATGTAGTTTTTACACCAAAAAGACGTGTCCAATTTGACCATATTATCTTCTCCACCCAGTTTAGTGCAGAAAGTCAGACAGGTGACCAAAAATTATGTTAAAATAAATAAAATACAATGTTGTAATGTCAGTTTTCACTTTGCGGAAAGCATTTTAATAATCGATATCACAGTTGATTATGTTCATTTAATTGTAGGAAGCCCAAATTCTGATTAGTACTGGTTTAATTTTGCAGTCCCTGTGCTGCTTTAGTCACTGTGATTGAGTGCAGTGCTTTTTCTTCACTGACTCAGCCGGTGTCTTTCTGCCTGCACCTGCCTTCTTTATCATCAGGTGTGTCTGAGTCGAGACCTCTTTCTCTGCACCAGCCTCCTCCTCTCCATCTCCTTATTTTGTTCTTTTAAAAAATCAGCTCCAGACGGCTACATTTCTGAAAGACGGTTACAGCTAAATGGATTGTCAACAAGACTGAGGCGGTGAAGGAGAAAACTTATTACTTTTAACTAGGGCTGCAGCTACCGAATATTTTAGTAATCGAGTATTCTATTGTTTATTCTGGTGATTGAGTAATCAGATTCCACGGTTGGCATGGAAGTGAGCGCGCTGTGTAACAGAAATAACCATCGTGGTGGAGCACGGGTGGACATCTGTGGTGTATTTTACATATATATATATATATATATATATATATATATATATATATATATATAGTATAGTACAGGGGTATTCAACTAAAACTCAAAGCCACGGGAACCCCACATGTATTTAATTGGTGATGCAGAAATCACATAAATCTGTTTTTATGTTTGGTCTGTTTACACTTCTGGTACTACACCTGATGGAACACAAATAAGAAAACTGATCAGTTTATTAGTATTTGTTACAGCGAATATCTGATCAGTAACATCAGTTTCACTTTGATTTGGTCACAAATTAAAGTGATTTCCTTCATTGTAAGACAGCATCAGACCTACATGCAGTTCAATACAATATCATGCTTGAATATATGAGGTTTGATAGTTTTTTGTGCAACTCTCTGAGAAATAAATACATTACAGTATGCATGTTTACCAGTTTTCTACCAGCATCCCTGTCTTGCATAATATCCAGTTGCAGCTTATTTTTATGTTTGTCATTGTTCTCCATTAAAACGTCCTGTTGACTGAACACCATCGCTTCAACATATGCAGAAAATGAGTCAAATGATGCGCTGCACGCTCCTGTTTGTGTGACGAGTTTGAAGCAGAAAGTCTGACTTAAAGAAAGTTGATAATCACTTTCCTACCTGTTGACTCTGACTGAGGTTTTAGCTTTTGTCGAGCAAATTACACAAAGAAAGTCTGACTATGTCAAACTGATCTGCTAAATGATGTGAATTCTAGAAAAGCTGTGTCAGTTAAAATAGAAGCCTCCTGTCAAATTCGAAAAAGCCTTATAATTTACTGATTATAAGTTTGTATAGGATGAAGTGTGGGTCTGGACTCGAACCGCGGTCTGCCAGTTTGTGACCTGGAGTCTAGTATGTACTCGATTAAACAGAGCCTCGATTCAGAGAATTTTGCGTGTGGTATCAGGTGCTATGCTGTCCCTTTTTATTTTATATATGCCAACTAACTCACAACAAGGAGAGGTTGGAGAAAGTCTCGTCGACATCTCTGAGTATATCTGCTTTACATAAGATTACAAACCCTAATCACAGCTTTGATTTCAGTGTTCCTGTAACTGTTACGGCATGAGGACGATCAGATTTCAGATTAGCCAAGCAGTAGGTAGTGCAGGGCTGAAGTGAATTCACTGTGGATCATCTCACTCACTTTGAAGCTATAACAGAAACTGCTTTTCATTTGTCAGAGGCTCCGTACACCCACAGACGTGCTACCAGTTACTTGGCTGATTAGACTTATTCTCTGGACTGTGTGGGTGTGTACAGATCAGTTTTGATTGACGCTTCCCTGACTGTCCTGAATTATCTGTGCTGCTCCTGTTCGGGTGATCGTTTTTACTGCCTTGATTCTTTCCTATAAATGGCCAACTTAACCTAATGTATTTAGGATCTTTGCCATTTTGTGTCCTGTTTGACCAGAACACTACTAGTTATTTGAGTGCTTGCTAGCAGGATCTTTGTGATGGTGTAATTCAAGGAGAAGATGCAAACGTGTATATTATAATAGTATCCACTAAAAGCAGTAGCTGTGTGCACTTTTGAAAGCTTTTATTTAGGGAAAGGATACTTTTGGTGTCTTGTCTAGAGACTTTAAAGTTTAATGTGTATTTAAAGCGCATGAGAACATACTGTAGGTTGAGATAGATGCAGTTGTGTCTTATAGCACAAGCGAAGGAGTGAACCAGAGTGGAATAATGGTCTGGCAGCTCAGGTTCATTCGAGAGGGCGATAGCATGAATGGGAATTAACATCTCTTTTGTTCTGAAGCCCTGAAACATGTTTGCATAAGTGGAGGCTGATGTTTAATTCCCTGGTGTGCAGGAAGCCTGTGGGGGTAATGATGTGGATGAACAGCACATTATGTAAATCCATATTTTAATGTTGACGTGTCGAGATGTAATTGATACAGCAAACTTTAAAAACAAGTGGATGAGATCAAACTGGCTTTTAGCTCACAGTGTGGGTAAGAAATTAACAGCAATTCATGAGATGTAATAACTAAACCAAGTTGGATCTACTAAGTAGCGTATTCTGTAGTTTGTTAAAGGTCGACACTTAATGTACTAATGTAATCTACTCCTGTATTGTCTGACTGTGGTTGTGATCATTGTGTTATACATTTTATTCTTAATTTTATTCTTCTACATCTTTGTCTCTAGTCAGTCAGCTTTATTGCCCATTCAGATACTGTAGTCTTATAGAAGGACTTTGACTCAAGTCTTTTTATTGTTTTCTGTTAGTTTTCACTTTCAAAGTCACTACATAACAGTATATTATCAATCTGAGCAGACATGGATGTTGTTAATTGAATCTTGTTCGATGACAGACTTTTCTATTTCAACCAGAAGAGCCAGGACATTTTGGACAGATTTGAGGTTTCCAGTGGATAAATCGTCAAGGGTTTGGTGACCCTCTGACTTTCTATGTAGAACCGCTGGCAGCATTTACAACTGTTCTCTTAATTGGTGCTAATTTTGTACCGACGTTCACAGTCCTTGAGGGATGAATGCTGCAGAAAAAATAGATGAGATGCCCCTGTCTATTTTATGTTTTCTGTGATGTTTAATTGTTATTCCGCCAAGGAACGCAGCGGAGTTAGGTGACGTTGATTTGTCTGTCCATCCATCTGTTCGTTACCAACATTACTCAAAAACAGATTGGGGGGTGGGGGGGGATTTTCAGGGAAGGCCAGAAATGACACAAAGACCAAGTGATTCGAGTTTGGCAGTCATGTGGCTTATAGTCTGGATCCACGGATTTGTTATAGATTTCTATATCATTGCAAGATAGCGGCATGACATCACTGTAACCATGACAACACGTGAACACTACGTCAGCTGCCTGCTGACCATCACATGACAATGCGATCCTACTACAAATTGACTGCTGTGGACCACAAATTTTTAAGGATTTCACGCATCGGAAATCATACAGCAACTGAGTAGCCTTAGCAGAGTACTGTGTACTCTCTTCGTGCGTTTCTTGCGTTTTTTTCTTGTTTCTGTTGTTTGTTTATTGTGAACGCTTGTGTTACTGCTGCAAAACAAATCGCCCTTCAAGGGACAAATTACAAAGTTAAAGTTGAAGATCTTGGTTGCTTAATGAGACTTCCTCTAACAGGTTGCCAGTTTGGACTAGATTGCCCTAGTTTAAATGAACCCTTTAGATTGTGCGCAGTCACAATAAGGACAATTTATTTGGCTTTATCGGGCTACATTTTGCTGAAAGTTGGTGCATCTGGCATCAGGCAACCCTGCTGATCAGCTCACGGAGAGGGCAGGTAAAGAGACAGATGGAGGGGATAAATGAATGTCTTGATGATCCAGTGGCTGATGCATTACTGCAGCTAAGTGTCATTTTGACTCGGGGGAGTGGCACGTACCAGCAACAGATTGATGACAGCATTGGGTTTCTCTTGTATAGCTTCTGTGACTTGCTGCGGATGAAGTGGTAGCAAGCTACACTCTGTGGACCCGTGTTGATTCCAACCATTATGGCCCATCTATTGTAAAATCAGTGGGTGGTGATTCAGTGGTGAAAACCCAGATTTTGTTTATTTTTGGCGTGTTGGTTTTGCCCCCCAGTTCTCCTGCACTGAGATCAGCAGTGAACTTGGTCCATATGTCCCCAGACTGTGAGAAGGTTATCCATGCTTTAATACAATCACTTCAGACAATGACTCACATCGTGTAGTGATACACTTCACTTCTGTAAGCAGTAATGTCTGCATGTAAAACCATTCTGAGTCAGCCCAAAAACACACGCCATGACATCACCAACTTATTGACAATTGAATTGGCCGACAGCACATTTGGTCATCGATTTTTGTCGGCCTACGCTCATTATTTGCTGCACTTGTAATTGCTATGCAGCTGGGTGTTGATGTTTGTCTTGTTTTTGATCACTGATCAACCAATAATTTGTCTTTACAGTGAGCTGACTAGTGTGAATTAATTCACAAATACATCACACACACCTTATTTACATGAATTCTGCCCAAGGTTTGACATTAAGTTAAGATGCTCTCTGATGACCTGTGATTGTGATGCTCTTTAGAATTTCTGTCAGGCAGTTGCAACCAAATAAAATTTATCTTTATTAGAAATACATCTGTGATAATTACTTTTGACTGTGTCTTTAGTTTCTTCGACTATGCTTTTATTTCACCCCTGCTGACAAACCTTTTCTGCTTTCTGGTAACTACTGATGTTTCACTACTACAGACCAGGTTTTTTTTTTTTTTTTGCAAAAGCAGCAAAACCTCTAAACTGTGGCTGCTGATGTGTACTGTAGTAATTTACCTCTATGTGAATCAGCACTTGTCATCAAGTTGAGACCAAAAACCTTAAACTGCCAATGTCAAATTACTCCATCTGCGAGACCGTTTCCTCCTCGGCCACTCTCGGGTGTACGTCCACCTCTGTGAAGGAGATGTCACGATGTCTTGCCAATTCTCTCTCCTCTTGAGGAACACGAGGAAGTACAGAGATGGGCGGCAAGGTCAGCGGTACACCGTTTAGCTGACCACAGATACCGGATTAGACACTGTGCCTGCAGCGTGGCTGTCATCCTGCTGCGCTAACTGTGTCATCTCTCAAAGACAATTTCCCTAATGTATTCTATCTGACAGATGACCCATCTCTGTGATATCATTTACGCTCTTCTCCCGCAACAATGGGGACTTCAGCAAGCGCGACGGCATGCTCCTTATGAAATGACATTGCCTTCAGGGTACGAACACCCCACACACCCCTGTCCAAGTGTCACAGATGTGTCGTTTTTTTTCTCCCAAGTGTGCTCTTGATTCCTGCGCCCATGAGAATTGATTTTATTCTTTGGACGACAGGAGGTGAGACAGAGGCCTAAATTGAAAACGCCAATAACTTGTCTCCATCCATCTTCTTTCATCAAAATCTTCTTTTTGACATAAATGTAAGTGAGATCTCCTTGTGGGGATGTTTGATAATGAAAGAATTAAAAATAATGCTGCACGGTGTGTTGAAGAAGGCGATTGTTGTTGCTTATAGCAAACATTTAAGAAGCTAAAGAGTAGTACAAGAAAAAGCCAAGAGAATGCGTCTTGCAGTTGTTCATGTTTGCAGGCGTAGAAACTGCTAAATAGTAAGCTGTGGGTTGGATTTCAAGGTGCACTGAGACTAACTAACAACCTTCACCATAAATGATCCTGTCAGGGAAATAATTTATCCTTTAAATGTGAGTCATGCAGATATGGTTAATGCTGACAGGTTGGCTTTGTCCTGGGGTCACGACGGCAGATCTTACTTTTCATTCAGAGTCTACATGAACATATAATTGCTCACTTTTTCACCTAAAAGACCTGCTGTTTTTGGATATCTGCCTGGTATGTAATTGACACAATGAGCCGTTCTATGTCTGGAACCTTCTTATTTGATGGAGTAAACTGAGGCTGGAATCGTACGTCTCAAGTAAGAATGTTTTTATATCCTGTTGATCATTTTATTAAACTAGAGCAGTCGGTGAAGGCTAGCATTAGCTTATCATCTGGTGTTGGGCAAAGCTGAAGACCCCTGAGATTCTGACAGCAAAGACCTGACAATAGAAAGCTGAAGTAAATCTGGAAAGTTTGCATTGTCTTGTAAGATAACTACACTGACATTTGTAACAAGGCAAATAAAACATCCACAGTGGGAAGATAGTCTTAGTTGACAGTACATTAAACTTAGTACAGGAATAGACAAAAAATAAATTCTGTTATTTTATTTTAGCTACATGTATTCATGGATCTTTACAAGTATAAAAATATGGACAGAACTGACTCGATGATATTCAGGAGGAGATGTTTGCAGTGACACTCGCCACACATTTTTATTCAGAAATTACCGTTCTGCTCATACTCGTGTAACTTTAAGGCTGCATTTCCCACAGCAGTGTGGTCAGAATAATGCTCTTAAGGCTGTTTATCAGTTTTCGGGTTCTTTGACTCTTTAGCATCCCATTTGTGTTGTGCTGCCAGGAATACAGGCGGATTCCTTCCACTTAATTTGGGACGGAGTGTTTCAGTCTGTGTTCTCAATGTGCACTTGTCATATTCTGCCTTGCTAATGACTCCGAGCATTTGGTACACTAGATTACCCCACAACACCACATAGAACTGCAAACAGGAAAGGTTAAAAAAAAAAAAAAAAAAAAAAAGGGCACACTCGGTGAATATTGCAATGTGTGCTTTTGGTTTCACACTGCCTTTTTTGTGTACTCTCTGTACTTGCTTCATTTCCCTGAATGGTTTTACTGTAACCCTGAAAAGTGTGCGTGACCTCGATACTTTTCTGTATTAAGACAGAACAGTGGTAAGAGCAAGACTGCTAGTTTTCAGGGTCAAGGAAAGGTAAAAGCTTCACTTCTTGAACTGCATAGCGTTCCAGTCTGCGGAGAAATTGTGATCTCAGCTTCTGTTATGTTTAATTTCTCTCTGCTGGTAAACTTTACATTGAAAACCTGACGGTTATCATCTTGCATCACAAGGTGACGTCATGTCGTGTCCACAGATTAAATCCACCATTTAACAGGGAACATCCAAGAACAGAATAGCCCCAAAGAAGGCGTGTTTTATGCTTGGAGCTTTTTAAAAGTCACTGTTGGTGTTTTAAAATTCATTCTGTCGCTGGGAAAACAATTTAGTCCCTTTGACAATTTGTCATGCACCAAATATGCCAGTTCTGTATCTTGCAGCTGTGCTTTATTGCGCTGGTGTCATGCTCGTGATTAATTAAGATGCTAAACTCTGTGTAGGAAAACGATTTACAGTTGTCATGCTAAATGTGGGGAAGAAGCGCTCAGTCACTCTGCACCCTTAAGCCCTGACTGATGCAACATTTGCATTGCACAGAACTGGAAGTCGACCCGCCCAGAACTATGGAGATGAATCTTTTCAACTTCATGGTTCTCCATTAAAACACAAGGCCATCGTGCTGCGTTTTGATTTGCAAAGGAGCCTCGTGCTGTTCCCCTGGAGGGCCATTGTTGCCATTGTCACCCCTCGTCTCAAATGAGCCGTGTTTCCTGCTTTGTTGCAGCTCCCATGTGTATCCCGTCAACAAGCAGATACAGGTGAAGGGGTGGTGAAGAAGCCCGCATGCTCTGAATAGACGCCTGACAATGTAAATCAGGGAAAGAAAGCAAAGGAGATCCACTCCTGTCGGGGTGGACAGACACTGGTTATTGTCATGTTGAAAGCGTTTGTCAAGTACACTCACCGTATCGCTTGCAAACAGTAGAAAAGGTCTGTTAATTTACCACATAGTAAAGGTCTATTAGAAGCCAATTATCCCTAATCATTACAAGCATAAATTTCTCCTACTGAGATGGCGTACATGATCTTATACAGAAGGACTGCAAATCAAAAGACTAAGTCATGATTTCTTAGGTTTTTGTCATTTTTTTGTTCTTAAATTTCAATATATTTATATAAAAATGCCTAAAATCAGGGCTGCTTTTAATGAGTCGAATAATCTTTCGTTTACTGAAACGGATAATTAACTACAGGGGATCCGTAGGAACGGGACTCAGACGTATGTCCATTTTCGCTGTACGTCGAAACTCCTGCGAAAATGAAAAAGCTGTTACTGCGTCACGATATCAATCAGTTCTTTGGAAAAAATCATGAATACCAATGACTTTCATGCATGTAGGAGTCATTTTACAAGAAGATAACGGAATATGTTGCACTGTTTTTACAACTTGAACGTTTTGTTTATCTTATCTAATTTCACTTCCGTGGAGATGGCTTTAATTTCCTTCAAAGCACTGTAATTGGAAGGGTCTGACTTTTGCTTGGGAGTCATAATGAAGGGCAAAAAGTTAGTGAATGTAGCACAATCCAAGAAGGCGTACACCAGCGAATGTAAACAAAGCCGTCTTATAGCGCTGCATGACGACAAATTTGCCCGCTCCGCTCGCCGGCAAGTTCCACGTAACCAGTTCCGACTTAAAAACAAAACACTGTAGGTCGAGGATGTCGTAAACCAAGAACCCCCTATCATTCAGATTCTGTCCGGTGGCTCTGGTTATGCTTTAAAGTCAATCTTGTGTTTGTTTTAGGTGTGCTGTTACTTAAAAAAAGAGTAAAGATTTTTGTTGTACTTTTGTGATATATCCCGTGTCTGTTTTTGTGCTTATGTGGATTTCTGCTACTCCACTGCAGTTAAAGTTGTTGAACCCAGTGGCTGATAATTTGGATTTGGTTAGTGACTTTCGTATGTGTTGATAATTTATTACACCCTTAAACGAAGTGCATATTTCCTGAACTGTGTTTAAATGATCTATTCAGATGGGAAGCTTGTTTTTTTTCTCTTTTGGTTCATCTTAATTTTCCAGTGTTATGTGGCAAAAGCTCTGACCTGTGACTTTACCATCAAAACCTCTCTATCTTAAATGAGTATCTAACAGTTATAGATGCAGTATATACATATAGATTTCAGACAGTTGTGCACATTGCATTGGCTTTGTCTTGACATTTGCATTGTTTTAGCATGAAAGTGTAGTCAGAATGCAGATCAGTGAAAAAGGGTTGATGATTGGTGTCTGTCACACAGGACCAAGCACACAGTTTCTTGGAAAATTAATTTGATGACAGCTGAATTGATTGATTGCCTGACTTTCTGCAGATTGCATATTATACACTTTATTTGTTGTTGTCCCCCGCCACACGAACGCGCGAAGAGGGGGACCGAGTATTCGCCTCCGTCCGTCCGTCCGTACATCCCGCATCCTTGTCTGCGCGATATCTCATGAAGGAATTGTCGGATCTTCGTCAAACTTGATGTCAACATGTATTAGGATTTGGGTAACCTTCGCATAATTTTCAAGGTCACACCAAGTGTTTGTTGACTGTACTTTCAAATCCATGTCTTCGGCAGGGGACATAGACACGTTAGTGTCAAACACGTGTTCTTGTTGTTGTTGTAGTGACATAAATAGTTAGATATGTTCAGGTATTATTTGAGAAAAAAGAAAGATATGATTTTTATGTACACTCATTTTAGTGGTAAATATTTAAGTCTTGATATTAAGCCAGATCCTTTACAAGACTGCAGCACTTTGGATATCCCATTTCTTGTGTTTTGCTGCTGCTGTATGCTGTGACTGAATCACCTGGTAGAGCTGTCGGCTCAATCATTACAAGTGCATGCTTCCTGCTATGTACACTAGATCTTAAGCTCTGATACACATGAATGAACAATACCTGGCTGATTTGGTGTCTGCATCACTGTTTCACCGTAATTTTATCAATGCAAACTGTCTGGCTGTGACATTTGAATGAAGCTGGCTGCAGTGTCCTAAAACAGGAAATTAGTCATATCTCGGCAGCATTTCGTCGGATCATGATCAAAATTGTTCTGTGGGCAGACAAGACCTTGATGTACCTGTGTGCAGTGTACCCAGCTTGATGTGCCTGTACCGGGCCCAAAGAACTGCAGCTCACGGCTATATTTTGCTTCGTATTATTTTTATCACCGTTCTCGGACGAACATGGATGCTCTGTGTGGTTTCACCGAGCAGGGAGACAATATTTATGGACATGCAAATAAGCCTCATCTCCTGTTGTCGCAGAAAGTCGACCTAGCGCTGTGCATATCCAAATGAAAAATGTTATTTCAGTCAGGGAGCTCCCATACCAACAAGTCTGCTAATAGCGTTGTGTGTTGACACAAAGCCTAAAGATTACAGCTTCAAACTGAAGGATGTTCAGACTGTGCTGTCTGAGGCCCTGCTGCGCTCTTCACTAAAAATATAATAATGCTTCCTACAAAAATGTTTTTCTTTTAAAGAGAGAAATTTGTGCACAAGTGTGACTTCTGATGCTAAATATACGTGATTATGCTAATGCTTTATATCCTGTGAGATTAATAAGTCTGGCACACTTTCTAACTGTTGTGGGGAAAATGTGAGTCTATAGAAACAGAAACAGCAGCTGATATAATTGACAGAATGTAATAAAATACCAGTAAATAAGTTGGTTATAATGCACTGGGAGTTTCTGTATTTCTTTACAGAATTCTCCTATACGTCATGGCTGTAACATAATCCACAGAACACATTTTAGTCTGCAAATTAAAATTTGAAAGTCTACGGTTACAGATCTTTTTTTTTTTTTTTTTGCTTGAACTATTTCCTCTGCTTTGGTCAATAGTGAAAGTGATGAGGATACCATTTCCTGAAACTCACTTCTCCTTTTTCATTTAAAACCACAGGCCAACATTTTGTCATTCACTTTCAGCATGGATTAGTATGCATGTTTGGTGATGACTAATCCAGTTCAGCAAAATGCATGAAATCCCACTGTACATGATGTAATCATCCCAACCACCTCTGGATGTGATCTGAGACTCATTTGGCCACATGAGCAGCAAAGTGTGATTGTTTATACAACCCACTTAGGATGTAGGCACATGGAAACAGACTGTCTGATCCAGGCAGGAAGGATATGCAGATCAGACAGGTTCTGGCAGTTTGTCTTCAGGGTGTCGGGACACTTGTGGAATTAGGAAAAGGAAACATCGAGGGCCATATTGTCAGTTTACAGGGATGCAACTGTTGACAGAGATAAAGTGGATTTCACTGTGTATCCTAGAGACGCCGTAGCTCACTCCATTTTAATTCAGTTGATAAAATGAGGCACACCTGTCTGTCTCTCTGTTTAAAACTGTCCTGCTGTATGCTTCTTTCTGAGTGTAATACCTTTTAAACCACACTTAACTGTTCAGGGATTTTTGATGGAAAGGCTTTCATAACATAAGATGTTTATGAGCATTTTTTATTATCCCTTAAACAGTTGCACTTGAATTAAAGTATCGAGAAGCTGAATGTTGTGATCCAGATATAAATGCACATTAGAGCTGTTAGAGAACTACTCTCAAGTTTGCATCTTTGGCAGAAGTATGTGTTGTCTTAGACGTTTCTGTGTAGTTCTGTGTATATTGTTTGATCCAGTGGTAGCGCAATGGAGCAGTGAGAAGCATGCGGGTTCCTTTAATAGTTTTACACAGATTTAATGACGGACATTTGATGTAAACGGCATATCTTTTAAAACTCATCCCAGCCAATGTTACAGGAGCTAAAAAATCCACTCAGAGTTCCAAGTTGTAGAGAGAGATAAGAGAAGTGTGAAGAGGTCAAAACCGTGGCAGCAGTCTATATTATTAGATTAAGTTGTTTAATTATTCTTCAATATGTACTTCACTGTGAAACCAGCAAGCCATGGCCTTAATCAGTAGGAAAATATATTTAATATGGTCGTTATGCCCTTTGAACCCCTAAACCCATAGGTGGGTTTGAAAGGCATGTTGTATTAAAAACAAAAAAAGTTCATCAGAGCCAGAAATTAGGGGAAAAAACACAAAAAGACTGAAATAATCATGTGTGACTGAAGGGTCTGTGTGAAAAATTAACCAAAATAACTTTTGTTACCTATTACCAAAAGCTTATTTCATCAGAATCACTTAATTTAAAAAATAATTAGTATTAAACGGTTTACAATAACCAGATTCTGTACATAACCCAAAAATTCTGCCTTACAAGATGCAACTGAGAAGCCAGAACTCAGTTGCGACCAAGAGCCATGTGACCAAAATTCAGGCTGAACAGAGCAGACAGGAAACAAGTTTGAAAAAATAAAATAAAAATGTAATTTGTTAAATGTCTCTTGTGAGTAGAGCCACCTTTTTTTTTTTTCAGGATGAGCATAAAATCACACAGAAAAATGTTGTACATGTTGATTCCCGCTATTTACATTTTTTTTATCAAATAAACTTCAGTTGTTTTGTTATGATTTGTGGCAATATAGACATGTCACATACCACAGAAGGTATTTCTGAGTTGTTTCTCCTTCTAGCCGTGGTAGTGCTGTTTCCATAGAGATGCAGGGTTTTATATTGCAATGAAAAATGATCCCACGGTGATTAAAACTGTGACAGCAGAAGAAAAACAAACCCTCAGAAACTGCTTGCTTCAAACTTCAGCGTACACATAATGAATTTTAGCAGCAAACACTGAATGCAAATAGACACCTTGTTTGCAAATGGAAACGGCGCAGAGCACGTTCGGAGCGAGTTATTTTCACGGCGTGTTTAATCAAAATGTGTCCCTGTGTTTGTTTTTGCCTCGCAGTAACGGAGTGGGGGGACGACGTGCGGCCCATCTCTGAAGAAGAAGCCATGGTCATCGTCAACCACCAATCCACAGGAGACGTGTGCACGCTCATGATGTGTCTGCAAGACAAGGGCACGGTAAGAAGAGGCAGGAATATGTTTGTTTACCTCTTGTAGGAGTGTTCTGGTTGCTCTGGTGACATCAGAGTAAATAAAAAGCGGCGCAGAAGTTTGAACCTGTAGACTGTGCTGCACTCTGTAGAAGCAAAACTTGTCGCTTTGTCACTGGAAATAAGGAGCTCCTGTAGAACTGCAAACATTGTTCTAAAAACAGTTTCCGCCTAAGGTTAATATGTTTGTTTTAAAGGATAATTCTGGTTGATTTGTTCCTCTGTGGGTCGTACCAACTTTGCACTCTGCTCTTCTGTTGTAGAAATTCTGGGAAAAGGTGAATTGCACAAAATTGCATATGTCAGGGTGACCACAGCAAGTTTGTTTTTGACTTTGACCGAAAGCAAACGCAGAAATTAGGTGCCTTTTAAATCCCATTTTGAAAACTGCTACTGCAGGGAGCTCATGCAACTCGCTCTAATATACGCCGTTCACGTGCTGTTTTGTGCAAATCATTGTTTAACTGAATCTTTGTAAAGGAGGTAAAGAGTTAGCTTCATGCATACAGCCACAGTAGCCACATTAAAAATAAATACAGCAGGTTAATTATCCTTTTAAATTATTTGTCAAAGGCCAGCCAGTGTTTAAGCTGTCGGTTTGTTTATCCCATTGATAGCTGGACAGAAAGAAAAGTGTTGGATGAATAGATCACAAAAAGGTCAGTTTTTAGTCATCACATAACGTTTAAATTCCAGGATTCAGTGTTTTTATGATTCTCTCTTCCACTCAGTTGATGTCCAGTTTGCCTTGTCCATTTAATATGTTCATTTTCTGACTGTCCATAGTGTGTGTGTGTGTGTCTGTTTTTTATTATTTTATTATTGTTGGTGGTGTTTTTGGTGTGTAGTTCAGGAAAGATCCTCAGTGATGGGATGACACTGCGGTGATGCTTTTCAAGTCAAAACAGCTGAGGCACTAGTAGAGACGTACACCAGCGCAAAACAGTGCTGTGGTTTGCTGCATTCAAATTTGAAAATGTGAGTTTGACTTTTCTGCTGCCGAGTTCTAGGGAAGCCAACAGCGTCTGTGCAAAGAGTCAAGTGGCAGCTGCTTTGCATTCTTTGACGCCGGTCATTGTGAAAAGGCAGGGAAGAGAAACGTGTCCAAACGTCACAGCTCTGTTTCAGTGGCGTGTTTGTTAAGGTGGTCAACACAGATTTGACAGGAAAAGATGCCCCATGTGTTCTTGAGGAACTTCTACAGCTGTTTGGCAACATGAACGTGAATACAGATCAGGGGGCAGCTGTGTTGTTGTGTGTTTGTTGTTTTTGTTTTGGGGTTTTTTTGGCCGAGGCTGGCTCTGCACCGGAGCTGCCGAGCTGCAGTGCACAAACATGATGACATGATCCGCCTCAACAACTGCATCCCTGGCCCAGTTTATCCTCTTAGCACTGAAAGGACAGTAAGCCAAAGCTGCATCGGCACAGGTCATGAGGGTGGAAATGCTCAGAGGGGCGGTATCAGTTTGGGGCACTGACACCACAGCCAAAGTCTTGTGCTTGTGCTCAGAGGAAAACGTGCAACTGGGCACAATTATGAGGTGTGTGTTTTGTTTTTTAACAGATGTTTATTGTGTTTTTCTGCTGCCTTTTTTTCAGGTGGTACAAAGAATGATGTGGTTAATGGACCATGTGTTCAAATACACCAACTTTGGCCTAGTGTCCCTGATCCATGGGGACTTCTTCATCAGACAGGTAAGAGACTCAGAGTGGACACCAAAGGTTTACTTTTTGCATCGTTTAGTACGTTTGCTTCTTAACACACGCCATATTTAGCCATTAGCATGTCTCTCCTTCACATTCCTAAGCTGCCCAGCCCCTTTTTTTGCCCACATATTGGCCTCAAAGGCTACAGCAGCACTTCCCGCTGGAGGATAAAAGACTATTTTCCCTCACTTGTCAACACTTTGTTTTTTCCCTGAAGGTCTGAGGATTAAAGCTACAGTCCTTCAGGCTATTAGCCAACTCATTCAACCCCAGCTACTAGTGGCCTGATTTTCCTGCGCTCTCCAAAAGTGGGGTTGCTACCCATCTGCTTGTCTCAGCTGGATAGCAGATATACGTTAGGTTTCCTGCAGCCACGGCATCCCGAGGAGGCTAACTGTAGTGGACAGTAGTGTGGGAGGACTACTGGTCCCCGCTGGGTCAGACTGAGGCCCTTTTGTTGTGGGAGCAGCTGAAGCTGACCTCTGACAGGCCTACACATGGAGCCAACAGAGCTCCTGCTGGTCGAGGAATTCCTGAAAGAACCATGCAAGTTTCTGGAGGTTAATGAGAGGCCAAGATCGCTGATTCATGTTGGATTCATTGTAGAAATTTACAAAGCTGTGTGGATGCACTCACAAGAAACTAATGTGACACCTCCTCTGTAACTAGACTGCCTACCAATGTGATTGAAACAATATTTTGTTGGACTTCAGCTGCACAGGCCTCACAAGAATAAGTCCCACAGTATTACACATCACAAATACACCTCCAATGTGTACAATATACAGCACCTTACATTCCTGATTTAAATAAAGAAGTATGATCAAATCAATCTAAACTTGACAGGCATGCTACTTTTTTTTCTTTCAAAAATGGTCAAAATTACGCCATTTATTATAGCAAGAAAGTCTAAAAACTAAAAGAATTGCTGAACTGTTCTTAAACTAATCCAGTAAGCTTTAAGTTTCATTTGGAGAAACAATCAAATCTAAGCTCATAATCATGATATGTGTTGAAAATCACTTTATTCGACATATCTGTGCCAAAAATAAAACCTCAGCTTAAACCAGATTCTGTAATCCTCGGTGTATTTGAGAAGCCATGAATGATGCATTTCACGTGACAAAAGTTTGACTGTGTGAAGTGAGTTAAAAAGAACAGAAAATACCTCAAGAAGAGCTATTGATTAGGGGACCCTTTGCAAGGGGACAGATGGATGTCTAATAGACGTTAGTATTACAAACTACTAAGTCGTAGATTTACACTATAGACATCCAGAATTAAAAATACATGCACCATGCATACGGACAATATGATCAATGAGGACTTCAAGCAACTTCCAGGTTTTGTCAGACATGCAGGACTTGATCCACATGACTTCCTCACCACCGTAAAGGCCCGCATAGAGGATAGACTTCAGACACACACAAGGGACAACCCTCAAACACACAACTTACATGTGTAGGACAGGGAAACAATTAACAAAAGGGAGAAACGCAAAGACAACATGCACCCCGCCATCTGGAGTCGGGAACACCGGGACTCACAACAGTGTCTGGCAGGTGCAAATGTGCAGTCACTGCTCACAGTTTAGAAGACTGCTGTGAATCAAGACGGCTAATGTATCTGCGTTTCTTTGACTGAAGATAAATGTAGGCTGTTTACGTAGTGCTGAAACATCCATCTATACATTATCTATGCACTGCTTTATCCTCATTAGGGTCGCAGGGAGGCTGGAGCCTATCCCACCTGACTTAAGGTGAAAGCAAGGGACACTTGGACAGGTCACCAGTCTATCACAGGACTACACACAGAAACAAACAATCACACTCACATTCACACCTAGGGACAATTCAGAGTTACCAGTTAACCTCAGCATGTTTTTGGACTGCAGGAGGAAGCTGGAGTACCTGGAGAAAACCCACGTATGCACAGGGAGAACATGCAAACTCCATGCAGAAAGATCCCAGAAGGGCAGACCAGGGATCTTCTAGCTGTGAGGTGACAGTGCTAACCACTGACCCACTGTATAGCCCAACGCTGAAACAAAACATTAAAATTTTGAGCGATTACCCAGTCCTACTTCTGTACATCAGAATCCGTATTTTATTCAAATGCTGTTTTATTCGTTACCTTAAATGTTGGAATTGAGTGGATATGTTTTTCGCAGGGGCTGCACAGTGGGTCAGTGATCAGCACTGTTGCCTTGCAGCTAGAAGATCCCAGTCTGCATCCCGACCTGGACCTGGGATCCTTCTGCATGGAGTTTGCATGTTTTCCCCGCTTCTCAGAGTACTCCCACTTCCTCCCACAGTCCAAAAACATGCTGAGGTTATCCATCAGATAATGGATGGATGTTTTTCCCATCAGCCATACTTTCCCTGTGATGCTAAACAGGACTCACTGGCAGTGGCTCCAACTGGGCAAAAACTTCAGAATGTTATTGCTTAATTTCAAATGAAATGAAAGGGTGGGGCTGTCTCTGCTGATAACAAAATGTGTTTGTCTGCATTTGTTTTGTCAGGAAAATTAAGGGAAAAGGCCCGCAAACCCATCTCTTACTTTATTTTTAATTTTTTTTAGTTGCTGAAGCAGCATGGCAAGAGGGAATGAAATTTTTTAGGTCATGGAAATGGTTTGCCATGGAATTTCGCATCAGGCACTGTGCCGAGGGTGAAGCACCCTGAGCCTACTGACAGACAGACGGGCTATAGTGGAAAGTCTGAGTGGGTTCGGTCATTTCTGCCGTCCTCCTCTTTCCCCGTGATCCCCTCTGGCATTCTTGCGAGTGCATTCTTGACGTCCCTCCTCAGAAATACTTCACACATCCACACAGCGCTGCAAGCAGCTGCCCCGGCCACCAAAGCATCTGCTGTCCAGTGAGGCTGGCAGCCATGTGTCCAGCACCATTATGCACAACTCTGTGCGCCACGTTTTGATGGCAGTTAGGTCTCTTTACTTCGTTTTGTCATCAGGACAACTTTTAGACGAGAAGCATGCCTTAACCCTTCGATGCACGAGTGATTGGACCCTACACTGTTTCATAAGTGGGTCAAAAATTATCAGTTAAATGAATCAATCTGTCATTTTTTCATTTTGGTTAAGAATAATATTTTGTATTATTTTTGTCCACACAAGAATGATTTCATGTTTGAAATGTGTTTGATTTTCACCCAGACTTTGAACGTTTTGATAATTGAAAAAGAAGAATATTACACAGAACAGCAGTAGAAGAATGTCAACATCCATTTTGACATTTTTCCACTCCTTCCTTCCATCATGCTGCTCTCCATCACTCCAAGTTTGTTTGTCACTTCTTATACGATGTTTTCAGTGATAAAGAGCTTGGACAGTAACACAGACATTACAGTGTCTTTAAAAGTATAATAGGTAACTTAGAAATTTTAATAGAATGGTATCAAAACATGTTTTTTGAGGAATAGCTGGAAAATGAAATGATAAAAACTATTCATTACAAATATTTTGCAATAAAATGACCTCACCGGGTTGTTTTTGACTCACTTTTGCATCTAAAGGTTAAAGCAGTTTTTCCGTGTTTTTAATATAAAGATATGTTCCGCATACACTCAGATAGCGCACATCACTCACTGTTAGATTTGGTGTTTTCTGTCAGCGAATTTAATGAGTAAGGTGACACCAATATTTTTTTTTTCTACACATGGCTTCAGGTTTGAAAATGATATATCATTACCTTATCTTAGTTTTTTTTTTTTTTTAAATCCCCAATTTACTATCAGAAACTGTAAAACCAGAGCAAAATCATTCAATTTTAAACTTTCTGATGGTCCTTGAACTACTCATCTATGACAGCTTCAGTAAATCTAAGTTTAAACTCACGAGGTTTAATTGAAGTTTTTTTAAAATAGTTTGTAGCTTCTCGTTGCAGCTGGGAAGCAGTTAGAAGCCCTGCTACTATCAACAGTCATGTAGCAAAAAATTGGGACTTTTCAGCTACATTGGGCTGTGTTTTTACCAAGCATATTGGAGACAATAATGAAAATGTAAGCAGTTAAATATTTATAGTGTCTAGAGTCGCCTTTTTTATTTTTCAAAATTCATAACAAATCTGTGTACTCTTGTAAATGGCTGTACATGTTGATGCAAGTTTTTTTTTTTTCCCCAATTTCTGTGAAATAATTGCAGAAATATAACTTTTGTATTTAAAGCTTTAATGATTTATGACATCAGGGTTGTTGTTTTTTTGGAGACCTTTATGAGTTTTCTCAACTTACAGTCGTGGTTGTGCTGTTTCCACAGAGGAGCAGGATGTTCTGATGAGTAAAAACTGTGACCGAGACGAGGCAAAAGGAGCCCAGGGTTAATCTTAATTAGCATTAACAGCCAGGCTAGAATCACAGTAGATAAAGAAAAGGTCGCCCCAGAGGTTACTTTTATATAAAGTCACACCCAGATGGTTATTTGTAGACGTACTTTAACAAACATTTCCCGTACATGATCAGTACTTTTACAGCCGTGTGAACTCTTGACCTCATCATGTCATTTGCTTAACAAATTGAGCACCCTTCCTTAAATCCTTTAAATATTCACAATGATTACTCCTTCAATCATTCACGAATGCAGGTACTTTGAGCAGCTTTTATTTGTGTGTATCTAGATATATTTATCAGGTTATTAGCTATGCCTCACTGTGCTACAGCTTTTTAGTTATATCACACTTTAAAGGAAGGTGTTGTCATTTTAGAAGCTGCAGTTTGTGGTGGTGGTGAGTTGTGTTCCTTTAACTTGTGTCAATATTTCATTCAGTTGCAGTACCATTACAGTTCATTTCAGTGTCAGATAATTCAGAACTGTATCAGCCTACAGTAACTGATCCCTTGATCAGTGGAGTATTTCCTCTTATGCAAAACCTTTTATTTTTCTCGACATACTCAGTACAGAGAATGCCAGTGTTTCTTTAATTTCAAGAGGGATGTTGTGTGAAATTTTTCCTGGCGACGTTGCATTGTCCCTTTAACCCTCCGTTAGGTTCATGTCTCAGAAACAGCACTGATGTTCCTGGGTCAATTTTACATGCAACATGTAAAGCGGTATATAGAGAATGGATGGATGTTTAATTATCTAAAAATGGCAGAAATTTAAAAATAATCCCCCTCAGAAATTTATATCTCATTAACTCCATTACACACCATTTCAGTCAGTATTGAGTCAATATAATGGTGTTCTTTATCTCAAGCAGATCGTAGTTCAGTGAGTGTCATTCACTCGTTTTTCATACAAATATTTATTTTGAGATCCGAATATTCTGAGCTCAAAATAAATAACCGGATTCCAGCATCAATTGTCACGACGGAATATTCGGATGTTCGAGTCCAGTCCTAGTTAGAACATGTTGAACCAAGTCTTCTCAACAACAATTTCAACAGAAAAACTTCATAAAGATAGGCCTTATTACAGGACTGTATTATTAGACTGCATTAGTTTTGCCTCGGTGGACCTAATGAGCTGACGGCTGAGTGAATATCCTCGGTTCCGACTGACTAAAGCATGTGGAAGCGTGGCTGCAACGGGGCTGAGCAGGTTGTTCACTTCAGAGACAGATGGCCTGAGATCAGAGACCTTCAGCTGTGGATAAACCAGCTGATGATTCAGTCAAATCAAATCCCAAGTTTTTCTTTTTTTAAAAAAGAAAATTAAAAAAAAAAGCTTTGACATTGGGAAAGCAGGAGAAGTGCTCTCCTTCTCCCCACTGCACAGACAATGTGAAGTACACTTTCTTTAGTTCACGAGGCTCTTATATCCGCAGTGCAACTACACTCTCAAGGTCATGTATGGGTTTGTGATGTGTTGAAGCTCCTGATTCACATCTGCAAATCAAAGACGCTTTGGCTAAAAATAGTTCTTCACCGATATTTATTTTGGCAAAGTAATTGTTTCGTTTTAACTGTTCCTGTTCAAGTGTAGCAGCTGCATGAATAAACACGTGTGCTCACGTGACCCTCCCAGAGACCAGCCTGACTGTACTAATACATTTAAAATGACTTTTGACCAGGCCTAACTAAAAATCAATCCCGCTCCTCCTCATCCTATCCCTGCTAATGCACTTAATGTTGTCAAGGCCGTCATGTTTTTGCATCCATTTCAGTTGTGCCGTTAATGCAGCTCTGAGTGCTTGACGGCGTTACTGCAGCTATCTTATAATTTGTGTTTGTTTACTGACCACAGTACTCTCTATGTTATCGAGTTAATTCGTTTATCCTTCATTGTTTAGCTTCTTCAGGGCAAGATAATTGCAGTTGTTTTAACCTTTCAAAGCAGTATCTGTGCATTTTTTTTCTTACATTTTTCCTCACTGTGGGCTCATTTTTTAACTTAAAGTCCTTCACTTCTAGTAAAATGGCACAACCATGGCTAGAAGTATAGTTAAATATCTTTTGTGCCGAAAAACAAGCTTAGAATATATTAGAAAAATCATTAATCCTAAGAAAGAAATTAGAATTACAATGTTTAACCAGTACTGGGGGTGGGGGGGGGTGGGGTGATGGCTCTACACACTGTAGATAATTCATCATAAACATTTTAGATTCATTGTCACACTTGTCACCTCTGCTCTGTGTAAACACCGCCTGCAGTTCAGCCCAGTTTACCTAAAAAGTCCCTGAATTTATGTCTCGTGTCTGTTAGTTGCCACTGAGCCACTAATGGTTTCATGGTTGCACTGAGGAGCACAGAAGTTTTTGTTTTTAACTGAATCTGGTCTGGATATATTGTCTATTTTGGGGGGATTTTCATGAAATATCGCTTATGCTTAGATTTGGTGAAGTTTTCAAGTGGAACAGTGTGTCAGGGACCTTCTGAAAGTTGAAAACCCAACAGTCTTTCTATTCTATGGTTTCAGATTCTGATAAATGGTGTAATTTCGGTGATTTCTTTAAAGAAAACTTAAAAAAATGTAGTAATTTCTTGACTAGAACCCTCTCGTACACCATTCATAACTTGCATTATTGCTCTGCCAAGAAACGCAGCAGAGTTATGTGACAATCAGCGTTGGTTTATCTGTCTGTCTGTTAGCAACATAACTCAAAACCGGAATAACGGGTTTGGATGAAATATTCAGTGAAGGTCAGAAATGACACAAGGACCAAGTGATGAGGTTTTGGCAGTCATGCAGCTTATAGTCTGGATCCAAGGATTTGTTAAAGATTTCTGTATCATTGAGAGATAGCAGCACGGCGTCACTGTAACTATGACAACAAGTGAACACTACATCAGCTGCCTGCTGACCGTCACATGATTGTGGTCCTACTACAAATCGATTACTGCAGACCACAAATTGTTTAAAGATTTCATCCGTCGGAAATCGAATGACTGAGCAGCCTGGCGGAGTACTGCGTTCTCTGACTCCGTTGCAGTTACCCCGTTGCAGTGTTCATTTTCTCCCTGCTTTCTGTTTTCTTTCAGGGTAAAGCTCACCGAGATAAGCAGCTGGTCTACCTGAAGGATCACCTAGACAAATACTACCACAGCCGTGACAGGAAGTGGATAGTCCTGTTCCCCGAGGGCGGCTTCCTTCGCAAGAGGCGGGAAACCAGCCAGTTGTTTGCCAAGAAGAACTCTCTCCCCCACCTGACCCATGTCACACTGCCTCGTCTCGGGGCCACCCACATTATCCTGAAAACCCTGTCAGCCCAGCAGGAGAACGGCAGCGTGGGCAGCGACACTGGGACCCTGAACCAGACAGGTGACCAAAACACACACAGCCTTCAAGTTAGAGACAAATCAAGCAGCTAATTTGACCTCGTATACCGACGCTTCGTTCACTAAGCACAAATGAAGCGACTGCAAAGAACGATTCAGGATTGTTTCTGGGTCTCAAAAAGTAGCGAGCTATTTTTGGGGGAGTCTTAACAAAAAAAAATCTTCCTCTTTACTTAGCAATCTCTGTGAACTCCTCCCCTGCACGCTGTGTACTGTAGTTACACATAAAACCATGTTTGATCAAGAGCTACAGTAAACCGTGTACAGGGGAGAGCGAGACAGGGAAGTGACAGAATTTAAAAAAAAAAAAAAAAAAAACTGAAGCATTCTTCACACATGAATCATTAAATCATCACCTCTGTGTCTCACCGTCCTCTGGGAGTCCTGTTTTAAATGAAAAGCGACTGGTGGTAAAGATTGCCGGGAGAGGAAAGGGGAGACATGCGCAGAGGTGCCAGAAATTGCATCAGTGTTCCTGAAAACCCCAGCGGTGATTTGCAGGAGAGTAATTTTTCTGTCTAGAGACCAGCCCTAAATACAGCCGATTGTCAGGAAGGTAAAGCCACAATTAATGAGATTCCAGTGAGAAAAAATTTTTCCACTTCTTTTTAAAATTTGTCCAATTTGAACAAATTTGCAAAAAAAAAAAGACAAAGCGGCATTAACAAAGCTGAAAGTCTTTATATCTTTATTAAATTTCAATATATCTAGATGCACATGGTGGTGTTATCCTTTTTTTGCAGTGCATGTAGTCCATTTCTCCCATTTTCTAAGAAATGACTCAGTTTTTCCGCCACAAATGTCAGATTTTCACCTCAAATGCACTCACGACTGTGTCCTCTCTAACCCCAGGTGTTTTCATTTTTTCCAAATACCGTACTACTTCTACTTTAGTCCCTCCAAGATGCAGTGTCTTCCTGGCCTCAGTGATCAAACCAAAAATGTGATTGAAGCCTAAATATGTGTCCTCCTAGAATACGCTAATGACATGACCAGAAGATATGTGGATGGATGATGCTTGTAATTAGTTTTAGCTGAAATTGTAGATCAAAAATGTGCATTTTTTCCATGCAGCCTGGATCAAGTCCTTTTTTTCCTGAGGGATGCTAGTACCTCCTTAAGTTGTGAACTAATGCTAAATTACATGTTAGGTTTTTAACTCAGCAAAATGATCCAGATAACTCGGGAAACCTTCTCTTCGGAGCAGCGCTCAGCAAAAAGCGCAGCGTTAAAACGGCCATAAACGCACAGTTTGGATGAGTCCCCCATGCCTGTGCACACTCGGTTTGCCCAGTGGACTCTTTTGGCTTTCGTTCAAAATCCATTTTGAGGTTGTGCTGTGTTAATAGTAAATTGGAGAGACTTTGGTCCAGCATCATTAAGAATCAGAGACTTTAGCCTTTTGCTAACACAGCTCTGTGTCTCTAACAGCAAGATGCCGTTTGTTCATCTCTGTGCAGGACAGACTGTCAAACCAAAGAGGAAATAATGATTATAAAATTTAAATGAAGATGACCTCAGATCCGTGTATACGCAGGCTTTTGTTTTGCAGTATTCATCCAACCTTGTCAATGTCAACAAACACAAAGCGATAGCAGAGTGTGTGTGTACAACTCCTGGCATGTAAGAGATTTTTAAACATTATGGGAATTGTATTTGTCCCTGCTATTGTAAGCTGTGCATCCAGTTCATATCCGAGTTCTGTCTTATCGCTTTCTGTCCTTTCTTCTGTTCCGGCAGCTCAGGAGGAGGGGAGGCTGGTTGCTGCAGTAGGGCTTGTCCTTCCACTTGAATCTCGCTAATGGCATTAAAACCTAGGGCAAGAAAACACACATAGCCACCAGAGCGCTGTGTCCCTCACTGTCCTGTGCTGTTGCAGTGTGTCTGCTGTGTGTGCGTGATCAAAGGCACAGCTCCGTCTCCCTCTGACCCTCCCTGATGCTCTGCAGAGGTGCCCAGAGCTTGCTGACTCACTCAGAGACAAATGGGCCACTTGGAGAAAATAGGATTTGATGTAAATGTGTGTGCCGCTGTGTATCAGCCATGCAATGTCACCCGGGCTAAATGCGCTGCTCAGTGCAAACGCAGACCACATGGGTCACTGGTCACCACTGCGGCTGATAAGACTGATAAGGTTTATGTGTTATAAAACCATATTTACAGTTGTCGAGTAAGCAAAGTTCACCGCTGTGAGTCATTTAGGGTGGGAATGGAGCTCCATATGACCCACAGGTAGACGCGTTTGATAACACCAGCCAATCGGAGGCAATTTTTCTCCACGCTTCAGTCAGTAGGAGGGACAGGTGTGGGCTTCAAGTGTTGTAATTGGCCTGCAGAGTGGCCTGATGGAGAGCCAGATATCTGCCAGTGTGTTTCCTTCCTCTAACCGTTTACAGAAGGGCAGGGCATATCTGATGTCATTTTAAATTACCACGGCTGCTGCTGTTACGGTATTGTTTGTCACGACGTATAGGGCACAGCGATACCTTGGCTCAGAGCCCTGTTCTTTGGCCGACTACTCACAGGAGTGCCTTTCAGCACACTTGGACAGAGATCTGGATCCAGTTACCCACACAGGGATAACTGTCATTAGCCATTCACATCAATACCTAAATATTCCTATCAAGTCACTGTGACGTTGGTATAAATCAGCCTGCGTGTTCCTACACTGCTTCTTTCTGAATGGTCTCTTTCAGGTGGAGACTTTGGAGACAGACATGTTAGATAAACAGCTGTGCATTCTTAAAGGTCAGACATTACTATGCATGCAAGTACACAGCTATCCTGTGAGTTTAACACATTTCCAATAAAGGTTGAACGCAAGTTGGCCTTTGGAGTCTTAAGTAGAAATAATTGTTGAACTGAAACTTTTTTTAAAAATTTATTTGGCTTTTATTTAACCAGATAAAAGACCCATTGAGATGGAGACCTTTTTCACAAGGGTGACCTGGCCAAGAGAGGCAGCAGTAAATATCAAAGTATACAAAAAACAGACGGATAACAATAACAACAAACATTAAAATATTAAATGCAAGCACCTGCATACATAGAATACACGAGTTATTTGTACAGTAGCAATTTAAGAACACAGATTCTGTTCAAAGGATTTGCGTTGTCAATATCTTAATATAGAGTGGAAGGTTTACAATGATACACACTTTGACAATTTTAGTTCAGATTGGAGGGCATTACAAGCAGAGCGGGCAGAGTAACTGAAAGCTTTTTTACCCTTTTCAGGTCGAATACGAGGAGCAGAGAAATACAAAATGTCATGTGATTGTAGGGCATAACGGCCTCCAGTTCTCTGAAGAAGAAAGCATAAACAAGTAGGATCCAAGCCAAGAAGAGCCTGATAAACCAGAGTCATCCAAAGCGTATATTGCCTTACATTCAAGGAAGGCATGCCAGCTTTAGCATACAGTTCACAGTGGTGGGTGAGGCGGCTACAGCCAGTGAAAAACCTCAGAGCACAACAAATCCAGTGATGGTGATTAACAAGCAAAATAGATTCATGACCGTAGAAACTAGGCATGGGCCGGTATGAGATTCTGACGGTATGATAACCTTAGGCAAAAATATCACGGTTTCACGGTATTATGATTGCAGCTCTAAAATGTTAGCGTAAACTAGCTGTTGTTATCCATCTTAGCAATAAAGATTGATGAAAGAAAAAAGTTGTGGATAACTTTATCTTTTTTTTTTTTTACGAAGGCAGATATGGTAACTAGCATGCTAAGATAAATCCTTAGCAAGCTAGTTACCGTATCTGCCTCAGTTAAAATATAAAAAAAGTTACTAAAAGATAGAGATGAAGAAAAGATAAGATATGGTAGTTACCATATCTGCCTCGGTAACAAGCTCATTTCACTAATGTCAGATGCTAATACGCTCGTTCATTTCAAGACAGCACCTTTAATTTAGCATACAGCGATGGGTGGTGCTCCCGTAGATGCGCTATCATATTCGATGTATTGCCTCCTCGGGCTGCCACTGTCCTCAAGCACGTTTTGCACGTCGGGCGACCTTCTTCCTCCAAGCCGTGGCCGTCTGGCTTTTTACAGTAGCCGAAGTATTCCCAAACAGCCGACTTAGTCCGCTTGGACGGCGGAAAAAGTTCCGGGGGCTCGCCTCCTTCAGCCATCACACAGCCTGCAGAGCTGCCTGCTTGTCACTCACAACAAACGCAGGTGAGCGGGCGGAGGGGCGCTTTAGGCTGCAGCTTCACACAGCGTGAGGGACCTCTACTTTCTCCCTGATGAGACGTCACATTAAAAAAAACGCTCATACCGCAGGAATGGTATGACGCAAAATTTTAGTGGTTTTGAAACCTTGACTTTTTCATACCGTGGTATACCTTAAAACCGGTAACCGGCCCATGCCTAGTAGAAACCAGCTGTCACGTCAGTTTTTCAACATTTCTCAATTGATCGACTGAATTTTTGGTCTATGAAATATGAATAATTGTGTGAAGAATGTTGATCAGTGTCTCAAGAAACCCAAGATGACAAATGTCTTGTTTTATCCAAAGCCCAAAACATTCAGTTTACTGTCACAGAGGAGGAAAGAAACCAGAGAATATTCACATTGAAGCAGCTGGAATAAGTAAATAGAGACTTTCTTTCATTTATTATTACTAAAGCTAATTACTTGATTATTAAAATAGTTGTCAATTAAGGAAGTAGCTGAAAAGGCAAATAATTGTTGTATTTCTATTCCTCGTGCCAGAAAGAAAATAAATATCCCAAAGAAAGATCAACTTAAAGCCCTCAGTGAAGTTCTCAAGAGGAAGGAGTAAAAGACAAGTTGTACACTCCTCGATTGTAATGGTTGAATAAGAACCACCTGACATAGACAAACATGGTTTCTAAGAAACAAAGACAAAATGATACAACCGTAAGCCTAAAGCATGTCAAATGATTCGGGAGAGGTTCATGTTTTTGTGTTGTAGTAACATGAGGAATATCATTTAAAGAAATGGAAAAAGGACCGAGACAGTACTCCCTGCTGTTAATTTTAATACTCATCTGAAGCGTGACGTGTCATTCCACTGGACACAGTGATCAAACATGAGCTTACAATTGTAATCTTTATCAAAGTCACTTTATATTACGTGCCTCATTGAAAAATATCACCAAAAGTAAACTGTTTGTATTAACCAGACTCTGTAACCTGTAGTAAAGTGGGCGACCCATGTACAGGAGCTGGTGGCCTGGATTCGATTCCCACCTATGGCCCTTTGCTGCATGTCTTCCCGCTCTTCTCCCTCCTTTCCTGTCCGTTTCCACTGCACCTATCTAATAAAAGGCAAAAAGAACAAAAATATAACTTAAAAAATCACTTAATTATTCAAATGAAATGCAGCAGTTTTTTGTTTTGAGATGAACTGACAAGGCCACCTTATTGATCTGTACTAACTGGAATGTACTTCATGTATCTGAATGACTCTGAACTACTCTGGCGAAGTCTCTTCAACCCTCTGCCCTCAGTTGTCTATATTTTACGCCTGTGAACGGGTTGAAATTGTAACTTACTCGCGACATTTCATGTTTTACTGCTGCTGACAGTGTAAAGCGATGAGGCCCATCAGTTGTAAAATCGAGCTCCGCTTTGTCACACAACAGGTTTGCTTGCATAAAGAAACTAGTGTAGTCGGAGAGGGAAGTGCTCGCTGCACAGCAACAGCGCAGCAGATTGGGCTGTGACATTAGCCAGGCAGTCAAATATGCTGCACTGCTTCACATCAGGCTCATTTCAGAGCTGTCTGCGCTGACGGAGGTTGCTGGCGTTCTCTGTTTTACATTTGACAAGCGTGTGCAGAGTGCTCAGCTTAAAGGCACAGTCCAGCATTTAGTCAGTGCCCTCAGTCGGGTGTTCAGGTTGGTCCCAGCTTTCATTCTTGTGCATCCACAAGCAGGGCGGATCTAAAACATGTTGAGACTAGATTGTTTGGTGATAGCACCTCACTTCTTGGAATGACACACTGTGGCATTCTTTCGACAGCCCTAGTGTGTTTTTTTTTTTTTTTTTTAAAGCCACAGAATACTTCACACTTGAGTAATGTTTGAGATAAATTTAGTTCTTTAACCCTCTGAACTCCAAAACCTACCAGTTGGTCTGAAAGGCACCATTTATCATTTATTATAGCTACAATACAAACAGAAGAAACACAAAGAATTGTCAGAAAGAAATTGTAGTATTTTGTTAAAATCACTTTATGCTTTGAACAGATTCTGTAATAAGAAATCTGTGATTCAGCTGTGAATCACATGAGAAAAATTCAGGGACAGGTGAAAAATGTAAGTCATAAAATATCTGTATGAAGTAGAGACAAATTGTTTTATTATTCTCCAACACCTGAAGGCATTTTGAATAAAATTGTACATATTGATTTTGCTTTTTTTCAATTTTTTAAAGATATATACTCAGACAAATGTATCTTTGTATTCATTTTTTAGGATATCTGGCATTGAAACTCACAAGACATTTTTTAAAAATTTTCTTTATTCTAACTTTAGTTCTACTGTTTCCATAGAGGTAAATTATTTTACTTTGCCTTGAAAAATGAGTGCACAGTGAGTAAAAATGTGACTGGAGCAAAAATAAACACTCAAACTTCTTGAAGTTCAGAGGGTTAATAGGATACAGCATGGAGACGAGGTGCATCACTCTTATCAGACATTCATTTTAATGTACTGGTGATTAAGTGCAGGTGAGTACAGAGCTGACCCTGCCAAATGCAGCTAAATGCTCGCACACATGCACCCTGCAGCTGACTTCCAAATTTAATCACGTGTGGCATTCCCGCTCCCATCTGTCATCCCTCCCCTTCCCATCTCACTGCTTGATTCACCCCAGTTTTCTTTTTCAATTAAAGGTGACAAGACGGTGAGAGTTTGCAGTTATTTGTCGGTAGAATAACACGCTATAAAAGATGATCTAAAGTGAAAATGTTTCTTTCTTTACCGTGACTCATACATGTAGCTTCCAGCCAAATTCTGTTAAGTTTAGACTTCAGCTGACATTCCACCAGTCATTTTGGCAGGTAACCAGCCTGCTTTGTTGTTATATAAATTTCTCCAGGAACGCCTGCTGGTTAGAGACACCGTCCTAAAGCTGGAGGACCACGGTGATCCGATCTATAGGAGTATCACTGAATCGCTGTCAGCTGCGAGACTGCGGTTGATCTTTTTTTGGTTGAATGCAAATGAGAACATGCTCACATGCTCTGTATGGCAAGCCTAAAATACACCGTAACGCTTGAGTTTATTTTAGCCACTTGTCCATGTGTCGTCTTCTTGCAAACTTACTTCCTGTGTTTGTATTTTTTCTGTTACAGCTAATAAACGTAAAGGCCTGCAGTGGGTAATAGATGTGACCATAGCGTACCCTAAAGCAAGACCCATGGATATCCAGACTTGGATCTTTGGATACAGGCCTCCTACAGTCACACATGTACACTACAGGTAAGAATCAGGTGTTGTTCATGACGTTCTGCTTCTCACTTTTGTTCAAACTCATGTGCAAGGGATCGTTTGTCATCTGCATGAGAAAAAAGCTGGGGCCATAGTACTTTACCATGCAAATGTGCTATGCAAAAACCTATGCCATGTGAAAATGCACCACAATAAATAAAAATGGCAAAAGTAATAAATGGTGTTAATTTTGAAATAGAAAGACTGGCTTGGTACATGTAGCCCTCTTTGTTTTTGTGTCTTACCAGCACTCAAGAGAGAATTATACATTTAAAGTCACTTAGGTCTGGTACACACATTATTTTTTAAATTTACACCTGAAGAAAAGCAAAACAAACTTAAGTTAGTAGCAGCTTCTCGGTTGTACAGCCAAAATAAACAACCTCTGAAGATAAAGCCCTTGTGAGAATTTTTGTGGTGCAATAAGCCTCCTTATCTTTATCACCAGAAAGGAGATTTCAAAAACTTAAGCCCAATCAGAACTCTAAATCAGAGAATAAATAGCAGCCTTATTACAATTAATCATTAAGTGCTGATGTTGCTGAACTCGTTTTAAGAATTCTGTAACTTTAAGTTTGAAGCAGCAGAAAAGTGAAGCACATCGTTTTAATCATGGTGGTGCCGGGAGGCCTCAGAATTCACTTTTAAGTCCAGCCGCCAATAACACAGACTCTGCAGAAAGTTTGCCACATTTCATAGTCAGTGAGTGGAGAGAACACGCCTGACATTATAGAAACGTGAAACGTGCTCATGGCAGACTTCAGATCTAGTAAGTACAGGGGGTCCTCGGTTTACGACATCCTAGACCTGCAATGTTTCATCCATACGTCAGAACTGTGAAAGTAGTTGGTGAGCGAAGCGGAAGAATACATCGTCGCACAGCGCTAAGGACGGGTTTGTTTGCATTCTCTCATTGTACACCACCTTGGATTGTGCTGCATTCGCCAACTTTTTGTCCTTTATGGCTCCCAAGCGTAAGTCAGACTCTTCTGATGGCAGTGCTTCAAAGAAAAGGAAAGCCATCTCCATGGAAGTGAAATTAGATATAATTAAACACACAAAACAGGACGAAACACCGACAAACATCAGTCGTTTGCCTGGCCTAAGTTGCACAACTGTCTCAACGATCATCGGCTTCAGAAAAACGCACAAAGGGACATTATTAGATCAAGTTGTAAAAACAGTGCAAGATATTGTTTTGTCTTCTTGTAAAATGATTCAGAAATGTGTGAAAGTTATTGGTATTCATGAATTTTCCGTCCGAATAACTGATCGATGTCTTGATGCACATAATGGCTTTGTTTACATTTTCGCCGGAGTTCCGACTTACGATGAAAACCAACTTCTGTTGCACTGTAGGAATGTAACTCCGATGTAAGTCCTGCAAAGGAGTTTTTTGACAGTTAACTGACTTGGCAAAAAACAGACTTGGTCATTATAGTTCCTGTTGATACATGAAGAGAATATTGTTTAGATGATGGTGCTCAACCCACAGACCTTAGGCTTTTTTGTCTTATATGACGATTATCTAAATGTTTTAGTGTTTCAAACTGTTATTTGGAGCAGTAAGTCATTTGAAGGTGTCATCTGTGCCACAGGGAAATCGTGGCAGCCATCCTTTTTACAAGCAAGTGAAACAACTAGTAAAACTGTACAAACCATTTAGTGATGGAGTACTTAAAAGGTTTGGAAGCAGAGTGGTTAACCCACTTTCTGTAGTTTTGAGAAAAATTAGTTCAAAGTTTTGTGTTTTCAAGAATGGTGTGATGCTACTGTAACGCTATATCAGGGTTGTGGGTTGGACATAGAATATAATAAAAATTATTTAGAACTCATTTTATTGTGGGTTTGACCACTCTGCTTCTAACTCTTGCATTTGTTAATTGCAACCAATTTATGTTGCTATATCTGTAGTTAACCACAGAAAATCTGGGTCCACTGATATCATACCAACTCGTAATCAATTTATTGGCCGAGGAAAGGGAAAAAATATCTTCACTTTGGCATTAGATGAACAAAGTGCACTCCATCTGCTAGCTCTATCAGCTGAAATGAATTATAAATAAACATAAATAGCATTTGCAGCGTGTTAAATTAAATTAATCTGTTTATTTTATGCTACAGCAGACTTAGAGCAGACCAGCGTGTGCTTGCCGCTGTTGATTTGTGAAAAAAGAACTATGTCGAGTGGTGATCAACAAAACAGGAAGTACTACAAAAAAATATTGAGGAATATAACAGTCAGGTTATGCAAACTGCTGTTGGCAAAGTTTGCTCTGGACTTTTTTCGCCTGTTTTGACAGAATGCAGCCACACTGACAACCGTTTTGATGTACTGTCAATTAGTTTGGGGCCAAATAAGAGCAAACCTTCAGTAATTGTTAAAAAAAAAGGTGAAGCTAGCAGTCTCTAGTAGGTTTTGCGAGTTCAAAGTTGTAAAAACTCATGAAAAATAGCACTTTGGTTGAGTGAGAACATATTGACCAACGGGTGGACCAGTCGAACTGTAGACTGCCACCTGAGTTTTAAACTTTTTTAAGTGTCTCTGATGATTTGATGGTTGGACTGCTGGTGTGCAAATACTAGACCGTGCAGACTTTTGTATTTCTTTTTTACACCTTTGTGGTGACTTTGTGTTTTCAAAGCGGGCTACGTTCCATGTTCCTTGTCTAAAGAGGGCTAAAGTGGTTCTTTTTTGTGTTTTTTATGTTACTTTGTGTCTGTTTTTTAATGGTATTGTTTTTCTTAGGGGTGGTTTTGTGACTTGTGTGTTTTTTAGTGATTCATGGGGGTTCTTTTGCCTGTCTTTGTAGTTCTTCTTGGTTGTTTTGTTTCTGATTGTCATCGTTTTGAGCCTGTTTTTGGTATGACTCTTGATGGTGCTTTTGTGGTTGTTTTGTGTAAATCAAACAGTCAAGAGGGTTTAGTTGAACTGAATATAGTATTAGAGGATTATTGGGGGTCAAAAGACATGTTGAGTGTCTTGTAGTATAACAGGTTGAAAAAAATCCGACATGATAAATGTAAGCAATCACTACCTTATATTCTGTATCTAAGAATATCACTGCTGTTCTACAAAGCAGGGGCAGTTGCCCCTCCATAGTTTCTGCCCTCCAGATTCTCCTCATATCCATCCACTTGAGACTGGTGAAAGTGGGCCAGGATTAGAGGTTCTGCAGATTCGGTTCAAGATGAATGTAATCCTGTGTGTGTTGTCTTGATGGGGTAAATCAAAAAGAATGAATCCAGGTTGTAGTCACCAGGTAGTAGACATCGTGACCTTTAGTGACCTCCTGACACAGCTCATGTGTGCGTTTGCACCTCAGGGTGCAGGGTGGGATACGGCAAAGTAAAAGGTGATTTATGAACCCTGGCTTGCCGCCTCCTCTCCGGAGGCTTCTCTGCCTACTTGGACCAAAGCTAAGGACTCATTAAGTCTGTAATTAGACGAGCAGAAGATGCTCCAGTCCCAGCCCACCTCCGGGACTCTCTAATCAGCCATCAATACAGTCGGCCTCCCTCGCTTGGTCAGCAGCTCTGCAGCCTGGGGACGGACGGGGAGGCACCGGCCACAGCTGGTCCCGTTACAAGCGTGCACGCTCAGGTCAAGCCGTGTAGACAGTGCTGATCATAGAGAAGTTAGACCCATGCCAGTACAGGTGCAGAGTCAACAAGAGGATTAATCTGCCTGCTGATCAAGGGAACACTGTGGGGGAGTGAGCAACGCGATGCACTTTGGTGATGCAGATGGGAGAGGAGGCTAGACAAGTGTGCCGCCCTACAACTGTATTTCTGCTGTGTCAGTTAAAGACAATTCTTACAGCGAGTGCACCGTTAGTTCACCATCATTCCCATAAATAATAAAAATTAATTACATATGTCATTTTGAAGATTTACAGAAAAGTACGCTGCACTTTAAAGAAAATACACGGTGCTGTACGCTTTGCTCCGAAAACGTAGTTGACAGCCGAAGTAAAGTTTAAAAAAAAATAAAATCAACAACATAACTTAAATAATATAAAACTAATCCATCATTAAAAAGACATTATTGATGTTGTAGGTCATGGTATTTTAATGTCCGAGGGTGCGTTCGGTACAGTCAAGGTTGGGTATTTTAAATTCTCAGCACCAGAGACGTGGCTTCTGTGTCTTTTCCAGAATTCCTGCTGTCGGTGAAGTTAAAATGCTTTATAATGCCTCAGAAACCTCTTCGACAATACTCATAAAGTTGTTGTGCTGTTTAGAAAACATACCAAAAAGTCATTCCTCGAACGTCACCAAGCTGATGGACCCTATGGGTGATTCAGTATGTTGAATCTATAAGTGGAGGAAGTCGGTCAGTGAGAGAGCTGACTGGTTTATTACTTAGTAAAAAAAAAAAGAATAATTTCACCCGTTTACGGTGGTTGTAACCTTTTGTGTTCCTACAAAAAGAAAACCTGTCCAGCAGATTTACAAAAGCATAAAAACTGTTTGGATGCTCTGTCTGTTTGGATGATTACTACAGACTGCTGACTAGTTTGTTCATCTACGTGTCGTGGTGCGTTCAAGTCGCGTCAGGGCGCCACACCGGACGGCTCTGTGTACGCTGACCTTGATAGCGGGCCACCCTCCTCCTCCCACGTTATCGTTTCATGAGGCTGTATAGATTACGACTGTGCCTGAGCCTCGGCTTCACAACAGGCAGCTGAGTATTGAGTAATATTCTAGATGAATCCACGCTGAGCGCTCTGCACTTTTTTAAATCCTTCCACCTTCCTCCTCCAGTCCTCACCCCTTGGCTTCCCCCCTCCCTCCCTAGCTGTCTTTTGCCCTCTCCCCATATAATCTCAGCCTCCCAGATTGCAGCATCATAAGCCCTCTGTGAATGGCAGATGGGAGAGCTAGGTGGGTGTACAGAGGCCGAGCGAGGGCAGTAGTGGGTGTTAAATACGTTGAAATCCTTTTCTTTTAAATGCACCTTCTCCTCTGTTTTTTTTTATTATTATTTTGCTGCTGCGTGTGTTTCTGAAAGCTGCTGTTGGAAAATATCTGAGAGGTGACATGATTTATGGAGTCTGCCTGGTCATCACACGGATGCTTTTGAGCTGCACACCTGGCTTTCTGTTGGCCGTACACGCAGAATTGTTGAGCTTGCGGTCGTGTGTGCTGCTTTGTTAGATGTGAGGCAGCTTTTTTTCCTTCTCACACCACTCTGCACAAAAACATTTGTACTCGGTGAGATTTAAATCAAACACTACATTTCCTACCTGTTTGACTCATTTTTTTTGCTAATTGAGGTTCCCAACATTTCACCTTGGATCAATATCTCTCTTGTCCTACTCATGATTGTAATGACCGTCTTGATGATTAGAGACGAGATAATGAATGAGCGGAAGCTTTTTTCTTCTTTTTTTGTGTGTGTTCCCCGCAGAAACCCATTATAGGCGTCATCATCCCTTCTTTTGATGGACCTTCCTCCAGAGCTCATCATCCAGAGATTTAGATAATTCAGTAGAACTATCTTTAATGTAAAAGTACTCATTTCCCAGTAACAGATGTATATTTATACCAGCTAAATGTACTTGAAGTAACAAAAGTAAAAGTGCTTGTTATGCCAAAAGGCAGGATTCAGCTTTGTTGATTGACTGACAAGCTAATCAGACAATTTGGGGCTAATGAACACAAAAATATGAATCAAAATAGACAGTAAAACAGATGATGAGCTAACTCAAAACAAAGAGGAATAGCACTCTTAAGTGCATGAATATAATGCAACAAATAAAGTAATAAAACCTCTTTTGCAAAGCTAGTATATGCAGTCTGTCGAGATGAGGCTGATTTGAACTTTTCAATTCGTTGTTTGACTGTTTAATCTGCAAAAAGAGATTTCTCTGAAAAGCTGCATTGAAAATAGGTTGAAATATTTCAACCTATTGTAGGGACACACAGATCCGATACGCTGAATTAGTATCAGGGCAAATAATGGCATTAATGAGCACACCAGGTGTCCGTTTGATAAAACACATGCATAGTAAATACAGCATCTCTTGTCTTCGTCGGTGTAAAAAGTCAAGGTTTCCTCTGCCAGTTGCATTCTTTCTTTTTCTGCAGGTCATTTCTGGTGTCATGCTGTGCAGTACAACTTGTAAATCTGCATAAAGGAGTGCAATGGTATTTAATCGGTACTCTGTATCAACAGAGTTATCTGACCCAACGTCAAGACAGAAGAAGTTGGAGTGGTGCAGATTTTAGTTGTGCTTTTTATATGAAAATTAAAGTTTAAGGGCCTCACTTTCATACCCAACAGGGCTCCAGAGTGAAACCATAGTTTTGTCAAGTGCAAGTAAACATTGTTATTGGTGGCTGTAGCGTTTGTCAGGAGTATATATGGATGTAGATTTGCTTTTTCCCCGCACATACACTACAGGTCAAAAGTTTGGAAGCAACTTCAAGCTTAAGTGTCTTTCTTGAAAAGGTAAAAATAACAAAAACCAGTATGAATTCTGTGAATTTTAAGATGTATTTACTGTATGATCAGACTTTGCTTTCATTAATATGCACCATTTTCCTTCATTTCCCTTCAGCTATACATTGATGTTACCAGACAATTGTTGAATAAATGTTAACAAAAGAAAAGAAGTGCTTAGTTTTAGGGTTGAGAAGATTTCAGGAAAAAATAAACAAAAATCTGTTTGCATTATTCGCTTTAGCTGTTTGACTTTTGAGACTTGGCATTCAAAATCCCAATGAATCTCAAGTGTGTCCATATCTCTATAACAACCACAGAAATGTGTAGAAAGTAAAAATCTATTCAGATGAGTGACTCTGTATATTATAATCAGGTTCATTTTGCAAAGTACACCAATGAAACTGTAATCTGACAAATTTTATCTTGCCTCCAAACTCATGGCTTGTAGTGTAATTCTGCATATCATCGCAGGTCGGTGACCATCTGCTCTGAGTTGCTGTGTCTGATTCCTCCTCTCTGCTGCTCTAGATGCTGTGGACTACAGTGCACCTGACTCACATGTGTTTCTGTTGTTTGTTGCTCTATTTTAGCTCCATGATATGCTGTGTAAAAGCTGAGTTCTGCATATATCTGTGACATTTGTTCTTGCTTATTTGGCCGAGTCGTGTTTTTTACCGTTTGCCAGATTAGAGAGACTGGTGACTTCTAGTCTTTGTGGATGTGTTAATGTCCTTATTAATGACGGTCTGGTAATCGTGCAGTACTCTGGCTGTTTCATGCTGTCAAACAGTGTTAGCTCGGCTCATCTGGTATGCCAGTTGTAAACACTGTTAGTCGCCAGGTCACTTTGTTTGGGGAGGGGTCAGCGGATTGATTAGTTTGGGAGGGATAGGCCGGTCGCTCCCTGTAATTAAGAATGCACTGTTGACCAGTCAGTAATAAACCAGTCACTCCTCCCTTCTGCTGTCAGACACCCACAATCCGTGCAGCCTTTTGAACTGTTCTCCTGTAGGCAGGACCATGCAGCTTATTACTGATTATCTTCTTTTATTATATTCTGTTGCCATCATAAACTGAGATCACCTCCAAGATTTTGCATCCTATCGAGTAGTCCAAGAATTTTTTTCCCCCAGAACCAATGCAGACATGTTTTTGAGGCTCATTATATGCCAAATAAAACATGGAAGTGATGATGCTGTCATTTATGAAGGACAATATTGTCATCTAAAATGTAGTGGAGTAGAAAGATAAAGTGGTATAATGTAAAAACGCCTTTAATCATAACACTTACCAGTGGGTTTGACAGGTATGTGGTGAAAAATAATCACTGAAATTACAACATGTACCAGAGCCCAAAACTGTGAAAGTAAGAGTTGCCAGACTTTCCAACAGTCTTTCAACTAATTGTGTGAATTTTAACCAGATCTCATGAAATTTCATCTGAATTAATTTATTCCACGTGTCTCATTTAAAAGTTGGCCAAAAGTAATCTGTTTGCATTAACCAGATTCTGTAAAAGTCAAGACACCCTGAGCTCCTTGGTACAGCTGTGAAGCCATTAGTGACTCATGTGACAAAAATGCAGAGATTTTCCAGCTGAACTGACGGCGGTGTTTACATAAAGCTGACCGGAGACGAGCGTAGAAAGAAATCAGCCATGTGAAATATCTGTGGTATGCCGAGCCACTTTTTTGTTTGTGAAACTAATGATCGAAGAAATTCAACTTGTGTTTATTCTTTTTGCACAAAAGACATTTTTGTACTTCTAGTAATGGCCGTGTGAATAATGAGAATACTCTGAGTAAAGAGAAGTGACAGGAGTAGAGAGCAGTGTCCGGAGGGTAAAGTACATTACTTGAGCAAATGTTCCTGCTGTTTGTCTTTGGGTGGAGCGTCCGCTTTAAATAACCTCGACCATGAACCCTAATAAGCAGCAGGATGTTCTGACATCAGTCTGTTCAGGCCACATAGCTCCAACACACCTGTGGCGGGGTGGTTTTATTGCCCCTTGCCCCTGACTTCTGCACTGATAACAGGTCGACGCTCCGCTTCTCGGCTGTTATTCACTTCTACATCGTCACTGCTGTACGCTGAAAACAGCAACACCCTGTCATACAAGGCGAAACTTTGCTCCTGCCATGTAGGCACAACGATCAAAGAGGGGGTGAATACGTGCTAGAAAATGCCGTGCAATCGGGTCAGAATTTATGGCTTCAGTTTGCCTAGACGAGGAGAAAAATTAGCACAACCAGTGTTTAATTCCAAAAGGTGTAAACTAATTAGACACGAGACAGTTTTGGTGGGGAAATCAAATTCTGATGACTGCTAACTGGAAGTTTACTGAACCTGCATCTTCATCTTGGCAACTTTCTCGCTGAATCTGGCGACTTTCCAAATCCTCCTGGCAGCTTTTTTTTTTTTTTTTAGTCACTAGCGACAAATCTAGTGACTGTTTCTGTAGATTTGGAGACTGACATGAAAGCACGTATCGTTCCGCAGTTTCTGTCCTCAACGAGCAGCCGAAGCACTCACAGATGGTCCCAGTAACCTCACAGCATTCCCAGCTGCAGTCAGATTAGAGGAGACCATAGGCTGTATAATATGTAATTACATATATTACATATTATACCGTCTATGGAGGAGACCCACACCACTCCGCGTCCAGACGACAAATGAATAGTTTCAAAGCTGCTGCTGATCCCGTCCTGACTTGCAGAGCGGGATGTAAATGTTTCTTCACTGTCACACTGAAATAAATCGCTGCTTTTCACTTCCTCACCTCGTCCACTGTCTGTCTAATCAAGAATAGTTACCATAACTTTCTCACATTGCCATTGACAGTTTTTCTATTGCATCGAATACGTATGAGGTTAAAAACTAAACCAAACTTAAGAAAACTTGAGAAAAAGCTTTAGTACCTATGTCAGAGTGTCTCTTTGCTGATCTCAAGCCCTGATAAAGGAGGACGGTTGGATGTAGAGCTAGCAATTCCACCCCATGTAACAGTCTTTTGATTAAATTTGATATTCTAACATTTAACAATACAGGACAAAATTGGTTCGTGTAATGTCAGTGTAGACCAAGTATTAGTCATAAAGTGATTTTGAGCAGCGATGGCCTATTTAATGACAACAAACCAAGAATCAACAGAAGAAAGTTCATTTTTTAGTCCCAGACATATTAAGGGTGTTTTTTTTTTTTTTTATTCACCTTCTGTCTCTCACAAAGCATTATTCCTCTCTCCTACAGCGTCCATTACATGCAAATGGAGAATTAAGCAAATCAGACGATGGTGTTATTTAGCGACTTTTAGGACAGCCAAAAGCTATTTTCCTTACTGAGAAGTTGGCAACACTGTGTGGAGTTCTCTTGAGGTAGCAATCTGTGACGCTAGAATACCTTGACAAAATTAATGGTCAGAAGAAGCTAAATTAAAAGTATTGCCCTTTTGTAAATACATGAACAAAAAGTAAACTTTCATTGTGGCATGTTGGGATTTTTCTCAACTTTCCTCTCGCTGGTCCGGCCCTCTCTGCCGTTGCTGGTTTCTGCCGTTCCACACCGCACCATTTCCTGGAACACAGGCAGCCTCGAGACAGAGAGGAAGCAGATTAAAGACCAAATGGAGCAATTAACGAGCGGACTCCAGCCGTCCCTCAACTTCTCTCTGATTGCAGATAAGGGCTTCTTGGCATTCTGCAAGGGAGGGCCCTTAAGAGTCACGGAGAGTGTGTGGTTTGCTCAGGGATCTCCATCCTCCAGGAAGTCACGTGTCTGTTGATGCAGCACAATATAAGTATAATGGAGATCTATGTGTGAATTTACATCAGTTGATTGTCCTCTCATACAACTGACCCATAGGAGGAACTCAAAGACAGCAGTGTGGAGCTTCGTTGCACTCGGGGAAACTCTTATCTCAACTAGAAAGAGACAGTGAGCCGGACAGGAGACTTCTCTTTAGTCCCAGAGCCACACTGGCCACTAATCTCAATATTCACCTTTTTCAACGTCGTGCCAGAGAGCAGGTCTCCCAGGGCACTTCTTTGTTTCTCCAGATTTCACAGCCACAGATTTAGGACCTTACAGAGTCCCCAAACAATGACTGGCTTCCCTCCAAAGAGGCTTGTTGAGTGGACAGACTTCTACAGCCGCGATACAAATTTAATTAGCTTCCTTAGACCAGTTCAGAGTGGAAACAATATCGCAAGAGTAAGAGCTGCACAGAAGCTAAACGGCTCAAACGTGGCAGTAAATATAAATTGACATAAAGCTTCTTATTTATGCTGTTTATCAGCCTCGTTTGTGTTTTTTTTAAAATGAGTAAACACATCGCCCAACAATCCTAAGGAGTAGATATATCTTCATCTATGCACGTGTCGTCCACAGAAGTCGGGGCGTCCTTGGTCATTTGTAAGCGAAGACGTACATCGTGTGTTAGCGGCAGTGGACGCGTGGTAAAACCCTGAAGGTTATTGACAGGAGAAACTGCAGCTCTCCCCCAGCTATCTGTCTGTTCGCCAGGGTGTCAGGTTAACAAGCAGCCCGGTGCCAAGTGGGTTAGGGTGGAAATGAGAGCGCTGCCGTGGCCCCGGGCCAGCACACCACCACCACCAGTTCCTCACCACCGCTATTGTACGCTGTGACACATGCTGCTGAAAGTCTGCTTCTCACTCAGCACAATATTGACACGGTAGAGCAGCGTTTCATTTCTCACACCAGAGCAAACAAAATCACAGCAGAGCATTGTTGCAGACCGCGAGGCTCCAATGCCGGTCAGAGTCTGAGGGAAAACAAGACCACCGGTGGTGGCCGCAGCCTGAACTTTAGCATGATCTGTTGCACTTCAGCAGTCAATAGAGTCCTGGCAGATGTGCCTCCTCTCCAGGGCAGCGACACACTGACAAATAACTTCTCACCTACATTTTAAGGTCTTTCAGAGGTCACAGCCACCTGTACTTTTGTGTAAGGTCTAATAACAAACTGACATTGGGATGTTAAATTTGTCTTAAGTCATTTTTAACCGTTTTGAGTCATTTTGTACATTTTGAAGTCAATTTAGAAAGATTTTTGTCATATGATAACTTTTGTGTGATGCTGGACAATTGTACTGCAGTTTTGGATCATTCAAGTCATTTTAGACAAATTTTGAGTCATTTTGGATGCTTTTTAAAGCTTCTTGGACAAATTCTGTGTCATTCACAAAGTTTCAGTCATTCTGCATCACTTCTAATCATCAGATATTCTGACTGATTCTGGATCATTTTCCAGTCATTTTAGACTATTTCCATGTTGTTCTAAAGAAATTTTCATCCCTTATGATCATTTCTGGAAATATTTTCAAGTCATTTTGGACACATTTTGATTTATTTTGGATAATTTTTAAGCCTCTTTTACAATAAGGGTTTTGAAGCAGAATGGTCTAACTCACTTTCCGTAGTTTCTGAGCAAAATGACCAGTAAAATAAGAGAATAATAACCTATAAATAACAACTCCAACTTTTTCTTTTAGTGCAAAAAATAAGTAACATTTCGGCAACATTATGCCTCAGTTTATTATTTACAAGTAACAGTATCTACAAAACAAGCAAAACATTATCTGAGCAATCTAGTATTTTATTTTATGATCAAAACAACTTGTCAAGATCTAGAAAATATTTTGAATTTACCTTCATTTCCACATCTGTGTAGTAATCCTGACACCAATGCTGAAGTGGGAACTATTCAGGAAAAGATTAAGTTGTCCCCCTGACTTGTAAATATATTAAATGTGTAGATATTAAATTCATAAAAGTTGTAACAGTGCATCGGGCAAATTTAAAATACCAGGAAAAGTCATCGTATGTTTGACAGCCCTGCTCTATATGGAAAGAATGAATTATTTTGGAATGATTTGGGGACATGTGTCTTTGTCTAGTTTTCATAATGTTTAAGCCAGCAAATTATTATACATCTAGTTTTTTTTTTTTATTGTTTGTTTTTTAGGTTAGTAATTGATGTTGCTACGATATAAGACGACGTCATAACAGTACCTTCCACTCTTTTGCACACTTTTTGCGTACTTTCAAGCTACTAATAGTATATTTTAAAGTGTTTCTGGGTTTTTTATTGGATAAATATACATCTTAAGGAGATCTTGCACTCAGTTTTAGGTAAGTTAGCCTTAATGGTTTTCAGAAACAGCTGAGCAACACCAAGTTTAGAGATAAAAGCTGCTGGACTTTTAGTCGCTCTTACAAATTCAGCCTAAACTTTATTCTATGTTCCATTCAATCCCCATTACTAAAAGTCAGACAAGCTGGAAATAACAGATTTTTTAAACAGTGAAAAGAAATGTTTGTTGCAGCATTCTAAATTATTCTTAGTACTTCTTACCTAAAATGTCCTAACATGCAGAACCGGTTGTTCTTGATTTGAACCCGGCGACCTTCCCCCTTCTTGGTTGATTTTGGTGCTAAGTGGCTAATCTGACTCCACGTCTGCACATGTGGCTACAGACAGCGTTCTCAAAACAAATCTTACTGATAAAGCAGCGTAATCAGCTGCTACGGAGAAGAATCTAAGCATATCGTTGTTGTTTCTCTGGAGCCGAATCAGCAGCTCCTCCTTCAACCTCAGCTGTTCTCCACGGCTTGTGCAGCTGCTCTGAACGCCAAAAGAGTTCCTGATTTTTGTGCATGAATATTTCAGCTGCGGCAAAGCGCCGTGGCAGAAGACCCTAAATGCTCGATACCTCCGTTAAGTGGCCTGAGTCGGCTTAGGTTATCCTCTTACGGCGCTATCGGTTTACATTTTGGCGCAAAGAGGGCCCTTGGAAGACATAGTGTGGTGGAGCAGGTGTTCTCACACGTGTTACATTAGATCACACGTTTAATCATTCATTCACTTACATTTAAGGACACCACTGTTAATCAATTTAAATTTACCTCACAAAAAATAGACTTTTAATGGAGCTACAGGTGCAGACAAAATACACAGTATATGTAGTGTAGTACAGGGGTATTGTACATGTATAGTATAGTACAGGGGTATTTAACTAAAACTAAAGCCATGGGAACCCCACATGTATTAGTTGGTGATGCAGAAATCACATAAATCTGTTTTTATGTTTGGTCTGTTTACACTTCTGCTACTGCAGCTGATAGAACACAAATAAGAAAACTGATCAGTTTATTAGTCAATCAGTAACAGTAGTTTCACTTTGATTTGGCCACAAATTAAAATGATTTCCTTCATTATGAGACAGTGTCAGACCTACATGCACTTCAACACAATATCATGTTTTTAATATATGAAGTTTGATCATTTTATTGTGCAGCCGTCTGTTAGAAATAATCAGCTGCATTTCTGCCAGCATTCCTGTCTTACATAATATCCAGTTGCAGCTTTTCACCATCAGAATTTTTTATGTTCCTCATTGCTCTCCATTGTAACAACCTGTTGACTGAAACAGTTGAACACCATCTGTTGATTTTGTGCAGAAAATGAGTCAAATGATGGTTAAACGCTCCTGTTTGTGTGACGAGTTTGAAGCAGAAAGTCTGAGCTCACAAAGAAAGTTGAAAACCACCTTCATACCTGTTAACTCTGAGGTTTTAGTTTTTGTCAATCTGAATCGCACAAAGAAAGTCTGACTATATCACACTGTCTTCATAGTTCAGCCTCTGATCTGCTGTACCAACACTGTAAACACTAGAAAAGCTGCACCTTTTAAAACGGAAGTGTCCCATCAAATTTAAAATCTCCATATAATTTATTGATTATAGGCTCGGGTCCATCGTTCTGCGTCCTGCTCCAGCTCTTAAAGCTTTTTTTTAATTATTATTTAACTTTTAGCACAGCCTTCATCATGTCATGTCCTGGTTGTTTGTCACTTTGACTTATTTTGCTTATTTCTATATATGTATTTATTCATTGTGTGTTTTTATTCTTTATTCTTATTCTTTATTCTTATTGTTTTGGTCTGGAGTAGGTGCTCAGTACATTTCACTGCACCTTTGCTGTGTGAAATTACGTTTGAGACAAATAAAGGTCTTGAATCTTGAATCTCGTGTGCATGTAACAGGAAAGACACCCGATACCTGCAAACAGAGGAGAAGCTTCACGGCACGTCTTGCCTCAGCCTCTAATCACTCCATCAGGCGGCCACAGCAGCTTAGCTCAACTTTGCAGCCCAGTGTTGTGTTACTGTTGGTCAAAAGCCTTTTTATCTTCAAAACTTCAGCTTTATGGGATCCTCTAACAGCCGAAAGTGGTAGATTTTTGTCGGCTCCATCTTAAATTTAATTCCAAGGACATGGAACTTGCTCTTCTTAGACGGGTCTCGTTCAGACTTGCCACGGAGCAACACCCAGACAGTGAACTGCTGGATAATGAGCAGAAGTGTCCGTAGATTTGCACCTAAAATATTGGAACTGAATCAAGAGGTGTGTGTGCTGAATCACTGGCTCCTGCTCTTCTGATCTGTGGAACGAGCAGGTCCAGCCTTTTCCTGACTTCTTCAGTTCAAAGCCTTTCCTGCAATCAATGTCCGTCTTTCTATCAGTCTGTCTTTTACCCTGAAGCTTTCCGACCAATCATTCTCAGAGTACGAAGTCAGCGAGAAGAAGAAAATGCTTCAACTATACTCCTTACTGTGTAATCAAAATGATTTAAACTCAAGGAAGGCTCATTAGGATTCATTTTTATTACATTTTTAGTTTAATTTAGAGCATCGTGTTCAAGCTTTTGTGGAAATTAGGGCTCCACTGACAATTACTTCATCAATAATCACTTTTTTTTCTTGATTCAATGATTTATGAGTTTGGGGACAAATTGAGGGGATTAGAAGAGAAATTGGTCAAATCCACAATTTCTGCAATATTTTAGTGGCAAAATGGTGTGACCCACAATCCAAATACAGTGTTACAGCGACACTTCCAATATTAGAACATTCTTGAAAACGCAAAACTTTGACGCCGTTTCTTTTTTTTTTCTTTTCAAAAACAACAAAAAGTGAGTTAGACCACTCTGCTTTCAAACCCTTCATTGGTTGGTACAAACAGTTTGTGTTCATTTTTATTGTGTGAAGCTGAAATGTAAACTGATGGAGCTAATTTTCCAGCATTTTCACGGTAATTTTTCAAGGTTTTGCTGTACTTAACGTAAAATAATGTAATTATCAACTTACACCTAACTCAACTTACTAGCCTGCTTTTAATATTAGTGCAATATTTGAAATATTTGTCACCATGAAGCCATTTTTCTTAAAAACTACAGAAAATGGTGCTTCCAAACCCTTCATTTGAGGCAGACACCTTGGCCGACTATGACTGTGGAGTTACTCTCAATAATGACTAAGAAAAGCAGCAAAACCTCATATTTGAGCAGCTGAAATCAAAGATTTGGTTCGTTTTGCTTGAGAAATGATCACCGCTTTACATTAATTTTCTACATAAATTTGCCCTTTTAGAACAGTTTGACAGCTAATAATCGGAACAAAAACGCCTCGCTGTCATAAATTAACACAAAGCTGAAATGTAACCTGATGGAGCTAATTTTTCAGCATTTTCAGTCATTTTTCAAGGTTTTGCGTATTCTTTTACTTGTAAAATAATGTAATTATCAACTTACACCTAACTTGACTTACTAGCCTGCTTTTAATATTAGTGCAGTATTTAAAATATTTCTATTTTAATTATTTATTCTATTTCTTGTAATATAACTAATATAACTTGACTATATGAATAGTGTATGGTTCTCTAAATTAGACTATTCTTGAACATGCACAACTTTGAAGCCATTTTTCTCAACTGCAGAAAGTGGTGCTTCCAAACCCTTCATTTGAGGCAGACATCTCGGCAAACTGGCACCATTGAGTTCCTGTCATTAATGACCGAGAAAAGCCACAAAACCTCAAATTTAAGCGGCTGAAATCAAAGATTGTTTGGCTCATTTTGCTTGTGAAATGATCAGCGCATTAGATTCATTCTCTATATAAATTTGTCCAGTTTGACGACTAATAATTGGAACAAAAACGCCTTGCTGTCATAAATTAACACATTAGTCCCGCTTCTCATTATTTCCTGTTTTTGTAATATTGATGTTTTTAGCTGCTGTCACTGTAAGCACAGATGATCGTCATGATGCCTGCAGCAGACCGTGAGAATCAAGCCTGTCGTCTCAGACTGTACAGAAAAGACAGACGTCCTCCTGACAGCAGATTGCTTTTTAATATATAATGTATCGATCACTGCAGCGATCCATACTTCCCTCCTCCTGCAGAAGCTTTCCTTATTGCCACACGTGTACTTTGGCTGTGATCATTATTATCCGGTTAGGAATACTGAGCAAATGTTGAGTGCAGAGGAAATGCTGGTCTGAGGGAGGAGACTGTAACCTCTATTTGAAGGTGACCAGGAGCTGCCAGTGTGGGAGTGCAGCCTACTAGAGACCCCTTCTGGCTACAGACAAGATTTCATCAGCGCTGTCGTCCTGCCTTGTAGAAGTGACCCTTTTTCATCAGCCGCCTACTGTTTCTGCAGTGTCAGCCGCTGATTCAGTCTCCGCGCTGCATTTAAGAAGGCATTTCTTGTTAGTTTTTTGCAAAAAAAAAAAAAAGTCTAGAAGGGGATAATTGAGGAAATGAACCAGACGATTGACAGCTAAATGTTAGTCCTGCCAGAATAATCAGTAATAACTATGACAACCAGTTGAGTATGTAAAACTTCTATGATGGGAAACGGTAATATTTTAAGGGATTTTGGAGTGTTGCAAGATTCAGGCCTGCTTCAATAGAAATCCATATCTTAGTTGTGTTATTTAGCGATACCTGAATTAATCATTGATTTATCACATTTCACCGAGTACCTGTGGTTATAATCAAATCCCAAAACAAAACAAATGACCAATAAGGGGCTACAACAAACAGCTATTTTTACTCTCAAGTATTCTGACAGGTTATTTCCTCGATCAATTGATTGTGTAAAATGTCGAAAAAAAGGTTTAAAAAAAAATGTTCTGTGTCCTCAATCCAAAGATATTCAGTTTACAGTCACATAGGAATAAAGAAACAAGAAATATGAATATGTAACAATGTGGAATCAGATAATTTGTAACTCTATTGAATAATTTATTTCCCAAACTGATTAGTCTATTTATCAAATAGTTTAATAATTGACCACTAATCCATCCATTAATTAATCATTGCAGCTCTATTATCAGATGTCTTGTGTTGTCTAGCAGTCGTTTAATACCCAAATGCAAATATGATGAGCTGATACTGAAACTGAACTTTTTAAAATTACTTTTCTTAGAAAATGTCATATTTTCTACTGTATCACTTTTGCAATGCTCTGTTCTTTAGATATATGCTGCCCCTTGCACAGTTTTTGATATACAAATTTCTATTCTTTGTCTTTACTCCACTAATAAGTTATTTTTTAGATGATTTATTTTCTTAACTTATTTACCTTGTATGTTTACAAGGGAGAAAGTCATCCAGAATTTCATTGTGCACTTTGTTTAATGACAGTAAATCTTAAAAAGGTGGTTCACTAAATGTGAACATTTTCAGAATATACATTTTTGCACTAAAACAAAGGGAAACATTAGTTTTTTATAGGCTACTATGCAGTGATTTTACTGGTCACTTGAGATCAAATTGGGCTGAATGGGACCCCTGAACTAAGATGAGTTTGACACTCCTGGTTTACATAGATATAAAACAAAATTCACCCAAAAAAAATCGTAATGCAGGACATCCTGGACTTTGTCGGAGTTCCCTTCCTACGATCCATGCAAGTCGATTTTTGCCGTAAGTCGTAACTCCGGTGAAAATGTGAACAAAGCCGTTACGTGCATCACGACATCGATCAATTCTTTGGAAAAGTCATGAATACCTGACTTTCATGCATGTATGAATCATTTTACAAGAAAATAATAGAATATGTTGCATTGTTCTTACAACTTGAGCGTTTTATTGGAACTAATTTCTCTTCCATGGAGATGGCTTTCCTTTTCTTCAAAGCACTGCCATCAGAAGAGTCTGACTTGTGCTTGAAGGGCAAAAAGTTAGTGAATGTAGCACAATTCAAGGTGGTGTACAACCGGCGAATGTAAACAAAGCCGTCTTATGGCGCCACATGATGACGTATTCATCCGCTCTGCTCGCCAACTAGTTCCACATAACCAGTTCTGACGAAACGCCGTAGGTCGAGGACATCATAAACCGAGGACCCCCCTGGACTAGATAGTTTGATTGATAATAGACATAAATTATCGCCAGCCCAACTAGTTTCTGACATAGCAGATTAGTTGTGTGTCAAGGTCTGGGATGACACAAAGATCCAACAGCGCTGCTTCCCACTTTCTTGATGGCTAAAACTGACTTAAAGTGTGCGGTTTGACTTTGTCCTCCCACTCGCTTCCAAACGAGACATTTTGTGGAGCTCGTCTGTCTGCCGTCAGAGCTCCCCTCAGCACTTCTGTCTCCCTGTGACACTCTGATGAGTCTGCCAGCTAATGAATCCCCAGAACAGGCTGAAGCTACAGCAAACACAGACCGCTGTAATAGACTCCGGTTTGAAATAGACTGCTCCGCTCAGGGACCGCGGCCGACTCCCTGGGTTTGGACTGCAGCTTCCACGACAGATCAATGCCGACGTTTTTCTTTTTTTTCTTTTCGGCTGAGTGAGACTTCAGTAATCCTTTTTTGTGTTTCATCTCTCTCCCTGTCTGCCCGTCTCTCTCTTCTTTTTCAGGATGTACCCAATAAAAGAGGTTCCTGTGGAGGCCGAGGCCCTGACTGACTGGCTGTATCAGAGGTTTGTGGAGAAAGAAGAGCTGCTGGCCCACTTCTACAAGACAGGTCCGTGTCAGTCTGATGAAGTCAAACTGAAATGCTGTGATGATTTTTTTTTTCTTTTTAAAAGAGATTGAAGATGTATTTGATTGTAAACACATTCAGATGCAAAGCAGTAGGAGCTATTTTTAGTATCTGTGCTTCGAAGGGAAAAGTCCCATTCATTTTTCCCCAAAGGAAATGATTCATGTATTATATGTGGAGAACGTCTATGGCTTGCATCGGCTTAAAATTCTCTTCACTGCAGGACAAATGTTTGGAAGCAGCTTCAAGTTTTTGTTCACAATGTCTGTCTTAAAAACCAGTATGGATTTTGATGGATTCTGGGATGTACTTACTACAGGATCAGACTTTGCTTTCATTGATATGCACCATTTTCCTGTGTCCAGCTGCCACAGAAATGTGTAGAAAGAAACAGCTGAGTAAAGAAACAAGAGTACAGATACAAATTCCTGATAATTAGAGTAAAAATCTATTCTGATGAGTGACTCTTTAGAAAATAATCACGTTTATTTTTTTTGTCAATGAAGCTATGATCCTTTTTTGTACAAGTTTGATCTTGTTTTCAAACTTTTGGCCTTTCGTGTATATGTCAAAACTGTATTTAAATATATCAAAGCACATGCTTGTAGATATACATAATGATTCTGATTTCCCCAAAAACAAAAGCCGTGGCCTGATTAAATGAGGCGGTCTAAACCTACAGCAGACGTTTTGTAGTCTCGTCTCGCCCTTTAGCCGATTACAGCTCAATTTTTATCCCAAAGAGAAGGATAACACGATGTAATTTTACCAAATTTTTTGACTAACATTGATCCCGACATTGTGATTTATTTTTTTGGTTCTTAATGTTTTTTGTATACTTGTAAAACTTGAGATGCTTGTACCGTTTTAACGAAACTGTCTGAAAAAGTGTTTATGGCTTGCTTAGATTTGTTCACGCTAATATGAGCTTCAGATATTATAAATTGCCACAATCTTTGGGTTGAGTGTTTCTGATGAGGAAAAAAATGTGTTTGACGCTCAAAATATACATGCAGTCGTAGCAGAAGTCAAATATAGTTCATTTTAAATATGTTATCAGATGATTTGATGGAGCTAAACTAAGGAAAGCATGAGAATTACCAGCAGTGAAAGCTCCAGCAGCATTTTGTAACCATTTTGCTTCTTCTCCATAGAACAATATAGCCCTATAAGGTGCAGTCAATTCCAGCCATTTTCAGTACAAAAAATTGCTAATATTTTATTTGTAAATAAAAATATGACGAGAAATACAGGGAATGTTGGACGTGCATCGCGAGGTGCATTTCCTTGAAAACGACCTATTCGTAGATTATATACCGACTTCAAGACATGTTTTGGACAAAATAGTTTACTGGCTTGTTTCGTCTGGATGTCCAAGGTTGGATTATGGCCGTTTTTTGTGGAATATTTTCATCTGTGTGTAATAATGAACCCGGAAATGTGAGTCGCGCTGTGTACGTTGAAGCCGTGTATAGAGAACGGATGGATGGATATTCGTTGTTTGTCGGACAAATGTGTTTTTCTCACCCGCTGTGGTAATCACATCTGAAAGTGGTTTATACCGGCGGATTCATGAGAATCTAAGCTTTCCATCGGCGTATAGTGTTTATCTAATCGCATTTGCAGCTTCAGACATTTAAGGAAATGCTTATGCAGATCTCAAAGTGTTCCGCAGGCAGAACACTGAAGCGCAACGGGTTAAATAAGGATTAAATATACAACGCACAAATATCTATAAAATGCTACATTAACACTGAAGCTGTACAACTGGAAAGTTGTAAAATGCAGCGGCTCACATAAATGACGTCACGTAACTTAATCGATTATTTAAAGCAAATTTTCAGGCTTTTAACATTTGTAAATGTAAATGTTCGCTGTTGGGTGAGCTGCAGCACAATGCTTATTATTTCAAAGTGGAATCCTCCACATCATTTGTCGGCTGGGAGCAGTTAAAACTCCAGCTGTTGATCGAATCGTCACCAATTAATCTTGGGAGATTGTTGGACTACGAAGGATCCACCTGATGCATCCTTCGTAGCCGTGGTGAAGAAAAGCACATTCGTCTAAATCAGCCTTCAAAGGATGCAGCCTCTGAATGGTGACGCGCCTAAAGTGTTTTCAGTTCCTGCTCAGATTCATACCTCTGGCTGGCTTGTTCTCCATGGAAACCGCAACAGAGGCTCATGGGCATTGTAGTTTTAAAAGCTGCCAAAAGGACGGAGAAAACAGGATTTCTCAGAAGCAAAGCTGGAAAAATTGAAGCCGGTGGCCAGAACACAAGCTGACGTGATCGTGACATCGCCCCAAAGGGTGTTCAGCAACACTGAGGATATTGGTAAAACGAAAAACACAGAACCAGCGAAGCCCTCGCATGTTTCCCATGGCAACAGTTGACTGACATGTGAGAGCACTTGTTGCTAGGAGACACATAATGCTGTATAACCTTTAAATGTTTTTAAGCCTTTTTCAACAAGCACACACAGCGTTGTTTATAAAAACCACCAATCATTTAAAATACCTGCCACATTACGGCATTAACCGTTCACACCCCAAACCCACCAGTGGGCTTTAAAGGTATGTTATCATTTTTAAAAAAGCCAAAATTGCTCCATTTATCAGAGCCAGAAACAAAAAAAAATGTGAAGAATCATTGGATTTTTCAAGTTTGAGGCGATCCTTGATCTAATGATGTGCCGTTTCTGGGAGTAGAATGCTTCATCTAAAGCGTTTCGTTCTCCATTTCTCATATAAAAACAATGCCGTAGCCAGAAACCAGTAAAAAAATAAAATTCTTCTTGGCACAATATTGAACTTAAAAGAAATATGACAAAATTCTGCATCCATGTGGCTGTGCTGTGTTCAAACAGAGCAGATAAGAGACAGGTATAGAAACAAATAAGGGTTTTCCAGTATTTGTGAAACCTGTGGGAATATAAGAAATGTACATGCTGTTTCCACATTTTTTTTTCTATTTTTGTAAAATCACATAAACTCACCTTAAGTTTTTTTTTTAATTTTTTATGATTTATAGAACTTTGCTAAAACATTTTTGAGTTCCATCCATGCTTGTGTTGTTTCCAAAGAGGTGAAAAATGAATAAAAATGTGACTAGGTGGGGAACAAATACCAGAACGCTGCTTGGTGATAGAAAGAGGGGAAAAAAAAGTCATAGCATAGTTAGCTTAGCTCACTCACATTAGCATAAGGGTCAGTATATAATTGTGACTTTTTGTAGCAGTTGACAGGTATCATAGTTGACATTTTTGCTGTTTTCAGGCCAAAAATCTTCGAAATATTATATATACAATTGAGAAAAAAATTGAAAGTTATTTATGAAGATATTGTAGTAAACCTGTTAAATATGGCAAGTATGAAGTACTCGTACACTGACTTGAAACCGAGTTTGGCACCATCCAGACAGCCAGAGGGTCCAATCCGGCCCATGACTTTGCAAAGTGTAAAAATTACAGCGATGAAATTGAATGCTTACTGTGAAGATATTTAAAGACACGTTGTGCAATATAATGTCAGTCAGCAGCTTCAGTACGACAGAGTTTGGTTTGGTTTGATGCCCTGCCACAACTTTTATGCATTTGTATGTATAAATTTTATACATTTACAAGGCAGGCGGACAACTTCACTTTCTCCTTATTAGTTTCCACTTTAGTTTGTGTGCTGTAGTGTCAGGATGACTACACAGATGTGGAAATGAGTGTAAAATGAAAATGATTTGTAGATCTTGATGAGTTGTAAAATACGATATTGTTCATTTCCAGATAGCTGCGACTAAATGTTTTGTGTATTTGTAGAGACACTGATCTATAAGGTGTAAATGACAAACTGAGGCATCATAATGTTGAAATTGAACTAATTTTTCTTTAAAAAATTCAGGTTGGTTATAATGTTTTGTAAAGTAGTAGTTCTGAATATTTTTAAAATGTACTGTTTTGCACTGAAACAAAGGAACATCTTTGGAGTTGTAGTTATGATGCTGTGATTTTATTGGTCACTTGAGCTCAAATTGGGCTGAATGTGGAACCTGAACTAAAATGATCTACAGCAACAAACCAAGACAATCTTTGTGACGAGTCTGTATTTGTCCGTCTCTTAACAGAATCATTCCCTCCTCTGGAAGGACAGAAGGAGGCAGCTTCCCGGCAGATGATCCTCGATCCCTTGTGGCTGTGCATCATCCAGTCGTTCGCTTTCGCCTCCGGCTACATGTGGTACAGCGTCCTCCAGTACCTCTACTGCTGTTTATTTTGAGCCCGCTGACGAGGTCTTCATCGGACCACTGGAAAAGCCTCAGGATCAGTTGGTGTGTGGCCCAGCGTCATACTTGCCCCCCCTTATGATGGATGAATGTACATTTGCAACCGTGGAGAGACTTAATAGGAAACAAAAAAAATGAAAAAGGAAAAAAACATATGAAGACAAACTACACCGACACACAGAATTACAGAGAAACCCATACAATAGCAGAACTGGTCACAGGCATAGTTAACTCGCACACGACCCTAACGCCACACACTCGCTGCAGCGGCCTAGCAGAATAATCTCTTCACACTCGTCACGACTCACATTTTGATGTTTACACGTCCTCATACACGTAGACACTCACACGTACATGAGTTTTTATTCGGAGTTAACGAAACGAGGCTCAGGACTCCTCCAGAAGATGCTCTGGACCGGACTCTCTCCCCTCCTAGGCTTTAGCCGTAGTAGTTTTACAGAGTATAAAGTACGTATGTATGGATGTGAGCGTGCGTGTGAGCGAATATACGTGACTAGAAGCATAATGTCTGCCCTTATTCTTCTTCCTGGCGAGAGTCGAAGTCCACTGGACCTCTCTTTCAGCCTGCTGCCCCGTCGGCCGGCTGCACCTTCCAGAGCGAGCGGCCGTATGAACGTTGAGGCCGGACGCTCCTCTGGCCTTCATTGCACTAAAGGATCCATACTGCCCTAACTGCCCCCTGCCCCAGGAAATACTCCTGAACGGTAGCTGTCGATGTTTTGATTTCTTTTACTTTCTCTCCCCCTTTAACCCGCATATCTTCACAAGAACAACGGCCATCGTATTTGTTGTTGACGTCTCATTTTTTTTGTTGTTGCTGTCGTTGTCGGGACTTCTTTGTTGTTTTTCTTTTCCCAGTGTCCGCCTGTCTGTTGAGTCAGTATTGTGAGCTCGCTGAGAAAAGGGGGATCATGTTTACACTGGCGGCCCTGCTGAAAGCCTAAAGGGATGGCGACTGTGACGTGGCGCTTGATTAAGGATTTATTTTTTTATTTTTAGTTGTTTTTTTTTCCGTGACAGAACTGAAAGGAGGAAGAGAAGATGTGCCGTATTTAAAAGGAAAAAAAATCATGTGGCGACGCAGGGCAAGATTTGCAGTTTGATCACCTAGAAAGGAAAAAAAAACTACTTCTTTGTGGATTTTCCCCCTTTTTCACCCTCTGCTCTCCAACACAAACATGCGCACACACACAACCATGTGCAGCTACACGGCAGAATCTGTCCGGAGGATCGTCTCGACACGACAGACTGAGAAGGCAGAGACTCTTCTTCCCCCATTGGACTACATAGTTTTACAAATATTTAAGCCATATGCTTAGTGTCGTCGGGGTGGGGGAAAAAAAAGACATGATTTTATAGGAAGCTACCCTAATGTTCAGCATTCTACATAGAGATTTGGCTTACAGAACTATAGGTGTCATTACTGTAATTTACAGCATAACCTGCCTAAGTGAGTGTGTGTGGTTGTCTCTCCCCTCCTCCTCCTCTCCCATTTTTGATATATACGATTCATGTCGTGTTGCTCTGTGACGTCAGAGTTTCACCTCCAAGTGGTCAAATTTAATTCATTTTAAGTCACATGAACTGTTCTTGTCCTCATGTCACAGTTCGTTTTCAATCTTGTACATAAGCTGAGGAAGAGTTGTCGGAAATGACTTCAGCGTGTTTTTGGTCCGTGACAATTTCAGAGAATTTTATTTTAAATATGAATGTTTAAAAAAAAAAAGCAAAAAAAAAAAACAGAAGAAGAGAGAACGGATTTTCCCTTCATTTCTCAGTGTTACCCTGTGTTTGTTTTGACCAGCCGGTTCAACATGTGCTTCATGAGCTGCTGTCGGTCCACGCTGCACGGCGACACCACGGGCCCAGTTTCAAACTTGTACCTTTTTCTATTTTTTGAATCTGCGGGATTTAGTGGAGAAAACTATCAAGCCTTACTGGACATCCTGGTTGACCATAATCCCAAAACGATGCTGTTTCTTCGCATTCCCTTCTCGCTGTAAGGATGTGAGGGAATCACTCGTCACTTCTGAGGGAAACTGGCAGGGCCCTGCAGTGGCGCAGCTGTTGTCTCTCGAATGTACTCGTGTCGTGGTTTTGAGGTCGGTTATCTGTAATTTGCTTAGCCTGCTTTAACTATGAAAATTATAGAGGAGCAGTAATTATCATTGTCATAAACTAATGCATAAAAGGTGCATTTTAGTAGTGCTGGCTGCCCTCTGTTGGTAAAAACTGTGTGAAATGCAAATAAAAAAGGGCTACCTGACTAGGTAGGTTAAAACATTTTAATCAGACTGTAAATGTGTTTCATCCCGCGGCCCTTTCAGATTCCCCTCCATTGTGAGAGTGACTTGAAATGAAGCTTCATATTTTTTTTCCACCTTTTCTATTTCTTTTTTTTTTTTGACCATATTTCCAAAGAAGGCAGGGAAATAATGTTTTCCTAGATGTGGTTTTAGGAAATAAACACAATAGGGATTTAAATTATACTAGAACTGTCTGTAATTTTCCATTTTGTACTTCTCCTTTAATTCCTAGCTACACAGCCATTTTACAACACAAAAAACTTGTGCTGGAATAAAACATCATAAAGATCCTAACTGTTTGTCACTTTAATTTGTTTTGCACTTTACATCAAACAACTGGAGGTAATGTGTGACTGTAAAACACACCTGACAAGATAAATCTGAGGGGGGTGTTTTATCCACCTGTTTATCAGATTTCTTCTTTAAAATCATCACATTGCAATTGTAAAGTATTGAAAGCATAAAAATGATGAATAAATTAATATGTATAAGGATGATGCAATAAGTTATATCACAAAAAATCTGCATATGAATTATTTAATGTCGCTTTGACAGTTTTGTAATTAGTTTTTGTCTTTTTGTATTTTTTAACTTTTTTAGCTTTAGTTTTGTACCTGCTAGCTTAACTTAAATTCCGTCCTGCCTTTTGTCAAATATTTAATAAGTGAAGTTTTACACCTAACTATATTAAAATGGATTTTACCACACAAACTGTTTGATCGTTAGATATTAGCTGTTTTAATTAATTGCACAAAGTAAATGCGTTTTAACTGTCTGGCAATGCTAACTGCTTTAGCTAAAGACCAACGAAATGTTAGCATGCTAATGTAAATGGCCTGTTTAGAATAAAACAGGTAATATAAAATATGGTTCTTACAATTGTTTAAAAATCCTTTTTAACAGCTAAAACAAATATAAACTACTTCTATTAATGGTTTGTAATAATTTACACCCAGGAAATGTGTGTAGATGAAATGCAGATAAATAGAAATTAAACAATATTTTTGATTTTCTCCTGGTAATTACATGATCTTAAAGGTATTTCTTATTTTGAAGGGCTTTAATGCACGATCAGAATGACAGAAAACGGATCCACTGCTCTTCATAAAACATTCAGAGCTATACAAAGCCGCTGCATATGCAACTAGTGGTAAACGGATGCAAGTAAACACTGGAGGATGGAAAGACACAGGCCAGATCTCTTTGTCTTTATGTGCACTTAATGAATTATTAATGCACCAGATCAAAAGAAACAAATGAGGCTGAATAATATTTAGGAGTGAAGACTAAAGGCCCTGCTGAAATTAAACTTTGGGACAGTGCTAAGAAAGTCCTTGATTCCCACTAATATTTTCTCTTTTTGTGTGGAAATGTAAATGCAACTTTTCCACTTTCTCTTCAGGTGAAGAGGCTGTGAACGGTGTCTGGGTAACTGGAGCTCATGTTTGCTCGGCTCTGTGGATGTCTAACTGCGGCGTCAGTCACTGGCTGTTGAAAGTAACTGGTTTGTGTTACAGAGCTCTGATTTCAGCCGTGATGTCAGGGAAGGTTTCACACTGAGCTGATGTCAGCGTCTTCCGTCAACACAAGACGGACTTCTCATCTCCTTTTCCTCAGCAGGAGCCTCACTCCCGCCCTGATCAGTCTATCAGCCTTAATCATATGAAGCAGAGCATTTGCAGACATGTTTAAGCTTAAGTTTGAGGGTTTTTTTACATGTTTGTGACTGTGTAAAGCAAAAGATAGGCATTCCAGATCTTTAGAGTTTAAAGTACACAAGATATTATCAGAAATATGTAGTTATAGTAGTGAAATTGCTGGTTACCTGTTGTTTTCACAGCAGAATTAATGTGAGCGACAATTTATTGGACTTTCTAAAGACATTTTTATCTAAACTTATTTCTCAGCAAAGTAAAAATATTTGAACCTCTTAAGTTTTTTCCTGGATTTCCCGTTGATGCATTTTAGTAGTTGGTGAGGCTCTTGTAGATTACTGTATGTGTTGTATAGGAGTTAATTAGCGAGCTGTAGATGTGCTGCCAGGCGATTTTGTCATCTTGTGATGAACTAAGCGAGCAGTAGCCTGATGTTTATCCAGCAGATATGAAAGTGGTATTAAAATAAAACACCAAAAAGTATCTTAGCAATGTGTGGAGCCGGTGTAAAGGCCATAATGTACCGTTTTTATACTCCTCAAACCATCCAGTGAACCTTCATGACCAATGGATGAAGGCATCGTCATCTTGGAAGAGACCAACCCTGTCAAGAAAGGAAATCACTCAGAACAGCTTTGTGTTATTTGCTGTAATTCTTCCCTTCAAGCATTAATGGAATCAAATGCACACAGTTTGTGGCCTTATTTGCTGATTTCTGTCCCACAAATCTAAATGCAGATATCCATGTTCCTATTGAAACACTGGACTGCTGAGGAGTCTTTGTGACTGAAGCTCCTGCCATCTGTGCCACTACAATGAACCCCTTTTATGTCACTTTTTCTCTCGTCATCATACAAAATCTGAATCAGCTGCATTTTAGACATGCCACAGAGCATTATGGAAGCACTTTTTAAGGTTTTTCTGTCAAATCTTCAAGTTTTTCCTTTAAATTTCCCCCCTGTCTGTATATCTATGAGCGCAGTACCACTGGTATTCCACCACTGGTACTATCTGCACTTGAAACCATTTAGAGGACTGATTATCTTCAAACTTTTGATGCACAACATGGGCCAGAAGTGACTCATATTTAATGAAAAATGGGTATCTCTTGACTTATGTTGTGTATCAAAGGGTTACCTTGCAGTTCAACAGATGGTCAACTCATTTTATATTACATCCTCATTTCAGCTACAACGACAGAAACCAAAACTCCAACTTTCCTGCCCCAAAACTGCCCAAGTCACAGCAGGCTAAGTGGAAACTAAGGCCGGCATGGCGTGCCACAGCAGCTGCAGTGCTATTTGGAGGGTCCGGGCAGCCAATGGGAACTGAGGTTGAAAACAGCAGGAAGTGAGCTGGAAAATGGGATTAAATATGCACCGAGCTTCACCAACATACCAAAGGGGCTGACAGTCAGGAGCCAGGGTGGCTGCTGCTCAGCGTGGTGTTGGGGTGGAGGGGGGGAGCGCTGTCACTCTGCCTGGACATTCCTGCTCCTCGGCGGCTCCCTCACCAAGGTCGGTTACATTACACAGACAAATCACTCTCTGGAGGAACTTCTGTGTCCTCTGCAGAAGCGCCACTGTTCCTACTCGGACACCTGCAATGAACTATTTCACGGGCGCCGCTCCCCAAGGTCCTCAATGTCACGCTCTGATGGCTGCTCCCCCGTGAATGCTCCGGTGACGGCAGCGTCCCTTGAGTCAGCAAACACTAAAACATCCAGCTGTGGAGAGGAGGGCCTGGTTGAATGTCACTGCAGCAGCCGTGGGCATCGCAGACACCCCTGCTGCTGTCAATCTTATCTTCCTCATGCTTCCATTTGGAAATTATGCATATCGGGTGACTAAAGACAATGCAGTGATCTATTTTACCCCTTGCCATGTCTTGTAATGTAGATAGTTTCAGCTAAATGCTCACATACTGTACTGTGAGATCACTGCTGAGACTTCTGCCTCCATTACAGTATCATTAGCTGAGTTTCTTTTGTGTCGCTTACAGATCTGAAAATGATCTGCACATAAACAGACAGGTTAGAAACTGTTCTGCTTACCTGATAAAGTGCTTTATGTGTGCATGATTGGGGTGAATTACAACCTGACTTCCTTTTCTATTTCAAGGAGAAACACAACACACTAGCAGCTCTTATTTAACAAAAATGTGCAGCAGGCTTGTAACACTTGACCAAAATATGCTTCGTGTATTGACTTTACAGCTCACGGTGAAGCCCAGGCAAACCCTGCAGATCCATTTCTCACTCAAATGTGAAAAAAACGAACACTGACAACAAGTTGGTGCCAAAATCCGGACTGTAAGGATTGCAGAGCTTAAATCGTCATTTTGAGGTCCATAACATCAAGAATTAAGTCAGTTTCAGCCTTAAAAATCCAATACTGTACACATTATACTATGAGTTCATGACTTAATAAATAACAAAGTTAATCATTAAAAACGTGTAAAACTGTTGGTTATTAATAGTTTTCAGTCAAAACACTGCTGATGTGCTTCATTAGGACTAGCAGTAGTTTCCCAGGTGACATGAGCTCACTCAGTTCTGATTTTGTACAGAAATCTTTCACACGAAATAACTAAAATTGCTCCCATTCTTCAAAAGTACTGCAATCAAGGATGCAGGTGCTTAGAATAAGGAGCTGTACTGAGAAAACACAAACACTGACTGCCTATTTTTAGCTGAATGTCGTTTTTCATTCATTGAGCAAGACTGTGCAAGTTTTTACACAGGAAATAACTCAATATTCCTCTTACATGCTAAATGTTAAAATAATTAACCACAAAAAAACAGCCTTCCATTACAACGTTTTACTGCTTCTTCTTTACAGGGTCTGGTGAGATCAGTTCCTTCTGAATTTACAGAAGCTAATAATCTCAACTTAAAATGACAGAAAAACAAAAGAACCATGTCCATCCCTTTATGACAGGGGTGTCAAACTCCGTTTCTGGAGGGCCACTATCCTGCATGTTTTAGATGTTTCCCTCTTCCAACACACCTTATTCAAATGATCAGGCTCGTTATCAGGCTTCTGCTGAGCTTGATGATGAGCTGATAATTTGAATCAGGTGTGTTGGAAGAGGGAAACATCTAAAACATGCAGGAACGGAGTTTGACACCCCTGCTTTATGACCACAGTGATACTTCCAGCAGGATAATGCTCCACGTCATCGTTAGCTTAATGTTGCTGTTTTCCATTTCTGTCAGGAAGCACCTCAAGAAAGTGAAATTAAAAGATATGCACCCAAACAAAGAGAGTCCGAGGCAACCCCACAGTCACCCCGGCAGAGGTGTGGAGGTTATTATGGGATGGAGCTGTGTGTCCTCGCTGCCCCTCCCTCTCAACTCCTGGCCTTTAACAGGGGCAGCTGACGTCAGATGGGCCTCGGGCACCCGACCGTCTCTGTTGTTTTTAGCTGTCAGTTTTCCACTCGCCCCCACCCACCCTGCACACAACTGTTCCTGGCTGATGTCCAAACTCCTCCAGCTCTTTGTAGGAGTGACCTTTGCAGAGGCAGACTGACAGACCGGCCCGGGCTCTCACTCTCTTGGTGGTGTGAGTGGTGTCAGTGTGTGGTGCTGGCAGCCGACGGGCCTGAAAGGATCGTTTCAAACCGTTACTGCGGCCGCCCCGCTGAGAGGAGCGTTTGCTGACTGAAATCCCAGAGATGGCGTTTATCTCGGGCAGGGATCACACGTCAGTGAGAGAAATCATCTTTTATCTGTCACATGGAGGATTTACTTCAAGTCAGGCTTTGACTGTGAACATCTAAACTAAATCTAATTTTGCTTTGCTCCCATTTTGTGTCAGGAAATCAGAAATATGATGAAAAGGTGCAGTTAATAACCACATCTTATCAGTTTATGCCAACTGTAATATCCTTATGTGGAAATAAGGATGAGGAATTAAATGTGAAGCTAATACATGGTTAAGATCAGCTTAGTAGAGAGAAGTTTAAAAGTGTGGTTTTTCACAAACTTTTCCAGAAAAGGACACATAATAGAAAAGAAGAAAAATGTGCTATTTTTAATATTTTGAGGAATTGGTCTGAGACTGACAATTATTTTTTCTTATCAGTTCCGTAAAATGTCAGAAAGTAGCTCAACATGATGCTTTCAAATTGCTTCTTTTTTCTGAGCAATAGTCAGAAACACAAAATAAAACAGAGAAAGTTGGAAAATCATTACATTAAAGGGGTCCAAACCAGCAGATCTTTGGTATTTGCTTTTAAGTGACCAATGCTTCAATTTAAATCAATTACATTTTATTTCTATGTCACCAATTACAGTTCAGATTGTCTCCAGACACTTCACAGAACAGGCAAATGGATTCTGTTTACATACCAACTGGCTTTACCAATCACATAAACACCATTAAAAGGACAAAAGGACCACAAAATGATCCTAAATCTTGTGCAATGACCGCATAGAGACACAGGATGACCAAAAAAAGACAGAAAATGACCACAAAATGACACAATACAACAAAGTAACCATGAAAACACAAAATAAACACAAAATCACCACAAAGGTACACAAAATTACACCAAAAACATCTTTAGAAAGCATAAATTGGCAACAAAAAGACAGAAAATTATAGTAAATGACCACAATAAAAGTATAATGACCACATAGACACACAATGACCACAAAATGACACAATATCACATAAAGTAAGCATGAAAACACAAAATTACTGCAAAGAGACATAAAATGACACAAAATCGGCATGAAAAACACAAATTATTACTAAATTATACAAAGTCACCACAAAGATACACTAAATTACACCAAAAGCATAGAAGGGTCAAAAAAAGACACAAAATGATTCAAATTCATGTAGAATGACCACACAGAGATGCGTCTGGAATGTTCCTTCAGGCCAGACTGTTTATTAGACACACAGTATGTGCAGAAAGTGACATATGTGATGTCCAGATATAGGAGCAGAGTGAGAGGTCGCTGTGTGTCGCTGCTCTCAGATGGCAACTCTTCAGGTGGTCCTGATGCTCAAATCCAACGACCAGATAACCAGAAAGCTTTTCACATATTCAGGAATAACCGAGGACGCCTGATGAGGCCAGCGAGCCCCGAGGACCACGTCAGTCACTGTCAGAGACGACAAACAACAAAAGTATGCTGTTTACATCATATGTGAGGTGTTTTTCTACTCCCGTTAGCAATTTTTGATATTCTGATCCATCAAACTGTTTGCAAGGACTGAAAGCCAGTTGATTAAATTAGATTTGGAGGATTTTAAAACACTGTAAAATCTTTTTTGATTTAGTTATGCTGAAATATTACTCAGTCACGGGTAGATGGATGTTAAATGTTGAATGACTTTTTAGTATCTAAAGACAAGCAAGAGTAGAATCCTAATAAAATCCTATTAAGTTCAATGAATAATTAGCTAGCATAGCATGCATATCAAACAAAGGAACGGAGCAGTTTAAAAACTGAAGAAGACTGAAGATTAAAAGTTAGAACAAATTAGGGAAGAATTAAAGATGACAACACACCAAAGAACAAGGCAGCTACAATTAAAATAAAGCTTAGAGAGAACATAAAATAAACAGGACATGATACAGAATAGAACACTGAAACTAATTAAAGCTAAAAATATAAAAGCAAATCTATAAAGGTGGGTTTAAAGAAGTGGTTTAAAAGAAGTTACTGACTCTGCAAGCCTTCTCTCCTCAGTCAAAAATCAAAGGATCCAAGAAAAGTAGAGGACTGTTCTGAGACAAAATAATAACAGTATTGGGGCCCTGAATCATTTAGTGTGTGAGGTGTTCTGCAGGGTGGTCTTTCATATAGGAAATGCCAGCGTGACGTCATTTGTTATGGTCACATGGTACAAGATGGCCGCCGGTTGGCAAGAACCGGCAGTAACATAACGGCTTGCAACGAGAACGGTATCGGGTTTGAAGCAAATACGTACATTTATCGCTTTTCATGAATGAAAATGCACTTGTATTTACCACAATGGTAATATCATGTGTAGTTGTTGGTTGCACTAAGCGTTTTGAGAAAGGATCAGGCTTGAAATTTCATCGAATACCGATTTCAGGAGAGAGAAGATGGCGGTGGCTTCAGCCATCAACAGGAAAAATTGTACCCCAGTAAGCAGCAGAGATCGTGTTTGTGGCTCCCACTTTTCTTCAGGTAAACTATTCAACAGCTTAGCATGTTTAGTATGTCCAACTTTGAGCTTATTTACCAAAAGATATTGATTTAGTGTCGCATTCTTCGCATGAAGCGATCTCTACACTTTGGGTTTGGTTCAGTGTTGTCATGTGTTACCTTTTCAGGCCATGAAAGTATACTAAAGTCGAATGAAGCATATTCAATAACATCTCCTTAAGCCAGCAGCCTCATATTTGTAACCATATGTGTTTCTGTATGCGTCTAGCGATCGTTTTTTAGAATTGTCCTATTTTCGATCACCAATGCTGTGGGTCTGTTACTGTTACATAGAAGCCATACTGCAGACAAAAAATACAGCAACTTCTTGACGTTTCTTTGACATCTTGTTGAAGATTAACAGAAGATGTATTATTTTTGTTTTTTATTTTTTCAATATGTTTTATTGGTTTTTTTAAAAATGATTTTCCCATAGAGACATAAATGACAGAACAAATGCAAATCACTTCAATTAATACACTCATCCCCGGAATGTAACAGAGCTCTGTTCAGCAAATACAATAGAAATAATAAATTCACCATTCCCATCAGAAGATGTAGTATTTTTAATTCATAATTATATATCTATATCTATATACATATATATATATATATATTTTAATTGATGGGGGATGGGGAAAGGGGGGGGCAATTTTTTTTACATGTGTAATTAAACAGGAAAAATAATTATTGGCAGACTACTGGGCAACTGGTTTACAATTTGTACTCATATATCTTTCTAAGTCATATTGAGGCTCTACAGAACGCCACTGCCGGTCACATAGTTCGTTAATGTTCTCCTCATCAATGTCGTCCTCAATCACAAGGCTGGTAAGAGGAGGTGGGAATGAGCTTGTCTCTACGTCTTCCTCTGCAGTATCTGTTTCCTCCTCATCCAGGGGCGGTACAGTCTTGAAGAAGACGGCATCGGGACAGACTGCATACAGAGCCTTCAGGCGGTCCAGGTCAGGTAGTGGTGCTGTTCCGGTGGCAGATGTCGTCTTGATGGGGTTCGTCTTCTTCTGGCCGCTGCTGAAGTCAAACTCGCACATCGGAATCGGTTGAAGCTGAAATATAATTGGTGTGAAGTAAATGATTTTTAGTAATTCGGAATCTATAAATTATCATGAATATTTAGATCAGATATTAATGTAACATTCACTGAATAGAGTAGGCATAATGGATAGTAACTTTCACTTGGTGAAAATTGTGAATTTAACTAATACAGAGTCCTTTTCAAGAAACAGCAAAAATGTTAACAACCAACATTACAAAAATGTTAAATCTTGAGACATTAAGATACCCTGGCAAGTGTCAGAGAATTATCAAAAAGTCACCATATTTAACTGGGGACAAATTAAATCATACCACATACCTCCTCCATGTAAGCAGCATTCCGCTTGCGAGCATCACTTGTACGGGCCTTTGATGTCAGACCTGCTCGGACAGTCGCATCGACCTTGAACAGGAGGGCTGCGACATGACTGCACACTTCTCCAAGTCTGCAAAAAAGTCTAATGTTAACATATGTCTTTGTGAACTTGTTTTATCCAATACAAATTTGGTCTATTTTCTACAAATATTTATAAGATATTCAACAAATATTTCATTTAATCAATAATCAATTTGTATGGCCTCATTAAAACACATTGGAGTGTTACTGGCACATGCAATTTTAAAATTTAGTTATCAAAGGTCAGAAATTTATATTTTCCCCAGATATTTAAAATGTTGTTTTACATATTTTGTACAAATAATTTTAAAGCTTCAAAAAGTATTTCAAGCAATCAATAATCAATTTGTATTTTAACATTTAATAAATTGGTTCAAAATTGATTATTTTCCCCAAGTATATATCAAAAGTAAACTTAAATGTATCTAAGCCTATTTTCAATTATCTATACCTATTGTGCTTTCATAATTAATGAAATTGGAAAATATTGGAAAATTAGAATATTTATGATATTATTACAGGAATGATAATTCTGTTTACTTATTTTGTATTAATATCTTGAAAATATTCAAAGAATATTTTATGTAATCAATAACATTCCAAGCAACTATTAATAAATTGATTTTAACATTATAATCTTACCCTGCTATACATGTACAGTGCGCACAGTAAACAGTCCCTTCCGATTTCTTCACACACACCCAGGGTTGATGGGGCTCGTCACATAGATGTTGGGAAGGGATCACTTTGGTCTTCAAAATACAGTATGGAGAATCCAGGTCGTAATAAAAAATAGGGAGCACGTGTCCACTCTTCACATATTCATATGCCTTCAGAGATTTGTAAGCTCTTAAACTGTCGTGGGTGAACTGCCCAGGGGTGTCAATCAAGTAAAAATAAATGTCGGTGAAGGAAATGTCCGGCCACAATGAAGGATCGTCAACCCATCCAGTCTTCAAATTGTAGGGATCTGGCAAGGTTTTACTGTTTCCCTGATATCTCAGCTTACTCACGTATCTTTGTCGGGCCTCAGGTGATAAGGATTGAGCATAATCGGACAATTTCACGGAAGGATAGTTCGCATTGTTATCGTCAGCCATGATATTGTTCTTCTGGTTCCTCTCGCAAACCGGCGCGGGAATGTGGAATCACGTGACTTCGTGACGTCACCGTTTGTAAACACTGAGGCTTTCAGTTGATTTTTATGAAACCTTGTGAAGTTTAGATTAGCCCCCACCACAGATTACATTCCAGTGAGGAATACATGGGAACATAAATGCCAAATTTAATTCCCTTTTTTATTTTAATCAAAACATCTTTAAAGTTTCCCTAAATAATTCAATCTCCTGACCCTCTCTCCTTCACAACACTCTGACTTCACCGTGTGTTTTTAGCGCCACCTCGTGGAGCGCTAAACACGCGTCATCACCCCGCGCTGCTGTCGCGGTTCTCAGGCGCCTAGCAACCTCACACATACACCTCACAACTTGTATCCCCGCACTGACCAATCAGAACTTGCATTGCACACAGAGCGGACCAATCAGCGTTGAGGATTTCGGCACCGATTTAAACTAAGAGCGAACGCTTCCTGTTTTGTTAACTGCATCACACAAGCGTGAATGACCGAGTAGAGAAGGCAAAAGGCAATTTTTTGGACCTAATTCTTTATCGTTATCGTCAGAAAAAAGGTATCATTAGTACGACAGTAAAGTCAGACTATAATTCTAAAGCGGCTAGTTTAGTTTTATGTTCAAACTGCAGCCAAACGCTGATGCTAACGTAAAGTTCGGTAACTTTTAACGTTAGCGTCCGTTGACTAAAACAAGATGCCGTCCCGTGTTGAGGACTACGAAGTGTTGTACACTATCGGCTCCGGCTCCTATGGAAGATGTCAGAAAATAAGACGAAAAACTGACGGGAAAGTGAGTAACTTATACAGAAACACACCGCCACACACCTGGAGCTAACGGTTACCTGTCCTGAGCGACCACCGGGCTGCTATTGATACTCGATGCTAGGCAACGCTTAGCACTGAAAACAAGGAATAACAATCACATGTTGGTGTTTTTAGCGTAAACATTGAGCAAAATGTAACAAACACCCATGCAAATAGGTGGTGGAGTGTATTCTGCAACGTGTGTGATGAATCCAACCATTTTGGATCTTCTACCTGGAGGACATTTTGAGGAGAAGCTCAGGTGTTACTGATTATTAGGAGTTTTATTAAGCTGAATTGAACATAGCTATCAATAATTTATATTTACAACTTTGTTTTTATTGCAGAGATGTCACAAAATATCTTAAATGTAAAAGGCCTGCTGACATGCCTGAATGTATTGTAATCAGTTATGATTGTTATTATTAGTGCCTTATGAGAAAAGTCCACGCTTTGTGGACATCTAACTGTTAAAGTCAAGCTACAGTTTAGTATTCACCGTGTAATCAATTTAAAGCATGTAAAGAAGCATTGCTTAGTAAGACTATCACACAATGAGTGACTCTGGGTCCGAGCTCCCCTAAATTTGTCTTTCCAATTTGCAAATTGCATTGTTTCAAATTGGAGTTTCTATTTGAAAATGATTAATTATTCCTTCAGCCATATTCTCAAGCTCATATGAAGCGATAACACAACTTAAAATGTCCTGGTCTAACATTCAAAACGGCAGCCAGACGGGGCAATATGTCCCTGCATCTTTTCAGTGGTAGTTTTATGATATTTTAAGACTTTTCTGGGGCGCTTGTCCCTTTAAGAGAAGAGAGAGATGACAGTTAAGAATTGGGCGAAATAGATAAGAAGTGATCTGCCTTAACTCTCTGTATGTTAGTGGTGCAACGCCCATTTTTTACTTTTGAATGAGTGATGTTAAACAGTCATTCTTGGCTTTGATGTCCATAGCTTTCCTTCCCAGATTTCAATTGCATCTCTAGTCTCTGTTTTAGGATAGTGTAATGTCTGATGTGAGTTGATTATTCTCCATCACCACTCTGACTTCTACCTGATAACTTCACTCCTTCCCCACTCATGAGGTGTTTGCCTTTAAGCTCTGTTCTTCTTTAATTTAAGGCCTGTTGTCCTTTAGATTCTAGTGTGGAAGGAGTTGGACTATGGCACCATGGCAGAGAGTGAGAAGCAGATGCTGGTGTCAGAGGTGAACCTCCTGAGGGAGCTCAAGCACCCGAACATAGTGAGGTACTACGACCGCATCATAGACCGGACCAACACTATGCTCTATATTGTAATGGAGTACTGCGAAGGCGGGGACCTGTCCAGTCTCATCAGCCGCTGCATCAAGGAAAGGTAATGGTCTTTGAAAACACAATGTACTTCAGTTTTGTGTATTTACATCTCCCTCCAGTTTGACTGAATCTACACAGTTAAGACTGGTTGTGTTTTTCCCACGGCAGGCGTTATCTGGAGGAGCAGTTCATCCTACGAATGATGGCTCAGCTCACGTTGGCCCTCAAAGAGTGTCACAGACGGAGTGACGGCAGGGCCACGGTTCTTCACAGAGACCTGAAACCAGCCAACATCTTCCTTGACAGCAAGCAGAACGTCAAACTCGGCGACTTCGGCCTCGCGAGGATCCTCAACCACGACACCAGCTTTGCAAAGACGTTTGTCGGAACACCCTACTACATGTCTCCGGTGAGTTTTCTTCTGAATATCTTATATTTCGGGGATATCTGGAGCATTAAATCTGATCTCTTGACCTTTCTCATTGGAACTCTGTTTTTATTAATCTTTTTTCCCTCAAGTTTTTATTTATCTTTAGACAATTACACAAACCAAGAAAAACAAACAAACAAAATAATTGAACAATGCCTGGGTAGTAACAGAGCACCTACATCCTCCTTCAGTCTTATTAATCGTAATTTCCCCCTTGTTCCCCTCCAGCGTTGCCATTTTGAGTTCTGTATTCTGTCCACTTAGTCCATTTTTTGTCCATTTGTGCTTCCTGTTGTCTCAGTTTGTGAGTTAGCGTTTCCATTATATAGATTTCTTCAGTAATTTCCAACAATTGGTCCTTTGTTTAGTGGTCCTGTTTTCCCACAGTTTCTTGTTATGGCTTTTTTACATGCCACTAGTAGTATTTTCATTAAATATCTGTCATTTCCCAACACACTCTCTTCAGAAAAATTCCAATGATGAAGCACACTGCAGCTCAAAGGGATCTTAGGAGCCATTATTAGTTGTAGCTCTTCACATATGGTTTCCCAAAACACAGTTATTTTCAACAAATATGTGAGTGATCTACATCAAGCTCTCCACACTCTGGCCAACATTTCTGATGTTGGTTTAACTGTTTATTTTTTATCTTTGGTGTAATAAAGAAGCATGCCAGATTTTTCCAGAAGAACTCCTTCTGTTTTTATTTTTGCATTTGAAGGGATTTCTTTTAGGGCTAAAAATCATCATATCTTAACCCTCATGTCGTCCTGCGGGTCAAAATTGACCCTTTTTAAGTTTGAAAATGTGGAGAAAAAACTATATTTTCACAGTGAAACTTCTGATGTCCACATTTTCATAATTTTTGGAAAATCTTTGAACATTTTTTGGTGGAAAAAAGAAATGTTAAAAATGTTTCTTAAGAACATTCATATAAAAAATCAATCATTTTTTTTGTGAATGTTCCTGAAGAAAATATTAGAAGTTTTACTGATATATATGTAATCACTTTAGATACTTTTAGGATTTTTTTTTTGAAAGATTTTTACCAATTTATTAAAATTATTGACAAGAATTTTCTTGCCAAATTTGGTTTTGTTTTTTTTTTAAATACAACTTTTAAGGGAAACATTTAAGGAATTATTGGAATTTTCTTCCTGAAGGTTGAGCAGATTTTCAGAAATTTGAAGATTTTTTTTTTTGCTGAATTTTTGGATTTTTTTCGGACAAGGAAACAATATTTTTTGGTGCCCATAAATGAGGACAACAGCAGGGTTAAGCAGCCACCCTTGTCACTACTTGTCACTATCTCTCCTTTCTTTCAGGAGCAAATAAACAGGATGTCGTACAACGAGAAGTCTGACATTTGGTCACTGGGATGTTTGCTGTATGAACTTTGTGCATTATCGTAAGTTATTCCACTCCTCTGCTTTCCTAGCAAACCGTCTGGCTGCAGATCAGTCAGTTTCTCCTGTGTTTCTCCCGTCTAGACCTCCGTTTACTGCTTACAACCAGAGAGAGCTGGCTGAAAAGATCAGGGAGGGGAAGTTCAGAAGAATCCCCTTCCGCTACTCCGAGGAACTGAACACCCTACTCGGCAAAATGCTCTACTTAAAGGTTAGAAGAAGAATCATTTAACAATACTGTAATATAGTTGGAGACAGTAGTTCAATTTCCCAGGCAGCATGCCAGTGCTGTCAGCTACGTTCTTTGTGTCTCGGTGCAGTCGGGGTAGATTAACCTGTCCGCTCCGTTGCCAGGACTATCTGAGGCCTTCTGTGGAGTCTATCCTCCAGAGCAGCCTGCTGAGCGACGCCGTCGCCGAGGAGCAGAGGAAGGCGCAGCTGCGACCCCGACAGAGATCGGACGACCCCAACCGTCCCGTCCACAAACCGACTGAACCGGCGGCTGCCTCACCTGCAGAGCTCAGGCTGAGGGAACAGGCGCTGCGAGACAGAGAACAGGCTCTGAAGGAACGCGAGGAAAGGCTGGAGAGTAAGAGTTTTATTTTTAGCCCCGTTTGTGCCACTCAGACCTCAATTCCAGGGCAGTCAGGAGACGGTGTGACCCCTGCTGACTGGCCACATTTTACTGCATTAACTTATTCAAAGCTGCTTATGATGAAAGATTAGTATTGCTGTGGACTCTGGGAAACATTTTTAAATATGAAGTGTGTGTTTTTATATGAACAGTGTTTCATTGACATCTGTTTGTGTTCATTGCTCTTGTACAAAATCATGATAAATAATTCTGTATATGTCTTATGGGCATTATGTGATTTTTTTTTTTGTTTGTTTTAATGAAATACATTTAAGGTTGTATGCAGAACATACTGAGATTAACCCTGGTATTGTCCTGTGGATCAAAATTGATCCGTTTTAAAGTTTGAAAATGTGGAAAAATGCAATATTTTCACAGTGAAACTTCTGATGTTCACATTTTCAATATTTTTGGGAAATATTTGAATATTTTTTGGTGGAAAAAAAGATGTTAAAAATATTTCTTAAGAACATTCTCAAAAAAATCAACCAAAATCCAGCGAATTTTGCTGGATTTTGTTAGATTTTTTTGTGAATGTTCTTAAAGAAAATATCAGAAGTTTTACTGATGGATATGTAATCACTTCCGATATTTTAGGGGTTTGTTTGGAAGATTTTTACTCATTTTTTGAAAATATTGACAATTTTCTTGCCAAATTTGGGGGATTTTTTTATGTAAACTTTTAAGGATTTGTTGGAATTTTCTTCCTGAAGATTTTGCAAATTTTCAGAAATTTGAGGAATTTTTTTTGCTGAATTTTTGGATTTTTTTCAAACAAGGAAACAAGATTTTTTGATGCCCGTAAACGAGGACAACAGGAGGTGTAAGATAATGAAAAGATGACAGTGTATTTGAGGAAACTTGCTGGATGGAACAGGTTTGTTCATGTTGCTCGTGACAGAAGTGCTGCAGCCAAATGTTGACATACTTCCACCTACAGCCCCTCGCTGACAGCGCAGATTACATGCTGCAATCGAAATGTGTGTCAGTGTCTATATATGTCTCAAATCTATGAATGCAAGCATTAAATTGGTTGCCACACATGAGTAACATAAATTCCACTGCTAAAACAGTCCTTTTTGTGTTTTAATGGCAGAACGGGAGCAGGAGCTGTGTGTTCGTGAGCGACTGTCAAATGAGAAGCTTTCACGGTAAAACTTTATTGGAAAAAAGATGTTTTTCCATAAAATATTTTTTCCAGTGTTTCCTGCTGGTTAGTACATCTTTGTTTTTTGTGATCTGCCGTTTCAGAGCTGAGAGTTTACTGAAGCACTGCAGCCGCCTGCAGCAGCAGAGGGAACTGGCACTGTTCTATGGCAAAGACATAGGTATGGGAATCAAGCGGAGACTTCTGAACCAAGACAAGAGCTGAGCAGTGTTTTTATGTGTTAATGTGTCTGTCTAGAATTCCAATGACTGGTATCAAGTATATTTATTTATATATATATATATATCATGTAAATAAAGTTTTTACACACCAATAAAGCAGAATTTAAAATAAACTTGCATTTTAACATACTGCACACCTGACCAAATGACATCTAGCCATCATGTTAGATTGTAATTGGTGCTGCCCCATGATGTCACACTCAGTTCGATCTTTGTTAATAAGTTACTTGACTTCTCGCTGTTTGGCTCTAGATGTGGACAGCCTGTCACCAGGCAAGAAGAAAGTCCACTTTGCCGGCGAAAGCAAAGAGAACCACCGGCCCGATAGTTGCCAGAGCGTGACGTCCCAGGAGGTGATGCTGAGGAGGCTGCAGGCGGCCAATGTGCGAGCACAAACGCTGAACGAAGTGGAGAAGATGTGTCAGTTCAAGAGCCGGCAGATCCTGGGCATTCGCTGATCAAACTCACATGACTGAATGTCAAACTTCTGCTAGCTCAGAGTGGTAACAGCTGGATGTAGCTTAGAATTTATTTATGATAGTTGAGCAGCTCTGAAGCCAAATAACTCAACCCTATGCATCGTTACATGTTATAACGAGCTTTTAAGTGTATTTTTAGATTGATGGTTTGATGAGCGTGTGTGTAGATATTACAGGCAGCTATTGTGATTGTCACTGTACGTTATTGCTGTATTGTTTTGTTTCTTTCTCTATTTTTACAGCGGTAGACATAAAAGAGAAGATTCTTGGATTTATTTGTATATGAAGAGAGAGCAGTTTATATGGAATAACTCATGTACCAGGGATGACAGTTAACATGTTACTATCTAGAAGGAAATTTCAATTTGTAATAAATGTATGAAAGTACAAGATGCATTATCATTATGAGATGGTTCACTTTCACCATAAGAATTGCTGCAAACAAGTGTATAATTTGCATTACAGTTACACCATACAGATACTGTTGACTCAAGACTGGTAGTTCCCACAAGGGGTCATCAGTTTCCCATGAAAAGTCAAACACCACTTCCAGAGGCTTCTCTCCATGATGAAAAGCCTTCACAGCTGGGAATGCTTCATTTTACATTCAAATAGATAGAATTCAGAGGGACACTTTTCCAATAGTGTTCACGGTTGATTGTAAAACAAACATTATTTAGTTTGTTTGCTGAAACCATTTCGATCAACTCCATCAAAGACAATTGTATCTTTAAAAAATCCAGTGCAATTTTACTGCTGTGAGAACACAACAGTAAAATAGTTAAATAAGGCAATAGCAAAAACTAACATATTTAAATTAGGAAATAAACGCTCCTTCTGTAGTTTATTTGATTGGATCATCTTCAGTGATGGGACATCAATCAGAAAGCAAAATAAAGCCCCAGTGATTGTGTATTTACTCAGACGGTGGTTGAGTATCTGATATCAAGTTCTGACTGAGACCACAAGATTAGATCTACAAATCAATTAAGAATGTCATCGCGAGATTACAGCTGTCGTTAGCGTGCGTAGCAACCGCTGTTGTCTGGCTTGTTTTCTCCGCCTACTTGCGAGACTTGCACAAATCTGACCAATAGCACCCCTTCTCGTATCCTGTTAACCAATAGGAATCGTCCTAGGCGTGTCCCCCCAGCCGTCGTGTTCCGTGTGGAAAGTTTACCGGCTCGGGTGCAAAGTTTCAGCCGTCTGCAAATCGGAGCTCGTCGGCAAATGAATCTGGAATATGCTGGGGAGGACCACGGCGAACTTAAACGGCTTAAATACAGTCTCGGACCGTTTTCGCCGGTGTTTACCTTCAGATGTTGCCGAGTAATGCTGCCGTCGCCAGATATCAGTAGAATACGAGGACGCCGTTAGCATTGGTCGTATTGTCTCAGGGAGCCAGCTAGCTTAAGTCGTTAGCTCGGAGTTGAAGCTAGCTCGCTGATGTTCGGCTGATTTCGACAGAAGATAAGAAGAAACGTCAATTTAACTCCGAAACTTGAATCAACAGAGGACCACGAGGACGGAAAAATGGCTTGTGAGCCCAATCGTGCCCGGCTGCTATGCATGCTTTCATTGACTTTTGGGTTTTTCATTGTGGAAGTGGTGGTCAGTCGGATCACCTCCTCTCTGTCGATGCTGTCAGACTCCTTTCATATGCTGTCGGACGTCATCGCGCTGGTGGTCGCTCTGGTCGCGGTGAGATTCGCCGAGAAAACCCAGGCGACCAACAAGAACACCTTCGGCTGGATCCGGGCGGAGGTGATGGGAGCTCTGGTCAACGCCGTCTTCCTCACGGCGCTGTGCTTCACAATCGTCCTGGAGGCGATCGAGCGCTTCACCGAGCCCCACGAGATCGACAGCCCGGAGGTGGTCGCCGGGGTCGGCGCCGCGGGGCTCCTGATCAACCTGCTCGGTCTCTGCCTGTTCCACGGGCACGCCGGGGGAGGCCACGGGCACTCTCACGGTGGTCACTCTCACGGGGGTAAGAACAAGAGGAGTAAAGCCGGTAAATCTCAGAAGGCTGGGAATGGATCCTCAGGAGAGGAGACCAACAACCTGGTGGGGAATCACAATAGCCCGGGTGAGACCAGACCAAGAAATGGTAAATATGATCATCTGCAACATAATTTCTCTTGTTTGTCTGCGTTTTGTTTAAATGTGCCCATTACAGCCCAGTAAGAACTGTCCAAACCTTCAAATCCAGCGCCTATTGTGTCCCACAATTAATCTGACAGCATGTGCCAGACTTATCTTCATTGTTAACAGTCCAGATTGCATAACTGTACATCTATATGCCTCCAGGCTTCCCTGAGGGGCTCTCTAAGTAACTAATCCTCATTGTTTACTCGACAGCCATGGTATTTAGACATATGTGTTTGGTATCACATTTTTGTTGGGTCATTCTATCCTTGGAAACCATCACTGTTGAATTCTCGGGTTGCGTGTTTTGTAACACTGACCGCCGTCACCTGACTCATGGAAACGTGTGCAAGCTTCTGAAACATCCTGTTTTTTAACAAATGCCAGATTTCAGCAAAGATTTTTAAGCTCTTGTGGCTTATGGTAATTGAATTTCCACACTTGGCACACAAGTGGATGCATTGTTTTTAAGCTGTGATGGGCTGATTGTTACAGCCATGTTCTGGTATTTGGTTTCTTCCATCTCTGTGTGCCGGTAAGTCGAGAGTTTTGGATCCGCTTATCGATTATAAAGCAACAGATTGCCCCAAAAAGCTTCTCTGTGCCTGCCTCTGGTCAGTCTATCCCCCTCGCTTGCTCACTGAAGGGTTAAACCCATACAGAAGACCTTTTTTCCCCCCACACTGTTAAGCCCTGCCAGTTTCAATAAATGGGGACTATATTCCCTCCTCCTCTGTGTGCTGATTGCTGTTATGGGGTTATACATCAATGTAGCCGTGGAGTCGACAGCCCCAGACACACCATTAGCCGTTGATGAATGACCCGGCGGTGTCCTGGGAAGGAGGCGAGCCTGTGCCGTGCCCTCAGCGATGCGTGCGCCACCGCACGGCCTCCAATTACTAATAGAATTTGCTTAATCTGAATTACTACGCAGTGTCACAGTTCACACGGGCTTCTGCTTCAACCTCAAATGATGTATGTAAACAGTTTAACCACTCATAGTATCTTCTTCCTGCAGGGTGAGTGGTTGTATGAGCCGAGTTCCTACACACAGCATTTCTTTGTTGCACTTCTTGGTCTGTCTACAGCCACTGAACACTGTATTTGTATCTGTGTCCATCTGGTTATTTAACTCCAGTAAACTACACTCTCCTTTCTGTCTTTTGTATCTTCAGAAATCAACTGTAAAGACAGCGCAGAGGTGCAGATGAACGGAAACACCCACTTCGACGAGCTGGACCACGAGCACGACTCGTCGTCGCAGCTCAACATGCGAGGCGTCTTCCTGCATGTGCTGGGCGACGCTCTGGGCTCGGTCATCGTTGTGGTCAACGCTCTGGTGCTTATCTTCGTGTGGCAGCCCTGCAAAGCCGACGAGACGTGTGTGAACCCGTGCATCAACAGCCACAGCACGGACCACAAGCATGTCAACCAGACCCTTGTTGACCTGCTGGAGGGTCCGACGGTGACGCCCGTGAAGACTGCCGGCCCCTGCTGGGTTCTTTACCTGGACCCCACGCTCTGCCTCATCATGGTGTGCATCCTGCTCTACACCACCTACCCGCTCCTGAAGGAGTCGGCGCTCATTCTGCTGCAGACTGTGCCCAAGCAGATCAACATGCACCGGGTCAACGAGCGGCTGCTGAGCCTGGACGGCGTGCTCGCCATCCACGAGCTGCACATCTGGCAGCTGGCCGGGAGCCGCATCATCGCGACGGCGCACATCAAGTGCCACGACCCCACTTCCTACATGGAGGTGGCCAAACGCATCAAGGACTTCTTCCATGATGAGGGCATCCACGCCACCACCATCCAGCCCGAGTTCGTCACGTTCAACTCAGAGTCTCGGGACTCTCTGTGCGAGCTCTCCTGTCGGACTCAGTGCGCCCCCAAGCTGTGCTGCGGCTCTGCAGACAAACCCAACGCCGACAAGAAGGCCGGCAGTGACTCTAAGGGTGCCGCCGCCCTGGAGGTGATCAGCGAGACCGCGGAGCAGGCCGCGGCCGTTCAGGTCCGCCCTCGGTCCGACGCCGAGGCCACTGTCGCCAGAGAGGTGGAGTCGTCTCTGTGAGATGGAGGAGACACAAAGAAGCAGAGGAGAAGCAGGAAAACTACCACTTTGGGGCAAAACATCATTGTCGTGTGCAGGAAGCTGTCGTTGCCCTGATATGGAAATCCTTTCATTCTCTGTTTTTACATTTCTGTACGGCTGAAACCACCACCCCACTCCCACCTCGTTCATGCATTTGAGCCTTAGTTTCTTTCCATCTCTCACTCCTCGCTCCACATTTTACCCTCAGCCCCTCCCGGCCGGCCTCTCCTCGGCCCCTCTTGCTGTCTCTAGCCCCGGCGGTTTGGTCGCGATGCATGTTGGGGTTCACTGACCTCATCTCCTCCAGGACTGGAGCGAGGCCTGCATGAGTGTCCCTCATTAGCACTGTGTCCTCTGGTGTTTCTGTGCCAAAGCTTCTCACTGGACTGAAGGGATCAGAGAGACGCCCTCTCCTCCAGATGGACACAACACAACTCATGCAATTCGGAGCACACGTTAGGTTATTTAGTTTGAGCCTACGGACCTGCTGGCTAAGGAGTCTGCCTTCTAGTTTCTTTTGTGTAGGCTTTGAGCAGATCTATTTTCTTACCCTCTGGCCCCAAGTGGAATAGTATTGTATTGCATAATAATTTAAGTATTTAAGTTATTAGAAATGATCTATTTCTCTCTGTAGATGCTGTTTGTAATATTTACTTTGGATGATAGACATTTTTGCAATTTTTCTGTCTTGGAATTTCTGACAGACCATCTATGCTGTAGTCGGTTTTTTCAGACGTGATGTTTTTATAATGATTTTGTCTTTTCAGACTTTTTCTCTGGCCTTGACTCAGTTTTAATTGCAGTCATTAGTTTGGATACAAAAGCCGTATCGACACTCTCACTTTGCCTTTCAAATGAGGATAAACAAGAAACAAACTGCTGTGGTATAGCACTACGTATCATAGACACGGCGTAAAGGAACTTCTTGCGACGGCACCGTCACCTAATTCAATGTTTATTCATAAATTTGATGCCTTGCAAGCCAGAGGGTTGTGTGTTGTGAAGCAATGAGCACTGGATGCCGTTAGTGAAACACTATTGTCTGTGTGAATCTGTACTGGAAAGCTTTCTGATGGTGGCTGTCGGTTTATTCATTTTTTTTGTTTGGAAATCGTCATGAATGTGTCCAGCACCTTGTCACAATCCATGCTGAGGGAGTTTTTCTATTTCCAGGACGTTCTACTATGTTTGCATGACCAAACTGAGACCTGGTGTTCGACTTTTACCGGCTCCGCTAAGAGCTCTAGTTGCTGCTTACCAGCGCCTGCTGGTATCCTCCAATATTACTCATAACTGTGTCGGGAATGACTCATCGTATAGCTCGTCTGTCCTCTGCTCTCTTTGGACAGTTGAGCTGGCTGTTTGCTGAATTAAAGTCCATATGGTGGCCTTTGAAATTGTATGACTTTTTCCCTCATCAGCACAGATATCATCCAGAGTTGTTCTTTGGTACGTTTCATATTTCCACTCTCAATTTAATGTGTATGCAATATAGAAATATGTGCTGGGAAATGTATTTTTCTTCATTTGTAATGTTTGGTCACTTTTATTCTGTCTTTTATGACTTGAGCTCTATGTGCAAATTGAAAACTAAAGTGTTTTGTTTATTTTTAATTTTAGATATGACACATCTGCTGATGTGTTTTTGATATATACATATAAATATAAATATATATCTACAGTACCTGTCCAATGTGTCATTGTGAAATAAAAACAAAATATGGCTGTTTGGTACAGTTGAAGAACCCAAACTTGTCTTAGTCGTACTTTCTCTACTTTTGCTTCTCTCAGGGTGTGTTTTCATGAGGGACACAACAATGAGGACAGATTGGAGACAGAACAAAGGGAATAAGGTTTAAAGTCAAGAAAAAAGCCAAAGAAAACAAATCGTTTTTGAAGATTTAATTTTCCGGAGTCTGACTTTACAAGCTACAGTAAAATCACAAGCACCTTTCACTGTCAGGCCGTCCTTCCTGCAGGGCAGAACCAGAGCCGTGGCCCAGATATCAGCGCTGCAGACAGAAAACAGCCGCTTGCTGGTGTCATGGACGGCTTACCGAACAGGTGAACTGAACTGACGGCGAGGACTTCTACTCAAACTACCACAAAAAGCAAACAAAGTGAAGCGAAACCGGCTCAAAAATAGCAACAAAACAGACTGCTGAGTGCTGCTTTACGTTCATAAAGGCACACCAAGAGACACAAAGAAGCACGAAATGGCCGCAGAGAGATGTAAAACAATCACAAACAAAACAACCACACGTACGCACTAAACGACAACAAACAATGGATCTGGGTGTCTCTCTGAGGGTATGAAAGGTGAAAATAACACCATTAACACTCTGGTTTCTAGTTTCAGAGTGAAAAACAATTTAATATTGACACTGGAAAAAATAGATGATATATCTCTAAATTAATCAGATCTTTAGGCTGGTTTCAGTACTTACATTTGACTAAGTCAAAATAATAATAAAAGTAGTATTTACAAGCTCACGTGCATGCGCAGGTTCAACACCATAAAACATCTGTAAAAAAATAAAAATAAAAAATCTGTCAGGAAAGAGAGCCAGAAAAAAATATGTTAAAAAATTCAAAAGTGTAATATAAATTAAATTTCTGGAAATGAATTAGAAGTTTAATTATAAAACAAACTGCAAACCTCTGCTAGGAAGGGGGGCCAGAAAAAAGAAAGTAATAATAATACATTTTATTTGCAATGCACTTTTCATTTAGGCCAAAATCTCAAAGTGCTAAATAAAAAATAAAAAATGATGATATACATTCAAAAAATGCAAAAAAATAATAATAATAATAATAAATTGAATCTGCAAATTAACCAGACAATATCAGAAAAAAACTCTGGCAAGAGGGGGCCAGAAAAATATATAAAAACAAGAAAAAAAAGAAAATACTATTATACTTTCAAAAACTGACAATATCTGTTAAAAACAAATCTGGCAGGAGGAGGACTGGAAAAAATATGATAGAAAAATAAAATAAAATAAAATAAAAATGACTGTACATTCAAAAACTAATAAATAAATAAATAAATGTATGAATTATTAGACAATTTGTGTTCAAAAAAATTTGGCAGGAGGAGAGCTGGAAAAATATGTCAAAGAAAGGATGATATACATTCAAAAAATTGCTAAAAAAAATAAAATTCTGCAACTTAATTAGATTTTTAAGCTGATTTAAATACTTTCAAACTTATGGTCACACATTGTAGAACTGCATGCATTACTATGTGTATTGGTTACAAATGTTTTTTTATTTTATTTTTGTGTTGTTTTTTGATCTGCCTTAGCAAATGCTGAAGTCTTATCGTGCAGCAGGTGACTATTTAGGTCAAAAATGATACTGAAAGTGGTATTTATAAGCATGTTGCATACAGAGCTACAAGCTTGCAGATGTAGTCTGTGAGGCCGACAGGATATTTGTGGTTGGTGTCTTTTGTCCGGCTACAAGACCTCAGACTGCCAAAACAGTAATGATGGTTAGTTGTGGACTGTCACGCTGTAATTACATAATTTCACGGCTTCCCAGCGGTGTGAAGAAGTGGCTGCTGGCCTCAGTGTGTGGCTGGGAAGCTGCTGGCAGCGAGTGTACGGTGGCTGCTGCTGCTGCTGCCGGCCGGAGGGGACTTATGTAAGAAGCCCAGGGGCATTCCAAAGCATGGGGCTTTACCCAGCATTCCTCAGTGCTGCCAGCCCCTCGCTCGCTGTCCCCTTTTCATGTGGACAGAAGGAGGCTCGCGCTCTATTTTTGTGCTCTTTGTTTCAGTCAGGTGTCCTTTGCACTTTTGCTGCAGGCCGTTGTGCTCAGAAGTCCATCGTGTATTCTCTTCTCATGTGAGAGATAAACATCCGAAAAAACAACGTTCAGCAACACAGAAGCAGCCCAAAGGAGTTTTTTTAAACATCCGGGTGTAAAAGATCCGGTTTTCTGCCCGGGCTTGTTTCCTAATGGTGGTTATAAAAGTAGTCAAAGATGCTTAAAGTTGTACTTAAAGTGTTCTCCTTTATCCATACTAACATAGTACAGATTAAATGAGACTAAACCTTTCCTGTCAAAATTATTTTTATTGCTTAATGTCACAATAACGAGGGAGAGAGCTGTAATTGCAGCAAAAGGTGGCGCTACAAAGTATTAATGCAAGGGGGCCGAATAATATTGCACGCCCCACTTTACAGGTTTTTATTTGTTAAAAAAGTTTAAAATATCCAATAAATTTCGTTCCACTTCACGATTGTGTCCCAATTGTTGTTGATTCTTGACAAAAAATTAAAATTTTATATCTTTATGTTTGAAGCCTGAAATGTGGCGAAAGGTTGAAAAGTTCAAGGGGGCCGAATACTTTCACAAGGCACTGTAGGTCTTCCAAATGGACAATAATTGACAAATTAGGTACAAAGTGGCTTACGGACAACAAAGTAAGTTTTTTTGGAGTCACCACAAGGCCCTGATCTCAATCCTGGAGAAAATTTGTGGGTGTGAAGGAAAAATTATTCTTTCCTTTTGTTGGCTGACGTAATCCCAAATTATCTTCCCTCAGCCAGATACTGTAGAAGGAAGATATGCCAGGACTCTCTGCTCTGATCAAGGTTAAATATTGTCTATTCTGACGTGACTAAGCAGACAAGTTGTCTCCAGATTGGTCTGTAATCTTAACTACCAGTCACAAGTTTGGACACACCCTCTCATTTAAAGGTTTTTCTTTATTGCCATGACTATTGACATTCTAGATTCTCACTGAAAGCATTGAAACTATGAATGAGCACGTATAGAATTATGTAGTAAACAAAAAGAGTGTGAAATAAGTCAAAACATGTTTTACATTTTTTGAATAGCCACTCTTTGCTTTGATTACTGCTTTGCACACTCTTGGCATTCTATCAATGAGCTTCATGAGATAGTCCACAAAGCACTGCTGACCAGTCTGACTCTTCTCCCAACTACAATATACTCAAAAATCAGAGAGAATCCTCAGAACTGATGCTGCATTGCTGCATGAACTGCTGCTCTGTCGGTGTCACCCCCCCCCCGCCCCCCCCCCCCCCCCCCTGATATCAGCAAACCTCACTAAATCTAAAATCTGTGAAATAACAGTTTAAAAAACTTTTTTTTTGCCATTTAAAAAAAATAATTCCTGACTATATATACATTTCTTTCTTAAAATAATGTAATATCTTTTAGATTATTTTATTTTTAGCACATTTTCAGACAGTAAATAAACATTTACCAGAAAACAGATTCTTCATGTGAACAATATTTACCTTTTTAACCATAATATAGATGTTTCACAAAGTCAACATGTAAAATAATTTTTTTGTGACTTTACTGGATATTATACTATATTATACTTTAATAAAACAAGGACAATCTGTGAAAAACTGCTATAAGTCCATAATATGCTTTTTTTAAAAACTAAAAATAAAGATGTATTTTTATTAGACATTTGCGAATGCAATGAAAAAGAGTCATTTCAGATCAGTGTTGACAGCTGTGTGGGCAGCAACCCACTATCACAGGAAAACAGCACAGTAACGGACAGCGTTGGATATTTTGAGCTTTGCAACAGGCCGACTTATTAGTCTGAGCCTGTGGTCTCCCTGAGCCATCTGTCTGCCGGCTTTGTTCGTGGGATTTTCATACTGTGTGAGGGGCAGGAGGGGGGCTGCAGCTCTGGACATGAGGCTGGGGGGTCGGTCTGCTGCAGAATGGATTCATCTCTGCCAACGCAGCAATTGTGGACGCAGCATCAGTTAAAAACCCCGGAGTCACACAGCACCTAAAACAGGCGTCCTGATGACGCCCAGTTATATGTTACAGGTGTATTAGAGCAGAGTTATTGGAAGAAACCCACTGGTTGGGAGGTTTTTCAATGAAGATAACATCTAAGTAGTCAGAAATCCAGTCTGCACATTGTTAATGTGGTAAATGACTATTCTAGCTGGAAACAGCTGATTTTTAATGGAATATCTCCACAGGGGTACAGAGGAACATTTCCAGCAACCATCACTCCTGTGTTCTAATGCTACATTGTGTTAGCTAATGGTGTTGAAAGGCTAATTGATGATCAGATAACCCTTGTGCAGTTATGTTAGCACATGAATAAAAGTGTGAGTTTTCATGGAAAACATGAAATTGCCTGGGTGACACCAAACTTTTGAACGGTAGAGTAAACTAAATGTCTTTCTTTAAAATAAACAGTTTAATAGTCCAGTGGAAACACGAGTTGACGCCGCACTAATAGCAACGCTGTTGGATGTTTTGGATATAAAGCGAGAAGCAAAAACACAAAGCCAGACGCTGCAGCAGTTTGTCTTCCGGCCCGTTAGAAGAAAAGGGGGAATGAAACTGTCAGTGAAAGTTACAACTGTAGCTGTGATCTGTGGCCTCTGAGCTTTGTTTAGGGAGAAAGACTTCACTGTGACGACTTCCCAGACGCTGGGATTTCACTGCTGCCAAGATCGAGTCACTCTGAATCCAGTCAGTTCAGGAGGACTGTTGTCCAAACACGTCCTCCTCAGGGCCTGCAGTGTTGTTTTACACTCAAACCTGAATTGTGACACTAACAGTCTCTACTAGTTACAACAATGACACATTCAAACGTAGACAGCACACAGTGGAATAAACGTGGATTAAATATTTGTTTTTTAGCTTAAAAAGGGACTTAAATGATTGTTTTAAATGCTTACTGGTCAGTTTCAGGTTTTCTTTTGTTGCAACAAATACAGGAAAGCTGAAGTGAAAATCCAACACGTGGCTCCAAAAGCAGATCTGGTTAATCTGGAATAAATGTCTTTGTGATGGTTTGATGGTTTTGTGTGCGTCAGTCAGTGTGGAGGCTGTGAAGACGAGATGATGACTCAGACTTTAGTGGAGCGCCTTGTTTCATTTCCTCTGTTCTGCACTTTCTCAAGGGCACTTTTGTTTTTCTTCTTATGTTTAGAGCTTTTTACTGAAAACCACATCCATCCATTTTCTTCCACTAACCTGGGGTCAGATCAACGTGGCATCAGGTGGCACTGAAACGGTACCATTTATTTCTTTTTTTTAAAGTACTTTTCTTTCCTTTTTGCTCTTGTTTTTTTTTCTGAAGCCCACTGACTTTGACAGTGTCTTAGACCATCAAAAGGTTCACATTGTATGGTTTTTAGTATGATGTCTCCACAACTGTTGGGTGCACTGTTGCGTTTAAAAGAAAGGACCATTTTAGGTCAAAACTGCCCCACAGATGTACACCACTATTCAAAAGTTTGGGGTCACTCAGGCAATTTCATGTTTTCCACAAAAACTTACACTCTCATTCATGTGCTAACATAATTGCACAAGGGTTTTCAAATCATTAATTAGCCTTTCAACACAATTAGCTAGCACAATGTACCATTAGAACACAGGAGAATTAGAATGATTTTCCAGTCATAAGCCATGAAAATGGAGGAAATTTCCTTGAATTTATGGACATTTTATATAAGTTTATATGTGTGAGTAATGTGTCTTCAATTAGCAAATGTTGGCATGCTAATATGCTAAACTAAATTGGTGAATGTAGCCAACTTTATGTACAAGGCATCAGCATACTAGCATTCTAATATTAGCATTCAACACAATGCATGGCTTGGGTCGTAGATCTTCAAGCATGGCTGTAGTCTTGCATCTGTACACCGCTGTGCAAGGCTGGAGAATGGTCTGACTGCACCTCATTACCATTCTGCTATCGGGGGGAATGTCTGGCTTGTTTCAGAGCTGCTAGCATGGCTGTAGTCTTGCATTTCTACGATGCTGTGTCAGGGCTGAAGAATGGTCTGACTGCATTACATTACCATTCTGCTATAGAGGGGGAAAAAAACGTCTGGCTTGGTACGCTGCAACTGTGCTCCTGCAAAATTGTGTTTTGGTGGAACATTTACATGCAGGTAGGCAGCCAGTGTTTGTAAAAGATCCAAGCAGGCCTGCACATTCAGAATCACTGTCAAAAATTTATTTTAGCATGTAGGCCGCCACACAATAGTAACAGGAGAAAGCCCTGTAGAATGCATGGCGAAAATGGCAGTCATTCAGTGACTAGCTTTCAGAGCAATCAAAATAAGTGTTGATTATAGGGGTAAATACTAAGTCCTAATATGTAGTGAACCAGTGACTTAGTGTCCACACTTCAGGGGATTTCCTGATCTCCAGTGACTCTCCATAAATGTACGATAAATCCCAGAGAAAGCTTGAAATCCGAACTTCTGGCTCAGAGAGCGAAAATAAAGGGAATCACTTGAGAATCTTCCTGGACTTCAGGACTATCCTCTCCCACATTCGTCTCTTTAATCTGACCACATGGCAAATTTGTACCCACAAAAGCCCCGTTGGTCTTAAAGAGAGATTAAGAGGACTGGAATGTTAACCAGCTCTCTGGTGGCGATGTGACGGTCAGCAGGGGAAGAAGCTCTCTGATGCTCTGAATGAGTAAAATGGGACAACTGCAATTGAGCTGTTTCCCATCAATCCTGAATTCAAAAAAGTAAGTTAAAGTATTAACATAAAAAAGCTCAAATATCAGCATAGACCAAACTGTAAAAATGTACAGCAGGTTATTGAGTAAAAACAAGGTTGGCATTTTGATTGCACTGACCCCAAAGAGCAAAGTGTTGTATAAGTGCACATGTGTGAGTTTGTCACCATTACATTTTTCACAACTGAGACACAGCTATAAAACCTAAAGCTAAAAGTTTATTGTGCTTCCAAACACCTTAAATGGAGTTTTCTTTATTATTTTAAGCTATGGAAAAAGACAATTTACATTTTTATCTGACCTGACTTTACACTGACCAATCTATTCAGTTACACCAACCGACTGACTGAACCTTTACCACACATCAGTGTTGATTTAAAAAAAAAAGAATGATTTTCTACCGTCATAAGCAATTAAAATGGGGCATATTTCTTAAATTTTATGGACATTCCACATAAGTTTACATGTGTGAGTACTAAATTGGTGAACGTAGCCAACATTATGTACAAGGCATCTGCATATTAACAATCTAATACTAGCATTTAGCACAGTGCATGGCCTGGTCCATAGCACTTCGAGCATGGCTGTAGTCTTGCATCTGTGCGCTGTGTCAAGGCTGGAGAATGGTCTGACTGCACCTTATTACCATTCTTCTATAGGGGAAAAATGTCTGGCTTATTTCAGAGCTGCTAGCATGACTGTAGTCTTGCATAGCCAGATGCATCTCTACAGTGCTATCTGGGCTGGAGAATGGTCTGACTGCACCTTGTTAGCATTCTGCTACAGGGGGAAATGTCTGACTTGCTGCAGAGCTGCTAGCATGGCAGAAGATTGATTTGAACTATTTTGATAATCATGTAAGTTAAGAGAAAGTAATATTCTAAATTTTATGATTATAACGATTTTTCCCTTTATGTTTTATTGTTATTAAATTTTAAGGTTTGGATGGTTATTTTAAAGACAACCTTCCATGAGCAACACATTTTTTTGTAACCTGTTTTTCCATATACTGTAAGATATGAGTGCAACAAACAGTCAACACCAAGGCAATACTTATAACTACTTATAACTAGGTGTCTTAAATACTTTTACGTGAGTAAAAAATCTTAATACTGCCTCCACCACCGAAGTAAAGGTTTTTCAGCGTAGCACTGAGTGTTTACAGCCAATGTATGGAACTGTAAATAGGCTTTAAAACATTTTCTGGGAGAAAGTGATTGATTTTCTTGGTAGCGCAGAGTCAGAGTGAAGCATAGTAGTCGTAGTAGCCAAAACACGTCGATCATAAAAACAAGAAAATAGAAAGTATGCCAAGTTTACACCCCCTGTCAAAAGTTTTAGGATGCTTTCTCATTCATTTGAATGAGAAAGCGTATATAACAACTTAAAATTGTATTGAGAATATTGTCCCAAATAAATTAAATCTGACAAAGAAATTAAATTATACACCTATAAAAAAGAAGAACTCAACTGAAAGAGCCTTTGAAATACACTTATTGAACTTTTAGCAGTTGAAACAGCATCTTACAATGCAAAGATAGTAGTGAAGAAGCTTAGCCAAATGTACACTACAGAGCTGTCATTGTTCTGTGCTGAGAAATAAGTTGGTTATGGGAGTTTTTCTTCTTTTTCTTTTGTTCAAGCTACTATTTCAAAGGTCAAGAATCAGTTTGTTCTGGGATGTTATCGACAATTTTTCGTGTTAATGAGCAGATAAAAGACTGTTTTATCATTGTTGCTGAAAAGCTGATGTCAAAAAAGACATACAGACAGAAGAAAACTTATTAGAAAATCAAGACATACACAAAAACACAAATGTTAAAAGGTCTTTATGAGAGTGGCTGCATTTAATTTTATGTGTTTGGAGTGCGTGAGTATACCACAGTTGGAGGAAAGGGTGTAAAGATTCTCCTGAAGATTCTCATTATGCAATAAAAACAATTAAAACACGTGGTGACTCAGGTCTCGTGTTTCCTCAGGGCTGTGAAGGAAGGCATTGAGGAAAAGACTCTGAGTTAATGTTTCACTGGCTGCCCGTCCTGTACAGTCATGATTTACTCGGCAACTTCTCAGACTTTGATCACTGAGTGGAATGGGTTCAGCCAGCAATAATTAATTCCTCACTGAAAAACAGAGTGCTAACTGCTCTGGGTAGAAAAAAAGAGGACACCAACACCAAACACGCTCCCCTTCCCTGATTCTGCAATCTGCATGAAGGGAAGATAACTGGTGTCTCCCAGTTGTCTAGAGCAATCGTCAGCTAATCGACTCGTCAGTGTGTTGAGGCTGCAGCAGCTCATCCACTGCAATGATCCAAAGACAGGAGTAAAATATGAGCAGACCTGAGGGGTAAGCGACAAACCAAGTTCAACATATTCAGGTTTTCTTTGTGTAATTGACCTTGGCAAAAACGAAAACCTCAGTCAGAGTCAACAGGTATGAAGGTGGTTTACATTATTCTTTGCCACTTTATACTTTCTGCTTCAAAGTCACAGTTCACATAAAAAAGGGCGTTTTACACATCATGTGACCCGTCTTCTCCACAAAATGAAACAATTACGTGCAGCTGCTTGTTTTATTGCAGAATAATAAGGAACATAAACATTTATGATGGTAAAAAAGTGCTGCAATTGAAAATGATGCAAGTTATCAATTATAGGTGATAACTGTTAATGGTGCATAATCTATTCATTTTATTGATCCAAGCAGCTGATTATTGATAAGTAACATTGGCACTGTTAAACGTCAGGCTTCATATTGTGTAAGCATGATATTGTGTTGAAGTGGATTTAGGTCTGACACTGTCCCATAATGCAGGAAATAACTGTATTTTTTTTGACAAATCAAAGCGAAATGAACGTTGCTGATTGAGTATTCTCTTTAATAACTACTAATAAACTGATCAGTGTTCTAGTCAGTGATCTGTCAGGTGCAGAACCAGCATGTAAATAGACTTGACAGCAAATCAGGACTGAACTTAAAACCTATTTATACAGTATGTGCATCACCAACTAAATGCATACAAACAATGCACAATACTGTAAATACGCAGCTTTATTCAGTGGTTTTTAGGAACATGTTGGTCATCCCAGAATTGGAGGATATTTTATGTCCCATCCATCAAATTCCAAATAATCCATGTACAAAATACAAAAACATGTAATGGTTGTGTAAATGTTCTTGTCCTGAGACCAACTCTAAAAGCAACTAGGAGAAAAGAATGCTTGAACATATTTTGAAAATACTAAATAAGTCTGGAGTTCCCCCATTCTACTTCATGCAGAGCTGTTATGCATATTACCAGGATGAGATCAATTCTTTTGACTCTTTTCTTTACTGTTTTCCATCAGTAAGTTTGTCCTCTTGGTCAGCAGTAATAGCGGTCTAAATATCTAGCGTCTACTGCTGAGAAAAAGATCACATTAGCATGGATTAGCAACCCTGTTACTGTGATTAGAGTAGGGTTAGCAAACAACAAACAAAACATGGAATAAAAATGGTACCATTGATGTGTAAGCTGAGCCAATCAAGCCTTTGATAGTTTATCACCTATTATTGATGAATGTGTGGCAGAAAATTGTAAAAGAGAAGGTTTATTTTTCAACTATTTTGAAGCCCAAATGTCCTCCAATTCAGGAATGACTCGCATAGCTCAGTGGGTTTACTGATAAAATACTTTCAGCTCAGTCTGAAAAATTTCAAAAGGTCTGAGCTCAAAAGTTCACTCTTATTTACTTTGGCTTCTATTTCATTCTTTTCTCCGAATTCCCTGACAACAAGACTCTCTTTCTTTTGCAAGGTGACCTTTGTACAACTGCTCTGGGTGTTCTTTTTGCTGTCATTTTTCAAGAGATTTTTAAAGACGACTGCAAACAGATATGTGTTGTTAAAGTGAAGCTCATAGGAAGCCCATCAAACCGCAGATCTGCAGCTACTAAATTATGAAATCAACATTTACTTTTCCATGATAAGTTAAAACAGAAGACTTGTCAACTTACAGAAATATTATGGAAAAAAATTTACAGTTATTTTTTGTTGACTAGAGTGGTCTAACATACTATCTGTAGTTTTTGAGGAAAACTGGGTTCAGTGTTTTGTGCTTTCAAGAACGCTACATTTGGGTTGTGGGTCCGACCACTTTGCCACTAAAATCTAGACCATAAAATATTACAGAAAATATTTAAAACTCAGTTGGGATTTTTGTGGGTTAGACCACTCTGCTTCTGAGCCCCTCATGTCATTCATTTCTGACAACTTTTGTGTGATTCTGGACAATTCTATTGCAATTTCGGATTATTTCCAAGTCATTTTAGACTAATTTTGAGTCATTTTGGATTACTTTTATAGCATCTTGGACAAAATTCAGTGTCATTCTGCAAAATTTCAGTCATTCTAGATCACTTTTAATCATTTGAGAGAAACTGTGATTGATTTTAGATTATTTTCCAGTCATTTTAGACTATTTTCATCAGAATCAGAATGCGGTTTATTGTCAAGTAGGTTTTTACACTTACAAGGAATTTTCTCTGGTGCTCTTGGTGCTCATGTCATTCTAAAGTAATTTTTGTCATTTTAGATCATTTCTGAAAAAAAAAATCTGCCTTTTTGTGCACATTTTGAATTACTTTACATCATTTTTGAACTTGTTTGGACAGCACGAAAATCCAAAAAGGATTCAGAAGAAGAGTGATCTAACCTACTTTCTGTAGTTTTCGAGAAAAATGAATTCAGAGTTTTGTGTTTTCAAGAATGGCCTAACATTGGAAGCGCCACTGTAACACTATATTTGGGCTGTTTGTTAGATCACTTAGCCACTTAAATATAGACAATAAAATATTACAGAAATGATATAAAACTCATTTGGGATTTTTTTGGGTTAGACCGCTCTGTTTCCAAACGCTTCATACATAAATACAAATTATACCAGAACACATAAGAAGTGTGTCTCTACAAGATAAATAAACTAAATTCTGTTACACCAAGCTAGTAACTGACACATTGCCTTGTATATAAAGAAATATTTTTATGAAGTGAGAGTGTCGTGATGATGTTTTCTGAGGCCGGATCAGCAACTCCCCTGCGTTTTGTCGTAGCCACAAGCAGACTCTTGCCGTTACACTGCGTTTTCTGCGCTTCCTCCTCCTCCAGCTCACAGATTTCTATGGCTCAGATTCATTTTTGGAAACAAACGCACAGTCAGTTGTACACCTCATCCCCTCCCCCGGCCGACTCACACGTGTTATCATGAGAATGTGTCTTGCTGCTGGGAGGACGATCCCTCCTGAAAGCACAGCGCATTACTCACCGATGTGCTTTTAATTTGCTCGCCTCCTACGCAAACACACAAATACATGCGCACATCTGCCTGGTAGCACATAATGAATTACAAAGTGCCTCTCACATTGCTGTTCTGTCACCGTGGAGCCTCTCTGGGAAGCTGTCAAACAATTAAATCACTTTTGACGATGATTCTGGCTTTTTTAGACCTTGTTGCAATGACAGCAGCATTTATTTTCTTTAGGACTGGAAATATTGCTCAGTTGGTCTCTTTCCACTAATTTTATGCATTCATTCATGGTCCGAAGAGGGTGAATTTGATGTGCCTTGACCTTTCCTGGAGCACTTTCCTGTCATTTTTAGAGAAAAATCTCAACAACAACTCGAAGATTGTCATATGAGATTCAATACAAACGTTCATCATCTCATCAGGACGGATGTTGATAACGTTGGAGTGAACATTTTAACATTTAAATGATCTATGATGATTAGAAGGTCAGATTTATGAAGTGAACTTCTTTTTTCGGCCTCTGAAAAACACTGAACGTTCACAATTTGACCATATTTCTCTGGCATTTGTAGTGAAAATGTTCTTCATTGTCAGTTTGCCGAGATTTGTTCGTTTTCTGAACCCATTCTACAACACAAAAGAATCCTTATGTCCCTAAGAGCCTGTTCACATAAGCTTTCCGATCTGTGACACACTAATAAGGATGTAAAATACCGTTCAAAAGTTTGAGGTCATCCAGACAATTTCATGTTTTCCATGAAAACACACTTTTATTCATGTGCTAACATAACTGCACAAGGGTTTTCTAACCATCGGTGAGCCTTTCAACACCATTACCTAACACAATGTAGCATTAGAACACAGGAGTGATGGTTGCTGGAAATGTTCCTCTGTACCTCTATGGAGATATTCCATTAAAAATCAGCTGTTTCCAGCTAGAATAGTCATTTACTACATAAACAATCGCTAAACTGTATTTATGATTAATTTAATGCTTTCTTCGGTGAAAAAAATGCTTTTCTTCCAAAAATAAGGACATTTCTAAGTGACCCCAAACTTTTAAATGGCAGTGTATGTGCATTTGTTTTGTTGTCTGTTGTCTCAAAATTCAGATACTGTGGATGAGTCAAACTGAGATTGTTTCAGTTTCAGGACTGAATCAATTCAACGATAATTTGGCAATTTGCAGGCTTAACAGATAACATTCTGCATAGAAGGTGAACTTCAGTTTGCATGGTAGGAATTCATTATTTCATTTCATTACATGTGTAGCCATCTGGCATTGCAATATGGCCTCATAACAGGCAGCGAATCAGGCCTCAGGGTGTCCCTGCCAAAGTGACTGTAAGCTGGCAAGCTGATCTCCATGCGGTCGGGTGAGCAGGGAAGTATGTCATCACTGTTCTTGTTGATGTTTTTTAATAAAGTTGCGTTGATGAAAAGTTTGATTAAATAACTACACTCAGCGGCCACTTTATTAGGTACACCTGTTCAACTGCTTGTTAACACAAATAGCTAATCAGCCAATCACATGGCTGCAACTCAATGCATTTAGGCATGTAGACGTGGTCAAGACAGCTTGCTGAAATTCAAAGTGAGCATCAGAATGGAGGAGAAAGGGGATTTAAGTGAGTTTGAACATAACATAGTTGTTGATGCCAGATAGGCTGGTCTGAGTATTTCACAAACTGCTAATCTACTGGGATTTCCACACACAACCATCTCTAGGGTTTACAGAGAATGGTCCCAAAAAGAGAAAATATCCAATGAGCAGCAGTTGTGTGGACCAACATGCCTTGTTGATGTGAGAGGTCAGAGGAGAATGGGCAGACTGGTTGGAGATGACAGAAAGACAACAGGAAGTCAAATATCCACTGGTTACAACCAAGGAATGCAGAATACCATCTCTGAACACACAACACGTCCAACCTTGAAGAAGATGGACTACAGCAGCAGAAGACCACACTGAGTGTCACTGCTGTCAGCTAAGAACAGGAAACTGAGGATACAACTGTAAGAGGTTCTACAAAATTGGATGCATGGACCCATCTTGCTTTGTATCAACGGATCAGGCTGCTGGTGGTGTAATGGTGTGGAGGACATTTTCTTGACACACTTTGGGCTCCTTAGTACCAATTAAACATGGTTTAAACACCACAGCCTACCTGAGTATTGTTGCTAATACAGCAGGATTAATATTAGCCAATCACTGAAGATGGACTGAGTATTTAAGCTGAGGTCCCTGCCCTGCTTTTCCCTCTCCTCACAGCTGCGTCACTTCCGCTTGACGGGTATGTGTGCTCCTGTGTTTCTCTGATAGGGCTTCTTCGCCGGCATGCTTAGGACATTTGCTTTGTTTCTGCCATAGAGCGGCTGGCGTCCCCGTTTAGTGCACTCTTGGAGTTTGTGTGTGTGCATTGTGGTAAGCGTTATCTCTCGTACCGCGTTATTGTGAATGCTATCACCTGGCTAACCCTCCTGTGGTCGCAGGAAACGTGCTGCATGGGCTCTCGTCCTCTCTCCTCGTGAATTTGTGTGCTTGCCGCAACCATAGATATATACAAACACTAGATGGCTCATGAGCGCTGTCAGCCTATGGGGAGCGACGTCGCCACATGGCGGCCATCTTGGGACAAGGCTGCTCGATCACTCATAACATTAAAATCAATGGAACATGGATTTTAAAATCACTGTAGATTGCTCAATTTTCAACCGATTTTAGAACAGCTTGGTTTGTTATAAACGTCAGAGATGTACTTCTTTTACTGCTTACCTAAGAATAATTAAAACCATTGAATTCATATAATAATGAACACAGATATCATCTTTTTTCAGCATAAATGGATGTAAATGTAATTTTATTATTTAGCATTGCACTTCTTTATTACTATCAGCTTTCTAATGCACAGATAAAAACAAAGCTCAACCAAAATCAATACACAACAAACAGAGATGTTGTCATTTCTTTTCATGAACCTGGTGCCTACATTACCCACAATGCATTTCGGCTGCAGGCTAACTAATCCAGGCATAGATGTATACAAACAATAAGTCTAAGGTCTCAATCAAAGTCTCTTAACAAGCAAATAAATACAACCACAACCACAAAGGATGTAATTTCGCCTAAAGATTCGGTTCTCAAAAAACGTTGGTCTCAGGAAAACCTAATAATTGAAAATCAGATTGTGAGTAACACCATCTTCAATGTGAGTAGCCAGGCAGAAAAGACACACAACTATGCCGCATTTTTCAAAACGAAAAGCTGCGATTTCGGAATTGAGCCCGAATCATAGCCACATTAATAAGGCTTGTAATAAACTAAACCGTTTGTAAATCAATCAAAAATTGAGCAAGTTGTGAGTGTTAAAGTGAGGAAATCATCCACCTTACCATTGACTACAGTACAGTGCGCCAGAGCAGTCCCCTGTCCTAAGATGGCCGCCAAGTGACGACGCCGCCCACTCCGTCTTGAGACATCTAGTGTTTGTATATATCTATGGCCGCAACCGTTAGGTACTGTATGTACGTTTAGAAATATAGTGACCGCGCTGTGTGTTAGCATTTTGCATAGTAATGCTAATGTCGTTTTTAGAAGGACTGGTTCCTCGTGCGTGCTGCTGATGTCAGCCAACTGGGACCACTGCTACTTTGTCTCCTGCTACTTTGTCTCTTGGTGTTTTGTCTTCTGCCACTTTGCAATTTTTAATTGTATGACTGATGAAATTATATTGCTTTGATTTGGATTATTTAGTTTATTGATTTGTTTTTGTCTACTTTGTTTTTGTTTGGTGGCATTTAGTGTTGTGTATAATTTATATAGTTTAACTTGAACCTGTCCCATTTGGTATATTTTGTTTCATTAGTATATTGTATTCATTGCTTGTTTTCCCCCATTAATTTGTTGTTTCCTTTTAAGTTGCTGAGGGCCGGTGGTGGTGCTGGTGTCCGGTAGTGGCATCCCCCTCCCTTTGGTATACTGTGCTCCTGGGGAATTGGTTCACGTCCAGAGTGTATGTCATGTGTGCTTGGGGTGTTTTTATATTATTTTGGGGCACTTCCTACACCTTCACTGGCCCCATCCACCTTGCAGCCAGCAACTGATTAGGTTTCTTTTTCTTTTGACCTCTGGTGTGAATGGTATTTAACTGTTTTAATCTGTTTTTTTTCTTTCTTTTTTTTTAATAAAATTAAAATAAATTGTTTTAATTTGGACATGTCTTAAGCCTCATGAAGTAACAAACTTGTGTGCCTCAAGTGTAAGAGAAGCATAATTCCCAGGGTGGCATTGTCGGACATCTGATTCCATTTTGAACTTGGACAGTGTATATTGTGTTCATGTAGAGTCTTGCTGCGACACTAACAAGGTCTATGGCTTTATGACCACAGTGGACCATCTTCTGATGGATACTTCCAGCAGGATAATGCTCCATGTCACAAAGCTCAAATCCTCTCCAACTGGTTTCTTGAACATGACAGTGAGTTCTCTGTACTCCAATGTCCTCCACAGTCACCAGATCTCAATCCAATAGAACATTTGGGATGTGGTGGAACAGGAGATTGGCATTGTGGATGTTCAGCTGGCAAATATGCAGCAACTGTGTGATGCTATCATGTCAATATGAAGCAAAATCAGTGAGGAATGTTTCCAACACCTTGTTGAAAGTATGCTACCACGAATTAAGGCCAAAGGGGTCCAACCTTTTACTAGCAAGGTGTACCTAATAAAGTGGCCACTGAGTGTATGTGCATCATGCCAGGTGCCTGTCACTGTGACAAATCCACATGACTAATTCCCCTTCGCTGTTTTTAAAGCATTTTGATGTTTTTCACTCCACTGTTTTGCTCTTAACAGCCCACGGAGCAATCATTTGATGCCATTTTCAGGAGCAGAGAGGTGTTTGTAGCTGCAAAGCTCTGATAAATTCAAATGTCAACTAAGCACAGTTAATGACAAGCTGGTGGCACATAAAGAACCTAACGAAGCCAGATATTTCCCAAAAGGATTAGTGGAGACTATAAGATAACCATAAGAAGCATAAATACTGGACTAGATGATGTCAGAAACCAAAACTATTTTTTCCATGTAGATTCTCAGTCATCCAGGTCATGACAGTGCTTCAGCAGACCACAACTGGACTGTTCTTCTGGGTTCTTGATGTTTTGCTTCATCAGCTCCAGTGGGAAGTCTCAGCCCCCTAATCACATGACTCAGCCCACGACTCACATGCCTTGAGGTGTGAATGGTTGTGTAACTGTGCAGGTGAGGAAAGACTAAAGGTGATGCTGGTGGTGATACTATCTGGGGAGTGGTCTCAAGACTGCATTGTACGTACATAAGTGGTGTTGTAAAAGCGCTCGGAACAGAAAGACAGTATTTCCTCGTGTCTGGTGTATAAAATCACCCAATTATGGCCCGTTTAATAGTTCAACATTTTGTAGCATGACATGTCTCGCAGGGAAAGATGTTTCAAAAACTAGCTTGGCTCTCCCCAGAAATGGCAAAGATACAAACGTAGCAACTCTACAGCACTAAATTGAATGCATTATATTTTATTTGTGGTATTTACACAAACGAATATAAAAGTGACAAGCTAAGTGCTATTTCTTAGCAAGCTAGATGTCACACAGAAATGCTAAGTAGATGAATAATGTGTTATTTCTTTAAAAACTGACTTTAAACAAGATAGAATACACTCATTGTGAGGTTTAGAGGTGCTAGTGGCTGGCTGTTGCTGCTTTTTATGCTAAGCTAGTGACAGACCCCTCATTTGAGTGAAGTGGTCTTAATGGTGCCTTCAAATATGATGGTGTTTACAAGACGACTACATACTAATTCGTCTCTCTTTTGGTATTCACGATTTCATAAGTGAAAATTTTCTGAGGCACAAACTCTCTGAAAATGTGATGTTTTCAGAGACGGTGGTCACCACTGAAGCTCATTTTTCAATGACTGGTAAGTTATAGGTATGGAATATGGATGGAAATTTTTGTTGCTCTTAGTTTTCTTCTTTGATATTCACTTTTTTTTCATTGGGCCTTCAGATGTCCTACATTAGGTTGCTACATGGTTAGCTTTGTGGTTTCATGTTGCTATTGCCTAGCAGAACAATTTTAAGGAGTTAGAACTGATGGTACCATTTGAATACCAAACATTTTGTATACATGTTTGACATTCCAGCTCACAGGTTCCATTTAAAAGTAGGATTACTCTCAAGACAAGAAAGGGAAAACTGCTGCATTCATGTCCCGCTGGTGACCATATAATTACCATTATATCACTCGTAAGTAATCACACCTCACCTCATTTTCTAGAACGTGATAACAGCTTTCCAGCAATGTTATCTTGCATCAGCCAAAATCCAGGGAGAAACATTTCTGAAAATGTTTGCAATCATTTGACCACCTCATCTGAATCAGTTGTGGTATCAGATAGCTTTTCACATACAAGGACTCTAATGTGGTATCGTGGTGCATAAGGGTAGATATATTTAAAAAGCAAGCATTGCTTATAGTGTCTCATGCAAATACCAATCCTTCCAATCCTTTTCATGTGTATCATTCCCAAAATGTCAAACTTTTTCTTGAACTTGAATTCACTGCAAGAGAACATCTAATAGGCCAAGAATCAGTCACCGAGCCTCTTTGTGTTTGCCTTTTCAGCAGCTCAGACCTCGCTGAACTGTGTGAGCAGAATCACTGACCTTAGTACGCATCCACAGAGGCTTTTCTAGTGAAATGGGACGCTGGACAAAGGCCAATGAAAAAGGGGATGTCAGCAAATCTGACTTTTTCTCTCTCTCTCTCTCTCTCTCTCTCTCTCTCTCTCTCTCTCTCTCTCTCTCTCTCTCTCTCTCTCTCTCTCTCTCTCTCTCTCTCTCCCTCTCTCTCTCTCTGCGCTCATGTGATCTGCCCTGAACTTCCTTCCCTATAGTCACACCAGAGGGCAGCTTGGGACTTTGCTGTCAGGCCAATTTCAATTCTGCTCTGATGTGAAAGAGCATGTCTGTTATTGCATAGCTTTGGGATTACATAATGAAGATTGAGCAAAGGGGGAACGTTTTGTAGCAGCTGCTTGTTGAGTCAGTTGTAAAGAAGAAGCTGACTGTTATGAAGAAGGAAATGTCAGGAATGTAGCTATATGGATTTGGTTGTTAATCCCCTCTGATAGGTGTATTTCTTACATATATCATGTTTGGCCCTTGTGTAAATATATTTATTGTTCTTTTTAAATTGTACTGTTTACTGCTGTTTTTCTTGCTTTGACACCAAATGGGAACTGGTATCCTAATCTCGTTGTACCCGGTACAATGACAATAAAGGCTAGGCTATTCTATTCTATTTAGATTTCTTTCCTTCTGTTTCCAGGAACTCCCCCTCACCTGCCTCTTTACAACCCCTCCTTCACAATTCTCCACCTTTCTCCTACTGATTCAAGCAGAAAGAGGCGCTGAGTTAAAGAAATAAATCCTTCACAGTGAAGGTTCTACATTTAAAATTCACTTGTAATTAGGCACAAATATTTGTAAAGTATCGAAAGTAACACATCATACTGGTATACAACTTTATTTAACCATGCCTTAGAAGCTTATTAATATAGTAATTTGTTAAAATGAAGCTGTTTTCTGTCTTTTTTGCTAAATTTTATTGTTCATATTGACCATTAACTGAAGCGTTTGGAGGCAGAGTGGTCTATACCACTTTCTGTAGTTTTTGAGGAAAAAGTTCTAAAGTTTTGTGTTTTCAAGAATGGTCTAACGTTCAAAGTAATGCTGTATTTGGGTTGTGGGTTAGACTGCTCTGCCACTAAGACCATAAAATATGACAGAAATGCTATAAAACTCAGGATCTTTTGTGGGTTAGATCACTCTGCTTCTAAACTCATCAACTACTTTAAATGAAAATTCCAGACAGAAGTATCCATCAGAAGATGGTCCGCTGTGGTCATAAAAGGATGGTCATGGTTAGCAACAATACTCAGCTAGGATGTGGCATTTACACTGTGCTCAGCTGATACTAAGGAGCCCAAAGTGTGCCAAGAAAATACTCCCCACACCATTATAATACCAGCAGCAGCCTGAACCGTTGATACAAGGCAGGATAGATCCATGCTTTAATGATATTTACACAAAATTCTGACCATCTGAAGTTGAAATGGAGACTCATCAGACCAGGCAACGTTATTCCAATCTTCTGTTGTCCAGTTTTGGTGAACCTGTGCCAATTGTAGCCTCGGTTTCCTGTTATTAGTTGACAGGAATGGCACCCAGTGTGGTCTTCTGCTGCTGTAGTCCTTCTTCTTCAAGGTTGGACGTGTTGTGTGTTCAGAGATGGTATTCTGCATTCCTTGGTTGTAACCAGTGGTTATTTGAGTTCCTGTTGTCTTTCTATCATCTCCAACCAGTCTGCCCATTCTCCTCTGACCTCTCACATCAACAAGACATGTTGGTCCACACAACTGCTGCTCACTGGATATTTTCTCTTTTTGGGACCATTCTCTGTAAACCCTAGAGATGGTTGTGTGTGGAAATCCCAGTAGATCAGCAGTTTGTGAAATACTCAGACAGCCCGTTTGACACCAACAACCATGCCACGTTCAAAGTCACTTAAATCCCCTTTCTTCCCCATTCTGATGCTAACTTTGAACTTCGGCGGCTTGTCTTGACCACATCTAGATGTCCAAATGCATTGAGTTGCAGCCATGTGATGGACTGATTTGTGTTAGCAAACAATTGAACAAGTGTACCTAATAAAGTGACTGAGTGTATATTGTCAAGCTGAAATTACATGGCATTCATGACCAAAGAATCAAGGTGTTAATAGTAGTGAAACTGTCTGGGGAGGAATCTCAAGACTCTGTAAAAAGTGAGGCTGTGGACATTCTTTTCTGTTTCGAGATGTTCAATTTCCAGTGTTGTCCTGAAATGTGTCTATAGTCCAATGAGCCGGACCTATTTACAGAGGAGAATAAATAAGTGGTGATAAAATGCAATGAAAACTAGCTTCTCATAACAAGCCTTAGCAGTTTACTTAAAAGATAAGGGACACTCCTTTGAGGACAGCAATGTTCACATCCTGGAGAGAGAAGACAAAATATTTGAGAAACGTGGGAAGAAAGCCATCCATGTTAAACTGGAACAGCTATCTCTGAAGAGGAGGATTCTATGACTCCACCTATCAGGTTTTTATAATGCAGTCTTGGCTTATCAACAGGCCACAAGCCATGTGGTTTTGGGAATAAATACTCAGGACTTTACACCATTCAGTCAGACCTAAAGAAACCCTGTGGATGAGCGATGAACTGTCCTCAAGAACCAAAAATAGGAGTGCAGATGCTTTTACTGAACCACTTAGGGTTTGGAAAATGTTGAACCAGACCTTTTAGAACTCGCACTGAGAAACTACAGTGTCTTTACACAAATACATGGAAAATTATAGCTCAGAGATCAGATTATCAAAGAAATATGTGATTATGTTAAGATCTGTCAACATACAGTTAAATAATCGCCCTGAGGGAAATAATTGAAAAGGTTTAATATGTTGAAACTGCATCTTTCTTTGTCTTGAGAGCTGAAAAATCTAAAAATTGATACACAGCAGAGGAAATGTCTGAGCGAAAGAGACAGAAAGCCAGTGTCAGTGGGGGTTGTTTGACGTCAGAATCAGTGTTTTGTGTTCGACTCATCATGTGACTCTTGTTCAGTTCGCTTCAGTGTTGAGCGCACAAAGCCTGACACATGCGTGCAGCGGCCTGACAATCGCACAAAGCTCACATTCAGCTGAGTCTGTACCATCCACAACTCTTTACTGCTCGTTTCTCCCCCTGACTGTCTTCCACCAAGGTCTAAAAGTTTATCTAGTGTTCGTTTCCTGCGGCCAGCTGACACCTCTGTTAGGTATTCTTTTGAAGCCGTCCTTCCTCTTTATGTTGTTGTTGTTGATACCTCATAGAGGAACATGCGTGTGGATTAATGTTTGTTCAGCAGGTGAGGCCACGTCTTGTTTGTTTGATCAGACTTTTCGGGCTTTTCATCTCAAGAATGTGAAGTATGAGTTCTCAAAACATAAAAACCTCATTCCCTCTGCTCCCATTTTCTCCACCCAAAACCTGTTCAACACATATCACCTGGGATTATTATTATAGCAGCAAACTGACATGTTAGAGATGTTAAAGTGGCTCCTGTGGTCTTTATGAAGCCTTTAAGCAAATAAAGTGGTGAGCCTCCTCCCCCTAGTGGAGAGTTTGACCACTGCAGAGACGTGGAAATGCGAGTTGAACTCATTCACTTTCAAATATCTGATTCCAGTTTGATGCAAAGTGGGTTTAAGTCCACAAGAAGAAAACATTACGGCACAAATCTTACATTTAATCAGCGTATGCATCACCCCTGGCTGGCAGAGAACTCTCAATCCTCTCAGAATCAGAATCAGAATATACTTTATTGTCATTAGATAGTGTATAACGAAATTGGAAAGCTTCACCTTTTCAGTGCAAGCATCTTTTTCCAGCTCTACAGTGTGAAATTGCACACTTTTTTTAATCCTCTTGCACACTTGGACACTATTTGCACGATAAAACACTTCAGCATTTGTACATCCTTTACATTGGACATTTTGCATTTTAGATTTTTCTTATTGTTTATTTTTATTTACTGCACATTTGTACTTTTTTCATCTGTATTTATGATAGTGGTAACTGTAGTCTTTATTAATAAAGTCTTTCTATTCTATTCTATTCTATTCTATTCTATTCTATTCTATTCTATTCTAGGGCTTTAGACTTATACTGAGGCAAATATATTTAACTTTAAACCTGATAAAATGAAAATGTGCATATGTTGGAGCAGAATAAAAACAGATCAACATTAGATAAAATGAAACGACACCATTAGAAGTGACAAATTCATGTGAATGCAATAAAGCGAACAAAATTGCAGCAGAGACAGGTGTTTAATTTGGATTTGAAATATGCTGCTAATCTGATTCCATCCATCCATCCATCCATTCTCTATACACCGCTTAAGTCTCATCAGGGTCGCGAGGGGACTGGAGCCTATCTGAGCTGAGCTCGGGTGAAGGCAGGGGACACATTGGACAGGTCACCAATCTGTCGCAGGGCTGCATATAGAGACAAACAGTCACGCCTATGGACAATTTAGAGTTATCAATTAACCTCAGCATGTTGAAAGAACTGTGGGAGGAAGCCGGAGTACCTGGATAAAACTCACACGTGCACAGGGAGAACATGCAAACTCCATGCAGAAAGATCCCAGGAAGGCCGGGACATAAACCGTGGAGCTTCTAGCTGCAAGGCGACAGTGCTAACCACCAAACCACTGCGTAGCCTTTGATCTGATTCCTGTCTAATCCACACTTCAGAAATGAGCAGAGCCTTCAGCCACCTCGCAGCAGCCTGACGTGGGCTGTTCTCACCGCATTAGTGGCTTTTCTCTTCCTGAGTCACTGACTCACCGGCTACGTATGAATCGTCCTGAAAACCTCTTGGAGATTATGCGGTTTGTTTATCAGGGTCAGTGGTATGTCAGTATCAGTACTGGATTACCACGCCACTCTTTAATGATAGAAACAAGAGATTTATTAACTGTTAATCTATACAAGCTACCTCGAGAAAACCCTCAAAAACTCTGTGCTATTCTAAGCTGTTTGCAGTAGTTTGCAGGGGGGGAAACAGTGCGAGCAAGAGATTTTACATCTCAGTCTACACTGCCAATAAAAACTACTCATCCCGCATGGATGTTTCACCCTTTTCTTGCTTTTGTACATGAAATCCTTATCAGTATAATTTTGGCTTTTTTGACAAGAATTTGCAAAAAAACATAAAAAACAAAACCCTTTTTATTATGAAAGTGAAAACAGATTTTCACAAAATCACGTCAATTAATTACAAATATATAAGGTAAGGAAAATGACTGCATAAATATTCACCCCTTTTAAAGTGACTGACCTAATTCAGCAGAGGTCCAGCTAGATGATGCAAGCAGTGTCACAAATAGTGAAATGGAGATCAGTTTGTAGTATAAAAACATCTGTGTCTGGAAGGTCCCGTACTTGGTTCATCAGTATTCCTGCTAGGCTTACAACATGATGACAAAAGAACACTCCTAGCAACTCAGAGAAAAAATCACTAAAAAGTATGTCAGGAGATGGCTATGAAAAGATTTCCAACTCTCTGGACATCCCAGAGTTCAGGTAATTCCATCATTTAGAAATGGACACAGGAGTATGGCGCTTGTCTAAATCTGCCTAGAGCTGTTGGTCCTTACAAACTGAATAACAAGAAGACAACTGGTGAGGGAGGCCACGAAGACGGGTATGACTCCTCTGAAAAACTTGTGAAAATATACCAATCAGGCATAACATTATGACCACCTGCCTAATATGGTTTAGGTCTCCCTTATGTGGTCCAAAATGCTCTGAACCACTGGGCCTGGACCAGAGGACCTCTCAGGGTGTCCTATGGGGTCTGGACCAGGATGTTGGCAGTGGATCCTTTGGGTACTCTGGGTTGTGTAGCGGGAATCAAATTTGTTCCACTGCATCCTGTTGATACTTTATCAGAAGTTTGGAGGTCAAATCAGCATCTTGGGTGGTTGTCATGTTCCTCAAGATGTTCCTCATTGTTTGGTGTTTTTGTGATGTGGTGGGGTGCATTGTCCAGTGACATTTAGGATTTCCATTTGCATGAAAGTGTGAGTGTGCTTGTTCTGGGACAATGTTGGGTTTTTTCATGTCTAAGTCTCATCAGCACGGATGCCAAAATCCAAGGTTTTCCAGCAGAACACCACACAGTACCAGTATGATCGATGTTATTCACTTGACCTGTCAGTGGTTTTAATGTTGTGGCTGACTGGTGTATAGCTTCTATTAGCAGCTGGCTAATTTGGTGAAATCTACTCGGGTTCTGTGTCTCACTCCATAATGTATGTTTTGAGGCACCTGTTTTATTGAGTTAATTCTGTTCACTTGGCACTAATTTGCATTCATTTTTGTTGTGTTTGACTGAGGTGTGAGTGTTGGTTTTCTTTAGTTAGGATGAAAATTCTGTTAGCCTTTGTTTGGTTTTATTTGGTTTGTTGATTTAGCAACATCCACCAGTCCTGGTTTCCTGTTTGATCACTTTTATGTTAATTTTGTCACTAAACAATAAATTACTTTATCCCAACCGATGATATCTGGTTGTCTTTGTTACACCCTGCTGACCCTAGCGGCTGGGTCGCAACAACTTTACTCACTTTAGCTCTTTGGCTTTTGAGAGTTTGCACACAAAAAAATCCCAATAAATCTCAACTGTGTCCATAGAAATGTCTAGAAAGAAACAGCTGAGTAAAGAAACAAGAGTACAGATACCTGATAATTATAGTAAAAATCTATTCTGATGAGGGACTGTTTATATAATAATCATGTTTATTTTGTTGTGAAGTATACCAATGAACCTATGATCTTTTTTGTACATATTTGATCTAGCTTCCAAACTTTTGGCCTGAATAACACATTTAAGACTCACTGCTATTCACATTTTCTGCTAACCTCCAAACGGTGCAGCTGATTCCAAAACAAACACAAACAGTGCGTTGCGTTCCAGCCAGGACGTTGGATGTGAACCCATGTGGTGATGTAAGGAGGAAGTCTGAAAGCTGCCGTCAGGTGTCGGAGGACGCAGTCAATCTCCAAAACCTAACGAATAACATTAGCAGCAGACGTGGTGACGCACCGTCAGAGCCCTGCGGGGTTAATGTGGGGCTGACGGAGGGAATAACTTTAGAGGATTAGGACTGTCATCTGTTTGGATTACAGGGAGAGCTTACCTGCCCATCTGTCACCTTCAGGCCTTCACATCCAGGGCGCCTCACTCCTCGTGTTCATTTATTCAGGCAGATTAAAAACATGACACTATGGTAACCACATATCAGTCACTGTGTTCTCTGTGTAAACAAGCCTTTTAGAGGAGGAGGGTGAACTCACAGAAAGTCATCTTAGATTCCTTTCAACAGTTTAGCTCACAAATTGATATACCCTGGAAAATGTGTGAAATATTGTCCTTTTTGTTTTTAGAAAATATTTTGAAAAATCTTTGTTTCATTTACGGTTAGTGGTCAGACAAAGTTATTTATTGTCACACAGTTGTATTTTCTCAGATGCATTTGTAGGTTTTGAGAAATGAACTTCTCAGTGCAACAGAGTTTTTTGTTTTTTTTTAATTCCTTTGTATTAAAGTAGAACAAACACTTTTCAAAGCCATCCCGCATACCAGATTGGACCCTGTGGAAGGCTGGTATTGACCCGCAGGCCGCATGTTTGACACCCCTGCTATAGCTGGAGACAACCTCCATGCCAAGGATGGTGACCGGTCCTGGTGTGGACTTCTTCCTCCTGAAGTCAATCACCATTTCCTTGGTTCTAGAGGTGTTCAGTAGAAGGTGGTTGAGGTTGCACCAGTCAGCAAAGACTGATCCCTGATCATGTCCCTGTAAATATGGCATTTCTGTTTGTTTCGTGTAATTTGCTAAAGTTACCACAGTTCTAAAATACAGATTTTGATACAAAATCTGTATAAATGTTTTTGAGACTGATACTGAAAGAATATCACAGCATAATAATCATAATTGGACCAGCAGGTTTAAAACAAGAAACCTTTTCTAAGTGAGGAGGCATAATTTGCATCAAATGCATCAAATGGAAACATTTATGTTTAATATTGTACATGGTCCCTTCTTAAATAAACTCATAATAATAAAAAAATTTTTTAACAGACTTTTCTTGTGTAAGCACAAAGTGCAACAGCTCATGACAGTATGCTTGTTTTGTTCTTTTCTTTTCTTTTTTTGCTCATTCTGAACATTTAAATAATTTTTTTTGACAAATTTAGTCATTTTGTACATTTGAAGTCAACTTAGGAAGATTTTTGTTATTTCTAACAATTTTTGTGTGATTCTGGACAATTTTAGTGTCGTTTTGGATCATTTTCAAGTCATTTTAGACAAATTTTGAGTCATTTGGGATGGTTTTTAAAGGATCTTGGACAAAATTTTCATATAAATGAACCGCACAGGCTTGATATCTAAGCCGATCTGTTTTGATTTAGGACATTCAAAATATTTCTCAATATACAGATTTAGTGGAAATCAAGAAAATAGTTATAGATATGTAAACTGTTGAGCCTTCAGATCATCACTTTAAACATTGTGTGGCTTCAGTATATAAACATTTTATTTTTGTTTAATGTATTTTTTAGTGTCTTACGTAACACTGACAGCACTGCAAGTGTTGTTATTAATGTCAAAACCCTTTGAATTAAACAATAACTTAAACCTCAGGAGGCGGGCAGTTCTTTCATATCATGGTGGAGACAAACTGTGGCTACTCATTCAGAAATTACATCTTGAGGTTATCTGTGATTATGAGTTCTACCTGGCGGGCACTGAGCTGCGATCACCGGCGATTCATTCTGCACAGGCTGATTGAACAAGACTTGTTTACTCGGAGGAAATTTGATCCAGCTTTATTTACGCAGTACCACTTTACAGCGTATGACGTCTGAGGACACGTCACATACTAAGGTCAAGCACTCATAGTATTAAATTCTAGCGAGAAAACACAACAATGGTCCAATGATTTCCTTTAAGTAGACACTCGGGGAGGGTGGGAAGAAAAGATTCCTTTTCAGTGGAGAAACTGGCTCAGAAAGCTTCAACAGGTCGGGGTGAAGGGATTGTGGAGATGGAAAAGGACAGTAGTGTGGGCTATGTGAAAGGAAACATTGAAATGATTAAAATCATATCTTTTCATTAAAGGATTGGTTCACATTTTTGTAAAGCACGTTTTACTTGGTGTAGTTAATCCTGTCGTTCATAAAGCATCCCTTTCTAACGGACTTCACTCTGTGCAAAAATATGTTCTTATGTTTATCTGAAGTCGATATGAGGCCTCAGATAATTGGATAACACGTGCGTCTTTGTGTTTCTTTGTTGAGCTGCAGTGAAGGAATAGCAGGCAAAAGGGAACATATCAGAACTATGAAAGATACTAATGTGATTTGTCAGAGTGTAAATTTTGTCCTCTGTCGCATTTATTTCTTACAGGTCGGTATAATCATGAGGAATGATTACAACAAACTAAAGCTTCTCAGAGTTCATTTTAAATCTTTTGCTTTAGACCAAATCGAGATTTAAGATATCTTGGAAATGAATTTTTTTTTTCTTTTTCTACTAGCTGTTGCCAGTAATTGATTCTTATTTGCACCTTCCAATACTAAAGCATACTTGAGGGGGTTAGAAGCAGAGTGGTCTAACTCACAAAAATTCCAACTGAGTTTTATATCATTTCTGTAATATTTTACAGAAACAAAAGCTATTAGATGAACAAAACAGCCCAAAATAAGACTTCCTGCATCAAAATGAAGGAACTGACTCTTAGATCTAACAGGAGCTGCTTTCCCCAGGAGCACCAGCAGCATGGTTTGGAGATTTGGGGATTCATTTGGTTCTGTAATGTATAGTTAGTTAAATAAAGCGGGCGATATTCAAATATTATGCGTTTCCATGCAGAAAAAAACGCCCCTCTGGACACGTACCATAAGTGTGACCGACGAGATCACAAACCAGCTTCCTGTTGGACGACTCCTCACAGATATTCTCTGGTTGTGCGCACTGACAAATTCACTAGCACCTTCTGCAGCTGATCGCAAACAATTTCACATACTAACAAGCCTGATGTGATGTTCTGGAGCTTGGGTGTTGACACGTCTTTAGATTGTGGGAGGTAACATGCTGTCTGAAGCTATTTCTTAAGTGACAGATGGTGGAGTTGTTAGCGTCTGAGTTCCTGACTTCAGCTCTATCTGACGTACCAGCATCCATCAGTCAACGACAAACCCATTTTCTTCTTTCTCTTGTCATATTTTGCTCTATAGGGATTGGCAATGTTGATGGACATTTTTGGGACACCTCCATTTACGTCTGAAATGATTTTTTTAGATGACAAATGTTAGAGTTGTGGACATTCACCAACATGCCAACAACTCATTCTCTTGTCATCTGTGCCACTGTGTCATTTGAATAAAGCTGTTTATTAAGGTGGACTGGTCACACTATCTGATCCTTTACAGCCAAAGATTGTTGAGAATTTGTCTGTTTTTGCCTAAATGTAACCCTGTTCTGAACACAAAAACAGAAATCAGATTTTTAACTTTCCCTCCAAGGCAGCAAAGAAGACCTTTTGCCTGCTGCATTTATATTTTTGTTCAATTTTTAAGGGGGTGGTGAATATTTTTTTTTAACATTTCACTCAAGGGAAGTTGTCAGTGCTGGTGCTGCTCTTCCAGTATTATGCACAAATGAATTTTAAATGAGCTGAATTGCTTATTTTTACAGGCAAGATGACACTCTTTGGAAATTTTCTGCACTCACTCGCGGGTGGATATTTCTACAGTGACTGAGCAGAGTTCAGAGTTCGCCCAGCGTTTTCTCGGGCAGAGTAACACCGAGGAGGAGGAGGAAGAGGAGGAGGATGGTGCTGTGTTGGAGGTGTGATGAAGATTTTGAAGAAAATGTGCAGGAGGAAACTGTCTGAGGCTAGCTGCTCACACCTACACGCAGAATGAACCAGTAAACCTTGATATCTGCTTACACGACGACTACACATCCAGTCTGGACTCTTTCTCTCTGCTCCTCTGTCCCCTGCAAACACTTCCTGATGCAATTAGCACATCTCCAACCATCCTGTTACTCATGCACGACTGTTGCCAACCAGCGGCTCTCATTATCTGTGGGAGGTTAATTGACACTGGGTGATCTCTCGCAGATGCTGCAGCACCAAACCGAGCCCACATCACAGAAACCCTGTCCTCACAAACAACATTCTTTGATTTATCTCTCTCTCTCTCTCCATCACGGCGCTCGGCCCACTCTGTCCTCTTTATCTGCCTCTTCATCGCTCTCTAGCTCCCTTTCAGCTGATGGAGCTTATTGTGGACAAATAGGCTTAGCAGCATTGCTATGGCAACGGCGAATCGTAAAAAAGCTACACAAGCACTTCATCAGGGGCCGTGATCCAGCGGCTCCCATTGGAGATGGTGCCCCCAACCTCCAGCAACAAGTAAAGGCAGGCCAGAGAGGCTCCCGGGAGGAGGAGAGAGGTGGAGATAACACTGACAGCAGAGGAAGGAGAGAGAAACCATTTCTCTTCTCTCTCTCTGCTTATCTCTCACACTGTCTCGTCTCTCTGAGCATCCATCCAGTCTTCTGCTTTCTCAGGACTTCCTTTATAATTCTGCTCAACGGCGATTTTTCTTCTTTTCTTGTGGAGTGTAAGACTAACTTAGGGAAAAGAAAAAGAGGTAAGAAATTACTTTTTTGTATAAAACTGCTCATTCTGAATTCAAACAGCAACAAGCTGCTTTAAATGTGCCTCTCAATAACGACGCCTGTTGTTTAAATCTGTAAAAAGTGATCAGTCTTGAGATGAGAGATGTATTTTTGAATAAAAAGGGAATTTCAAAAGAAAGTTCAAGGCAAGAAATGTGTTCTTCTTCTGCATTTATTTCTGATATCAATAATATTAATGATAATAATATCTCAAACATACTTTACAGGCAAGTAATAAAAACAAATACAGTCAAATAGAATAGAATAGGTATGAAAGCATAAAAATCCATTAAAAATAGCAGAGAATAAGAGGCATACTGCAACAATTACTCAATTTAAATAACTACTAGATAGAAAAAAGATCCAACGACCGCTATTGATAATGCAGGTAATTTATTTGAGGAAAGGTGTGAGGATTTGCTGATTTTGCTTGATGGTAAATTTTATGTTAAATATGTAGTAAGGAAGCTGTCTCAGATATTTCTCAGTTTCTTTCATCTGTTACAAGTCAAACAATTAGTTGAGAAATTGAAAAATGTAATAATCTGATAATAAACTAATTTAGATGGATCCTATTCTTATTTATAAATTCTACTTGTTCATTGTTTCTGTACACAAATGCATCCATTAAAACACAATTTAATGCATCTAGTACGCAGTTGCATTCCTCAGGTGATTGTTTTGGATCCATTTTACAGGCTTAGTCACCACAGAGTTAAACCGATGAGGACAGACAGCCAGGTCTGCCACTAATCTCAGCATGTTGCTGTGTTTGTTAATCTGGACCAATTCAATTCAGTTCAATTCAGTTTTATTCATATAGCACCAATTACAATTCAAATCATCTCAAGACACTTTACAGAACCCAAATGGCCTGAACCCCTAGAGTAAGATTTAAAGCAACAGTGGCAAGAAAAAACTCTTTTAACGGGAAGAAACCTTAAGCAGAACCCTATTCGTATGGGAGGAAGCATCTGCTGTTGGCCGGCTGGGTTGACAGGGACGGAAAGGTGGCATACATGCATGATGCATGATAGGAATAACATAGATGATACAAACAAAGTACAAGCCAACCTGGAAGCTGATTCTGAAGGTTACTATTATGGTGTAAGGCTCTAGCATTAACTGCACTACATATATAGCTGGTAGTAAAATTCAAACAGTGTGTATATGAGCATATCAAGTATAGTGAGGGTGATGCAAAGCAGACTGGTGGAAATGGACAACTGGTGAGTTAAAGGACATCTAATGGTCAAAGATAACTCTAAGGTTCCTCACAGTATTACTGGATGCCAAAGTAATGCCCTCCAAAGTAACTATTTGCTGAGTTTCTGAGATATTTGGGGCCAAATTTAATGCCTTCAGTGTTGTCTGAATTCAGCAGTAGGAAATTACAGGTCATCCAGGTCTTTATGTCCTTAAGACAGTCTTGCAGTCTTGCTGGCTGATTAGTTTCATTTGGTTTCATAGATGAATACAACTAAGTGTTGTCAGAATAACAATGGAAATTAATACAGTGCTTCCTAATAATGTTGCATAAAGGGAGCATGTATAATGTGAACAGTATTGGTCCTAAGACAGAACCCTGAGGAACTCCATGATTAACCTTAGTGTGTTCAAAAGAGTCATTGCTGACCTGCAGGAACTGGAACCTGTCTGATAAGTACGATTTAAATCGGTCCAGTGTTGTCCCTTTAATGCCAATAGAATCCTCTACTTGCTGTAATAAGTTTGTGGTTGATGGTGTCAAATGCTGCACTAAGGTCCAACAAAACAAGTCTAGAGACTAGTCCATTATCTGATGCTATGAGAAGGTCATTAGTGACTTTCACCAGAGCTGTTTCTGAGCTATGATGCACTCTAAATCCAGAAACTCTTCAAACGAGCTATGGCTTTGTAAGTGTTCACATAGTTGATTTGCAACCGTTCTCTCAAGCATTTTAGAGAGAAATGGGAGGTTGGATATTGGTCAATGGTTAGCTAAAATATCTGGGTCAAGAGTAGGCTTTTTAAGTAAAGGTTTGACTACAGCAACCTTGAGAGCCTGTGGTGCATAGCCTGTTACGAGAGAGAGATTAATCAGATCTAACACTGAAGAATTAATTAAAGTTATAGCCTCCTTGAACAGTCTAGATGGAATAGGATCTAAAAGACGTGTTGATGGTTTGGATGTAGAAACTGTTGAAATTAGTTCAGAGAGATATATAGGAGTGAAGAAGTCTTAACATCCATCAGGTCTTACAGCCAATTCTAAAATAACTGTACTCAATGATAGATTTGTGGCAGTTTTAGGAAGGGTGAGATTAATTTTTTTCTCTGATCATAACAATTTTATCTGTAAAGAAGCACATGAAGTCATTACTGCTCAGAGCTAAAGGAATACAAGGCTCAACAGAACTCTGACAGTCAGCCTGGCTACAGTGCTGAAGAGAAATCTGGGGTTGTTCTTGTTCTCCTCTATTAACAATAAACAATATGCTGTCCTGCCATGACAGAGAGTTTTTATATATAAATTACTAGACTATTTTTCCAAGCTACGTAAACCTCTAAACCAGTGGAAATACTTCCTTTCCAACTTTTAAAGTCTACAGTAACACAAGACTTTATAACAGCTGAGCAACACCAAGCAGCTGAGGTTTGGAGGACAAAGGGATTAAGCCACAAATATAGAGGACACTTACTAAATAGCCAAAAATGAAACTAAATTTAAAAGCATAAAAACAGAGAAAACATGTGCAGGTGCAACACAAAATGATGCGTAACCTGTTGCTGTTAAGGCATTCACTGTGCATGTTTTACAAAACGGTGCTTCTGAAAATCTTCTGAGGATAATAGTTTTTATTATTTTTGTCATCAGTTAACTTTTCTATTATTTTTCTTAATGTAACATTCCAGAATATGTATGAAAAAAGGGAAAAATACCCACTTAATTACACTCACTTCATCAATTTGCTTGTTTTTGAGCAATCCAAAGTCAAATGTTGTCTAAATTGTTGCTTCAAAAAAGAATTATATTAAACACTGGCAAATCTTTTATGAAAAAATGCAATTTACCTGAGATCAATGTGAGATTTTAAAAATATCCTGTTCTGTTTGACCAACAGTCCCCATTAATCTCACAGCAATACATCAGAAACAACAGCAGCTAATCCTCACATTTGAAAGGAACTGGACCATGTGTGGCTTTTTTCAGTTTGCTATCATGAAAGAAAAGCAGCAAATATTCACATTTTTGTTATGAAACCTAATTAAACGTTGGAGTTTTAATTAATGACTCACAATGCATGAAACAGTGTTGTGTTTTTTTGTACTTCCACCAAAAAACATGCAGACAAAAGACTCGGTGTTGGTCGGTGTGGGAGTAGATATGACACCTGTGGAACAAAGAGCCGATGGAGGATGAGACGAAGGATGGTCTCTTTGGGGAAAATGTCCAGATGTGAAACACACTTCAGAGGATATGATGTTTCAATTGATGCAAAATTATGCAGTGTTAATGTTTGTCTGAAAAATGAATGCTGTGTCACTGCACCAAGCTGTATTTTTTCATATTACTTTGCAAAAAAAAAAAAAGAAGAGTGAAGAACACATTCAGTTTTGTTTATACAGAGCCAGTCCACAACATAAGTCACCTCAGGGTACCTCCCATAGTAAGGCCAAGAACTTAAACTATTATATGGCACAGCAAATCCAATGATCCCTTAAGCTAGCACTACCAGTGGAAAGAAGCAACCTCTTCAGGCAATTACATGTTCAGTGTAACAGCTCTGTGGTGGTGTTTTTTTTTTTTTTTTGGTCTCACATTTCAGACTCTGCAAAGTACAGATATACACAGACTTCAACAATACACCACAAATGCAAACATTTCAACATCGTGATAATATAATATTCTGATTTTCCACCTACCATCACATCTCTGAGATGCTTCCCTCTGGTGGTCTCTCTTCAGGGGACGGTGAAGGAGGACAATGGCCTCCTGGTTCAACTGGAATGAGCCTTATTACCGGACGCCCCGCCGGGACCCATCCGACGTGGTCACCGACACCCTGATGGTGGAGTTCGGCTGGCAGCTGAAGGAGGCCGAGAGGCTGCAGAAGGAGAGGGAGAACGAGTACCGACGGCTGAAGACCGGTGTGGACTACAGCTGGCTGGCCAGCACGCCTCGATCCTCCTTCAGCATCAGCACGGGGGAGCGGCTCGGCCTGGAGGACCTCTGCTCCAAGGTGCCGCCATCCTGCTGTGGCATCGTCATACTCAAGTAAGGAGGCACAAAAAATGACATTTAGATAACCTTTTGAACTTTATTTGTATATTAAATGCTAGTATTTAATAATTATACTCCTCTACATTTATCTGGCAGGTACAGTTACTTACCTAGCATCACCTATAACTCACAATGGACAATTCTTCATTGCAGGAACTTGCAGGCCTTTGTACAGCCTCCTCAGGGGTAATTTATAGTGAAAAAAAAGAGTATCTACTCCAAGAAAGGTATTACTGACAGGCTGGAAAACTGTTGTGCACATCTTGACCCTGACTGATTAAACTCAGAGAGAAGAGAGCATGTACACAGAGGTCTAGGGTGCCCTCAAGTTCCTGCAGTGGAAAACAGCTCACCGACGACTGGTGACTTTCAACTGCAGGAAATCATCGGAATCATATAAAGAAAATGTCCATGTTCTTTCAACCTTTCTGTATCTACTGCAGCATAACATCTGAGAGCTTTGAACAAAACAAAATAACAATCTCAAGCTGTTACTACTAGACATAAAACTTCAGTTCAATGAACACCTAGAAATAGAACAATATAGGTTTTGTTATGCTACCTTATATGCTGAACTTTATGTTGAAGATGTTGATGCTAGAGAGGTAAAAACTCAACCAGTCAGCATTGTCTTCTACAAGTTAACCCAATCATTGTATAGACACATAGCAGCTACCATGTAGTGGGTATTATACTCTCCTCCTAAAAATGTCCTTGAATGAAGTTCTACAGTGGCAGTTTTTGTGGTCGGGACATGCATAAAAGTTCAGACTGCACTAAAATGGGTCACAAGTTCCCACAGTGGCAAATGGCCTAATGCTAACATGCTAATGTGGGTAATGTTGACCACCCATGTATTTGCTAATTACGACAGTACAGTCGAGGAATAGGAATGTCATTAGTTTTTCAGGTGAACCAAAGTATTTAGACCAATTTAAATTTTCACTTACTGATGATGCTAGATGGTGATTACAGCTGGTCAGGAGAATGACATCAAGGCTATCATCTGTTTGGACAATACAATGAAAAAGTGTCCACCTCATGGTGACACCAATGGATTTATTATTTGGGCACCATTAATGTTTGTACAAAATTATCTAAGATCCAGGGATGTTCCATCCTGGACCAAGAGAAAGACAGAGTGTGACCAAGGCTCTCTGCTGAGTACTAGATATGTATGTGTTGTTAGCAGTTTCACTAAAAAGATTTGTCTTTTATGAAGTTGTTTGGTAAAATGATACAATATTTTTCAATAAGTTACAATAAGTTAAGCATTTTGTTTTTTATTCTTTCTCCTTCCATCCATCACCTCACTAACAGTCAGACTGTAACTCTTTGAAGGGTTTTTAATCCCTATTTTGGGAACCACATCAACATCAACTATTTATTTAATAATGTGATATTTATTACATCACTCAAAGAGGTCACACAGAGTACTTAGTTGTCCTTTAAGTCCATTTTTCCAACCGAAGGGTTGCTGGTTCGATCCTCGGCCCGTCGTGCTCATGTCGAGGTGTCCCTGAGCAAGACACTTAACCCCTAATTGCTCCTGGTGGGTCGTGGTTAGCACCTTGCATGTCAGCTTCCGCCATCAGTGTGTGAATGTGTGTGTGAATGGGTGAATGTGACGTATTATGTAAAGCGCTTTGGGTACCTTGCAGGTATAGTAAAGCGCTATATAAATACAGACCATTTACCATTTACAATTTTTTGAATAATACTTGTACTTCAGTATAATTTTGAATGAGTTTTTCCTTTTAGTACAATATATTTTTACACCGTTGCATTGGAGCAGCATATTAGAATTTCCTAATTGTAAATAGTCATGTCATCAATATCCAAGTCAGGACAACTTCCAATAATTATGACTGAGAAAATAGTTCTGATTTATCTATCACGAAGTGAAAAGTACTGAAGTCCCAGTCAAAATAAGCAAACATGGAGGTTAGAGATCGGCCACACTCTGAGCAACCAATGTTTTTGTTCATCGAACTGTGATTACATTTTGTTCAAATAACACTCCTGTAGACAGGAAATAAGATTTTCTGCAATGAAGTCAACTCTGAGTATCCCTGACTAGCACAGTTCAATGTATTGTCAATAAATTCCTTGATATATTTCAGTGCTCACCAATCTTCACCCCAAGATCTTTTTCAGAATATAAACGAAGCAGTTGTGTTTTTTTAACTGGGCTGGTAACAAATTAAACATATCAGTAAATCTATATAATATCAAGATCTGCTGAACTTGGTTTTCGTTTCTAACCAACTTCATGTCCAGCTACTGGTCCAGCAGTAGTCAGAGAGCAACGTTCTTCCACTGAGTTCTAAATGAGCCTGTCCTGGTCTGACCTTTTCTGCTGCTTTCAGATCTGTCTGCGCTGTGTTTCCATTTGGGTTGATGTGGGAAGACAGTCTTGAACTGCCACAGACCTCTTGAAAACAGTAACGTTACGTTGATGGGTACAGATTCTGTTTTTAAGACTAACGGCCATCAGAAGTCAGAGTTGAATGATGAATCAGTGACACTTCTTCCTGCTCACACCACCTTCTGATCCAGCTCAGACTGACACATAGAGCTTATCTGTGCAATGCTTGTTTGGCTGAATTCCATCATCGTGTTAGTCCAATGTGAGCCGGCTGCTCTGTTGGCCCTGCATTCCTTTTGCATATGTTCTGGTCCTGTTCAAGGCTTAGAAAGTACTGGTCAGCAATTTTCAGAGCAATTTCAAGAGGGCTAAATGACTGAATTAATGGTTGCCCTTTGACAGCAATTGTCAGTGTGTACACAGTCTCGCTCCACTCCAGTTTCTGACATTATAGCTTTCCTAATGTTCCTGACCGGCTGAAGGACACAGCTATTCAGGAAATCTACCACTTCACCCCCACACTTGACATACCCTAGTGACACCATGTACTTCGTGCAGCTGGTGCACATCAAGTTTGTCCTCAAAGGGTCAACAACTCATTTTCATGTGGTTGCAGATGTTTGACATACACCAGTCAGCCACAACATCAAAACCACTGACAGGTGAAGTGAATAACATTGATCATTTTGGTACTATGTGGAGTTCAGCTGGAAAACCTTGGATTTTGGCATCCTAAATGTCACTGGTCTACCCCCGCAAGAAAATGCACCCCACCCCACCCCATCCCATCGCAAAAACATCCAACAATCAGGAACATCCGATTTTGATTTGACCTCCAAACTTCCTAGACCCCATTCTGATCAAGCATCAACAGGATGCAGTGGAGCAAGTTTGATTTCCAGAGCCCCCACTGCACAACCCAGAGCATCCAAAGGATCCACTGCCAACGTCCTGGTGCCACACCCCATAAGACACTGTCAGAGGTCCCCTTGTCCTTATCAGGTGGTTTTCAGCATTTTTGAACGCATAAGGGGGACTAACACAATATTAGACCAGTGGTCATAATGTCATGCCTGATCGGTATATGATTGTCAGAAACGGCCTCTATTGAAAAGCAACACCAGACCTATCAATGCTTGTGCCGACTTGGCGATCTGGAACGAGACTAAGAATCATCCTCTTAGGACCACGAACATCTCACTGTAGTAAAACATTTAGCTCTAAACAGCAGTAACAAACATCACCATCCTTTAGCCCCATTACTCACATGGAAGTTCTTGGCCTCAAAATTTAACTCTTGTGCATTTTCACAAGTCCAGAGTAAGACTTGCAGTGCTTAACAGCGGTATGACGTACACCTAGACTTTAGAATGGGAGCGTCACACAGAAAACCTGTCTTAGTAGGGTACTGGGTCAACATGTACTGTCAGAACAGCTTTAGTCTTTCTTGGCATTGATTCTACAAATCTCTGAAGCTCTACTGGAGGGTTGAATGCTTCTCTGATAGATATTCCCTCAGTTCGTGCTTTGAAAAAACTGGTCCAAAATTCCCCATGTGTTAGGCTGACAGCTGGTGACTGTGAAGGCCATAGCTTGTGATTGACATCATTTCATCAAACCGTCTTCCTGGAAGAGACAACTATCATTGGCATAGAAAAGTTTCGGTGCAGGATAAAGGTGATCACTCAGAACGACTTTGTACTGATTTGTAGTGACTCTTTCATCTAAGAAAATAAGAAAAAACAAACTATGCCAGCAAAATACGGCCCCAACACTGAACTCCTAAAGGGTTTATTTCCTGCAACCCTAACATAGCATCACTGTTTTGTAACTACTGACAGACACTTCTTGCCTGGCAGTCTGATCACATTCTTCACTGATATTCTTAGTCAATTCTGCTTTTTTTTTTTTTACATATCACACTAATCATCATACATACTGATGACCCTGTTAAAGGATGTCTTTCCCATAGATCTAAATGCAGATGTCACTTTAGTCAGAGAAGTTAGATACTGTTCTAAATTGGTGTTTTTAGCTATTAGAACAGCTAAAAGAACAGAGATTTTCTTAATGCTGAAACAAAATCATGAAATTTCAGTTTCTCTTTGGCTCACTGTAGCAGTGATTACCGTCCTAATTTGTCAGACGAGCTCCAGTGCCTCTTCATTGATGCCACCTACGTAACGTGTTAGACTGATTTGATTTTAAACTACCCTGAATGCCGCTACAGTTAATTTTCAAGCAAGTGTTCAAGTCAGTTGCATAAACTTTGCATAAGTGCTGCTACTTGCAGAACCTTAAACTTTCAGCCATGCATCCAACACATTTAACTAAATATTTAACAATTTTTCCCATTTCTTCTAGAGACTTTCCCAATTTATGTATTGTTCTAGCTCACTATTTTATACATTGCCTATCACAATGAAACCATTTTCCCATTTTTTTTTTTAGAAAATCAGACTCCTTCATTAATCTTTTATCCAACATTTGACTTCATTTTAATTTTATCTGTATCCTTTTCAATCATTTATTTATTGTTCTTAGCTGACTTCTTACATTTCTCTGCTTTTTTTGGCTACCTAGGTCACACTTTTGTTTTTAAACCATTTGGAATTATGGAATTTAACAAATGAGTAAAGCTATAATCTTTCTATCTCCACCTCTTGGAAGTACCTCCTGTGGTATTCGTGGCAGGCAATTACTACTCTCCAGTCTTAGGATCAACAATTTTAGGTAATTGTACTTTTTTGGGTTAAAAGGACAAAATGATATTACAAGTATGTTTGTGTTCATATGACTTAAAGCCACTTGAGGGTCGTCTTTGGTGCAGATGACTAAAGTTTTGTTCAGGGAAGCTGCTCAGCTGGCCAACTTCCCTGCCGTCCTACACATGACTCTATAATGCTTCAGCATCTCTGTCCTCTAATCTGCAGCTAGGATACCCTGAGCTCATCTTAGCATCTGTTCGTAGAAAGCTGCTGAGGTCTCGGGTGTCTTGTTAGAGCTCGATGGCGTTAATGTGGTTGAGCAGTGAGGTGGTAAGTGCTAAGTGGAATCCATCAACACAGCAGGGACCGAATGGAGTGCATTTTTTGTGATTTTAATTAGCTGCATGCAGGTGGAGACCTGACTTGTTAGGTTGACTGTGAAGTGTAATTAACAGCTCTTTGAGATACTTAGGAAAGAATCTGATTGTTTGATTTTTAATGTTTATTTGGACCCCATCCATGAGTAAAACGTGGGTGAGTCCTGGATAGAAACAGGTCAATAATGAATTGAGGAAATAATAGTAAATAAACAAACTATTATGTCAAAAGACATAAGTAGTGGATTTATGACTAAATCCACTACCATTCAAAAGTGTGGGGTCACCCAGACAATTTCATATTTTCCAAGAAAACGCACACTTTTATTCATGTGCAAACATAATTAAACAAGAGTTTTCTAATCATCAATTTGCCTTTCAACACCATTAGCTAACACAATGTAGCATTAGAACACAGGAGTGATGGTTGCTGGAAATGTTCCTCTGAGATATTCCATTAAAAATCAGCTGTTTCCAGCTAGAATAATCATTTACCACATTAACACATTAACAATGTCTACACTGGATTTATCATTCATTTAATGTTATATTCATTGAAAAAAATATATTTATAGGGTTTTTTCTTGTATTGACCCTCAGTCTATGCTGAGACGTACTTTAAAGCTGCACTGTATTTCATTGGCAGAGTTTGAGATTGACCAAAAGTGATCTTTTAGTGTTTCTAATTGAAAAAGAGGCCCTTTCTAGGATCATAAATGCATGTCTTACATCAGATCTAACAAAAATATCTTAACTCGAAATGCACAATTTGCTTTTTTCAGAGACTATTTGCTTCTAACAGAAATGAGATTGTGAAATTATAGTTTCACTCTCAACTGCTGACTTTTTCCCTCATCTCGTGTTTATTTTTCATTGAAACCCAAAAAGATGGTTAATCAATTTGAGAGCATCTGGACATTTCTGTCGTATATTTTGTGTTTTGGATAGTTGGGCAAAATTTCCTTCAGTTCTCGCTTTAATCAAGAGTATTTGCACTTTAACTGATAAAATTCTAATCCTAATACAGGGTGTCTGGAAGCATAGGAAATCTCATTAACTATTATTTTTTTTGCCTCCACAGATTAAACATGGCTTTGTCGAAAGAAGAACGAGTTGAACTGGTACTTCTCAGTGGACGTGAAGGATGGACGTATAGAAAGATCAGGTTAGGGTTCAGGAAGTGATTTTTTTGAGGCTAGCATGAATTTTATCCATGACCAATTCTTTAGTTTCAGCCGATACATTTGGTCATTCAGAACGGGGTTTGTTCATGACACTGCCCGTTTCTTTAACCTTTCTAAAGACCTTTGCCATAGAGGAAAAGCCAAGTGAAATCCTCCTTGGATGACGTGTGTTAAATTCATATACCGTCTTTTGATATGTTCATCCTTCATATCCACTGAGAAGTACCAGTTCAACTCTTTCTTCTAAACCCATATTTGATCTGTGGAGGCAAAAAACTTCTAGTTAATGAGATTTCCTGTGTCCAGACTTTAGGGACACCCTGTCCAATCAACAACAAGTAAAGCTAAATTCAAAAAGACACACAATAACACTAATGATTCATGTGTGATCTGAGCTCACATGCTGGTCTGAGTGAAAGGAAAGCCAATCACCGGTTAACTGGACACACTTACTGGGAAGCAGGTTCCCAGGCTGATTCTATTTAAAGGCTTGTTTAGACCTCAGCCACCTCTTGTTAGGAAGACGAGGACGGGTAATTGGGAAATTGGCAGGGGTGTGCTGGTCATGCACATGGGGGGCAGATGACTGTGATCCAGACTGCTTTTTTAACATTTGCCATCATGTGGGTGTTTTTTTTTCTCTGTACAAAAGCAAGAATAAAACCATGAAATTTTTTGTAAGAACCTTAACCCACATGCTTGGAAACACCCGGGATACTGCAGATGAGTTGACATCCGTTTATCAACACAGTCGTGTTTTTTGTTCTGTCTTTGTTCTTTTGTTGCATTAGATTGTTGTTGTTGATTGATTGGCTCAGCTTACACATCAATGGCAGCATTTTTATTCCATGTTTTATTTGTTGTTTGCTAACCCTACTCTAATCACAGTAACAGGGTTGCTAATCCATGCTAATGTGATCTTTTTCTCAGCAGTAGAAGCTAGATATTTAGCTAGTTGTTACTGCTGACCAAGAGGACAAACTGACTGATGGAAAACAGTCCAGAAAAAAATAAGAAAAAATTGTCATCCTGAAAATGTCAGGTAGAGTGAGACATTTAATCAAGACTGACAATGTTATGAAAATATAAAAAATAGAAGAGAGGATATAGCTTTACTCTACTCATTCTTTTGGAAAACTGATGATGTTAATTCCAGAGTTTCATGTTATTCACTGTTTTCTTCTTCTTCTACCAGCTAAAAGGTTATGCTGACAGGGTTGTTGTAGGACAAATGTTCCATGCATAATAATTATTTAAAATATTATGTTGATTAAAAATATTCCAACAATTACAAGTGGCATGGAAAATAATACCAAAAAAGCAGGCTTAAATTTAATTTTAACTGTTTTATTCATGATTCGGTTTGGTCATCAGAGGGGTGGGACAAGAGAAAAATGGCATTTTAGGAGGAACTCCAGACTTATTTGGTACTTTTAAAATAATTTCAAACATTCTTTTCTCTTTCTTTTTAGATTTGGTCTCAATACAAGTAAATTTACACAACAACTGCATGTTTTAGTATTTTGTACATGGATTATTTGAAATTTGATGGTTGGGACATTAAATGTCCTCCAATTCTGGAATGACCCATGATCTGTTTGCCTGATATTGCCTGACAGTTTATACAACCACACAGTCTCTGCAGTATTTACCGTCAGCTCACTCACCTGTGTTTTGTTCTGCTGCGCTCAGGTTCAGGGAGGTCATGCAGGCCAACGAGCCCGAGGCCCACGAGGTGCCCGGCCTGTTCCGCTCCGTCCTCCTGGAGGCTCTGGAGCACCTGAAGGAGGAGCAGGAGGCGCAGCGACTCGCCCGCCAGTGGAACAACAAACGCGCCATGAGCATGTCCCTCATTAATTTCAGGTCCAGGATCAAGATCAACCCGTTCGGGAGCACGGCGGGCCTGACCTCCCCTGCAGCCGAGGGGGCGGGACTCAGCGACCTGAAAACGGTGTCGGAGGACGTGGAGAAAGGGATGGACCAGGATGAGAGGCAGAGGGTGTGGAGCATGCCCGACTTCAGATACAAAGGATCCGGCAGCAGCAGCACCAGCAAGGTGGTCTGATGCGGTGTTCACAGGACTGAGATGACGGTCGGACGTTTCAGGGGGATAAACGCTGATCTCCAGGACTGTTGCAGTGTTTCCACGGGGACCAATCTTTCATTCCCCTGACTTTTCAGTACAGAAACCACTCAGCGTTAGATCCTGCTTGTCAGGCTTTTTACTGATATTCTACACATTGACGACAGTTTTGCAGTACTTGAAACCATTTTAACTTTGCTTGAGATTATCACTTCTTGCAGCGATGCCTCTTTTTTTGGTAGAGATTTAACATCCAAGCACTGAGGGCCTGATAGGGTTATTTATATAAATACTTTTTGTTGCAGGAGGAAATTGGCTGTTAGCTCAGAAGTGAATGGTGTTTTATGAAAATATTTTGCATTTAAAGGGAATATAGTGTTATAGACAAAACACAGTTGTGCTCATAACTTTACACACCCTGGGAAAATTTGAGAAATATTGTCCTTTTTTAAATAGAAAATGTGTAAATCTTTTCTTTTATTTAGGGTTAGCAGTCTGATAATCGTATTTGCTCTGACTGTTCATGTTTTCATTAAAGAATGGCACATCTTTTACAAATTCTGCCAGCGTATGTAAACTTATGAGCACAACTGTATTTCACTTGAACGTCACTCTGAAGGTGAATCATGCTCGCCTTCCCGACAGCGCACAAAGACTCAGCAGCATTATTCATCATCCAAGGTCAGCGCACCGAAAGCTTTTCTCCTGCGCTCTTTATTTGCAAGAGCGAGTCATGAAAGTAAAAAAAAGAAAAAAAAAGGAAAATACGCAGAGACATGTCACTAAATGTTGTCAGATGTTTTTAAATGAAATATTTCAAAGTAAAATCTTTCCAGCAGTTTAATTGCTGTTTCTGTTCCATTTCTCACAAAACAAAAATACAACGCACAACAAGTTTGTTCCATCGTCCATATAAAGCTTTCAAAGGGATTCATACAAGGGAGGACTAACAGTGATTGTATTTCATGGGAGAATAAATGCCAAAATGCCAGGAATGAGACTTTCGGTAATTATCAAATGATTAATCCAATGCTCATTTTAGGCAAAACGTACACATTAAAAACTATTAGTTCAGTACACCGCAGCCAGGATTTATTGTAGAAAATGACTGTAAAGTTACCTAGAAAAAATTAAATGGCCTGGTGTTTAAAAAATGCAGTAAGGTTGACATGAATGACTGATGCAGCCAGCATGTAGAGAGGGAATCTGAAACTGATTTACACATCAGAGTCTGCTTGGGTATAACACAAGATAGACGTCATTTAAGTTAGTGTTGGTTGTTTAACGTCTAGAAATCGTCTCCGATCATCTATAGCCGACTCCTCACTTCTACACGAGGCTTGAAGCCATCTGAGGCCGAATCGTTGGTGGTAAAGTTACATTATGGCTAACATCGGACCAGGTACTGACAAGACAGGCAAATGCAGAATAACAGACGGTAACTCTGGTTCTGCTGATTACAATATTTTCTTAAATGGTCTGCTGAGCCTAATTTGGTGGAAAACTCTTTTTTCAGGGCGACATGGTCAAACCACAAGCAGCGCTGACAAGTCTGGAGCTGGCAGGTAACCAATTTTCATCCATCTCACCGTCTACGGCTTACACTATTGCTCAAAAGTTTGGGGTCAATTACAATAGTTCATATTTTTGAAAGAAAAGCAGCTTTTTCCAGTAAAGATAGCATTAAATTAATTAGAAATACAGTGTAGACATTGTGTGGTAAATGACTATTCTAGCTGGAGGCAGTTGATTTTTACTGGAATATCTCCATAGGGGTACAGAGGAACATTTCCAGCAACCATCACTCCTGTGTTCTAATGCTACATTGTGTTAGCTAATGGTGTTGAAAGGCTAACTGATAATTAGAAAACCCTTGTGCAGATATGTTAGCACATGAATAAAAGGGCAAGTTTTCATGGAAAACATGAAACTGTCTGAGTGACCACAAACTTTTGAACAGTAGTGTGTAATTTACCCTTCTTACATCACAATCAGACTAAGCTGAAGAATTGGTCACCTGCACAGCAACACGGTGGTCTGAAAGCAGCTCACTTTGCTGCAGCTCCTTCACTCCGTTCAGCCCGGTGCTGCCCCTCGGTGGCGATGCAGGTTATATACACCACCTCCTCAGAAAACTCTTCACATTTGTTCTCCTGGAAAGCTGAGTTGTTGTTTCCTGAGTTCTGCTGACATGTCCGCGCCCGACCACCAGGACTGGCATCTGCGGCGGCATCACAGGGTGGAGTTCAAGAACTCGAGAAGCTCTGCTCGATTTTTATCCCGCTGTAATAAAAAAAAAGGTGCGTGAGACAATAAACAACCTGCTCACAAACCATAAAAAGGCACATCTGCAGCTCAAAGGTGAGCTTACCTGCTTGTCTTTTTTTGACTTCTTTACTTTCATCTTTATCTTCTTCCCTGAAATCATACTGTACTTTCCTTTTTTCCGGTCCTTCAAGTACTAAAAGAAAAACAAAACCGTTAAAACGATGTTGAACAGCAAAATCACATAATTAGCCTGTGACAAGAACTACAACTTCCAAGGAAAAGCATGGATAAGTAAGGAACAAAAGAATTACATCACTGCTGAAGTGTTTGCATAATGAGTGCAGACCTGAATAGTAATATTTACATCATATTAACAAGTATGTACTAGGGCTGAAAATACCTGAATCCCCTGTACTATACTATATATGTACAATACATTGCAGATGTCTGCCCGTGTTCCACCAGGACAGTTATTTCTGTTGCACAGAGCGCTCACTTCCTGTTTTGATGCTGTAACGCACATGACAGGAGCTGAATCCGATTACTTTACTAATCAATGGAATAATCGATAGAATACTCGGTAGCTGCCGCCATAGTTTGGACTGACAAATATTCTCAAAATTGTTCTAAAATGATGAACATAATAACTCCTTCCCAACTGAAATTCACTATTTATGTCCCCATTTTAAAGAAGAGGTGATTGATGCTGGTGTTAAATTTAATTCTTTTTTTTTTTTTTTTTACACTGCACTTCCACGTTACAGAATTGTCTGGAAAGATATCAGCACATTTTATAGGATCTAATTTAATGATAGAGAGAACATCAGTGTGAGAAAAACACTGTCTACAGATTGGTACTGAAGGTTTTTCTACCTTGGAGATCTGTACAGGTCCCGAGTTCTCCTCTCCTCCTTTGGCTTTCTTGTCTTTTTTACGTTTATGCCGCTTCTCTTTCTTCCCTTTCTGGTTCAGAACACAAAACTGGCAAAACTTAGTTTTCTGTGAGAGACAAAAAAAGTGGCAATCCCAGATGCTAAACGTGGAGGAAATTACCTTTTTGTTCTTCTCCTTTTTCCTTTTTTTAGACTGCTTTCTGGGCTTACTTCGAGAGTCTCCAAACAAAAGAAAAAACAACACACTGAGCCAAATCTAATCACTGGTATTTAGTACTGTAATAAAAAAGCACTCATGGGGCAGATTTATAAAGAACCAAACACAACTAAAAGCATTTGACAGAAATTTATCATGTTAGCATCAGAGAGATTATTAAAAGCATTCCAGACTTTCTATCGTCCATTTACCACTACTGCTGGAGCTGCTCTGACTACGGCTGGATGAGTGTGACGAACTCGAAGAGGACGATGAGGATGATGAGGACGATGAAGATGACGACGATGAACTGGAAGACGACGATCTACTGCGACTGCGTTTCCGTTTCCTTTTCTCTCGTCCTAAAAGAAACAGACGTGCAAAGACAAAATACAAAGATCATTTAGTGGATGAATGAATCCACTGTTTGAAAATAAGATACAACCTGGCTGTATACTGCAAATTTGTCACTAAAGTTTGGAACACCGACTTACAACATCGCACTAAACACTTGTATCCACGCAGCTGTATGTTCATTCAAATAGCCACAACATTTTTATAATTTCTATGTGTGAGACATGGATCTGCTTTTATTACAGTACAAAGTAAAACACTTGGAAGTTCAATGCTGATTTGTCTCCCTGTCTGAAGAATAACAAATCTGAGCTAATGTGGCTGTGATGAAGGACCACAAAACAAGAAATTACAACTCAAGTATTTTCAGACTTTAGCCTAAAAGCAGTTGACTGACAAAATAATGGAAAGGGCATGGGAAAATCGGTCTTAAGCTTCTGTGAACTGACATTTTTATCTAATGTGATGTCTGAAAAGTGCATTAACTTTGCATGCATCTACAGAATTAACCCAAGGTAAAAGACACTGGTGGACATCTTGCCTCTGCTCCTTGATCTCCTCCTTTCGTCTGTTCTGGAAGTGGAGCTCGACACTCTGCACTCCGCTTTTGTTGACTAGAAACACAAAGAGATGTCTATTGTCAGTGTGTGGTGGCAGCCCAGATGCAAGAGGAAACTGGGTTTCACCGGAATCTGATTTGAGCTTCTGGAAAAGCCCTCATGTCATTAAAAAGTGGTCTTACAAACACTGAATTAAAACTGTATCACCCAGTTTATACATTAGACATTCACGCTTACAAGCTGGTGCTGCTCAATTTATCATGTCAGCATTGATATTGGGTTGTGCAAAGTGTATCTACAATACATAAATACAGATGTGCACAATGTACTCATCAAAATGAGCAAGAACAGGAGAGAAAAACTGAAAACAAAGAACTGGTAGAAAAAATATTTACACAGCCGTGTGTAAATATTCCAAAAACAGATTAGAGTTACATTCAGCAGCACAAGTATTTTGTTTGGCCATTTAAATCAGTACCACAATTCTATTCAAAACAAACACTATCATGGATGGCTTGCCAGTGTTACACCAGATAAATAAACTTCTCAATGGAATTTAAGAAAGATCTTCACAGTAAAGAGTCATTTTTCAGTCATTTTAAACTTTTTTTATTGCTGATACAGATGAACTTTCCTACAAAATCATTCATGAATGATTCATTTTTTTCCCCAAATAGAGTTATTCAAGTCATCCTGGGATTCCTGTATATTTTCATATTCCAATATATGTCATAGAAAACCAAATATCGGAATGATCCTATTTTTAAATATTGTGCATCCGTATTTTCCACCACAATGTTGAGGTTGTGTATGTCCTGTTTAATATCCTTGTTTTTTGTTGGTTTTGCAATTCTATACTATGCAATAGCATGCAATGCTACACATACAATGCAACACTGTGCTGCTATACATACTAGGTAGTAGTGTGCAGGGCTATGCAATACAGTGTTTCTTTGCTTTCTCGCAAAACATACTGTGCAATATTATGTCACTGCATACTATATACAGTGACACACACAAGACTGTGACTATGGCCTATTAACATTGTGTGCCTAGCTTGTTTTCAATTACTGTAAATTGTGGTAAATTGTGGTAAATTTATTCATATGCTACCTGTACTTATTCTATTTTAGCTTCTTTATATACTTGAGTCCAGGAGTACCTCCTTAATTTCGTTGTAATGCTGGCAACAGTTGTACAACGACAATAAATCCACTTATGTCTTTAATTAGAAACTTGTATGTAATCTATTGGTCTGTAGTATATCTGTCCAATGGACTGTAATCTTAAAACTTTAACCCAAATGTATAAAATCAAGCGATTTTGACGCTTTAATAACATTACAATCACAGTCTGTGAGCCGCAATCACTTTTTGGCAAGTAGAAAATTGCATTATTTGAGTTGAACTGGTCTTTTAAAGCCTTTTTCTACCTGTCAAAAGAACGGTATTCGTTATAATTTAAGGCATGGAGCAGGCGAGTAATGCAAACATAAGGACAACTGCAAAGAGATAATTTCTTTATGACTGTTTGACTAAATAAAAGCAGCTGCAGACGTGTCCAGCTAATAAGCAACGACGTATAAAACCAAACATCCGGCGGAAGGAGATCGGCTTTTGTCAGACGATCACTTCATAGCAGGACGCCTGACGTATTAAGAAGCTTCTTGTATTGATTACAGACTCGCTAATCGTCCGTTCTGCTGTGCTTAACGTTACACCAGCAGCGCTGCGTTTACTGAGCTAAAGCTAAAACGCGCTACAAGCTATGAAATAAAACTACTAGTGTCGGTAAAAAGAAGAGCTTCTGTACTCACCATAACGACAGAAGAATGCAGTCGATATAGCGTATATTAAATGACACCACAACTACTGGAAATGGGTGTAAAGTATATATTTATTCGCAGTTGTCTCCGGTAAATTAGCACTAGCTGGCAATCTGAGGAGACATTTTGTTTCCCATGATGCACCGCGACCAAACGCTTTAAAAACAAGGGCGCGACAGTCGACACAGCAACCCCGAGCGGCCAAGAAGAGGAAATACAGCCAACACCGTATGAACTTACGTAAGGTTAAGTTTTAAACTACACGATATTTACTCATATAGTACCGGACAAAGTTGTCTAGAAACTTGTTTAATCTTTAGCTGCCAGCTAAAGCAGCTAATCTCGAGGCTATGGCTATCAACTAGCTTAATAGCTAATGCTGTCAAATAAAACAACCCTGCATTTAATCCTAATTTCAGCTAAATATAAACTGTACTTAGTGGTACATCATAGTATTTATCAACAGGTATGAACTGAGTAGTGGGTTCTGTAAAGCGTCTTGAGACAATCTGACTGTAATTGACGCTATATAAATAAAATTGCATTGAATTGAATAGTAAACTGAAAATACTGAAATGCTTCACTTTTCTTCCGTAACAAACTTAAACCATGTACAGACAGTTTTAATAAGAATAATTTCAGTGATATCAACATTAAAGATAAGTAAGCCGAGTCTGATATTTTACAGTTTAAAAATACACTTTTAAATGATCTGTCTAATCAGTGAAGTAATTTATTACTTAAATTAACTCCTGGCCTTTCTGCTAGTTATTTATTCCTCCGCCAAGGAAGATGGAGGATGTGATGATCAACGTACCTTTGGATGTTTGTCTGTCTGTTGGCAACATTACTCAAAAAACGGACAAACAGATTTGGATGAAATTTTCAGGGAAGTCCAGAAATGACACAAGGACCCAGTGATTAGATTATGGCAGGGACTGCTGTGTTTATGCTTGAAGGTTGCTGTTAATGTTGCAGCACAGTTTAAAAGACTACCACATAAACACTAGTATTGTTAAAAAAAAAACACATTATGACAGTATTAGTATATTATACAAATAAGAGGATACACTCACTGTATAAAAATACAAAATCTCGATGCATTCCAGTGTTCTGGGCATCCTAAATTATTTATCAAAGCAGAATATCATTGATTAACTCTTTGTGTACTCAGTTTCATCTATGCCTATCAGTCCTGTGATTTTATGTTAAGAATAAAACCTGTCTTGGCAGTTTAAAACAATAATCAGAGGACAAAGTGAGTTGTAATCCTATAATATACAGTTTTGCTCATAAGTTTACATGCCCTGGTAATCATTTGTGGAATAATGTCCTTTTTTAAAATGAGAAAATATGTTTGATCATGGAAAAACTTTTCTTTCATTTAGGATTAGCAGTCAGACAATAGTTTTTTATTGTCACACAACTGTATTTGCTGTGATTCTGCTTGAGTATGTAAACTTATGAGCCCAAATGCATGAGGTATGTTGCAGTTGTGACAGTTTACCCTGTTAGACTGAGTCACCAACAGAGAAAACAGGTACAAAGCCGGCAGAATGATGCTGCCAAAATGGTAAAACAGTTTTCACTTCAGATCACTATGTAAGATTGTTCAATTCTGTGAGATATATGGAAAAATGTTCAGTACCAGCTGCTATTTTTTTTTTGCGTTTGATAAAACTGACCGTGTCAAACCATCTAAGAAATAAACTGTATGTACATGCAAGAATACATTTGCTGTAAATAGAAAACACAAGTTGCCCAGTGACAAACACTCGAATGCTGAAGTGTACAGCTGTCATCAGAAGGCTAGACAACGTTTGGAAGCAGTACAAGATAAGACACAAAGGTTCATTAGTTAACATTAGGAACATTATGCGACTTTCCCTGCCCACATCAGAGTGAAGAGCTGCTGCTTTCACGCCGTCTGACTCCTCGCAGAAGGCTTGGGCTCCAGTGAGGTAAAGTGAAGCAACAGATCAAAGCCTGGTTTTACCTCCTCGCTTTGACCTGAGCTTCAGCAGAAATTAACATGTTAGGTGTAAGGAAATGTATGAGACAAAATAAAACGATACTAATATCTTTAAAAAAAAAACACACATGCTTCTATGCTTTTTATAGTACAAAACAACATAAAGAAAAGCTTGTAAAGTAGTTTTGTATCAGCAGTGGAGCTGTGGAATGGTCCATCTTGTTTTGTACACTCTATAAAATCATTGTAAGGACCTATTGGAAGACCACAGCTGCAAGAAAACACAAAATGGGATTTACTGATTAAGATAAACCTTTCAACATTACTTAGATGGGTTTTGTTTACATAATAATACTGGTAACTGAATCAACTTAATATTGTGTTCAACTCAAATTTCTTCATTACTTGATTTAAAACTAAATTCAAGTCGAGGTAGCTTCATAAGATTGGCTTCATCATTTATTTTTTTGAGGATTTGATGTCCCCTCTTTCATCTTAACATGCCAATTTTGGTTTTGCCTGGTAATTAAAATGATCTTAGATTGTAAAGGAAAGTTCCTTCCTCTAACTCAATGTAATTAAAAAAGTTATCACAGATCGACTGATAACAGATCAAGCTGTTGTGTTAGCTTTTATTTGCTCTGCCCAAGCATTATTTTTTAGAGTGTTTTGTGGTTCATGAAAGTTGTTGGTTATTAAAACTTTCAGGTGTAAAAAAAAATCCCTGAAGTTTAAGATTCTTTCTCTGTATGTAAATTGGATTTGACACATTTTATGCTAATTGCTTCTGTGTGTTTTTAGTCTCTAATTTGTTAAAAATATCCTGTGTGTGGATAAAATAACTGACAAATTGTTATCTACAGTCACAGCTAAATAGTGATCCTTCATTTTTAGCTGTGTGAGCGGTGCGCAGATGTTTAAACTTCTGCTTTGTTCTTTGAGTGATCTGCGTGAGCCAAGCTCTCCTCGTTCTCGTCCTCTTCCTCAGGAACCTGGAAAACATGCAATATAAATGATCTGTCTGCAGCTCAATGACATAGTCTTTAAACTACAGTTACCGGCTGACATACAACAGAATTTGTCACGGTGACTTCCAATGCAGTCAATTTAAAAATATAAAAAATAAATCAATTAAAACCTGTCTGATATAATTTGGACTATATCAACGGCAGAAACCACATCTATCCTATGTAATCCTGAAACCACTCATGTAATAACTTCGGCAAACACTTATGATGCTTGACAGTCAGACACTGGAGACAATACATGAGGAACAGGATTTCCTACCTCCCAGTAAAGAGAGTCGTCGTAGCAGTTCTGGTCTGGAGGTTGACTCCAGATCGGCAGGTTCATTATGAAACCTGGAAGAAGAAGATCAATTGTTGCCCTTTTGCTAAATTATAAATCCTTTCCTATCGAGTGGTGACCTCCGTGCACAGAAATCTCACAGTCACATTCCGCTCACCTGTAACAGCACCTCCAACCAAAGCGAAGCCCAGAGATGAAGCCAAGGCGGCAGCTTGCATGGCAGGATCACCTCTGAACAGGAGGAGAGACAGGACAGTCAGAGGTGATGTTTAAAGGAAGCATTAAATTACTTTATAGCCGCAAACAATACCTCTATGTGTGCATATACACTCACTGGCCACTTTATTAGATACGTCTTGCTAGTAAAAGATTGGACTTTCAGAACTGCCTTATTTCTTGGTGTCATACTTTCAACAAGGTGCTGGAAACATTCCTCTGAGATTTTGCTCCACATTGACATGATAGCATCATGCAGTTGTCACTATACTGAACTTTAACCTTAAATCTGCACTGCTGTCACTTTCTGTCAAAATAACAACCTCTTAACCCACTCACAATATTTATATTACTGCTGCTGCTAAATTGTGTTTTTACAGTGTTTTATAGAGTCTCACACAACTTGCAGCTCACTGGATATTTTCTCTTTTTGGGACCATTCTCTGTAAACCCTAGAGATGGTTGTGTGTGAAAATCCCAGTAGATCAGCAGTTTGTGAAATACTCAGACCAGCAACCATGCCACGTTCAAAGTCACTTACATCCCCTTTCTTCCCCATTCTGATGCTCGATTTGAACTGAAATTAAGTTGTCTTGACTGTGCCTAAATGCCTTGAGTTGTGGCCATGTGATTGGCTGATTCGCTATTTGTGTTGACAAGCAATTGAACAGGTGTGCCTAATAAAGTGGTCGGTGAGTGTATGTTAATATGCATAGGATTTGTATCGAGTGAGATGGTTCTTACCCCTCTTTCTTTCCCAAAGACACAGCCACAATACCAGCCAGTCCGCCCAGGATGCCAGGCATGCCGTGCAGATTGTGGACACCGCAGGTATCCTGGATACCCATGCTGGATGCCAGGATGGGCTACAGAGGAAGGAAAGAAGATGCAACCAATGGAGTCTTAAAGGTGAAATGGGCATTTAGATTTTAAAATTGGGCTTCCCCGTCATCATGGATCAAGATCGAAAAGTGATGTTTTCAGACATTGTATTTTGTCTGACTAGCAAAATATTCAATTTACTATCAGAGAAAAAGCAAGATAAACCGAAAATATTCACATTTAAGAAGCCCAACCAAGGATTATTTTTGCCTCTAATGCTTAAAATTATGCATCAGTTATGAAAAATTCATCACTTTATTCACCTGGAGGTCCCTGCACCAGACCATATCTGTAAAATGCAACCTGCTGCCAATTTTAGAAGCTTGCTAAAGAGGCCTCAGTAACTTCAGCATGTGCTGCTGTTATTCACAATCTAATTTTCAGATTTGATTTGGTGGAAGTAAAAAAGAAGTATATTTTTTGCCTTTTTTCATATCTCACTCTGGTGCAGTGATGAGAGCAAAATTCTCTCAAGCATCTCTTATTCATCGAGCCTGAGGATGTTCATGTTGTTTCTTTGGGCGCTCAAGTCCTTAATTGTTGCACCCCAAAGATGAAGAAGTTTAAATTTAAAACATTTAATTGAAACTGTCTATGTATCCAGCTTTTGGTGCCATTTTTGTTTGCTTTTCTTGACTCACACTCAGGAACTTGAAGCCCACGGTGGAGATGATGCCCGCGACGAGTCCGATCAGCATGGCCCCGAACGGCCCGATGTTCATGTCAGCACATGTTCCCACGGCAACGCCACCAGCCAATGTGGCGTTTTGAATGTGCACCTGTGGAGGATAAATACATAACAGCAGGTATTTGAATCTGCACATTTAAAGTCAGGAAGGTATAGTTGTCTCAAAGTTGCCTCCCTGACCATGTCCAGTTTTCCTTTGTGCTCCACGAGGCTGGAGATGGCGTAGGCAGAGAGCACACAGGCAGCCAGGGAGAGGTAGGTGTTGATCACTGCGGTGAGCTGGGTGAAACCTGGATCAGCGATGGCCGAGTTAAAGCTGGGCCAGAACATCCACAGGAAGACAGTTCCTGTCAAATGTCAAATCACATTGAAAGTTAGTTAGTGTTGACACCAACTTTTACGAAACAAAAGTGATGCACAGTTGAGATGTCTGACTTTCTTAAAAGAAGTGCTCACAGCCAGGCCTTCCTTTAGAGGGGACTGTGAGGTCCTACACAGAAAAACAGCCTTTGGGCAAAATGCTCCTTCTGTAAAGGCCGGTAAGATCTGGAACAGCCTTCCTCTCTCCATAAGGGAGTGCCCCACGTTAGCAACCTTCAAAACTCACCTTAAACAGTGCCTGAAAGTGAACCAGTCTTGTGACCATTGACCCTTAACTTCTTTGTGTACTTTTTGTAATGTGCTTTTATTGTGATCTATGGTCCTATGTTTCATTGTTGTGCTTTTTTTTTTAACCTGCCTCGGGACTGCGGATGTAAATTAGCATTCCTGCTATAATCCGGCATGTTTATGTCTATTACTGTCTAAATAGACATTCATTAATATGTGTTGTCCCTATCAAATATTTAAAAAAAAGATCAAATTAGCTTAACTCAACTTAATCGTGGTACATGGTGCATGACTGTTTGTGTCCACTAGATGGCAGAAGTTCTGCAAGATGACCCAGAAAGAGAAACTTGCAGCCAACTGGAGTAAATTACTCCTGTAAACACATTATGGTTATTTTTATTTTTATTTATAATTCAATACCATACAAAATCTGAAGTTTCCAAACTTCTGAATGAAGGGGAGCAGAAAGAAGAATAAACTTCTGTAATCTGTCCCTGTATATCAAACATTAAGTTTACAATGAACATTAAAAACAAACAACAAACAAAATGACTCTAATGTCTGAGTTTTCTCTCATGAAAAACACTATAATACTCTTAATTAATTTCTTTGTATTTTAATAATACACTGGTTTTAATTCCGTTTTTAAATCTTGTGTGTGATTTAAATTCTTTTGATTCTTTGTTTAGATTGTTCCATGAATTGACCCCTTTCACAGAAATGCAGCATTACATTAATTTGGTCCTAAATCTTGGTTTTATGAAGAACTCTGTTCCTTTTACTTATTTTCTCTTTTTGCAAATCTGTTCTGGACATTGACAGGTAAAGTTTCTCTATGAGCTTTATACATAATTTGCAGATGATTTCTTCAACAGTTTTACCTCAAGGAATGGTGGGTTTGTTGGATCTCTATATTTCTTTTTCAACTGATTATTCTTATGGTTCTTTTCTGTAAAATGAAAGCTAACTGGATGTTTGTCTTACAGATATTTCCCCAAACCTCAACACAGTAGGTCAGATATGGAACAATCAGAGAAATATATAACATGTACAATGCCCAACAAATCCTTTACTTTGTGTACATGACTGATATATTAAATTAGTTTGTCTCTTACCAATCATAGCAAACAGATCAGAGTGATAAACTGATCCCTCGTTCTCATGCCCGTTTCTTAAACCTGGTCTGTAAAGGACACGAGCCACTGCTAAGCCGAAGTAAGCTCCATAAGCGTGGATGACCATCGACGCTCCGACATCATTAGCCTGTTAAATAAAGTGTTGGACAGATTTCCATGAGCACGGTGTGATTTACTTCATCTTGATCTTTGTGTGCATGCGTCCATATAAAACTCACCTTTAGAACAGTAGCCACCAGATGCTCGTTGATGGAGAAGATGGTGATCTCCAGTATGGTCATGATGAGGAGCTGCACAGGGCTGGTTTTACCCAGAACGGCACCAAAGGAGATCAGGACTGTAGCTGTGCTGAAGTCTGCGTTGATTATTCTGCAAGAGAGGGAAGAAAACAAGTCATGAGGAGAACCAAAATAACCCCAGAACGTAAAGTGACCTGTCAGAGCTCCTCAGCAGCGATCAGGGTTGTTAAGCATCAAAAAAGTGGTGAAATACACTGCTGTGCAAGTTTTAGCATGTTTTGGTAGACCATCAGAGAGGTGTCTGATCACTCCTAAATTTATTCTGCAGCTTGACAACATGCAGCCAGATTAAAAAGGAAATATCTTCAGTAAAATCAGCCGTACTTGAAGATGTTGATTTTGATCTTGCCATCATCCAGATGCCAGATGCCCTGCATGAGGAGGCCCCACTGCAGGCCGAAGGCAGCCAGCAGCAAGTTGATGCCCACGCTGCTGAAGCCGTATCTCTTGAGGAACGTCATCAGGAACCCGAAGCCGATGAAGATCATGACGTGGACGTCCTGAAACACTGCGGATGTAAGAAGAGAGGTCAGTTCTGCCGCAGATTCATTGACAGGGTGCATCTTTGCTGTGACAGACTCACTTAAATGAGAACATGAACTTAAATCAGATAAAACACAAAGTCTACCTTCAATGAAAAGCTCATTTATTTGCTCTGATTCACGATGATATTCTTTTGACTTTGTAGTTTAAATGATTTATTGAGCAGTCGGTGAAGTTCACAGGAGTTCCTTCTACAGGGGCTGTATTGTCGGGCGTGACCTGTTAGCTGGAAAAGCAATTCAATCACACCGGGAATGGCATTCTGGGAGAAATCCCCTGCTGCTTCTGTTGGGTTGTGCTGTTTTTTTCTGTGAAGTGCTTATGATCTTAATAAGTTTAAACTTATGAAGTCTCAGGGGGAGGGGATATTTGGCGCTCTCTTATCTCTTTGTGTCAACTAAGACTTACAAAGACAGCAGTGTTTGAAATTTGCCAGTGACATCCAGTGTTTCATGATCCATTTGAGGTGTTTTCACTGTATTCTCAAAAATACGAACACAAAAAACGGAGATCTTTAAGAGGAGTTAAGGTAGGGTGCGTCTGGGGGGAATTACGTAAAACTGGACGCTCCTTCACAGCCATTATCATAATGGGACGTGCGACTCCTACTTTCTAAACGACTTTAAGCTTGATATGATTAACTTCTCATGTGGAAAAGACATCAAGGTGGAGATATCGTCAGGCTATGAAACAATAGACTTCATTTCCTTAGTTTATAGTGAGCATGTAGCTGTTCTCCGGCCAGGACACACCTTCTTTGGCTATTGAAAAGGCAGTAAGGCTTATATCGGAGCCTACTATCTACAGTCTTAAAGAAACGCTTTTGTGATCTGAGAAGTATTTTTCGTCTGTTTCTTTTTATGCAAGTTGTTAGTTATCCTAAAACTGTCTGAAAGTGAAAAGATCTGACCATTAGCATCTCTAAAGCTCTCTAATTGAAATGCTACATCTCGCTTGCTTAATTGTTACAGTGTAGCCTTCTCTGTGAAGTTGCCAGCCAACCAGTTACAGTTCCAGGAAGTTATTGCATCTGGCCAAGTAACAGTTTGGCAACATGTTGTTTTTACATAAAAGCTGTTAAACATTGAGCAATTCTGGTTTTCGCTAACTTTGAAGAGAGTCAAACTAGTTGTCTCAGCTTAGTGTTGCGTGCTGTAGAATGGTCTGCCGCACATCATTTTCATTCTGCTAGTGAAACAATCTGTTTGTATTCCTTTAAATCAATCATAGTTGTATTGGGCAGAGCTAGGCAAAGAATGTACTAGCAGTGCCACCTCAAAGCGGTGGAATTGTTTTGGTGGAACATTTGCGTGCAAGGAGGCGAAAACCGTCATTAAGATGTATAATTCCCTGAAGAAAAACTGCCGGAGATTGTTGTTTCCTGTAGTGAAGGGAAGTTTGAAAATGGTAACACCCAGATAGCGGAGGTTTTTAGCCACAATCTATACTACTGTTCAAAAGTTTGGGGGTCAACCAGGCAATTTCATGGTAGCTCACACTACTATTCTTGTGCTAACATAACTGCACAAAGGTTTTCTAATCATCAATTAGTGTTTCAACACATTTAGCTAGCACAATGTAGCATTAGAACACAGGAGTGATCCCCCTATGGAGATATTCCATTTTAATCAGCAATTTCCAGCTACAACAGTCATTTACTACATTTACAATGTCTAGACTTTAATTCTGATTAATTTAATGTTATCTTCATTGAAAATAAAAGTGTTTCTTTCAAAAATAAGAATGTTTCTAAGTGACCCCAAACTTTTGAACAGTAGTGTACATCCACTATGCTAAGCTAACATCTATTCCATTAGGTTAAAAGGGAAAATAAGAAGTCAACCAAAACAAAAACAGGGAGAATATTTTGATGTTAAAAAAGTGTAAATGAAATGACCAAATAAAATGTGAATTGGTTAAAGAAATGTCATTTATGTTGGGTTTTATAAAGCAGAACATTTAAAGAATGGGTGGTCAGTTTTTTGCCTCCCCTTTTCATTTTATTATTACATTTCACAATCTTACAAAAAAACAACTCAGAATTGAGAAAGAAAAGAAAATCTATCTATATCTGACCGGGCGTTAATCCACAGAGATGTTTTTAGGGAAACCGCCTTACTTTCTGACCCCTCTCCATCTCCCAGCTACTCAGACCTGCTTCCCTCGTAGTGAGCAGCACATTGAGGATGGGGATGAGATAAAGTTGGAAAGCAGCCATGGTGACTGGCAGCACTCCCAGATGTTAGGTAATATTCTGAAGAACTGGGTGAGCCAAGACTAGGGAGAATCCCTCTGCTACTGTAGTGTGATGCAACCGGTGCACACAGAGAAATGAAGTTTTTCAAACGCTGGAGCAGCATATTTCCTCTGCTTTGATGTTTTCATAAAGCTGCTTATTTGTCTTGCTTTGAACCAACAATTACAGATGTCTGGTATGCATTAGATAGTGGATCTCTGAACGCAAATGCATACTTCCAGCTTTTTTCACATTTGAAATTATCATGGACATTCAGGATAGCTCGCTAACAAAAGCCATTTGCAAACATTTCTCCTTTAACACATCATAATGGGAGCTTTGGCACCTCTAATAAATATTTTGCCCATATATTCTGTATTCTTGACAAGCAAAAATTTAATGTTACGCTTTTTTTAAACAGTTTTTCATGCAAACTACATTATTGTTTAAAGCAGGATCTTTAAATTAGTTCTTATCCAGTATAAGTGCAAAGGAAATTTAAATAAAGAATTTTCTTTAACTGCTTTTGTGCCAGAATATGGCTAAAATGTTGCATCTGGAGCGGGAGATAGTCGCAACCTTAATGTTGAGCTAATCTCTATTGGACATAACTGCCCTTGTACTTTCTTTTTGTCACATTTTAGATGGTCATGGATAAAGAGGATAGCTCATTAACAAAAGTCATTTGCAGACATCTGTCTCTTAACAATTCATAATGTGAGCTTTGGCACCTCTGACAAATTTTGCCCATATATTCTCTATTTTTGACGGGCAAAAATATAATTTTAAGCTGTTTTTATAACAACTTTTCATGAAAAGTACATTATTGTTTGAAGACGGATCTTTCAATTAGCTCAAGTGCAATTTAAAATAATCAAGTTTTGTAAACTGCGTTTATGCCAGAATGTGGCCAAAACGTTGCATCTGCAGTGGGAGATAGTCGCAGCCTTAATGTTGAGCTAATCTCTATTGGTCATAACTGCCCCGCCCAATCATGAGCAGAAATCCACACAGTGAATGTCAGTTAAAAGCTGTGGCTATCTTAACGCAGATAAAGATGCCACCTAACCATAGAAACCTCAGTAAAAACTCGCTGAAAAATACCAAAACTTATACAACACCACTTTGGGAATTGAAATTCCACACAAAACTGCATTTTTCTGCCCCAATTACCATCTGTCCTTGTCATTTTTTACCTCTTTTGGACAGTAATTCAAATCACATGTGACCTCCTCTGTATGAGAGATGTTTCCCTGCAGGATCTTCTTGACTTCTTAGCTGCGTGTGTTTCAATAGAAAGCAGCCCCATGACTCCTCTTATTGCACTCAGCAGACCTGCTCTGAAAACAAGCCCCAAAACTCTTCTATTTCTGTTTGCAAGTAACTGGAAAATTATACCCAGCAAACAGGATTCACATCACTCCAGCGAGAGAAGGCAGGATTTCTAGATCACTCAACACCTCAGAGTTTAAAAATATAAAACCAAAGCTGTGAAATTACATAGAAGCAATCTTAATTTTAGTATTTTTCTGCTAGAAACCACCTTGGATCAACAAACCAATGGAGACCTCACAGATATTTTGTTTGTTTTTAGGGTGAATTTTTGCAAATTGACAAGATGCAGCAAAGGCTCTGTAGAAGTAGTCTAGACACCAAACATCGAGGCATTCAGCAGCAGAGCATGCCTCAGCATGCGGCCCCAGGTAGACTTACTGGGGTAGAGATCCATTGGCTGCTGCTCATGGTCGGTCTCATTGGAGTGCGGGTCGTGCCCGTGACCTTTCCCATCGTCGTAGTCCACAAACACTGCAAACAGGATGATGGTGATAATCTCAAGGATCAAGGCCAAGATGGGGAACTTCAGCCTCATGTTGGTGGCGTACGCAGGCATCCTGAGGCCAACTCTGACTTTATCTCTCACACAGTCACACTCAGTAATCAGACTGTCTGTCCCTCCCTATCTGGCTTTTTTTAAGGGCAGTGCTGTGTGAAGGGAGGGAAGAAAGCAGCATCTGGTTTTAAACCCATGCAGGTTTCGCGGTGACCAATGACGGGGCAGATAACTGGGGCCTCGGTGGACGACACCCCCCTACATGCTCACGAGGGATGGGTTTCCTCGGACAGGACGGAGCAAAACATAAACGTAATGACACCCGGCCAGTGAGCGGACATGAGAGAAAGACTTAATGACTGCCTCTTGCCACTCATTCTTCACTGTCAAAGTTGTGTTTGTTAACTTGTTACCTTCAGACTGTAGAAGCAAAAGCAAAACACAGAGAGAGAGATTCGTGTTATTTACATCTGTAAGTATAAATTAGCTCCACCTGTCTTTTCTGAACATTGGTCCTCTCAAGACAAGGAATCAAAAGAATGCGTTATGTATTAAATTACTACCATAAATTCTGTATTCAGGAAAAACTACAGAAGTATCACAAACAAAATTATCCAAAATAGTGCTCTCTTATGGTAAATAGACCTTTTTTTTTGGGAAAATGTTATTTGAAGGGGTTAGAAGCAGAGTGGTCTAACCCACAAAAAAATCCCGACTGAGTTTTATATAATTTCTGTAATATTTTATGGTCCAGATTTTATTGGCAAAGTGGTCTAACCCACAACCCAAATATAGCTTTACAGCGGCACTTCGACTGTTAGACCATTCTTAAAAACACAAAACTCTGAACCCATTTTTATCAGAAACTATGGAAAGTGGGTTAGACCACTCTGCTTCCAAACCCTTCATTTGATTTTAGGTAGTTCGTTCTCATACAAGGATAATAACATAAATTTAATTTTCCTTTACCAGAAAAATTCACACATTACAGCAGCTGGACACAAATAAAATATAATAAAAAGAGAACAAGACAAGAAATATGAAATTATAATGGAAAAAAAATAAAGACAATAATAAAACTATGTACACCTTTGACATGTACTGGTATGACATGATGGATAATTGCGCCCACATTATATGAACACATGGTGTGTACAATTTATCATAAGAGGTAATAGAAAGTAATATTATAAACATTATATTATCGCACTTGATCATTTTCATTGCGTGATGAGGCAGAGTGAACTGTCTACATAAACTCACTGGCTCCTTTATTTTGTACAACTGTTTTGCTTCTTAACTCAAATAGCTAATCAACTAATCACATAGTGGCAACTCAATGCATTTAGGCATGTAGACACGGTCAGGACAATTGAAAGTCAAAACGAGAATCAGAATGGGAAAGAAAGTTGAACCAGCGACCTAAAGATAGCTGTCATCTTACCCCTTCAATCGTCCACTGCGCCCACTGAGTTATCGATGGACGTAAGACCTTTACAACTGTTTCACATTTGCATGGATGCTAAAATACATTTTTAATGTTTGATTTGCAAAAGCTCAGTGCTACAAGGACTTAAACATGAAAAACAGCTGCTTGGATTATGATAGATGCCTGTTTCATGTGGGATATTCATGACAAACTGTTTATTGCATCATTAAAACAGTTTTAAGATGTTTATATATGTATACGTATGTCTTTCGATAGCTTAGTTGGCAGAGTGGAGAATTGTTATCTTTAGGTCAACTCTGGATCAAAGCTTTTTGCACTAACAAATGCTGGACTTCGTCGTTCCATGTATGACCCCTCGTATGTCATAACTATGATCAGGCTACCGTCAATCTCATGTCGTTGTTTCAGCACATGCCTCTGTTTCCGTTCCCATTGGAAGCAGTCCAAGCTTGAGTCAGCTCTGAACGGGCTGCAGGCTCTGATCCACTAAGTGGCTCCCACAGTGAGTGTAGTGACAATCTGAGGCCTCTCAACCAAATGATTCCAGGCCAGAAGTCCTTCCTTTGGGCCAGGAGCTTTATGAACAAGCGGAGGAGGTAATCACTGCCAGCAACACATTTCTGTTTGTCTTGGAGCTCAGAGTGGTGAGGGTTTTTCCCATACCTTTTGGGAAATTAGTTTCAAATGTTGAGAGATATCAAAAAAACTCTGCAGCACGGCTAATCTCCATGCACTGACTCATTATTCAATCAATGTACGTATGCTGCAGAATTTCTGCTCAAGAGGCCTTTTTTGTGAAAGGAGTCGTACCGGCACTTTTTTTTTACAAGATAAGTGTAAGTGAGCAACTTTGAAGAGCATAGGAGGATTTGTGGTCCAACTGCTGCATTCATTCAATCATGACAGGGACAAATACTCCCTCACATTAGCTTCCTCTTTTCTTAACTCGTCTTAGCTGTAGTAGCTCTGACTCGGAGAAATGTTTGTACAACAATGAAGCTCCAATCTGCAATTATTTAACCCAATATTATCCCTGCAGTTTGCCATCTCAAGATCTAGAATCGACTTTTCCCTGCTGAGCTGTAACATGTCAGCGTTTTGACAGAGAGCATGAGAACTGTTTACATTTGCCAAGACTGTTCAATAACAGCAAATGCTTTCAATCTCACATTTCACAGTGGGTGTCCCAGAGGTACAAGCCCTCTTGGACTGATGCTTTTGTTAGCATTTCTTGTTGCTTAAACAAGTCTTAGATTGATTTTCTCCATCGATGGAAATTAATTTTGGGCAAATACCATTGGCTGTATATAAAGATGTATGAACCCACTATTATGTCACCTATAGTTTTCCTGAACAGCAGTTTTGAAGCTTTGTGTGGTAGCTCCATCTTTTGCCATCGGGGAAGTAAATGACTGATTCCAACTCTTAGCTAATTTCAAAAACAGAAAAGAGGTGAAACAATGAGCACATTTGAATCGAACCATGAAAACAACTGTTCTGTGAAGGCATCCAACCATCACTCAAAGCAGCCACACCCTTAATCATGCATAATTTTAAGCCTTAATACAATTTTAACAGTTGAGCTAGATACAAATTCACTTCCTGTACTGTTGTCATAAAAGTGGATTTATAGCATCCAGAATGGCTCCTTTTTCCATTTTGAAACACGCTCTGCCCGTCTTCTGCAGAATAAGCTGGCAAATTTATCAAATAAACAATCTTATTGTTGTGGTCAAAAAACAACAACAAAGTAAAAATGTGTTGGACTGTTGAGGCTCACAGAATCTGACAGACTTTGAACATTAAAGAATAGTGCCAAAGAAGAAAACAGCTCTGTATCCTTATCGGCCGAAATCAGTTTTCATCCAGCCTCCTTGTAAACTTCGCATTCCAGGAAAGCCATTAAGCAATTTATCTCTCCTCACGCACAACCCCGCCGTAAAGCGCAGATTTGTGGAAAATAAACAAGCCATCAGTCCTAAATGTACTCCTTTTGCCTCGCGTCCCCACGTGCCGTTATGCAACATACATGACTACAGTGACGCCGCTGATGTCTGATCTTGATCCGTCCGTCACAGACGACTCGATGAGCATAGGGGATCAGAAAGGGAAAGAGGTGGATGATAGATTACTGCTTTAGTTTCTGCATCAGGACATTCCTGGACGAGCCTCAGTGTGTTGCATATAAAAGGTCACAATGAGGTTTTGGAGCTTCACCGCCTCATATATCTGTCCAAGAGTTACTTTTTGATTGAATTTCCCACAAGAAGGAAAACATTTCCTTTTATCTGACGAGTTTTTATGATGGCACGGTTGAAATATTTCCTAGAATGATCGTCCCATACATAGAAAATCTTTAGATATTGCTATCAGACATGCTGTCATTCATCGCCTTCTATCAAAGTGCATTTCTTAGTAAATTCTTTTCACTGTTATCTCATGTTTGAGGCTAAAACTAATTCATATAGTGTGTTTGCTCAGCTCTTTTTCATGAATAGGTCAACTCCACATGCATCGTCTGTGTAAAGTATGAACTTATTATCACTGATAATTTGGACCAGTGTGTCATTATGTGGAGCTTTCTGTTTCCCTCTTTGCGTGATTCAGAACTCAACACTCGTGCAAAGTTATGCTCCTGCCTCTCGATGAGTTCTCAGGGGAGGATCACCACATTTGTCAGTCTGGAGGATTCCTCCATATAGAGATATGTGTGCGGCTGATTGGAAACAGGGGCCAGTTAGTGTGACAGACAAAACCCAGGTCTCTTCTCCTCACGAGTCAGAGCTGTAAAGCAATCAGTCTTTTGTAGGGTGGGTCGCCTTTGTAACATCACATACAGCTTTCCACCCAGGTGAGCATGAGCTCCAGAGAGATTTGCATGTGGAGTAGCTTCAGTTATCCAGCCTGATTTATGAGGTCTGATAAAATAAGTTTGAGGAGAGTTTCTCAAGTGAGTGCAGACCTCTACTTGCAGTGAGAAGGTGGGGATACTTTGAAGTCTCCTGTGAAGCTGGTGCATCCTTTGGGAAACATTTGTTGTAGTTCTGTTTCTGTTTTCAATCTGTTTCAGGTTAGGAGCTGCACTGAAGCTCTGAGCTTAGGTTAAAATGTTACGTTTGAATAAAAACGTGATAAAGAGAAAGAAATCTGAAGAAGTTTATGGATGATTCTGTCATATACTTGCATAATAATCATAGTGAGTAAGCGGCACCTCTTCTTGTGGTTTATGGATGTTGGCTTTAAACCTGCACAGTTCTCTGAATCTTACAGTACATTACTGTTTATCCCCCTCACATCTCATCCCACTCTTACCCAACCGGTCGAGGCAGATGGCCGCCTTTGCCGAGTCTGGTTCTGTCGGAGGCTTTTTTCTCCCCTCCTGTACATCTTTGAATTGTTGGGTTTTCTGTTCTCTGTTGATAAATGGTCTGTATCTTACTATGCTACGTGGATAGATAGATAGATAGATAGATAGAAAGATAGACAGAACTTTTATTGATCCAGCATCGGGGAAATTTTCATGTTAAAGCAGCAGAAACAGTACAAGTCTATGAGATGACATATGTTGTTAATCTGTGCTATAGAGATACAACTGAATTGATTCTAATCCATATTTTTTGCAGTTTTCTGTAGTCATATTAGTAGTGTAGTGTAGCAAAGAACACCCCCATTCCTGCCTATAAATCTACACTGATCAGCCACATTATGACAACTGACAGGTGAACATTGATCCTGTTGGTACTATGTGGTGTTCTGCTGGAAAACCTTGGATTTTGGCATCCGTGTTAATGAGACTTAGACACTTAAATAAACATTGTCTCAGAACAAGCACAGTCCCTCATGCAAATAACAATCCCAAATTAAAATGGACCCCATCACATTGCAAAGACATCAAATAATTAGGAACAACTTGAGGAACATAACAATCACCCAAGATGTTGATTTGACCTCCAAACTCCCTAGACCCATTCTGATCAAACATCAATGGGATGTAGTGAAACAAGTTTGATTCCGAGAGGCTCTACTGCACAACCCAGAGTACCCAAAGGATCCACTGCCAACATCCTGGTCCAGACCCCATAGGACACCCTGAGAGGTCCTCTGGTCCAGGCCCAGTGGTTCAGAGCATTTTGGACCACATAAGTGGGACCGACACAATATTAGGCAGGTGATTATAATGTCATGCCCGATCGGTATATGATTGGCAGAAACGACTTTTATTGAAAAGCGACACCAGACCTATCAATGCTTGTGCCGACTTAGCGATCTGGAACGAGACTAAGAATCATCCTCTTAGGACCATCAACATCTCACTGTAGTAAAAAATTTAGCTCTAAACAGCAGTAACAAACATCCCCATCCTTTAGCCTCATTGCTCATGTGGAAGTTCTTGGCTTCAACATTTAACTCTTGTCCCGCTCATGCGCCATGGGGTTGTAAATCAGAATGCTGAGGATGATAACGCCTGGACCCTCCTCCTACTCCTTTCTATCCTCGTGCTCACCACACCCCCCATACGTTCCCCGCCCTTCGTTTCCTGCTGCTGGGGCAAAAGGGAACAGTTGCACACCCTGATAAGCCCGCTCAGAGGGAAGACTTTGCAGGCGGGCAATCAGCATGTTGGATGCTAGCAATCAAGAACAATCATAGACTCTCATCATGTTGTGGTGGCCCTTTATGCTATTTAAGTGAGAGGCCAGAGCGCTGTGCATCACTTCTGTATGTGCTCGGGTTACGAGAGCCGTTAGGAGCAAATTCAGGTGAGATTGAAGCTAAGGCAACAAGTAAAGTTTAAAAAAAATCCATTTGGCTGAAAATAAACTGTCAGATAATGTGCTGTCAAGAAAAAACCCTTGTTGTCAGTCAATTGTGAAATCTCCATCTGTGATTTTAGGACTTCACACACAGCAGATACTGATAGGTGGATCGCGCTGGATGTTTAACAGGTGTGCCGAGGATTTAGTGGTGTGGTCTCCTCTCTCATGTTACGAGGAGATGTGCAACAGGCATCAGCCAGAGCAGAGTGCAGACAGATGCAATGAACACTGGGACCAGAACCACATGTGCAAAACGTGAAACAGAGAAATTGCAGTTATGTGCTTTGCCATGACAGCAGAAGGATGCACAGCAACTGACCCTCTGAAGACAGCTCATGCTTTTTAAAGACTCTCAGTTACCAGCTAAATCCTGGCAGATTTAGGATTTAGTGAAGCTTGACTTTCAGAAGGAAGGCGGACAGTTTGTTGTAGTTGGAATGATTTCTGTTCAAGATGAATCAAATGTTGAATGTTTAGGAATGATTTGAAGAAAACAGGTTGGCTAGTACTGTTTACACTGAAAGTATGTGGTCTGTTTGAGAGAATATACGTAACAGACCGGCTGCAGAAAAGAGGGGGAAGTGGTTGCTTTGCAGCGTCGTGGGACTTCTTTTGTTTGCTCACATACAGAGATAAATCTTTGCTTTACTTTCTAGTTTCCTCAATTACAAAGATAACGCAAGGAAATTCTGATCCCATGCCACTACAAGTATGAAATGTATGATAGAACCCTGCTGAATTTTAATTCTGGTGAAGAAAGCAGCAAGAAATACATTCACACAGCTGTCTTTTTACTCGTAAATATTAGGCTAATTGTGTGCAGAGAGCATGAGAGGAGATGCGTTAAAGGACACATAACACCACCCTTGCTTTTGTTTGCTTTTAATTTCCTACAGTTCTTACCCTTATATATTAAACCGTGAAGCCTGACAGTAATTGCCTTGGTATTTTTTTGGATTAAAGCCTGTGATAGGCAGCTCTACAGCTTCCTCTGTAGTACATCCTGAAGTCATAGAAACAGAGCCTCCCTGCAGTGATGTTGTAATTGCTTTATCTTGCACAGGCTTCTTTAAATGACGTCTAATTGAGGGCCTCTCTGCCGCACCCTTTCCTCATGTGGCTCCATGCGGCAATCAACCTGCCGCTGTTATCGCCACATCTTGATAAAAACTGAAATGATTGGGCCACTACCCAGGACTTCCCATAGAAATAGGAAAAAACCAAAGAGGGGTAGGGGGGATGGATGGATGGTTGGACTTGTAGAAACCTGAGAAAACATCCTGACTTAAACGATGTGAGGAGTGGACTCTCTGTACACAGGATGTAGGGAGATTGATTTTTGAGGCATGGCAGAGAATAATAATAACAAATAATAATAATAATAAAAAGCTTTATTTATAGAACTCCTTTGAAAACAATATAACAAAGTGCTTTACAAAACACAAATACAGTAATAAACCACAATAGATAACTAGGATTCAATACAAAATTACAAAAATAGGTAACAGATAATGTGATATATAACAACAGAGAGCAAGGCAAATTTATACAAACAGATGAGGAGAAGGCCTGACGATAAAAGTGCGTCTTTACAAGAGGACATCGAGTTTACTTCCCTGAGCTCGGTTCCACAGCCGAAGGGCCCAATTGCAAAAGCCTATATAAGAGTTATAAGCTTATAAGACCTAATTAATTAGCTTTAATGAGTTACACCTGCATCATTTGAAAGATTTACACTCTCAGACAGGTTGGCAGCCGAAACAAAGACAGAAAAGTTATGCAAGTTTTAGCTTTGCAATGAATCCACTGAATTAACAGCAATTTACTGATTCTGTCAAAGACTTTCCAGCACATGAAACAGGATATTTGTTAAAACACGTCTCTTGTGTGATTATTCAGATCTTTAAATGTTTGCCCACATGTTGGTTATTGTAGGAGGGATGTTAATTACATAAGAGCAGCACACATTTACAGTGTAGAGTCTATTTACTGTATATTGGAAATCGTATGTTTGTTCTCTCCTCTTTTCTCATGACAAAAGGCCACATCAGGAATAGCATAATAGCATAAATTTAGGAAGTCATGGTTAATTTCAAACGTAGCAAGCCGTATTTGGGCTGCACGAACAGCTCGATGTCATAATATTTGCCGATTTCTTGGCAGGTACATGTTTGTATATCTGTGGGTTGATTAAGGTTTAGGTCACCAGAAAAAGCTAAAACCTTCAGATTTTAAAGGTTCCTCTGTAAATAAACCAAAAAATAGTGATAAAACAGAACTAATCTAAGTGACTGAAGAGCAAAAAGACAAGTGAGAAGACGTGCTTGCTCTTCATTTTGGAGCAATATTGGCAAAACCTACGCCTGAAATTACACGCGTTCAGAGAATACTTCACGTGCCTGTGGTAAAAATCTATAGTGAGAGCTGTAGCTGGTTCTGACTGAACTATAAATTAAGAGATTATTGTGACATCTTGTTTGCCAAGCCAGAGCTGCCTCTTGTTTATGGCTGTAAAGCATTCAGTAGTGAGCACACATCTCTGATTATGCAACTATGGACATAATTACCTGCTATGAATCTGTCTGCAGCGCCGTCATTTATATTCCCCACGAAAGTTCAGCCTGACACAGTGAAAATATATATCTGCCTCCCTCAGCCAGATGCAGCCAATGTATCCACACAGAGAATAATACAAAAGACATGAGGGATTACTAATATACACTGCCTGTCCCCCCAAAAAAGTCACCACCTGGATTAACTAAGCAAACAGGTAAGAGGCTTTGTTGGAAGACATATTCTGTGATCATGGAAAGGATGTTAATCTGTTTCACAAGGGTCAAATTATTGGCCTGCATAAAGCAAAGAAAACAACTAAGGACATTTTTGAAACTACATTTGCATACAAAATTATTCAACCCCCATGACATTTTTGAAATTCTGGCAAAATGGGCAAAATTACAACTGCAAGGGGTTACTAAATCATATAAGAGGTGACCTGTTATTATTTATTGAAATATACTACCAAAGCAAAAGCAAAAATCTACTTCAATTTCAACTTCAACTTTATCGTCATTCAGCAAAGTACATAGTACACAGTTAAACAAAATGGTGTTTCTCACATCCATTCACAGTGCAGAAATAAGGGTAATACTGTAAAAAGTTAAGAATAAATATAAGGTTAAAAATATAAGATGAATTAAAAAGACTAAACTAGATAAAAACAAAGCAAAAGCACAACATCAGACACAATCATGCAGTACTTGCTACTGGAGTGATAATGAGTCAGATTAATGTGACTGTAGTGTTTGGTATGGAGGTGAAGGGCGTGTGTGCAGGTCTACTTGTGATGTAGCCGCTGAGTGTTAAACAGTCTGGCTGCCTGTGGGAAGAAGCTGCTGCAGAACCTTGATATGTGGGTTCTGATGCTGTGCAGTCTCTTTCCTGATGGAAGGGTAACAAAAAGTCCATGTGAGGGGTAGGAGGGGTCCTTCATGATGGAGGTGGCCCCGCGTATGCAGTGTTCTTGGTAAAGATTTAATTCAAGATTCAAGATTTAATTCATAATCCATCCAAAATTTCTACTTTTTTACAAAAAGCAGATTGCAAAATTATTCAACCACGGCGTACTGTGTCCACAGAAACATCAGTTCCTCTTTCAGCCAAATCTTCCTGCAGGTCTGTGGCAATAAGCCATCTGTCTCCGCAGGAATCTTGATGTGCTTGCCGCCAACTTCTTTTTTCGACCACGATTATGTACTGTAGCCGCAGTACTGTTGGCTTTGAACTTACCAATGATGCTTCCATCAGTGTCTCTGAGAAAATTCAAGAGCTTGATATGCCACTGGAACTGACGTCAATAACAAATAAGAACATATAAAGTAGCTGTGTAGTAAAATAAATGCAGTTAAAGTACAATAATAAACTCTCGGTGTGTTATTTAGGCAAAAATGCACATATCTGCGGTTTTCACATATATGCCAGTAGCCAAGAGAAGTTGACTCTGAATACAAAATAAAGGTGAAAATTGAGTTTTTATGGATATGTGGTTAATTTGAACTCATTACTGACATTATCTAGAATTATAGCCCTCCCCTAATAGGAGTCTTATTGATTTGTTAAATTATTAATTTAACAGCAGCTATTAGTAAGAAGTTTGGAAAAAACTTCATAGATTTACCAATATCTGTCCTGAACTTCTTTCCAGGAAGACACGTCACATAATTATGCTGTAGCAGGAATGCCTCAGCTGCCCGCTGACGTAATGAACGGTGAGCGAGTGACCTTTGCATGACCAAGCCATTCCTGAGTGAAGCTTATGGATTTGGTCCCTGCATCTGTCTGACACCAGCTAATAGCAAACAGCTTCACCGGGATGAGAAGGAGGAATGTTCTCCCCATCTTCTGTGTAAACCCAGAAAAGGTCTGTGTCAGATTAGTGTGGCAGCAGCGATAAGCAGATGTAAAGACCCGAGGGCCTTATTTATTATTAAGGTCAAGAATGGGGGGAAAAAACTACCCAGAGAACAGCAGCGAGGAGAAAATAATGCACCGTTCTCATGCAATATTTGTTGCCTCGTGATAAACGCACCAGGACAGATGAATGGCTTGTGCATTTTCCCCCAGTTTCATACAGAATAATATTTCAGGAACTATGCTGCATGAAAGTTGACATGGCAGTTTGCATGAGATACAAAGTGACTTCTGTTTTTGAAGAAATAAAGGAGACTAACACAATATTAAGCAGGTGGTCATAATGCTATGCCTGATTGGTGTATGTTGTGTAAAAAATGTGCAAACACAACACAAAAAATGACAAAATCACCCTTAAAAACAGTAGAAATCATCACTAAATGACATGAAATCACCGTCAAAAATGTGCCAAATCAGTAAAAATTAACAAAAAGACATGCAAAAGATGCAAAATCACCAGTAAGAGTCCCCACTAAAGGACGCGAAATCACGACAAAAACGTGCAAGATGCCTACAGAGTCAAAACTACTATGAGAAGAGATGAAATGCTAAATTGTGGGGAAGCCAGATCAAATTTATGCAAAAAAAAAAAAAAATTATCATGCGTTAATACCAATAAATAACAACACCGACACGAAATGCCTTAAAACGTAGCGTGACTTTGAGCACATACTGTACATGATATGTTTCTACGAAATGCTTCTCTGGCTGTGTAATCAATCAGGACTTTCAAACAGAAGTTTTTTTTTCTTTTTGAATACATTAAACACATCAGGGAGCAGTTTCATGTCATTTCCAACACTGTGGGCTGTCAGGAGGTGCTTGGAGAACTCACATCACATTTGGTTCTTTATCTCCTTGTTTGGACATTTTTATCTTTACTTTAGTTTTATGAACATAAACATGTGTTTTCCCCCCATTCAATACATTTTATTACTTGCATTTTGGGCTTATTAAAAGGAGGTTCTGAGATACTATAAAGCCCTCCTGGCCTAAACATTTCAATCAGTGCTTTTAATATTTGTAGTAGCAAGACTTGATTAAGAAATGCATATATATCACTTATTGAAAAGAGCTGGGATTTGAGTCCATTTGTAAACAAAAACAAATCAGATGAAACTTCAAATTCATCCTTGGGTTTGTTCTTACGCTTCATTTTACTCTCTTCACAGCAGTGTTTGTGCGTGAATGGTTTACACTCTCTTTAACCATTTCCTCTGCTGCTGCTTTGGGATTCTCTCCCAGTGTTTGTGTAATACACAGTGTCATTAGCTTAAATTAATTCTAAGTCAACCTAAAAATCCAGTATTTGCAGCATATAAAGTCATTGTAACCTGGCTATTCAGTACTGAAATAATCATGACAGATTAGAGCTGCACAAATTCATATGATTTCTGTGGTATCACATGTTATTATGGGGATTTTGTGTGTTTCCATTGTGTGTTTGCATGTCTTTTTGTGGTTCAAAAAGCGCAAAATGATAGGACGCTACCTAAAATTGTCATGTATGATATGTGGTTCAAAAAATGTCACAGTGCAGTATATTGTCAAAATAGTATGTCCTTCAAGAAAACATCAGAGTATAATATGTGGTCTAAAAAATGCCTCAGAATAATAGTTTACTGCACAAGTAAAAGTATAGTAATTTTTTAAAACTGTTCAAATTCTTATATGTTGCTAAAAAACAAGAAAAAATCAAAAACAAAAAATGTCATAGTAATATGTCAATTAAAAAAGCCTATAGTATAGCATGTAGCTCTAAAAACATCTTATGATTTCTGTGATCACATCTTTTGTGTGGATTTTGAGTGTTTTCATTGTGTTTGTGAGTCTTTTTGTGTAATTTTGAGTAATTTAGCATGTTTAAGTGGTGATTTTGCATCTTTTTTGTCGTGATTTCACGTCCTTGAGTGGGGCCATTCTTTAAAGTTGTCTGCATGTGGTCTCTACCTGCAGCCTCATTAGCCTAAATTAATTCTAAATCAACCTAAGAAGCTAGTATTTGAAGCACATTAAGTCTAGCTTATTCATTGTGTGTTGGCGTGCTTGGTGTAATCTTGACTCTCTTGGGATCTTGCATGTTTTTGACTACTGACTGAGAAACTTGTTAGACTTGGAGAAAGAACAACACCCGGCTGCTAACAGCTGACGAGAACCAGGCCTGTTTTATGGAGCTGCTCAGTCTTTGGCCACAAAGTTGAACTCGTAGCCATCACGCTCCCCATAAAACAATAACCTCAGCCACCCTAACAGGCGCTAGGGTAGGAAAACATATTGTGTATCTAGTCTGTAGGTTATGAGCTTCTCGGGTCAATATATGGAGGTATGAAGTTACAGTACAGCAGCAGCTATACATACAGAAATAAAGTGTTTGCTGCGACTACAGTCCTCCTAACTTCAAGCCTTTATCATGGAAGGGACCTTTGAACAGAGTAGATGTGTTTTCAGTGGCTCAGATGTGTCCTTGTTTGTCTGTTGAAAGCTCAAGAGGTGAGCTGAGGAGCCTGTTAGCGAGCTTTGCTGTACTGCATCTAAAAATCACTCAGTGACAGGAAGGAAGCTGCACAAAGGGCAGCAGTCTACTTTCATTAGAGGCTGTTGTTGTAGCAGGACCTCACTTCCCACAGGTGATCCTTCAGTGCATTGTGAAGCAGCTGTGACTACGTAAAGATCCTAGAGGGAAAATAAATGTTTCTGTCACTCAGGCTTTTGTAAAACTAGTTAGAGGGAGCACAGTGTTGACAGTTGAAAGTTAGCTGGTAGTAGGAAATCTATGTAAATAATCAGGACACAGGGGAAAAAAAAGCTTTATAGATGGAAATTAGCTAAAACATCCACCAGAGAGTTTGCATAAACCATGTACAGCCAAAAATAATTCAGAGATGCTTCCTTGTCTCCCGCCTGTGCAGGTTCAGACAGATTCTCACCACTTACAAAATTCGGAATAAAAATCTACGGGACAATTCTGTATAAATAATGTCAAAGACTGCAGCAGCTGAGTGACAAATCACCTGCATCATACCATCAAAAGGCCAGTTAGCCGCTTCAACACCTGATAAGGCTGTAAGTAGAGAAAAGATGCAAACAGTCACCACAAAATTGTGCAAACACAACATGAAAAATTGCAAAATCACATCAAAAAAAGTAAAAATCACCACTAAAAGATGTAAAATTACGACAAAAGGATGAAAAATCACCTCAAAACCTGTAAAAATCACTACTAACATAAAAAATCATGACAAAAGGATGCAAAATCAACTCAAAAACTGTAAAAATCTGTCAAAAATAAAAGAAAATACATGTATAAGATACAAAATACAAAAAATGTGCAAACACAATATGGAAAATTGCAAAATTATCCCCAAAACTGTAATAATCACCATTGATAAATGCAAAATCACCACAAAAAGATGCAAAATTACCTCAAAAACAGCAAAAATCACCACTAAAGGATGAGAAATCATGACAAAAAGATGCAAAATCACCACAAAACATGCCAAATCGGTCAAAATGAACAAAAATACACTCAAAAAAAGCAAAATTACCCCAAAAACATGCTAAATCGGTAAAATACATACACAAAAATGTGCAAACACCATGAAAAAATTGCAAAATCACCTCATAAACAGTCAGAATCACCACTGAAAGATGGAAAATCACCACAAAAACGTACAAGATCCCTACAAGAGTACTACAAAAAGACATGACAATACGACCACGAAAACACTCAAAATCACTACAAAAAGACGTGATATCGCGGAAATCATACGAATATGTGTAGCTCTAGTCTGTTCGGATTATTTCAGTATAAAATAACCAGGTTACAATGATTTAAGATTCTGCAAATACCAGCTTTTAATGTTAATTTACAATTAATTTAAGCTAATGAGGCTGCAGATACAGAATGCAAAAGCTAATACAGATTTTTTGTTTGTGAAAAGATAAATAAATCAGGTTTGTGCCAGTTTTTGGTCATGTACAATAAAGAAAAAAATACATTCAAAGATGATTTAAAACAGGACTACAGACACTATGATGATACTTTTATTGATAGTTCATTTAAAATTAAAGGCTTAGATGATTTTACAATAAAGTATAGAACAAAACTGCATGCTAACAAACCTTGTACACTTTTATTACATTTAATTGATTAGTCTTGGATAAATACATGAAGTTGAACCTCTGGCTAGTTACTGTTTATTTGTCTTCACTACACCAAAAATTCCTAAAACACAAATGACACAATGTGGTTGTAGAACATTCAATAGCTGGAAATATACACAAAGCTCTGCCTTTAGCTATTTACAGAGACACGATTAGACCAGTTTTATTAGTACCTGATCCAATTTTACAAAGGAGGAAAAGATTATGTTTTCTACAATCATTACATTTAAATATTTCCACTTTACTGCGATATTTTTGCTGTTGATGTAGTCCAGTATGTATTGTTTCACTTACACTGTGATGTTAACTCCAATCATATCATCATTACTGCGACCAAAAATATCACTTCTGCTTAGGCAAACAACCTTTGCAGAAGTGAAGGTTTACTATCACTGTTCTTATCGCCGTCATTCTGAGAGCCGCTGTTGTCGCCTCCGTGAGGAAGTCTCCTGGTCATACTACTTTCATCCTGAGCATTAGCGTTGATGTATTTACACGGATGCATCTCCAGCAATTTTCTTTGTATCTGACAGACAGCATCCTTATTTTCTGGTCGCTTCAGTAATCCACGCACTTTCTCATGGTAGAAAACGTGGACGTATAACACAACATTTTGGTTGTCTTCCCACGTTCTCAGATGTGTTACGGACTTGACCTCGTGTACGTGGTGCATCAGCACCAGGATGATGGACTCCTGTCCTGTGGAAAATAACAGAGAGAAGGGAATGTTAGATACACAGGATTTTGAGCGTAAAACTGCAAAATGAAAAAAAAAACACAGAAACTCAAAGAGGAACTAGAGGAGGATACAGCTGGTCGAGACAAGGGAACCTGGCGGTGGGCAGAAACGTAGGACGAGTGTGAACATTGACCAGTTGCAGTGACTTTTTTTGGCTGCCTGTAGAGGAGTCAGGTCTGTCTTTCTCTTGATTCCCAAAGGAATAAAACCAGCCATCCATTCAGAATTCCAGTTAGGAAAATCAGGAAGTCATGCCTGGAAGATTGGGATGCTAGTCCAAACACTGTGGGGTTGAAATGGATCAGCTTACGATGTGGAAAAGGACACGACTTGTGGAGTGCAAATGGGATATATTCTGTAATTATTTTTTTGACGCATCAAGGCTTTTACTTTGTCTTTTAATGGAAACTTAATACGCTGAACTCCAAGCAGTTCTTGAACATTGTTTCCCAAAAGTTTGCATTTTTTTCCACTGCATTGTCCAGCACCTCAGAAACAGCACAGCCTCGACTGGAAGGAGAGAGAAGTCCCAAAGGTCTAGAGATCACTAGACTACAACATTTCAGAAGAAATCAAGGATTCAGGGTTCTTTGTTCTCACGCCAGCTAGAGCGGAAACGATACCTCAAGTTATTCAAGTAATTCGATTACTGAAATTCCTTGAGGCAAAATTCCCTGAATTGAGGTGTCGTTTAATTCACTACATACTAGACCCCAGGTCACTAACTGGTGGACCCAGACTTCATTCTATATGGACCCGGACCTATAATCAATAAATTAAAAGGGGATTTAAAATTTGACAGGAAACTTCATTCTACTTTAACCAGTGCAGCTTTTCCAGAGTTTACAGCGCTGGTTTAGCAGATCAGAGGCTGAACTATGAAGCCAGTTTAACATAGACTTTCTTTGTGTGAGTCGACTTGCCAAAAACTAAAACCTCAGTCAGAGTTAACAGGTACAAAGGTACTTTTCAACTTTCTGCTTCAAACTCGTCACACTAACAGGAGCGTTTAATGATCATTTGACTCGTTTTCTGCTCAAACTGAACCGAAGACGTTCAGATGCTTCAGTCAACAGGTTGTTTTAATGGAGAACAATGAATAACATAAAAATGTATAATGGTAAAAAGCTGCAGCTGGAAATTTTAGAAGACAAGAATGCTGGTAGAGAACTATTAATGCGCGTAATGTATTTATTTTACAGATCAATGCGGCTGCACAATAAAACTATGAAACTTCATATATTCAAACATGATATTGTATTGAAGTGCATATAGGTCTTATACTGAAGGAAATTGCTTTAATTTCTGACCTTTTGTAACATTTTAGAACTTTTATTTTGCTAGTGTAGTATACTTTGATGCATCCTATTAACTTTTTTAGCTAGCTAGGAACTTGGGCCCATGTGTACAAACTTCCTTTCTTTGGTCTTGTTGTTCCTTATTCAGGAAAAAACAACATGCAGCTGCTAACAGTTTTACAAATTTCCTAAAAAACATTATGTGCTTATGGATTGAAGCACACTTAATGAGAATCCCATTGCAAATGAATTACTATTTGTGTAATTTCCATTCGGTGTAAGCTGAATGAATTCTTGTACCTTTAACTTCCTCCAAGGCTGCATTAGCGTCCGTTGCAAGACGTGACACGATCGGACAGAAGACGAAGATGATCTGAGGGTCCTGAGTGCTCTCCACAAGTTGAAGCCGACGATTCAGAGATGGAGACTTTATGTTGTCTATCAGCTGTACGTGTGCACCAAATGTTTGACCGCTGACAACCACTTGGTATTTCACTGTGGCGACAGAAAGAAAAGCAGCATGGAACCGTCACATTGAAACATAATGATCCTTGAAAACTAAATATTCTCGCTACCAAAATGACACAATTTAAAAAATCTTTTTTTAAATATTAAATCACACTCACTGTGCCACTTACTTGACAATGTATTTATGCTATTCATGCTTACATTACCTACAGATGAGCTCATGTTTGCAGAACACTCAACCGTATATGATCATAAACTCACTTTCCTGTAAGTCTTGTGCAGGCTGACTGAAAAAATTGCCGAACAGGAAAGAAATCATGTGATTGCATACTTTACATCTTTTTGAGTTGGGAAAGAATATTAAAAATAAAACTAATCAGATTTATGTGGCACTGGAGTTGAAAAATACAGAATGCTTGATTGATTAACAAACATTAAGATGAAAAAATTGTATGGCTCATTCCAACTAAACTCAACAAATTTCAAAAAATAAGAAAGAAAAGTGGTGAACATTGATTAAGTCGACCGTGTGTAAAATGTGGGCTCATAAGCAATGGAAATTTTTGAGTTAAAACTTCTTGAAGAAGGTGGTGTCATGTCGGTTTTTTCATCATGTCCTTAACACCGATCTGTGGATCAATGTTTGAAGTGGCATCACAGGAAAAGGGTAATGAAGGTTTTATGGTTGGTGGAATGACAGAATAGACAAAAACATAGATTTTTTTTTTTTTTTGCCAAATGTGCACCATCATATAACTGATTTGTATAATTCTATCAAAGCAAGATTATTCCATTGGAGACTATATACATGTATCAATGAGCCTACTTAATTCCGGGACTCCACCTACATTTTTTCTCAAATTATGGCACTTTGGATATTGATCCTTAAATTGGTGCCAAGTAAACGATGCAAATATCAACAAGACTCCACCTTCTTTAAGAATTATTAACTCAAAACTAATATTACCTATAAACCAGATTTTTCAACTCAATCAGTACTCACCACTTCAAAACAAATCAGTCAATTTAAAGATGGTCAAGCATTTGGTGAATGACCAGCATATGTCATTAAACTGTGAAGTGGCATTAAGTTAGATTTACTTCTGGCTATTTGTAGATCATGACCTCTACCTGTTTGCGGTAAGTAGTGAACCACCTCACCGCTGACACGTGGGCGTACAGGTGAACCTGGAAAAAAGTCACATAAAAAAGGCATTATGGTGATTAAAAATCAACTCAGGAAGTGACCTTCACCGTGAGCTATAAGGACATTTTAAAACACTTCGTCTGAACCCTGGATTCAGATGAAGGTGTACCAGGAAAAAAGTCTTACAGCACTTTCTGTCTCCAAACTTTGTTATATATAATCTTTTCTTTGAGTTATTTCAGAATCTTACAGCAAATCCTGTGTAAAATAAACATGTCATAAGAGCCTATGGTCAAAAAAGTTTGATTTGCCATGAGTTCCTTGTTGATGCTCATGAGGTTGGTTATTGTGAAGCATCACTGGACCAGCAGTGTCTGAGGTGGTTGAGTTCGATCCTGTTAGATCCAATGACAGAATGCATTTACTGACTCAAGACATAGCACATACTTTAAAATCACTGTCTAAAATCAGCTACTTTCAAATCTATGTGGCCATTACAGAACATGGTCTGAAAACTGGATTCAGATGAAGCTGCACCGGGAAAAGAGTGATACAGCGCCCTCTGTCTCGCAATTTAGTTTTATATAATCTTTTATTTGAGCCTACAAAACAAACATGACATGAAGGCTTAGGGTCAGAAAAGTTATATTTACCATAAGCTCCTTGACGGTCATGATGTTGGTTATTGGAAATTTCCATTGGATCAGTGGTGGCTGAGGTGGCTGATTTAGATCCTATGAAGTACAATGAGAGAATGCATTTACTGATTCAAAATGTTGCACATACTTTAAAATCACCATCTCAGTGAAGAAAAGATTGGGACCACAAAGACAGTTGTGATACAGTAACACTGTCTTAGTCAATGCCAGTTCGTTTTAAACACGTGAGCTCTGGTTGGAAGTCATTAAACACCACATAAGGCTTTGTCATCCTGCCTGTTGCTAGATAAAAACCCCACAATACTCTGTGTTTGCCATCATGAGTTGCCTATAGTCTGAGCAATGCCTCCTCTGGGGGATACAGTATTAAACAGTAAGAGGCTCCACCTGGTGGCACAACAAGGTACTATAGCTAATCTATGGTACAACAAGTGGATGCTACACAAAAAAGGATTTCTAGCGGAAATTCAATCATCACACAAATCTCAATCACAGAGAAACATGGTCAAACTGCACGTTACACCAAAGTGTTAAAAAAAGCATTTTATCTTTATTCCTGACATTGAAGTAAAACAAAAACTTACCATTTTGAAGTTCCTGGTTGCGCCCAGGTTTGCTGATGTCCTCTAGCAGATTGATGTGAGCATCAAGGAAAGTCTGCACATTGTCCATCTGTGTCTTCATGTTCTTCAGGACATGAAGATAGTCGACCAAAACACCGTTATCGGTTAGAGCAGCTGGATGGAAAATATGAGGTTGTGCATTAGAGTTTGAATGCCGACACATACTGTTATATGTCTCAAAACGCTTTACAACAGAAAAGAACACACCGAACAATCTGAAGGTTGACTCATTTTTATTAATTTATTAATCCAGGTTTTCTTGTCGTCTTATTTTACTTCCAGCTGTGCTTGTTTTGGTTGATTCCCCTTGAATTCCACTTGCTCTGTTTATTCTCAGTGATATAATGATTTTACTTGAAGTTTTCATTTATTTTTAATCCTATATCTTTTGGGATTTTTTTGTGCCTTTGCTCCACCAGAATGCTGCTCCAAGTCTAAACAAAGACATTCAAAAATCCCTTACATTTCACATGCGAAAGTGAAAGCAACCATTAATAAGTGCACGTACCTCTCAAAGATTCTAGTGGGATGAATTCCCTCAGTCCTTCTAGGAGCAAATCAACTGGTTTCTGAAACAAACAATGGAAAAATTTAAAATCCTAATGAAACATTGCATGTGTGCATTGTATACTTCTGAAGTTCTACATGTTAGACATCTTTATTGAAAGCTGGGGTCAGCAGACATTTGGAAAAAAGAGACATGAATGCATGCACATGTGCATTTTTAGGAACAACACCTTCTCTCTGATTGGACAAAATCTCCCATCGTGGGTTAGATCTTCTCAAGTGAGGAAACGGAGCCAAGAGGAAGTGGAGAACTCTGGCTTCCTTTCAGACCATTTGAGTTTCAGTTTTTTAAAGAATTTTTGCTCAATGATGCCAAAAAATGGAAAATGATACAATTTTAGACCTCCTTTCAAAGGCAAGAGTTAGGTTAGCAGGTTAAGTCTTCAAAGTAGGCTATGTTAACTTTCACTTATTCCCCTTGAGCAATCCGCCAACATCTATTTAGTGGAGATAATCATTCCAGCTGCTGAATCTTCACTCAGATTACATCTACAGGGTCTAATTTATGTGACACAATCAAAAATCTACCTATGCACAGAGTGTCATGGCTGCAAGTGTGAGTCAGGAGCACTGGGAGCAGAGTAACACTGCACAAGGACAGTACTTTAACAAAGATGGCGGCCAAATTTAAATCTATTTTTATAGGAACAGTCTCTGAACTTTTTGATCACACCTCACAAAAGTTTGTTCTGACTTTGTACTTATTGTTGCACTTGCCGCTGCTTTCTTCAAACTTGTGGGGAACGACAAAACGAAGCAGCAAAGCCTTTAACAACTGTAAATGTAAGTACCATCAGTAGTATTTAGAGCAACATTACAGGAATTTGTAGACCGATTATCTGATTGGCAGATTACTGTGGCCAATATTTAGCATTTTTCCCATTATCTGTATTATTATTGGCGGATTATTGATTGGTTAAATGCTCTATTTCAGGTCTGATGCAGCCTCCTCTCCCTCAAATCACAATGTCAATATCTGTCAGAACAAACACAAGTAGATGTTTCTACCGAATTGTTCAGTCTTGTTTTGAACCTGTCAGAACGATGTTGGAATTGCAGGAATTGTGCCTGGTAAAAATCTAATTACAAATATCTGGAATTAGAGTGTTGACCGGGTGAAATGACTTTCCAGATGTCTGTACTAACGTCAGAAGAAGGGATAGACCGACTGGCTGATTATCGTGGTCGATATTTGGCATTCTTCCAAATATCTGTTTCTGTGTTTTTATTGGACGATCATTAATAGATTCAATTCTCTACTTCAGGTCTGAAGCCTCTCTCTGTCTTTAAATCACTCTGTGGTCTCAGAAATGTCTCTCAAGCAGCAAAAACTGAACACAAAACAAGGAAATTAGCTTCTCCCACAATGCCTAAGGCTATGCTAATGGCTAAAGGCTAGGTTAAAAGACAGATCAACCTGAAACTGAGTGTGTAAAACAATAATTACTAATGCTTTAACATATCGACATAAGTCAGCAATTCTGTTAAAGTAACCTTAATTAATGAAGAAGCCTAGTTATGAATGACAGGATTTCCGCTATCACGTGCTGCTAAAATGTCGCATTGACTGTATATCACTTCTGAATATTGGTTATTGGTCTTTCTTGATTACCAATAGTTGGGATCATTCCCAGAAAAACCCACATCTGTTGACCCCTAAAATGTAAAGTTTGAATTTGTTGAACAATTATCAGTGTGGAATTTATCACCTGTAGATTGGAATATTTGACAGAAATACACAGATATTTGTTTAGCACATCAACAACTATTCCAATAACTGATGTTGATGTATTTTAATATGTGTAATATATGACATTATAGATCATGGATAACAGGTGCTGCAGTTAAAAACAAAATCCCACACACCTCTCCCAGCTGGTTCGCTCACCTGTTTGTGAATTATATCAAAAATGGTTTTCCTGCGCTTTAATTCCCGATTTCCAGGGAACAACTCTCGCAGGTCATCTCGACTCAGAAACTGAAGATCTGAGTCTGTGCTAAACTTAGCATCTGAAAGAAAGCAAGAAGTTCAGAATATTAGTTATTAAAACCCTTTCATCAAGTTTTACTTTCTGTTTCTGCTACAAGCCTCTGAAGAAAAACAGCTCAATACACGCCTGTGCTTGTAAAAACTGTACGTTCAGCTGTTCTGTAGCTATATTTACAATATTTATAATTTATTTGCTCCAAAACCTGTGACTCACCCTCCAGGATAGAGGCTGCTTCTTGGTCAATGCGTGCGATTTCTCCTAATAAAGCAGACATGATTCCACCTGAAGGAAACCAGACACGCATTCATCACGTTTCTGTGTGTTTTATGTGCTGTTTATTTCTTCTTCCTTTCTGGTAGAGAGTCAATAAGCTTTAAAATCGACGGAGAAAAGAGGAAGAACTCACCTGAAAACTGAACTAATCACACCGTAAAACGTGAAGCAGTGCAGCAGAAGACCTGTCGCTCAAACTATCTGTCACTTCCTCCAAACAAAACTAAGATATTTAGTTTATAATTGACCGAATTTCAGTCTGACAGTATGACACGCCATTTACAGTTAACAGAAAGTGAAACTTAAAGTTGTTTCCGCAATTTAAGACGTAATGGTCGCCTCAGACGATCATTGGTCGTTAGAATAATACCGATTAAAGGTACAGAGCGATGAAGAACAAGTGAAGCAGAACGCAGGATAACATTTGTTAAATCAATTTGTAAAACAATACAAACATGAAAGCAGAAAACTAAAAAAAAAAACAAACAAGCAAAATAGCATAAAACAATTTAAAAACTTATAAAATACATTTCACATTGAAGAAAAAGAACATGGAGATCAAGTTAAAAAAAATCCAACCAAATAAACAAAAAAATCTAAATTCTAAAAAACAACAACAAAAAACAAGGCAAAATCAGTTTGTAAAACAAAATAAACACGAAACTTAAATAAAAAAACTGACAAGAGAAAAATAAATAATGATAAATTGATTTAAAAAACTATCAAATTGAGATAAAAAATTAAAGAAAAACTAAAAAATAGATAAAGAAAAGTAAACTAAATCAAATAAATAAAATACACAAAAATATCTTAATTCTAAAAAAATGCAAAACAATATATACATAAAACTAAACAAAAACTGAAAAACTAAATAACAATAAAAATCTTTTAAAAAATGTGAAATTATTATTAAATTAAAGAGCGTGATAAAGAAATAAACTTAAAAATCAAATAAACAAAAAATATAAATTCTAAAAAAAACAAGGCGGGAAAAAATGTGTGAAGGATTGAGCTTCCAAGCACAACATGAATTCAAAACAAGGCTATAATTTTCACCCAAAAATGACAAAGAAAGTTAGAAAAACTCATTCCAAGTCAATCAAAGAGGTCAAAAGAACAAAAGCTAACAATGTTAATATAGAACTACAAACATGAATTCAATATATGTTAATATAAAACTACAAACATGGATTGAACATGTAATAAATAATAATAAACTGATAAAATCTCTCATGGCTGGAGTGAATCCACTGGTAAAGAAATGTATTTGTCTGTGTAAACCACCAGAGGGCGTAGTCCGTATACTGTCTATGATATTACCACAGATTTACCGAAAGGAATTATTGTCTTTTCTCAATGATATGTCACAGTTTTGAGTAGCATGTCACAACAAACTTCTGCTGCTGGTTTGAACATGAATGTCACCATTTAATAGGAATACCAGTTAATCTCGAACACTTGTCAGGTAGATTCTGACGCATCTGTCAGACCGGTCACTTGAAAAAAGCGACACATCATCATACGTCAGATGACGCTCTGAGGAAGCCCGCAGGTGCGGTTGATCCATGTCACCAAGGTAAAAACAATCTGTTCCTGACTTAGCTGTCGGTTAAAAAGTAACGCTATTTTAAATTTAGAAACGATAAAATGAACATAATCCATCTATCACACGGTTTTGTCTTCTTCATGTCAAAATAACGTGCAAATCGTGCGTCTCTGCTGCTTTAACGTGTTTTAACAGTAATCAGTGATCACAACTCCACTGGTTCCAGCTCACGTAATTTCTTCCATGTAGCCCGACAACCTTTGAGTTTTAAAATAAGGACGCCTCTTATTTTCAGATAATTTTGCCAAGACCAAAATGAATAAAAACGCGGAAATCTCATTTTATAGACAAAGTTATCCTGTTGTTTATTTCCTGGTTCATCGGTGAGGTGTCCTGAGCCACGCCTACGAAACACCTGTCCCAGAACCGCTGGTGTCACCAGTTAATCGGAACACCGGTGTCTCTTTTAAGAAATTCAAAATGACTGTACCCGACATCCAACCTCAGCAGTGATGGAGCCTTGCTTATGCAGCTCAACAATCTTACCACTTTGAAAGCTTTTTTCCCCCCTTTGCCATCAGGAGGTCATGACAGTGCCAATACCTGACAGGAAATGACATGAATCCATTTTTTTTTGCCCAGATTTTGGATTTTAAAGGTTGTGGTCTTAAACTTTTGATCAGCTGACAAAAGCATGTTTGAGTTTAAATGCAATTTTCAATAAATTGCTTGCACGGATTTTTATCTTTCGCTTCCGTTTCTTCTTTTTGCATTTTGAATCTCTACTCTGAACCTTCTTAAGATCAAACAGTGCAAAATCAAATTCTTGCATTTGTTCAACTGGTTTTCCGATGTTCATTGGGAATGTATGACCGCTATCTTTCCATCACTTGTCGAATTCAGGCCTTTGTTCCTCTTTATGATCTGACAACGGTCTGTTCCTGGTATCTTTTACAGCTCTGTTACTCTGTCAGTGATTCCCTGACTCACCTAGGGAACCTTTACGTTACACTGTCAGATCCTTATAGAGAATAAATATTCACAGCTCCAAAATGCTACATCATCATTTAAATCAGCTGCATTGGTTTCATATGTCTAACAAAATGTAAGATAATATTCTGATCAGTGACCAGACTCATGGTTTCAGGTAGAATATTTCCAGAGGTCACATGATACTTGTTGAACTCATTTCTGATCACCTCTTTTAACCAATATTATAAGGGAGTTGAAGCAAGAAGGTGCTGCAGGTTAATAATTTCTGATAATCAAATCCAATAAAGGTTCTTTATGATCTGTTTGAAGTGTTTCAGAGTGATGGCAGCCTGCAGACACAGAGGACCAGTGACAGAGAAGCAACAGAGGATTTTCTATGTTTCTGCTCAAACCCAGACAGCAGAGATCTGTACTGATGGGAAGCAGCTGAGTAAAAAGAGCATTGATTGATTGCAGTCTCTAAGGTTCCTCGTTCATCACCAACAAGCACAAACATGAGGCTCAGTGGCTTCAAAACCAAGTCTGGAAATGGAGAGAAGTTTTCTTTCAGATGACAGACATCGCATCAGACTGAGGTCTGTACATTTCATCGAATACTGTTTTATCCTCAACACTAAACTCGTGATTGAAATGTGCTGTTTAGTAAGACTTAGTTTGTTGTTTGGACTCAGTGGCATCATTAGACCCGGGCATCCGAAACTGTAGCCGCCAGAAACTGCTGATAACAAGTCTGAAGTGAGTGGAAACGTTAGTTGGAAGCTGGACCTGATTGAGGCTGGTGAGCTTTGGAAGCAGGAGTCAGTGTGAGACTTTGCATGGTAATTTAATTTCTGGACAGCAGAGGGAGCTATTGGAGTTCTAGTTAAAGCAGCAGTTAGAGCTGCAGCGACTTAGGCTTGAAATGGAGGAAAAACTAGAAACAATTAAACAGGAAAATCCTGAGGAGAAGCAGCACAATTTGGAGCTTTAATTTATTAAGGACCTCGTCCAAAATCTGTCATAAAAATATCCTACTTTAATATTGTTTTCCACTTTCATGAAGTTACATTTTTAAGTCATGATCATCATCTTCTGAGATTTCAACTTTTTAAATTGCAATTTATTTGCATGATGCTGATGTTTGTAAAATGGCATGACAAATGGCGTATTTTCTGCATAATATATGTTAAGGGGATTTTTTTTGCAGTGTGGTACTAATAATATCACCAATAATAATTGTTGTTTTTTAGCTTCAGTGTAATTGGCACCATGCCTCGACCAGCCGTTCAAGCTGCAGAGAGAAGCCAACCATGTGAATGCTGAGGTCTTATTATTGTTGTTGTTGTTGTTGTTTTGCAGTAGAATGCCTGAGTGTGGATTGTCCTGTGAGTTTCTATTCAAAGAAGATTAGTAAACATGAACATGTTGCCTCTGCTCCTAATCACATAGTCAGTGTAGAACCCAAACCAGAGATGCATTGGACTTTTTTTCTCCAACTTTACAATTAAGATGCTAACTGTATTAAGTTGTTGAGGAGGGTCATTAGACTGAACTGGTTCTACCTCTGGAGGCTTCCACTCAGGTTGCTTTGGTCTAAACATCATCTCTGTCTCATCTAGGATCCACACCTCTTGCCTGTAGTTTGTTTCCTCATTTTCTTGCTGGTAGCACTGACACACATGCCTCACTCATCCACCCACCACCAACACTGCTGACACATGGATCCCTCACACCTCAAGCTTATCACTGTTTGTCCTTCTAGTCCTTTTGAAATTAAACATTGATGTGGCATCTTGGATTTGTTTCTCCTCTTTGTCACTGGCTGTGAGCTAGCTTGTGACATGTGCTATGGATCTTTGATGGTCTGGATGAGTGTCACATTCCTCTGGACTTCCACAACAATGAGATCCTGCCTGATGTCACAGAGTCCACCTCAGTGGATGTGCTGCTGACAAACCTGATCAGGGGGAAGCTGCTTCCTTGTGAAACATCTGTGTGGTTTTCTGGAGAGTCCAGACTGCATCCTGAAGTCTCTGAGGTCAGACATCATGTTTTATTTGTGTGCTGAGATGAATGTGATGTAAAGTTGTGGTGACCGTAAACTGCAGCCATCAGTCTGATCTTCTACTGATCCACACTGAGGATGTTCATGGTAACATCTGTTTTCTTCTTTCTGCTTTAGTCCTTTGACTGTGTCAGAGAAATGTTGAGCTGCACATTTCAAAACAACTTCAGCTCATATCTGGCCTCATGTTTCTCTTCAATTCAATATGACAGCGGCGACTACCAGTTGTTTATATTATTGGTGAAGCTGTCAGTTATTTCAATAGTTTAGTTCATCAGATGTTAAAAACTGAAAAATGTTGATCCCAGTTTGTTAGAGTCAAAGATGACATCTTCAAATGTCTGGTTTTGTTCCAGCAACATTTTAAATCCTCAAATACTCAGTTTAATGTGGTAGAAAACATAAAGTCTTGACAGTGAACAAAGTAGAACCACTTTGGTGTTTTACTGGATATATGACTCCATGGAAATGTTTCTGATGTTTTGTTCATGGACTCGTCAAACAGTGGACTGATAGTTTCTGCTGTAACTGAACCAATTTATCATCCTGAGAGACAGAAACTAATATTCAACATCTGCTGGTTGAACTCTGGGTTGAAGCCCTGTGATGTTTTATAAAATGAAATGTTCAAATCCACGATACCTCCATTGACAACAATAGTTGTGACAGTTGATGAACAGTTGAAGTAATTCATCAGGAGCAATGGGAACATTTTCTGCTTGAGTTTTTGCTGATTTTCTTCTTTTCTCTGGTTTGTGTCATTTGAAAGTGAAGATGTTTGCGTTTGAGAAAACACTTTGAAGACGTTACCTGGTCCTCTGAAAACTGATGGACACTTTCCACTGCCAATGACAGATGGATCAATAATGAAATCCTCTGAATGTAGAGTCCTGACTGAAACATCTCCACGGTTCAAGAACATGAAGATATTTTAGAGTCTGGAGCCTCATTTTGTCCACGTTTCCTTCTTGTGTGTTTCTGTGACTCTGAGCAGAAAGTGAAATAAATGTCAGAGCGTTTTTCCTTGTGTTTGTTGCTCAGCATGAGTTTGTGTGGATGGAGGCAGTGGCGGAGCTGCAGAGTTAAAGTAACTCCACCTTTATTGAAGCAACAGCATGTTTACATTAATATTAATGAGAGCTCTTCTTCACTGCTTCTGCTGGACTGTTTGAAGTTGCATGCTGTTGGCTTCAGCTGTTTGGAGTTTCCATTTTCTAAACTTTTACATTCTGGAGTTTCTTCAGCTCTGAACTCATGATGGAACTCTGAATTATTTCAAACAGGAACTTTGTCTCCTCAATTAACATCTTTCATTCTTTATTCAGATTGGACGACTGCAGTTTGTCAGAGATCAGCTGTGATTCTCTGGTCTCAGCTCTGAAGTCCAACCCCTCCCATCTGGAACATCTGGACCTGAGTAAGAACAAGCTACAGGATTCAGGAGTGAAACATCTGAGTGGTTTTCTGGAGAGTCCAGACTGCATCCTGACTCTGGAGTCAGTTCACTGTCTGTCTGTTACTGTTGTAGATCTGATGTGTTTAATGACAACTGAAGCTAGTTTATGTTCAACAGAACTTCCATCCATGAAGCTGTAAATCTGCTGTTGTTCAGCTGTTTTCTTTAGTGTGTTGTGACAAGAGACGAGTGTTCGTAGCAGAAAATGTAGAAAATGTTCAGAGTTAGTTGTTAAAGTAAATGAATGTTTTTAATTTGAACTGACGAGTCACATCTGGATCCAGAAGATCCTCTGAACTCAGAGGAGTTTGAAGTGACAAAGTTTAGTGAATGAATTATAAATATTTCTTCGGTTTGTGTTGAATTCACTTTTTGACTGATGTTGAGCCTTTTGATGATGCAGCATGTTATTGATGTGTGGACATGAATAGGTGGATGAATGTTGTGCTGACATGTGGATGATGTGTGTAGAAGGCTGACATGATGAAGATCCACAGTAACATAAGGACAAAGCCACTCTGCTGGTTTTAGAAAAAGCTCACTGATGAGGACAAAGTAGTGTTGATCTGCACATTCAGAACCTGAACACACGTGATGGATCATCAATGATTTTAATCTCCATCTTCTATTCTTTATTCAGATTGGAGAACTCTGGATTGTCAGAGATCAGCTGTGATTCTCTGGGCTCAGCTCTGAAGTCCAACCCCTCCCATCTGGAACATCTGGACCTGAGTGACAACAACCTGCAGGATTCAGGAGTGAAACATCTGCTAGAGCTTGTGGAGAGTCCAGACTGCAACCTGAAGACTCCGAGGTCAGTAGAAGGTTCCAGTCAGTCTCTGCTGCTTTCAGCAGTTTTCTACTAAACAGAGTCGGTATCAAAGCAAAGATCCAGTGTCTCCTGTAAACCTGCAGCTTCTCAGTGAAGCTGTGAGAGCAGAATGGAGACAGAAACACAGAGACAGCAGTCAGCCAATCAGAGGAGGCAGAAGCTTGTTGTCAGGGTGTGTTTGAGTGGATGTGAAGCTGACTGTTGATGTTGTGTTGATGTGCTGAGGAAGTAAAGCTGATTCCAGCTGACAGCCTCCCAGATGTGCAGAGACAGTGGTCCTCCTTCATCAAAGTGTCCATCAGTTCTGATCTCACTGTTTGTTGTCTCATTTCAACAGTGATCAGCTGATCAGTCTGATGTTTGTCACAGTTCTGGGATCAGTGAGACTAAAGCCTGCAAACCCGCGCCTCTTATTTCACAGCAGCATCATTATGTTTAGTTACTCTCTCAACATTTCCTCTGATTTTACAGATATGTGATCGTTTTGTTGAATTACAGATAATTTGTAGTAAAATGACAGAAAATAATAAACTTTCCTGTGAATGTAAAATAAAACAACAGGCCCAAACTGTACATAACATCAGCATCAAAAATCTGCATTTCTACAAATATTGATTTGATCTTTCCCAATGTTCGACTGTAAAATGACTGTTTAACTGGACTTAGATCTGATAAAAAATATATTTGTTTTAGAAATTTGCTCTTTCATTGAGTTTCTCCAGATTTTGAACCTTACAGGAGCATTTGAACATATTTTCTGCCCCCTTTGCTGCCAGACTCTTTTTTAAAAGTGTATTTTTCTAGAGCAGATGAGATGTTGATGGACACTCGGAGACTGTTAGTGTAAATGGAACAGCAATAAATCCATGAGTGAAGAGTTTGTGCGGTAAAAAAAGGTTGATGAATGTCACCAGTTTGTTTCCACTGTGGATTGCAGTAAAATGTGCAGAGAAACACACCTGATGCTGACAGTGTGTGTAGATACAGTGGGCATGGAAAGTACTCAGACCCCTTGAAATTTTTCACTCTCTGTCATTGCAGCCATTTGCCAAAATCAAAAAAGTTCATTTTATTTCTCATTAATGTACACTCAGCACCCCATCTTGACAGAAAAAAAACAGAAATGTAGAAATTTTTGCAAATTTATTAAAAAAGAAAAACTGAAATATCACACGGTCAGAAGTATTCAGACCCTTTGCAGCGACATTCATATTTAACTCACATGCTGTCCATTTCTTCTGATCCTCCTCCAGATGGTTCTGCTTCTTTATTGGAGTCCAGCTGTGTTTAATTAAACTGATTGGACTTGATTAGGAAAGGCACACACCTGTCTATATAAGACCTTACAGCTCACAGTGCATGTCCGAGCAAATGAGAATCATGAGGTGGAAGGAACTGCCCAAGGAGCTCAGAGACAGAATTGTGGCAAGGCACAGATCTGGACAAGGTTACAAAAGAATTTCTGCAGCACTCAAGGTTCCTCAGAGCACAGTGGCCTCCATAATCCTCAAATGGAAGAAGTTTGGGACGACCACAACTCTTCCTAGACCTGGTCGTCCAGCCAAACTGAGCAATGGTGGGAGAAGAGCCTTGGTGAGAGAAGTAAAGAAGAACCCAAAGATCACTGTGGCTGAGCTCCAGAGATGCAGTCGGGAGATAGGAGAAAGTTCCACAAAGTCAACTATCACTGCAGCCCTCCACCAGTCGGGGCTTTATGGCAGAGTGGCCCGACGGAAGCCTCTCCTCAGTGCAAGACACATGAAAGCCCGCATAGAGTTTGTCAAAAAACACATGAAGGACTCCCAGACTATAAGAAATAAGATTCTCTGGTCTGATTAGACCAAGATTGAACTTTTTGGTGTTAATTCTAAGCGGTATGTGTGGAGAAAAGCAGGCACTGCTCATCACCTGCCCAATACAATCCCTGCAGTGAAACATGGTGGTGGAGCATCATGTTGTGGGGGTGTTTTTCAGCTGCAGGGACAGGACGACTGGTTGCAATTGAAGGAAGGATGAATGCGGCCAAGTACAGAGATATCCTGGAGGAAAACCTCTTCCAGAGTGCTCAGGACCTCAGACTGGGCCCAAGGTTCACCTTTCAACAGGACAATGACCCTAAGCACACAGCTAAAATAACAAAGGAGTGGCTTCACAACAACTCTGTGACCGTTCTTGACTGGCCCAGCCAGAGCCCTGACCTAAACCCAATTGAGCATCTCTGGAGAGACCTCAAAATGTCTGTCCACCAACGTTCACCATCCAACCTGACAGAACTGGAGAGGATCTGCAAGGAAGAATGGCAGAGGATCCCCAAATCCTGATGTGAAAAACTTGTTGTGTCATTCCCAAGAAGACTCATGGCTGTACTAGATGAAAAGGGTGCTTCTACTCAATACTGAGCACAGGGTCTGAATACTTCTGACCATGTGATATTTCAGTTTTTATTTTTTTAATAAATTTGCAAAAATTTCTACAATTCTGTTTTTTTCTGTCAAGATGGGGTGCTGAGTGTACATTAATGAGAAATAAAATGAACTTTATTGATTTTGGCAAATGGCTGCAATGACAGTGAAAAATTTCAAGGGGTCTGAATACTTTCCGTACCCACTGTATGTGAGCTTGGAGCTCAGTGTGCTCTCTGCAACACATTAACATGGATTGAAGTGCTGATCTCCTCTGTTCTTTCTTCTTCTCTCTGCAGCTTGGGAACCGGACGGCGTTTGTGCTTAGAGGATGAAGTGTGTCCTGATGATCCAGAGGTTGAAGCAGCAGCAGCTGGTGTGTAGAGACTCTGACTGGACCACGTTACTGGGAGGTGGACTGGGAACTAATGTACAGTGTGTTATCACTGTATAGTTTAGTGTTGCAGCTCCACACTGTGAATGATGGAGAACTGCAGTTAATGTTGACATGATACATTGGGGATTGATGTCAGGTTGCAGAGTGTGCAGTAAGTTTCAGGATGGTTCTGTCAGTGCAGGATTATATTTCAGTTAATGTTCTATTTCCAGCTGTGGTCAAAGTTGTTGAGCTTCTCTACCTGCAACACATTGAGCTGATGGCAACAAAATGTCTTGGAAACATGTCAGCTGAAGCCTTTGTGCCCAGAGAGAGATTAATGAAGCAGATTTTAATGTTTTTTGATAAATCCAGTTTAGTCCTCAAAGGTCCAGCAGCAGCTCTGATTGGACCAGAACCTGACCGCTGATCCATCATGGCAGCAGCTGTTAAACTGGCTGTTCCACTGTCAGCCTGTGGCAGCTGCTGGGATGTGAGCAGTTCGTCCACGTGACTCATTCTGCCTCATTTCACCAAATACTCAACATTTGGCCATCTCCAGTTTGACTGAGTGGTTTTTTAAGATGTGAATATTGATTGAGTTTGTCATGTGTAAAATCTGGGCTCAAAGGTAGCGGAAGTTTTTGAGTTAAAGGTTCTTATAGAAGGTGGCCATGATGATTTTATGTTGGTTTTTTTTGCTGACAATCTGTTGATGAATGTCTGAAGAGACATATCTGGAGAAATAATGTAGATGGAGTCCTGAAATTTAATATTTTCTTTCATATATACACGTGATCCTCAATGGTCCAACCCTGTTTTGATAGAATAATACAAACCAGTGACATGATGGTGCAAATTTGGTCCAAAAATGTCCATATTTCTATCTGTTCCAATATTCCACCAAACATAAAATCTTTGTTTTTCACCCTAAAAGGCTAAATTATTTTCCTCTGTGTCTGAGTCGATTAGAGGAATCTAATAGAGTCAGACACAATCACAGAGTCAAAATCAAAGAATAACTGTGTATCTTACAAATGGCTTCATTTATTTATTTATGTTTTGCTGTTTTCAACAACTACGGTAAAAGCAATCTGTATCAGTGGAGAACCTTGTCAGCTGAACTGCTAGCTCAGCTGACCCTGATAGTCATTACAGGGATCTGGTTGTAGGTTCGTAATTAGCTAGAATGTAGGTTAATTTCTCACTTGGGCTTGAAAAGACAAGAACAACAATATTCAGTGCCTTGGACTTCCCCTTTTCACCAGATGAGACACCAGGATACTCATGATGTTATCAGCATCCAGCTGAAGATAAAGACAATAATATAACTTGGTATTCTTCCAAAATTATTGAAGTTCAGCAAAACAAGAACAAAAAGCCATTACATGATGACAGTAAGTCGTTCACACGAACGTAGCGTAGACAACTCAGACTCATGGTGACATACAGGCAGGGGTGAAAGTAGTTTTAAATTCTTGCCAGTACTATTACAAAACCCTCATCTCGCTCTAACTTCATGCATTTGAAAATGGCAAAGTCAAAACGCAAACAAATAAAAGCATATTCATATTTTATTGTAGGCCAATGGAATAGGTAGGAATTAAAAACACTTGATAATGTACAGTAAACTTTTTTGCTTGAATTGAAACACTGATAAACATCCAGAATACAAGGCTCTGAGAACAGACATGAGGTCATGAGCCAACACTCAGAATGGAACTAAACATCAAAACACATCACCTAAAAGATTTTCAACAGAGGTCTAAAGTAGTTATAGTAGTAGTAGGTAGTTTCTGACTTTCTGTGGTAACCCTTCTTCAGTGTCCCTGTCTTTACACGCCACTCTAAAAAGTCATAGAATAGCACGTCGCTTCAAAAAACATCATGGTTTTGCATGTTGCTCCAAAAATGTCATAGTTTAGCATGTCGCTCCAAAAAAACGTCCGTTTAGCATGTCACTTCAAAAAATGTCACAGTTTAGCATGTCACTCCAAAAAAAACGTCAGTTTAGCAGGTCACTTCAAAAAATGTCATACTTTAGCTTGTCGCTCCAAAAAATGTCATAGTTTAGCATGTAACTCCAAAAACTGTCATACTTTAGCATGTCGCTCTAAAAAGTCATAGTTTAGCATGTTGTCCAAAAAACATCATAGTATAGCATGTCACCCAAAAAAGTCATAAGCATGTCGTCCAAAAATCGTCATAGTATAGCATGTCGTCCAACAAACGTCATAGCATAGCATGCTGCTCAAAAAAGTCAAAACATTGCGTTTCGCTCTTAAAAAAAGTCACAGTATAGCATGTCGTCCAAAAAACATCACAGTATAGCATGTCGCTCAAAAAACGTCACAATAAACTAAACTATGACGTTGTGTTACATTTTGGACGACATGCTAAACTATGACGTTTTTGTCATATTCTGGACAACAAACTAAACTGACATTTTTGTCACATTTTGGATGACAGACTAAACTACAATTGTTGCAGTAATCTTCCTGGAGGTGTGTTTGTGCATGCTACACCCGACGGAAGCCCGCTGCGCGTCACGCCATGCAGTGCCTCAACAGGTGAGCAAAATTTGTCATATTTTGCACGACCTACTAAACTATGACGTTTTTGTCATACTTTGGACGACATACTAAACTATGATGTTTTTGTGACATTTTGGACGACATACTAAACTATGACGTTTTTGTCATACTTTGGACGACATACTAAACTATGCTGTTTTTGTCACATTTTGGACGACATACTAAACTATGACATTTTTGTGACATTTTGGACCACATACTAAAGTATGACATTTTTTGTCAGATTTTGGACGACATACTAAAGTATGACAGTTTGGACAACATACTAAACTATGACGCTTTTGTGACATTTTGGACGACATACTAAACTATGACGTTTTTGTGACATTTTGGATGACATACTAGACTATGACGTTTTTTGTCAGATTTTGGACAACATACTAAACTATGACGTTTTTTGTCAGGTTTTGGACGACAAACTATGACATTTTTTGTCACCTTTTGGACGACATACTAAACTATGACGTTTTTGTGATATTTTGGTGGACGTACTAAACTATGACATTTTTTGTCAGATTTTGGACGACATACTAAACTATGACATTTTTTGTCAAATTTTGGACGACATACTAAAGTATGATGTTTTTTTGTCAGGTTTTGGAGGACATACTAAACTATGACATTTTTTGTCAAATTTTGGACGACATACTAAAGTATGACATTTTTGTGACAGTTTGGACAACATACTAAACTATGACGTTTTTGTGACATTTTGGACGACATACTAAACTATGACGTTTTTGTGACATTTTGGACGACATACTAAACTATGACGTTTTTTGTCAAATTTTGGACGACATACTAAAGTATGACATTTTTGTGACAGTTTGGACAACATACTAAACTATGACGTTTTTGTGACATTTTGGACAACATACTAAACTATGACGTTTTTGTGACATTTTGGATGACATACTAAACTATGACGTTTTTGTGACATTTTGGATGACATACTAGACTATGACGTTTTTTGTCAGATTTTGGACAACATACTAAACTATGACGTTTTTTGTCAGGTTTTGGACGACAAACTATGACAGTTTTTGTCACGTTTTGGACGACATACTAAACTATGACGTTTTTGTGACATACTAAACTATGACGTTTTTGTGACATGCTAAACTATGACATTTTTTGTTAGATTTTGGACGACATACTAAACTATGACATTTTTTGTCAAATTTTGGACGACATACTAAACTATGACGTTTTTGTGACATTTTGGACGACATACTAAACTATGACGTTTTTGTGACATTTTGGATGACATACTAAACTGACGTTTTTGTGACATTTTGGACGACATACTAAACTATGACGTTTTTGTGACATTTTGGACGACATACTAAACTATGCTGTTTTTGTCACATTTTGGACGACATACTAAACTATGACATTTTTGTGACATTTTGGACCACATACTAAAGTATGACATTTTTTGTCAGATTTTGGACGACATACTAAAGTATGACAGTTTGGACAACATACTAAACTATGACGCTTTTGTGACATTTTGGACGACATACTAAACTATGACGTTTTTGTGACATTTTGGACAACATACTAAACTATGACGTTTTTGTGACATTTTGGACGACATACTAAACTATGACGTTTTTGTGACATTTTGGACGACATACTAAACTATGACGTTTTTGTGACATACTAAACTATGACGTTTTTGTGACATGCTAAACTATGACATTTTTTGTCAGATTTTGGACGACATACTAAACTATGACATTTTTTTGTCAAATTTTGGACGACATACTAAAGTATGACATTTTTGTGACAGTTTGGACAACATACTAAACTATGACATTTTTGTGACATTTTGGACAACATACTAAACTACGTTGTTTTTGTGACATTTTGGACGACATACTAAACTATGACGTTTTTGTGACATTTTGGACGACATACTAAACTATGACGTTTTTGTGACATTTTGGATGACATACTAAACTATGACGTTTTTGTGACATTTTGTACGACATACTAAACTATGACGTTTTTGTGACATTTTGGACGACATACTAAACTATGCTGTTTTTGTCACATTTTGGACGACATACTAAACTGACATTTTTGTGACATTTTGGACCACATACTAAAGTATGACATTTTTTGTCAGATTTTGGACGACATACTAAAGTATGACATTTTTTGTCACGTTTTGGACGACATACTAAACTATGACGTTTTTGTGACATACTAAACTATGACGTTTTTGTGACATGCTAAACTATGACATTTTTTGTCAGATTTTGGACGACATACTAAACTATGACATTTTTTGTCAAATTTTGGACGACATACTAAACTATGACGTTTTTGTGACATTTTGGACGACATACTAAACTATGACGTTTTTGTGACATTTTGGATGACATACTAAACTGACGTTTTTGTGACATTTTGGACGACATACTAAACTATGACGTTTTTGTGACATTTTGGACGACATACTAAACTATGCTGTTTTTGTCACATTTTGGACGACATACTAAACTATGACATTTTTGTGACATTTTGGACCACATACTAAAGTATGACATTTTTTGTCAGATTTTGGACGACATACTAAAGTATGACAGTTTGGACAACATACTAAACTATGACGCTTTTGTGACATTTTGGACGACATACTAGACTATGACGTTTTTTGTCAGATTTTGGACAACATACTAAACTATGACGTTTTTTGTCAGGTTTTGGACGACAAACTAAACTATGACGTTTTTGTGACATGCTAAACTATGACATTTTTGTGATATTTTGGTGGACGTACTAAACTGACGTTTTTGTCATATTTTGGATGACATACTAAACTATGACGTTTTTGTGACATTTTGGACCACATACTAAAGTATGATGTTTTTTTGTCAGGTTTTGGAGGACATACTAAACTATGATGTTTTTGTCATATTTTGGATGACATACTAAACTATGACATTTTTTGTCAGATTTTGGACAACATACTAAACTATGACATTTTTGTCATATTTTGGATGACATACTAAACTATGACATTTTTTGTCAGATTTTGGACGACATACTAAACTATGACATTTTTTGTCAAATTTTGGACGACATACTAAAGTATGACGTTTTTGTGACATTTTGGACCACATACTAAACTATGACGTTTTTGTGACGTTTTGGACCACATACTAAAGTATGATGTTTTTTGTCAGGTTTTGGAGGACATACTAAACTATGATGTTTTTCGTCAGGTTTTGGTAGACGTACTAAACTATGACGTTTTTTGTCAGATTTTGGACGACATACTAAACTACGACATTTTTTGTCACGTTTTGGACGACATACTAAAGTATGACGTTTTACTTATATTTTGGACGGCAAACTAAACTTTGACGTTTTTGTCATATTTTGGATGACATGCTAAACTATGACGATTTTGTGACATTTTGGACGACAGACTAAACTATGACATTTTGTGACATTTTGGACGACATACTAAACTATGACGTTTTTGTGACATTTTGGACGACATACTAAACTATGACATTTTTGTGATCTTTTGGTAGACGTACTAAACTATGATGTTTTTGTCCTATTTTGGACGACATGCTAAACTGTAACTGTTGCAGCAATCTTCCTGGAGGTATTTCTGTGCGCGCTTCACCCGACGGTAGCCGACTGCATAGCAAATGTCTCCGCCGCTGGACCGCTGCGCGTCACTCCATGCCGTGCCTCAACAGGTGAGCAAAATTTGAGGGAAATCAACAGCAGACGCCAGAAACCAAGGAGCATAAACGCCGAACCAGTCATTCTTGCTGACGATTTCAGCAACAGCGACAAAGAAAGAAACCACTGATTATAAACGCATGGGGAAAAAGGACTGAAACCAAAAGAGACCACCAGTAAGTTCATGTGTCTCACTGGATTAGTTAAAGTGTGCTTTCTGGCTGTGTTGCTGAAGACGCGCACTGTCTTCCTGTTTAATATTATTTGCGTGGATAAAAATTCTTTTCAGGAGCAATTTGTCTTATTTTGCATGCCTACTGTTTATTTGGCTGAAAATATGTGCATTATTAGATACAGAATCCATTATTTACTTGAACCTTGGCATTGGTTAGATGAGTTTTGCTTCATGATATTCATTGGTAAATGCAAAGAGCTTAACTGTTAAAACTGTTAAAAAATGCCAATATAAAATCTGTTAAATGCTTTGAAAATACATATTAAATATTTTGGGTAAAAATGAGTAAATTCTTTTAAAATGTAGTACTCTGTTTATTTAAAACCTGATTGTGTATTATGGGTTTAAAAATGATTGTTTTTGTAAAATATTTGCTTTAGTTGGAAGCATATGTATTTATATTTGTTCATTTTTTGTGTTTAAAGGTTTTTCACCTGCTTCCACCTTTACTGCATAAATAAAAGAGTGAAATCCTGTTGCACGTCCAATTTTTCCTTGTCAATTGTGGGAAGCCATTGCATTAAAAATTTACTTGACGATGTTTCAGTGAAATTTTGTTCGACATACTAAACTATGACGTTTTAATGATGTTTTTGATGACATACTAAACTATGACTTTTTTTGTCACGTTTTGGACGACATACTAAACTATGACTTTTTTTTGTCACGTTTTGGACGACATACTAAACTATGACATTTTTGTGATATTTTGAAAGACATGCTAAACTGTAACGTTTCTGTGACATTTTTGGCATACTAAACTATGACATTTTAGTGAAATTTTAAACGATGTGCTAAACTGACTTTATGACATTTTGGACGACATACTAAACTATGACTTTTTTGTCAGATTTTGGACGACATACTAAACTAGAAAAGCACTCAGAGTGCAGACCTCCGCCAAGGATAGAGAGGAAAACAGGAAACCCATGCAGTAAACAATCATAAGCTGAAATCGAACCTGCATCCCTGACACATTTCTGTTTACGAATCGCCTTCCTAACCAGTTGAGCTGTCTGGACACCTTGCTCCAACTTGTTGGATGACATACTAAACCTATTATGGTTTTGTCCTATTTTGGACCACATACTAAACTATGAAGTTGTTGTGATATTTTGGACGACATACTAAACTATCACGTTTTTGTCACATTTAGGACCACATACTAAACTACGATGTTTTTGTCATATTTTGGACGACATACTAAACAATGACATACTAAACTATGACGTTGTTGTCATATTTTGGATGACATACTAAACTGGAAAAGCAGTCAGAGAGTGCAAACCTCCGCCACGGACAGAGAGGAAAACAGGAAACCCATGCAGTTAATGGTCATGAGTGAGAATCGAACCTGCATCTCTGACACAGTTCTGTTCACAAATAATCTTCTTAACCAGTTGAGCTATCAGGACACCTTGTTCTAGTTTGTTGGACGACATACTAACCTATGATGTTTTGTCATATTTTGGACCACATACTAAAACGTGAAAAAATTCAAAGTGATCCAGAATCCAGGATCCCTTCCAGATTGCCACCAAAATTAAATCAGCTCTTCCTCTTACCATAGTCTATATCCCCTCCAAATTTCATGTGAATCTGCCCAGGCGTTTTTAAGTTATCTTGCTAACAGACAGTCAGGCAGACGGACACACAAACGCCGGGTGTCACATAACCACCTTGGCGGAGGTAACTCTGACGTTGGACGTATGGACAACATACTAAACTATGACGTTTTTGTGACATTTTGGATGACATACTAAACAATGACATTTTTTTTGACATTTTGGACGACATACGAAACTATGATGTTTTTGTCATATTTTGGACGACATTCTAAACCATGTTTTTGTCATCTTTTAGACGACCTACTAAACTAAGACGTTTTACTTATATTTTGGACGACATACTAAACTATGATGTTTTTGTCATATTTTGGACGACCTACTAAACTATGATGTTTTTGTCATATTTTGGACGACCTACTAAATTATGATGTTTTTGTCATATTTTGGACGACATACTAAACTATGATTTTTTTTGTCATATTTTGGACGACATACTAAACCATGACGTTTTTGTCACATTTTAGACGACATACAAAATTATGATATTTTATGACATTTTGGACGACAAACTAAACTATAACATTTTTGTGACATTTTGGACGACATATGACATTGGTAGACAAACTAAACTATGATGTTTTTGTGACATTTTCGATGACATACTAAACTATGATGTTTTTGTCATATTTTGAACGACATACTAAACTATGATGTTTTTGTGACGTTTTGGACGACATACTAAACTACGAGAAAAGCACTCAAAGAGTGCAGACCTCCACCAAGGATAGAGAGGAAAACAGAAAAGCCATACAGTAAAGGATCATGAGGTGGAATCGAACCCGCATTTCTGACACAATTCTGTTTAAAAATCACCTTCTTAACCAGTTGAGCTATCTAGACACCTTACTCCAACTTGTTGGACGACATACTAACCTATGATGTTTTTGTCATATTTTGGACCACATACAAAAACATACTAAAAAATTCAAAGTGATCCAGAATCCAGGATCCTTTCCGGATTGCCACCAAAATTAAATCAGCTCTTCCTCTTACCATAGTCTATATCCCCACAAAATTCCATCTGAATCTGCCCAGGCGTTTTTGAGTTATCTTGTTAAAAGACAGACAGACAGAGACACAAACGCTGGGTGTCACATAACCTCCATGGCGGAGGTAACTATAACGTTCTTGTCATATTTTGGACGACCTACTAAACTATGACGTTTTTGTCATATTTTGGACGACATTCCAAACCATAATGTTTTTGTCATCTTTTAGATGACGTACTAAACTATGATGTTTTTGTCATATTTTGGACCACATACTAAACTTTGACATTTTTGTGACATTTTGGACGACATACTAAAATATGACATTTTTATCACACGTTGGAAGACATACTAAACTAAGACGTTTTTGTCATATTTTGGACGACATACTAAACTATGACATTTTTTGTCACATTTTGGATGACATACTAAACTATGATGTTTTTGGTACATTTGGATGACATAGTAAACTATGACGTTTCTGTGACATTTTGGACATAATGTTTATTGATATTTTGGACTACATACTAAACTATGACGTTTTTGTCATATTTTGGAGGACAGACTGAACTATGACATTTTCGTCATATTTTGGACGACAGACTAGACTACGACGGTTTCATCATATTTTGAACAACATACTAAACTATGACGTTTTTGTCACATTTTGGATGACATACTAAACTACGACATTTTTTGTCACATTTTGGACGACATACTAAACGATGATGTTTTTGTGACATTTTGGACGATATACTAAACTACGACATTTTTGTGATATTTTGGACGACATACTAAACTATGACATTTTTTTGCTCCATTTTGGACAACATACTAAACTATGATATTTTTTTGGTATTTTGTACGACATACTTAACTATGACGTTTTTGTGACATTTTGGACGACATACTAAACTATGACATTTCTTGTCATATTTTGTATAACATGCTAAACTATGACATTTTTCTGACAGTTTGGACCACATACTAAACTAGGACGTTTTTGTGACATTTTGGATGACATACTAAACTATGACGTTTTTGGTACATTTTGGACGAAATACTAGACTATGACATTTTTTTGCTCCATTTTGGACAACATACTAAACTATGATATTTTTTGGTATTTTGTACGACATACTTAACTATGATGTTTTTGTGACATTTTGGACGACATACTAAACTATGACGTTTTTGGTACATTTTGGACGACATACTAAACTATGACATTTCTTGTCATATTTTGTATAACATGCTAAACTATGACATTTTTCTGACAGTTTGGCCCACATACTAAACTATGACGTTTTTGGTACATTTTGGACGACATACTAAACTATGACATTTTTTTGCTCCATTTTGGACAACATACTAAACTATGATATTTTTTTGGTATTTTGTACGACATACTTAACTATGACGTTTTTGTGACATTTTGGACGACATACTAAACTATGACATTTCTTGTCATATTTTGTATAACATGCTAAACTATGACATTTTTCTGACAGTTTGGACCACATACTAAACTACGACATTTTTTGTCACATTTTGGACGACATACTAAACGATGATGTTTTTGTGACATTTTGGACGATATACTAAACTATGACGTTTCTGTGATATTTTGGACGACATACTAAACTATGACATTTTTTTGCTCCATTTTGGACAACATACTAAACTATGATATTTTTTTGGTATTTTGTACGACATACTTAACTATGACGTTTTTGTGACATTTTGGACGACATACTAAACTATGACATTTCTTGTCATATTTTGTATAACATGCTAAACTATGACATTTTTCTGACATTTTGGACAACATACTAAACTATGACGTTTTTGGTACATTTTGGAGGACAGACTGAACTATGACATTTTCGTCATATTTTGGACGACAGACTAGACTACGACGGTTTCATCATATTTTGAACAACATACTAAACTATGACGTTTTTGTCACATTTTGGATGACATACTAAACTACGACATTTTTTGTCACATTTTGGACGACATACTAAACGATGATGTTTTTGTGACATTTTGGACGATATACTAAACTACGACATTTTTGTGATATTTTGGACGACATACTAAACTATGACATTTTTTTGCTCCATTTTGGACAACATACTAAACTATGATATTTTTTTGGTATTTTGTACGACATACTTAACTATGACGTTTTTGTGACATTTTGGACGACATACTAAACTATGACATTTCTTGTCATATTTTGTATAACATGCTAAACTATGACATTTTTCTGACAGTTTGGACCACATACTAAACTAGGACGTTTTTGTGACATTTTGGATGACATACTAAACTATGACGTTTTTGGTACATTTTGGACGAAATACTAGACTATGACATTTTTTTGCTCCATTTTGGACAACATACTAAACTATGATATTTTTTTGGTATTTTGTACGACATACTTAACTATGACGTTTTTGTGACATTTTGGACGACATACTAAACTATGACGTTTTTGGTACATTTTGGACGACATACTAAACTATGACATTTCTTGTCATATTTTGTATAACATGCTAAACTATGACATTTTTCTGACAGTTTGGCCCACATACTAAACTATGACGTTTTTGGTACATTTTGGACGACATACTAGACTATGACATTTTTTTGCTCCATTTTGGACAACATACTAAACTATGATATTTTTTTGGTATTTTGTACGACATACTTAACTATGACGTTTTTGTGACATTTTGGACGACATACTAAACTATGACATTTCTTGTCATATTTTGTATAACATGCTAAACTATGACATTTTTCTGACAGTTTGGACCACATACTAAACTACGACATTTTTTGTCACATTTTGGACGACATACTAAACGATGATGTTTTTGTGACATTTTGGACGATATACTAAACTATGACGTTTCTGTGATATTTTGGACGACATACTAAACTATGACATTTTTTTGCTCCATTTTGGACAACATACTAAACTATGATATTTTTTTGGTATTTTGTACGACATACTTAACTATGACGTTTTTGTGACATTTTGGACGACATACTAAACTATGACATTTCTTGTCATATTTTGTATAACATGCTAAACTATGACATTTTTCTGACATTTTGGACGACATACTAAACTATGACGTTTTTGGTACATTTTGGACGACATACTAAACTATGACATTTCTTGTCATATTTTGTATAACATGCTAAACTATGACATTTTTCTGACAGTTTGGACCACATACTAAACTAGGACGTTTTTGTGACATTTTGGATGACATACTAAACTATGACTTTTTTGGTACATTTTGGACGAAATACTAGACTATGACATTTTTTTGCTCCATTTTGGACAACATGCTAAACTATGACATTTTTCTGACAGTTTGGCCCACATACTAAACTAGGACGTTTTTGTGACATTTTGGACGACATACTAAACTATGACGTTTTTGGTACATTTTGGACGACATACTAAACTATGACATTTCTTGTCATATTTTGTATAACATGCTAAACTATGACATTTTTCTGACAGTTTGGCCCACATACTAAACTATGACGTTTTTGGTACATTTTGGACGACATACTAGACTATGACATTTTTTTGCTCCATTTTGGACAACATACTAAACTATGATATTTTTTTGGTATTTTGTACGACATACTTAACTATGACGTTTTTGTGACATTTTGGACGACATACTAAACTATGACATTTCTTGTCATATTTTGTATAACATGCTAAACTATGACATTTTTCTGACAGTTTGGACCACATACTAAACTACGACATTTTTTGTCACATTTTGGACGACATACTAAACGATGATGTTTTTGTGACATTTTGGACGATATACTAAACTATGACGTTTCTGTGATATTTTGGACGACATACTAAACTATGACATTTTTTTGCTCCATTTTGGACAACATACTAAACTATGATATTTTTTTGGTATTTTGTACGACATACTTAACTATGACGTTTTTGTGACATTTTGGACGACATACTAAACTATGACATTTCTTGTCATATTTTGTATAACATGCTAAACTATGACATTTTTCTGACATTTTGGACGACATACTAAACTATGACGTTTTTGGTACATTTTGGACGACATACTAAACTATGACATTTCTTGTCATATTTTGTATAACATGCTAAACTATGACATTTTTCTGACAGTTTGGACCACATACTAAACTAGGACGTTTTTGTGACATTTTGGATGACATACTAAACTATGACTTTTTTGGTACATTTTGGACGAAATACTAGACTATGACATTTTTTTGCTCCATTTTGGACAACATGCTAAACTATGACATTTTTCTGACAGTTTGGCCCACATACTAAACTATGACGTTTTTGGTACATTTTGGACGAAATACTAGACTATGACATTTTTTTGCTCCATTTTGGACAACATGCTAAACTATGACATTTTTCTGACAGTTTGGCCCACATACTAAACTAGGACGTTTTTGTGACATTTTGGACGACATACTAAACTATGACGTTTTTGGTACATTTTGGACGACATACTAAACTATGACATTTCTTGTCATATTTTGTATAACATGCTAAACTATGACATTTTTCTGACAGTTTGGCCCACATACTAAACTATGACGTTTTTGGTACATTTTGGACGACATACTAGACTATGACATTTTTTTGCTCCATTTTGGCCCACATACTAAACTAGGACGTTTTTGTGACATTTTGGACGACATACTAAACTATGACGTTTTTGTGACATTTTGGACGACATACTAAACTATGACATTTCTTGTCATATTTTGTATAACATGCTAAACTATGACATTTTTCTGACAGTTTGGACCACATACTAAACTAGGACGTTTTTGTGACATTTTGGACGACATACTAAACTAGGACGTTTTTGGTACATTTTGGACGACATACTAAACTATGACGTTTCTGTGACATTTTGGACGTGATGTTTATTGATATTTTGGACTACAGACTAAACTATGATGTTTTTTGGTACATTTTGGACGACATACTAAACGATGACATTTTTGTGACATTTTGGATAATATACTAAAACTAGCTAATGCGTCCGGACCAACTGCTCAAACACGACAAAACACAACTCTTCACAAGTCGCTGACTTAATGTACAACAAAACAACACTACTGATTAGAAGTATTTATCTCCATACCGTGTTTTACTCCAAAAACAAGGTCAACAGCAGCCAGAGATGATACCAGACGTGCCGACCATAGAAGACTAGATATGGTAATGCCCTGTCTTCTATATATAATCTACGGTCTGACCAATCACTGCTCTCTGGCTCTCAGTCAGTCTGACCAATCACAGCTCTTTGGTTCTGCCCTCTCAGAATCTTCTTGTTGTTTGGTTCCACACCTGCTGATGGCCACTTCCGGTCTCAGAAAATGAAAAAACTGACCATTTTTGTCATCATTTCTGTCTCTTCCTGATTGTATTTTTTTGTTATTCTGAATATGATTATGAAAATCAAAGCATTTTTAAAATTTCGTATATCCCTTTTTTATCATGAAAAAACACCTTGTATTTCAATTTTATTTTTGTGTTTTAAAATGAAAATCAAATAACCACTCGTTTGTTTTTCAACACCCATTTCAGAACGGAAAAACCAATTGCCAGAAAAATATGTGGGCCTGATTTAAGCTAATTCTTCATTAGCACAATTAAACATAACATTTTGGGAAAAGCTTAGATATGGAAATCCTAAGAAAATCCGTAGATCCAGACTATAAGCTGCATCACTGCCAAAATCTAATCACTTGGTCCTTGTGTCATTTCTGACCTTCCCTGAAAATTTCATCCAAATCCGTTAGTCCGTTGTTCAGTAATGTTGCACACAGACTGACAAATGTATACTGATCGTCACATAACTCCACTGTATTCCTTGGTGGAGTAATAATTACAGAGGAACAATCATAAAATCTCATGACTGAGCAGCCTTGGCAGAGTACTGCGCTCTCTGAGTGCTTTTCTTATTTCATTATGGAACAATAAGTAAGATGGCTGACACTGAGGTTGTTGGCCTCTTTATTGTTACAGTAAAAAATTTTGTTTATGCACATCTGCTTCCGGGCTGTATGGTCGCTTGGCACTTTTGCCTTGCAGCTTGGAGAACCCCTATTTGCATCCCGACCTTCCTGGGATCTTTCTGCATGGAGTTTGTATGTTCTCACTGTGCACCCGTGGTTTTTCCTCCGACGTCCAAAAATATGCTGAGGTTAATTGGTAACTCAAATGGTCCATAGGTGTGCATGTGAGTGTGATTGTCTCTATATGTAGTCCTGTGATAGACTGGTGACCTGGCCAGGTGTCCCCTGCCTTCACCCTAAGTCAACTGGATTGACTCCAGCCCCCGGCGACCCTAATGAAGATTAAGCGGTGTATAGATAATAGGTGGATGCATCTGCTCCCTTAAAGCCCTTTCCTACTTCTTCTCATCCTTTTTGTCAAAATGGGGAAATTTTGGTGTTTGGAAAGAGTTTATTTTTGACATACAGAGAGTACAGAGCAGATTTGGCGAACAGTTTCCTGTTTGCTGGTGGAGAGCTGGTCCCTTTGCACCTCCGGCCACATAAAACCCCTCTTTGTTCCATTTTTTTAGCAGAAAACTGCAGCTGGATGACAAGTGCATATATGTGCGTGCTCATGTGGATGGAAAAATTAAAGTACTGTACTTTACTTGAACTTTCAGTTCTGTCATGATACTGATGCCAGAAATATTGTGTGGTTCTTACAGGAAACTGGACCAAAGTGTCCATAATTCCCCTCCAATGTGTGTGTGTGTGTACTTGTATTTTTTTGAAGGCTAAATTAAGCTTCATCTCGAAAGTGACTCACTTTTTAGGATGGCCATTTAATGCTTTAGGGTTGATGTTAGGGTTGAGATAAGTATTAATTTCATGAAAAGTTTGGTACACATTGTGAAGGTCCTCACAAGTATAGTTCACATTTGGACTTCAGTAGCGGTAGATTATAGCTTTAGTTCTACTGTAAAAAAGACCCAACATATAGATTATTGTATTACTGAGAACTTTTGCTAAATAGTAATTTTCTTGGCTTTTTTTCCTTCTTGCATGAGTTCATACACAGTGTTTTCATGATTTCAGAGGACATTGTATTGACTTCCATTGCCAGGAGGAGACTTACTTTAGTCATAAATACTACTTGCTTAATCCCAACCTTTACCTTCATCATAACCTTTGGTTAATGCTGGCAAAACACCTTTAAGTTTAATGACTTGAAGGGGAAGCAGGTCTCCACAATGTGACAGATATATGTCCCAACAGCAGACCTAACAAAGATGCATGCATATATACACACCCACTCATATCTTTTTACATGCTTGCTTTGCCCCATTACTTCATATATATAGTCGTAGATGTTTTAGAACGAGAGTCTATCACAGGTTTGATTTAAAACTTTGAATGCTATGATTCATATACTACAATGTTATGATTCAAGTTTTACCATGTTGCAATTTGAGTTCAAAATATTAGGATTTGAATCTTTGAATGTGATGATTTGAATATTAAAATGTTCTGACTAAAATTTCAGGACGTTATGATTTGAGTCTTCAAATTTTAGAATGTGATGATTCAAAGTTTAGACTGTTATGATTGGAATTTTAGAATGTTTTGATTTGCGTTTTATACTGGTATGATTTGAATTTTTGAATGTTGGGATTTGAATATTACACTGTTGTGATTTGGGCTTTAGAATGTTAGAATTCAAATCTTAGAATGTTATGATTCGAATTTTGGAATACTCTGACTGAAATTTGAGTTTTAGACCATTGTGATTTGAATCTTTGAATGTTATGATTTGAATATAAATGAATTTCGCAATGTATTGACTAACCAAACTTTGAATGTTACAATGTTATGATTTCAGTTTTTAGAATCATAACCTTCCATTCAACAATTCAAATCATAACACTCTAAAACTCAAATCATAACATTCGAACATTCACTCTAAAACACAAATCATAACATTTTAAAACTCAGGACACATGATTAAGATGAGGACAGCTGAGAGTAAAGAAAAAAAAGTTATTTTGTTTTTAATATATTGTAGAATATGAAGTGTTGTCCTGCCGGGAAGGTCATTTAAAAGCTGGAAAGCCTGAAGGAAGATATGTCACAGTGAGGTGGCGTGATGGACAGGCTGCTGCAGGGTAGAGAGAGCTGTGAATGTGATAAGAGCAGATTGACCCTGCTGGACCGTGGTCTGACAGAAGCAGGGAACTGCCATGAAACTGGACATGCATAGCAACATGGGAAATTAAGGAAGGCTGAAGCTGATGCAGGCTGTAGCACTCTGGCTTTGGTGGCTAGAACAATGTTACAAGGTAAAAGACAACACATTTTTCACCAACAAACCACCCTCAAGTGAAGCAGAGACATTAGCTGCAATAGTTAGAGGACATTTATTTTGAAGACTGTAAAATGACGGGCTGCATTAGTTGTAGTTACCAGTTTTCAGCTGCTGATATAAACCCATTCCAGACATCCTTGAAAATGCCGAGAATCGTTTCATAGCCACCAGAAACCAAAGATACAAATAAATCAAGTTATTAAACAATGTTTTCCTTCCTGAGAATTTTATCTGGAATGCAAATGAGTACAAAATAATAAATTAAACTGGCAAAAAAAGGAAACACTGAACACAAACCATAACAATGAAAAAGGTACAGACAATATGGAGATTAGGATGGTAAAGTGAAATATGTAGGTGACGATCACATGTTAGCTTATGGTTACGATTCTCTGGATGATTTTGTTTGTTTTTTTTGTCTACATGATATAAACATGCACTCCGAGTAGCTGCTGGAAATAGAAGTTAAATTTGGCTGGGATTAGTGGAACGTCACACACTTTCATGATAATAGTCTGAGAGGGAAAAAAGCCCTTCAACAGTACAGAACTCGAGCGGATATTAGAGGCAAATTAGTATCCAGTTGTGACCAAATCCCTCACTTTTGCTGCAGAAGTTCAGGAAATGTCACTTCACAAAAAAAGTGCAGTGTCTTCGTACAGTTTTGTAATGCAACGCAGTAGAAACACTGATATTTGGCAAGCTCAATCTTTTCAACTTTGGATTACAAATTAGGCTCCATAAATGCTTTTAGTGTTCGACTCTTAGCCCAGGCTATATTTTCTTTTAACAAAATGACCTGCCCCAAATAATAAATCTATGCTAAAATACACTGCTGGTTTTTGGTTAAACTCAATCATTCATGCACACATAGTTGGAATTCTTTGAATTCATAATCGAGTGCTTACAGTATAACCCTCATTTATACCTAACAACAGTTTACAAATTCATCAAAACGTTATAAACCAATACTCTAACAACTGTCTTGACTATGTCACAACTCCAACAACTGTGCACAGAAGTCCCTGTCACACAGTTACCGGAACTCTTAATGAGGTTTGGCACTTACAACAGTCCTGGACGACGAATATACATACAAGGCTTATGGCACTTTTTTAAAAATTCATGAATACCATGTCCCAATCCAGCTTTTTAGAATATTAACTCTCATAAAGCATGAACCTCTCTCTCGGCCGATGTCTCTGAAGAATTCTCCTACAGTAAACACACCAGCAATCCAACATGTAATAAATTTCCCATTAAGCTGTCCACATCTTGCACTAATCTCTCCCGGAGATTATAGCAAATAGAGTTATTATTTCTATCTTTTTTATTACATGAACCCTAAAACAAGCTCAAATTAAAGCAAAACTTCAGTCAAGCAGATTGAGCTTAATATAAATTCCCATTGTCCTTGTTCGATTTTTTAAATAGAGCATTTTGTCCTTCCAATTACTCAACCCTATAGTCCTCAGTGCTGAGCCTGTTGCAGTAGGAGTCAATGGCAGATGGAAAACAGAACCCGTGAAAACACGAGCGTCAGGATCCGCGCACGCCTCACTTTTCTCGCCGAAAGACGGGGAACACTCCTCTTTGCCCTCAGGCTGCCTCCAGCTTTCTTCAGCCAACTCTAGCCACACAGATTTTTATTTACTTATTTTTGTACTTTAGTTTCGTGGCCACATTTAGGGGTGGACCAGCCAGCTGTTGGCGTCCTCCAGGTCCGTGTCCAGGTCCTCGTCCTCATCCAGAGGCTCCGGGGTTCGGAGGGCCAGTTCTCGTAGGAAAGCGGGTGAGTAGGCCGAAGGGTGCGAGCCAGACTTGAGGCCGATTTTTTTCTTCATAAGGTGGAACTGGTCGCGGATGAAGTTGTAGAACTCGTACTCGTAGCGCATGCGGTGGTAGAGCACCTGCAGGGCCTCCAGAGTTGGGGTGTGTTTGCGCACTGTGCCGGTCATGTTCCCCATTTTCCTGTAGTCTGCAGGGAAAAGAGGAAAAAACACAAAGACCAAGAGGTCAGCTCCAAACTACAGTTGTTGTTTAGTCACACTGCAGTGAGGCTCTATGAAAAGCAACATGATCTGTTGGTTGGTCCGTAGCCTTTATCCAGACTGAAATGTTTAAAATTTTTACTGTCAGATGGATTTATGACACCTGAATCTGAATCTAAAATACAATGAGTTTGATGATCTATAACTCCGGTGCAATCAACAGGTTGCCATTTGTAGTTGTACTGTTAAAAAGATGTTTAAAAAAATGACCAGTCACCAGAGAAAAGGCATTCAGAACAGAAAAGTGAAAGATTTTCACTGCCAATTTGAAGACACTGACTGAACCGTCATATTTATGTCACTGAGGTTTGCAATAGTAAAGGTTTTCATCCTCTAATGTACAAATAATAGCCTATCTACTTTGGAGGCAACCAACCAACCAAGGGGGAGATATAAGAAAAAATAATAGTCCAAACAGGGATCCTAACATTGATCTTACATTGAAAGGCTCCAAGCTACAGAACTAACCAGCTGTTGGACTGTGAACAACACAGGCTTTATGTTAGTTTATTGGATAGACAGATGGATTAGGCTGTAAGCCCCGAGTAATTGTGCGTATGTTAGAGCGGTAAGCAGAACTTTTTATTTGACATTAATGTCTACAGCTGCTCCAATACAGCGTCCTGGAATGTTGTTGTTGGCACCATTACATGACCCATTACACATGTTGAAATTACGTCGTCATGTAAACACTATTTCGCTCACCAGTGCAATACTAATACCAATCAATATGATGTCCTTTCCAACTTGCCAATTGAAGAAATTATGACAATGACTCAACAAGTTAGAATTTTTAGACATGTTGACGCTGTCGCTACATTTTAGCTGCTTGACAAAAGGGTGAACTTGGACATTCAGACCAAATCTCACCCAGTTTTTAACTATAAAATAATGATGAAATCCAAATTGGTGACCACTGGGACTATTTGAGTGATTTCCTCAAAAGACACGTCAAGTGCGTGTGTCTGGGAATTTTTTTTTTCTTAAATGAGTTGGATGTTGGGGAGATTTGATTCAATTCACTGCACCACAAAGGAGACCAAGCAAGTGGTGTGAGCTGAGCAAATCCAGCCTCAAAAAGCTGCTGGCATCTCCGCAGACTCTCTTTGTTGTCTCGTTTAAGGAAACTAAATGCAATTTTTGGAATGCGCACTTACCAGGGCTCTTGTAGATGTTGAGTACTCCAGTAAAGTAATGAGGTAAGAGCCTCTCCAACAGGAGGAGAACGTCCTCCAGCTCCTCCAAGATGCCCACGAGGAGGTAGTTCTCCAGAACATTCTGTTTGGCCCTCTCCAAAGCCCACACTCCTGGCTCTCTGTGGGAAATAAAGGGAATAAAAGAAAATGAAAAGAGGGCAGTTTTTCTTGGCAGGGAATGTGAAATATCGGCATTTTTCTGACCAATATCTAAAATAGCAAAATGCTTTTGACATGCAAATGCGTAAAAGCTCTTTACGTACCTGCACTGAGGATGCTGTCCACAGAAATAGGGAATGATGTAGAAGACTCTGGGGTTGGAGCACTCAGGGTAATTCTCTAGAATGCACACATTGATATCCTGAAAGCAGAGAAACACAAACCAAACCTGTTGAGTGTGGTGCAGTAACAGAATTACAATGCCTCGTTTCTGCCACTAGAGGGAACCCTTTACTCGCACTGGTCTGAACCCGCATGGCTTGATAGTCATCATTTGAGAAGCCTGAGTGCTTTGCCAAACAACATCCTGTGTACAAAGATAAGCTACGTCCCTTCACCTCAGCTGCTCTTGGGCCGAGATACCGAATAAGAGAATGTAGCTGCAAATGAACTTGAAGAAATGCAAAGAATTTCATGATTAGGACGAGAAAGTGATCAGAGCGGAGTTGTGAACTTTAAAACACCCCTCGTCTGAATGTGGCAGCCATTAAGTAATAAAAAGAGAGGGGGGAGACAGATTAAAAACACACATGCAGGAGTGAAGCCGGCCAACCAGCTGAGTGCTGTGGAACCAGCAGTCAAATCCATGTCAGGTGACGTAAGCCTTATGAACGGCGACACGTCCCAAGCAACGAAAACACACTCAGGAACACACAGATACGCCACATGTATGAAGCAAAAGGCGCTAAAAGGCCCGTTGCATTAAAAGAGATCTAAAAGTAAAAGCAAACTGAGAGTGCAATGATTACGTCAAAGCTTGCCCTTTAGATTTATGCCCCCGATACGTTTGTAACGGCTGATCTAAACAGAGCAATTTGTCAAAGCCAACACTGAGGCCGCCATGGTCCATCACGGAGATTAAGTTGAGTCAGACAGGACCAGAGGCCCAGACCTTCCCAGAGGACACGATATGCTGCTTAGGGTGTGACGTGAGGGGCCTACAGGCGAACACCGGGGGGAAACCAGGTGACCGACCCTGAGAAAACAAACACTGACAGGGGAGCAAACATGTCACGGTTATAGTTTTAATTAGCCTTTTTGCACATGGAAGTGTGACGTAAAGATCATTTTAATGTGTTTTCTTCCATCTGAAGCAGCAAACATGGACTGCCAGATCATCTCTTTTATTCAAATCGCCCCAAATACACACATTTCCTTCAAGATCGGAAAAAAGCTCATTAACATGTAAAACAAGGCAAGAAACAGAAGTGGGATTCCTCTGCGACAAAGACAGAAATGCAGCAGATGTATGACTGGAATAACAAAAGCAAATTTACAATACGGAAGGCAAAGTGACACATCAGGTAAATGGGCTGCACATGAAGAGGAAAACTGAACTACATCATAATATGGATATTTACATATCTGGGCACAAGTGATTTCTCTCTGCCGAGGCAGCAGCGACAGGACGAGTGTGAAGGCCTGCATAGAAATCTACAGACATAAGCCGGGACGACATAAATTATTCACTTGCTCGGTTATTTTTTCTCGCAGCTGAGCGCTGTGGTACAATTGAGTCTCTGATTCACCAAGCGGCTGCAGGGTTTGTTTGAACTTTATGACTGGCTTCTCTCAGCTGGCCGCACCACGCACTGGGAACAGGACTTATTGGTGATCAGTGAAGCAAACCACTGGAAACGTCTTCAAAGAACCCACGACAAAACCCCAGAGGAACCTTCAGCAAAGAGTTCAGCATTGTGCCATTGTTAGTGCACAAGTCGTGTCCGGACTCATGGAAAGTTTGCTCTGCTTTTATTTATGAATCTTGTGTTTCATTATAAAAAGGAATGACAACGTAAGCATATCAAGTGTTTGAAATTATGGGTGCACCTTCTTACTAACAGAGGCAATAAAAAGCAAAGATTGCAGCTGTATGTTCTGCGTTACAAACTCAAGTCACAGCTGAACTAACTCGAAGTTAAAGCCCACAACGGAAAACACTATGAACCACATCAGAAACACAGAAAGTGGGAGTCAGATAACAGAGAAATGTGTCCCGGAAGTCACACACATTGATAGAATTGATAGCATTTACTGACACACGTTCTATTTCCAGGAAGTCCCTCCTCCTCAAGTAGGACCCTCAACACTTAAGGGACCTCTGGGAATCCAGCCACAACTCATTTATATACAACTACGCACAATCAAGTACGCACACTCACGGATGGACAATAGCCCTCTCTTTTAGAACAGCCCATTAGTATTTCATGCCGAGCTCCTGTATGCACACTCTGGCTTATTGTTCCTATTCTCACTGTGGATTAGGCCAACTGAGCAGTCACAGAAACTGTAGCAAAATGGGCACTAATCTCTACAATGCTCTGCCGTTCCCATGAATGGAACGTAGACGGGAATTAAATCAAGAGTAATTGATGACGTACACTTTTCCCGTGGGACAGTTTGAATCAGTTTTCAACCAAGGAGCATGGGAGTAGTACACGTGGGTCAAATTGCATTTAAATGTACAATAAACTCCTGGGGGCAGCGGAAACAAGCTGCAAACAACAGCATTTACATAAGTTCACTTTTAAACCCTTTGAAGCTCAAACAGTTTGTGGCCGTTTCTTAGCTCCTGTCACATAAAGCCCTGCACCGCTATGGAAACAGCAAAGCTAGCAGTAGAGAGAACTCAAAAATGAAATTCATGAAAAACACAGCCTGCAGTTCAATCTAGTTCAGTGAGAAATTGTGAATTTATGTCATGTTATGGTTGGATGCAGCTGAAACACTAATGACTTCCCTTTTGCAACCAAAACAATATCTTTTTTAGGTTTTATGTTTTTACCAAATGTCATAAAAAGTTGATCTATATAAACACTGTGAAAACACAGCCTGCAGTTCAATCAAGGTTAGCCAAAAATTGTGAAATTATGACATGTTATGGTTGGAGGCAGCTGAATCACAAATGACTTCCTGGTTGCACCAAAAACCATATATTTTTTTCATGTTTTCGGTCTTAACCTCTTAAATAAGACATGTAGAATAAAGTGATTTTGCTAAAATATCATGATTTTAAGCTTAGATAGAGTCAAATTTTTTCAACAAAACGGCATATCATAGATGGGTAGTTTAGTGACCGTCAAAATGTTAAAAAGTCCATGGATTTTTTCAGTTTTTACAGTTTCTTGCTCTGCTAAATGATGCCTATATTGCTTAAGATAACGCACCTTTAAAACTTGCCGAGGCGCTTTGGTTGTTCAGAGGGTTAATCTGTTACTTCATTGTCAAAGATATACTGTGAGTTGCTCAGCAGTGAATGCACAATAATTTTGTGAAGATTTTCATTAAAACAACTGCAAACTTTGCTGATAAGGGAGGTAAAGGGAGAAAAACTTGTATTTATGGTCCATAACACCAAAACAACAATGAAAGATTCTAAAAAAGGACAACTGCAGTAAGGTGGTAACTTTCACTGGGTCCTGATGAACCGGACGTGTCAGTTGTGTATATTCTACTTGTGTTTACAGGAATCTTGAAGTGTGTGTGAACACTGGTACAGACATACTTAGTGGCGAGGCAGAGGCTGATTAATCACTGTCAACTGCCTCCAAAACTACTTAAATACACACATATAGCTCCATAAAATATACATGAAACCAGATCAATGAAGAAAGAGATGGAATTTTAAATCCCGCCTAAATTGAATAATTAAAGTCCCAGTTGGCAGTCCCTGCACATGCTCGGTTCCATTTGTGTGCCGAAGTTTGAGTCCAACTGACCAGCGCATGCCTTTGTATAGTGTTGTGTGTGTGTGTGTGTGTGTGTGTGTGTGTGTGTGTGTGTGTGTGTGTGTGTGTGTGTGTGTGTGTGTAAAAAGAGGTGTGGGGACTGACGGAAAATCCTAGCCGACCACAGGAATGTCTCGGCAACACGTGCATCAGGTTCCCTTCAACCCCGGCGAGCAAACTGACAGTGTTCTTTCATTGACACCTCTCGCATACAGCCAGCGCAGGGCGAGCAGGGCTAATGCACACCAGGCAGGGGATCCAGCCACGACTACTCCGAACTCCCACTGCTGACATAGCGGGCGCTCATGCTGGCTCTTTAAGATGCTATGCTTATGAGGATAGTTACAAACTCCACAAAACATCAGCCACGAAAGCTCAGATAACTGGTGTCTCCTGATAATCGATGCTGGGAAGGCAGTTGCTGATCTGTCTGCTGGACTCCCACTCCCTAATCCTCCCCAACCTCCCATATAAATATGTGGACAACTGCTTCCAACACACTGACACACGACAGCTGAAGGCTTGACTCCCTTAACCAGCTACTTGGCATTAAAGCTTAATCCTTAACCCTAAACCTAAATCTCAATCTGAGATGAATCCCAAATTTAAGCCCTTTTTTGGCATGTTCAACATGTGAACCCCAAATCTAGCTAGCAGATTTAAGAGACGTTATTTTTTCTTTTAAATCACCAGAACTACAGCATTTATCAGAGCCTGAGCATATATAAACAGAGAGAATTGGTGGTCTTTGAACTGTGTAATGGATGTTAAACTACTCATCTCTTATGCGCCATTTAATCGGGGGCCTTAACCATGAGCAAATTAAAAAGCAAATTCATTTTACTCTACATGTCTCATTTTAAAAATTAGCCAAAAATACAGTCTTCACTCTAACTAGATTCTGCAAAAGACAAATAATTCTGCAATCTTACCTTCAACCAGAAATATTTTGGTGACTTAGTTAGAACCAACAGTTACGTGACAAAAATTCTGAGACTTTTCAGCTAAACTGGGATGAGCTGCAGGCAGCGTTTACTGGTAACACGTGGGAAATTAGAAAAATGTTGTACATTATTGCAGGATTTTTAATTTTCTGTAAAGGAAGCAATTAAAGAAATCCAACTTTTTGTTTTTTCTTTGGAGAATTCATGGCATTATAACTTTAATATGCTGCATTAAAGACTTTTTAGAGTATTCTCTACCTCTAGACATGGTTTGTGTACCTGCTTGGAGTTCAGACGGTAAATGTAGTGAATATTTACACATCAGTTTAATAATGGCCGTGACCTTATTCATGAATTTCCAGTGGCGTACTAGTGGAGACTTGCAGACTAGACAGCTTTCAGTAGCTGAAAACATCATACAGATGCTCAATCAGCGCGTTCACGCATCCTCTGTTGATGGATATGATTTAGCACATTACTGCAAGCTGTTTTTGCTGATTAGGGAAGCTAGTTTGCTTTTGTTGCCATCAAGCATAGTCAGGGAAAAGAAATAGTACCAAGAGCAGCAATGTAACACAATAAAAGAAGAAAGCTCAGCAAGGCAAAACAAGAACTGAAAATATTTCTCGTCTAAGGCATCCAATAACGTAACATGTAGTTTTTATGCATCAATATCTCAGTCACAGATACTTTTGGGGCAGGGGAGTCAAATTCATTTTAGTGCAGGTTCCACATTGAGCACTATTTGATCTCAACTGGGCTGGACCTGTAAAATCACAACATAATAAAATTTTCCTTTGTTTTAGTGCAAATAAAGTATGTTCTGAAAATGTTCACATTTAAGGAACTATCCTTTTACATCATGAACAACCTGAAATTTCTTAAGAAAAATAAATTCAATTTCAACAATGTTATGCTTCAGTTTATCATTGACACATTACAACTTAGAGATCAAAGTGTGTCTACAAAAGCAAAAAACATTTAGCCATCTGTATCCTTAGCATCTGGAACTGAATGATATAGTATTTTACTTTTTGATTAAAATTACAAAATCAGACCAAAGGCAACAAAAACAAAAGAAAATATGACCAAAATGAGCCACAAAGCAACAAAGGTGAGACACAAAATGAGACAAATGTCATGAAACAAAACAAAAAAGAGGCAAAAAATGACAAAAGCGAGAAACAAAACCACAAAAAATAGACACACAACACAAGCGAGACCAAAAAGAAACACAAAACTACAAAAGTGAGAAATAAAACGACAAAAACAAGTGACAGACAACAAAAGTCAGACAAAAACAAGACAAAATATTACAAAAATGAAACACAAAATGACAGTATTGTATTTTACTTTATGATCAAAACAGTTTGTCATGGTTTAGAAATTATTTTAAATTTATAGTTGCAGTTAATATCTTCTCTGTAATTTTTACACTTTACAAAGTCGGGCTGGATTGGACCCTCTGGCGGGCCGGTTTTGGCCCCCAGGCCGCTTGTTTGACACCCCTGCTTGAGGGTGTTAAAGTGAATAAAAAGGGATGGAGAGGAGGGTAAGCCTCACAGTACACTGATACACTTCTAATATTCAAAACTTGCCTTGAACAACAAAAAAATGTTACTACTTCAAATGCAAAAAAAGACTGTTTTACACAACTTGTAGGCTAGTTGGTCCCCATAAGCATAGCAGCATATGAGCACACACACACACACACACACACACACACACACACACACACACACACACACACACACACACACACACACACACACACACACACACACACACACACACACACACACACACACACACACACACACACACACACATACATGCGCACACACAGGTAAATCAGCAGAACAGCCTCCTCCTTCCCTTTAACCGTAGCAAAGGGCCCCTGTGGTCTGCATACTTTTAATAACTCAACTCACATGGTCCAAATCTCCAGGGGAAGCAGTGCAATACTTAATTACACCCAGTCAGACTCAAGCCAGAGTGACATTCACTCGTCTTGTTAGGCGCTCAGAAAGTCCTCTGAGCTCTCCCAGCCTCTGACAGAACGGAGGACTGTAGGAGGAAAGGCTGAGGTGTTACCTGTGTTTGCGTCTGGATATGATTTGCCATTAAATCCTGAACAATTATCGATGTTCTGACCTCTTGTTTTTGGCAGAAAATATCCTCGTTTTTTTTTTCATTCTTGCCCCCTAAAACCTCATATGTGGTTGTTTGTCTTTCTTCAGGGGAATTCCAGTTCTACATTAGATCCATCACTTCACTGCTAACAACTCAGTCTGTGTTTAGGTAGCTCCTCCTCCGTGTAAAGATGCACACAGAGATCAAAAAATATGAAAAAGCTTGAAAATTAAAGCAAGCATCCCAATGGTATACTGTAAAATATTAAAAGGAGTTGCCTTCAGTCTGGTGCTACGGGGGATAAACAGCTCTGCAAGACAGATGTAGGATACTGAGTTTCTGATGTGGTATATCGGGCCTCTAATTGGAATTATAATCAGATTTAAATATTGGGTTAGCATCAGGCTGCCATGGCCTTACAATTTGCCGTCCTCCCTCCGGCAACCCCACATATGGCGCGTCTTCAAAGGGAGCAGAGTGTGGTTTTGATATATTGCTTGTATTTTAGAATTTAGGGAAGTTTAATTTGGTCTCGAGATAACAACAAACAGATACAAAAGAAAATAAGCAGCTGAGCATCGCAGGATACGTTCATGTCAGTGGGATTGTTTTCTTGTTGAGATCTCTCATGGAGGATCATACAGTGTATTTATAACATTCGGTATGACTGATAATCTATGACATTCCATACTGTACATGCCTCTGTAATTACAGTAAAAGGCATAGCAGAAGAAGACATTAGTGCACAACATCTTAGTTCCTGTCTCAACCGACCATCGGGTTATGAAACCAGCTGGCCTAGAACCAAAACGATGCAGATTGTTACTGGCAAGGCAAGCCAATGACTCACACACACACAAAATGTGCAGCTATGTCAAATATTGCAAACACATTAGTATTTCAACCCATAAGCATCTGTGGCATTGATTCAGCCGATGTCGATATGAGAGTAAATGGGTTTGTGGGCACTGGGACAGAGATGAAAGGCAGACCGAGGGGAGGGAGGCCAAAAGATTCAGTATTTGTTTGACTCATTAAATAATATTGTTATGAGGTTTGTTACAGTGAGCGCTGCTACTCTTGGGATCACACGGGAACCAAATGCGGTGCCTTCTTATCAGCCACAGTTGATAGCTGCAGTTACGAGTGCTGCATATCTGTGAAGAGCTGGGATCTTTTTTCAATCTTCAACATTTGTCTGTTTTTATTTGAATGGAAACATTGAGTGAACATCAAACTGTTCACCCCCCCAAACCTGCTGGTGGTTTAATAAATACATTGAAAAACTGCAAAAACTCAAAAATTTGTTACATTTTCCATTTTTTGATGGTCTTTGAATGAATTTTGTGTGACATGTGGTTCAATCAGGAAAATAATCTAAGTTTAAAATATCACATTTCATCAAAAATAGTTTTATTCTATATGTCTGATTGTAAAATGTACCAAATACAAGCAGATTTAATGAACTAGAATCTGTAAAAAAAAAAAAAAAAAAAACTTCCCTCCTCAGCGTAGCCAAAAAGCCATCAGTAACTCATCTGTTCCTGATCGTGGCGTGACAAAAAATCCTTGACCCGAATGAACTAAGTTGAACTGCAGGCAGTCTTAAAACCTAAATGTAAACAGAGGAAAGTATAGGGAAGACAAAGAAATCAAACACACTTAATCAACAACATAAATGCAGCACAGCTCAAGAACAGCATACAGAGGAACAAGTTTCCCGCATGTTGTTAGAAGACACATTCAGCGTGGTGAAATGCACTGCCTGTCCCCCAAAAAAGTCACCACCTGGATTTAACTAAGCAAATAGGTAAGAGCCTTCCATTGGTTAATTACTGCAGTGATGAATATGTTTCAACTGCAACAGCTTATTTAACCCTAGCTGATGCACTGAGGAGCTTCTTATTTCTATAACAACCATGCTGGAAGACATCTCCTGTGGTCATGGAAAGGATGTTAGTCTGTCTCAGAAGGATCAAATTATTGGCCTGCATCAAGCAAAGAAAACAACTAAGGAGATTTATGAAACTAATAAAATCAGGTTAAGAACCGTCCAACGAATTATTAAAACTTAGAAGAATAGAGGAGAACCATCATCTTTGAGGAGCAAATGTGGTCTGAGGAGTCCAGATTTATCCTGTTCCAAAGTGATGGGCTCATCAGGGTAAGAAGAGAGATGAAGTGATGCACTCATCATGACTAGTCCCTACAAGCCTGTGGGGGCATTGCTATGATCTGGGGTTGATCAGGTCCAGGTTGAGGAACGTTATGCTCCCAAAGAATGAGGTCAGTTGACTACTTAAGGACAGGGGGTTCTCAGTTCATGACATCTTACGGCGTTTCGTCGTTATGTCGGAACTGGTTACACTGCGTGGAACTACTTGGTGAGCATATAAGAGGAAAACAGCTTTGTCTACATTCGCCGGTTGTACGTCACATACAGTATTCATGACTTTTCCAAAGAACTGATCAATATCGTGATGCACGTCATGTGAGTCCAGACTTATAGGGAAAATTGACTAATGTTGCACTGTGGGAACGGAACTCTGACGTAAGTTGAGGACCCCGTGTATGCCAAAAAATACCAGGTCTTTCCATCAGTGGAGTTTTTCTTCCCTGATGGCATGTTCATGTTCCAACATGACAATGCCAGGATTCATGGGGTTCACATTGTGAATGAGTGGATCAGGGAGCATGAGACTTCATTTTTACACATAGATTGGCCTCCACAGAATCTAGATCTCAGCCCCATTGATAATCTTTGGGATGTGCTGGAGAAGACTGCGCAGCGGTCCAACTCTCCCATCATCAATATAAGATCTTGGCAGAAAATGAATGCAACTCTGGACAGAAATAAATGCTGTGACATTGCAAAAGCTTATCGAAATGATGCCACGGCAAATGAGAGTCATTCTCAGAGCTAAAGGTGGTCCAATGAAATACTAAGGTGCGAGATATTTTTTGGATGGGCAGTGTATCTTTCTAGAGTTCATGTGCAGAGTAGCATGACAAACATCTCATTTGTCTTGGGCATTATAACTTTGTTGTACTGCACAAAAACAGATTTTTTTGAGTGAAAAATTAGCCCACTTTGAAGAAAAAAAATTGACAGGAGCTGAGAACGTCCTGAAACTGCTTGGGGATCAGAGGGTCAGGTTCAAATTTTTGTTCACTTTTGAAGAAATGAAGCAAATCTATTCATCAGGTGGGCTTATTAAATTGGCAATGACACATCATTATTTCTCTTACTCTGAGATCTGACTGTGTTATAGAGAAAAAAAAAGATGCACAGCTCTAAATAGAAAGAAGGGTACAATAAATTGGCTCTAACTAATGCAAGCCCAAACCACACGACACACAACAACAAAAGCATAACAACACGAATAAAGCACATTGCTTTTGAAAAGCCAGAAACAATAATAAACTAGTGCACAAAAAACAAAGCCCTCACCAGGTATCTTTCATCATCTTTCATCCCTGGAGTTCGGATGAGGTGGTTCTGCTCGCCCCTCCAGTCACCGAAGCGACGGAAGAAATAGTTGGAGAGGAACCGGTTGATGGGGTCTCGGATTATGTTGATATAGACAGGCTCCTCTATCCTGAACCTGACATATAAGAATGTGAAGTTAAGAAGTGCATATATGGGTCAATAAACATACTGTTGTTGGGCATTAATGTGTGTTGCTGTGCTACTTCACCTGGTAAAGTTGAGAAAGTGAACATGTCGTGTGTAGAGGAAAGGCTGAGGGATATTACTGATGTTCTTCATGAGATCCACCTGAAACAAAAGAAGCACACAGACACACAGTTAGTTTGATGTGTCTTACAGAAATAATATAGAAGACACATTACTGGTCATAAATATGGGTAATCAGCTGAAATACACTACTGTTCAAAAGTTTGAGGTCACTTAGGAATGTCCTTATTTTTGAAAATTGTTAATGTGCTAAATGACTATTCTAGCTGGAAACAGCTAATTTTTAATGGAATATCTCCATAGGGGTACAGAGGAACATTTCCAGCAACCATCACTCCTGTGTTCTAATGCTACATCGTGTTAGCTAATGGTGTTGAAAGGCTAATGGATGTTTAGAAAACCCTTGTGCCGTTATGGTAGCACATGAAATGAAGTGTGAGTTTTCATGGAAAACAGGAAATTGTCTGGGTGACCCCAAACTTTTGAACGGCGGTGTAAGTCCTTACAAAAGTCCATGTGAATCGCATTAACAGACAAATCAAAAGCATATTAAGTCTTCTGACAAAACACAGATACAAAACAGTCAAATTGAAACCAAAAGTTTCCTTCCTGTGTGGCTGAATGTTTGAACTGCACAGATAAACTCAACTTCTTCTGTAGATTTGCACATGTGGCTGTAGGTCTTCACTTTTAGACAAACTTCATAACAGTGAAACGATGTAAAGTCACTGTTCCGTTCATCTCACAATATCCATCAAAACAGACCGACTTTCCCCCGAGGTCATGTTATTCATAGGAAAGCCAACATTTCTAAAGCTCTTATTCCAAGTTTCTTTATCCTCTGCAGAAAAAAAAAAAATCAACTTCCTACAGGTTTTCCAGGTCTGCATAGAGAGATGGCATAACAGTAGCCAAAATAAACTCAGAGCGATATCAGTAATATACAGTGCAGATCCCTAGCATGAGCTCTCTGACTGAATGCCATGCCGCTAAATCCTAATCCGTAGTCACTCCTCTCATAAATACTTCCATATTGGAGCAACTGAGGACGTGAGATCCAGTCACACATGTGAAAAATTAGTTACGATGCAAGTTATGTCTCCGCATCGGTGGAGCGTTCAGTATGTCTAATTTCAAAATAATAAAAACACAGAATAATGACTCAAAGGCTTGGCTGGATACTTGTGACCTTTGAGCACTTTGGGCATCATTTACTCTTGGATGCGAGATTTAAGAGCTCGTTTTTTCCAGTAAGATACAGTACTTTATTATACGTAGTGATTTAGATTTCCCAAGAATCTACAGTAAAGGCATTCAAGAAGTCCATTAAACCGAAAATAAGTCTTTCATGCAGATTTCTGCGTCTATACATACTGCTCAACACTTTAACCGCTTAACATTCACCCCCACTTATACTAAGAAAAGACTAAAAGCCAGGAAGCTATTTTTTGCCGGTTTGACTCACAGTGAAAATAGCGTGCAGCACAGAGTGATTCAACGAGGTAGGAAGCTACTTTTTAGCTGTGTTTGCATTAATATTGCAAAGTGAGGAAGTACCGCTGATATCATAAAATCAGTGACATGCGTCAGGAGGTTTTGTGTTTTTAACCCATGTGTAATCCAAATGTCACCAAAAATACAGCAGCAGAAGTTCGACTCGGCCTCTATTTCAGTTTGTGTTAGTGGGTTAAAGGTAGAGAATCGGAGTTAGAGATTAGAGCCTCAGTTTTTGGGGAATTTCCACAAGAGAAATGGTTAAAAGACTAGTCCATGAATACATCAAAGGTAAATTTATCACCAGTATGGATGTCTTATATGATCCATTTGTCTTCTTCCAACTTATTCAAAGATTTTTCTCCACTTAGGGCAACTTGTCCTTCCATGGTACATTGTTTCCAGCAACTGTTTGTCTTCTGCCAGCGAGAAAACACATTAAAATTCATCAGATGCCCCAATATCCTATGCGCCATGTCGCAGGGCCTGCTGATCCCTCGCTAGGTGAGTGTGCTCTTCATCCCTGCAGCACTTGTGTGGCCTCATCTTTCAGTTTTAAGGGGATACAGAGACATACTGTGGTGGAAGCTGACACTTTTAAGGTCAGGTATACTAGAAATGAAAGCGAGCACGAGCCACAACACAGAAGTAGTCTACCTTTCTTTTAAATCCAAGCCTATGTTAGAGACAGATCAAAGCTGGAGACAGGAGGACACATGGGAGGACAGAAGATGAGGAGGGTACAACAGCAGCTGTGACAGGAATACTTCATCTTGCAGTGCCTCCTAAACTCAGGTACATTGATTTGAATGCTGCCACTGGCAGACGTGAATGAGAACAATGCTTTGACAGAGTGAAATTGCTGCTCTAAAGTGCTGCAAATCCAACAGCATTTGAGTGATAATGATGTAAGAGGCGTGAGTGTAGTGGGCCTTAGAATGGGAGACATGAATAGGAAATTAGCTAAGGAGCTTGAGCAAGATAATAATACAAGAACTTTGCTTTTTGTGCAAGGGGTACATTTTTTTGTTGGAAAGAAAAGAAACCAATAGTTGAAAGAGCTTCTTTGTGTTCAGTATTTGTCCTTCTCTACCTTTCTTGGTCCAGTGGGAGAACGTACATGATGACTGTACCTGGAGCAGAGCCTGTGGGCAGATCAATATGACAACCACGAGGAAGAATTGTGGTCACAAAACCTTTCAGATTGGCACCGCCCGCGAATTCTGGGCAATGTTCTGGAAAAAAGTCTGTAAAGCTGCACTAGGAAAACAAGACATCAGCTTGGCCCACCTAAAAACTTGCCACAACTTTAAACACAGCAGATGAATGATCATTCACCACAAAGGGACAATGAACACAGTAGACAAATGTAACTGGACAATTTGAAGAGTTCCTTTTTCTGCTTCGGTTCTTAAGTGAGATTCAACAGAGCAGCGACACGCACGAAGCCAATGAGCCAAAACACTATCAAGGAAGCATTACTCTGGAACAGAATCTACAGGCACCAAGAGAGAGCGAGCGTGGTTATTTGAGAGGAGACACTCAGCAGCAAGCTGAATGCGAGGAAAAGAAGGATCGACTGAATCAATCTGTCCGAGTCTGGAAAAAGCAGTCGTTCCTTACACAAACTGCCAGACACGAAACACAACTGGAGAAAATTGCTTTTTTCTGTTTTATAGGACTTAGGATGCCAAGAGTAAATCATCAAAAAATCTGTAAAATATCAGTGTTGTAAATCGGGTGCCACTTGCAGACAGCAGACGTGTTTTTTTCTCATATAATAGATTACTTTAACTTCCTGAACACCAAAACCTGCAAGCAGGTTTGTTCCATTTTTAAAAATAGCTAAATTTCCACCAGCCAGAAACTGTAAAAACAGAAAGAATCGCTGGATTTTGACTTTTCCTTGAAGTACTCATCTGTGGTGAGCTGTTTGGTGGAGAAACTGAACCAAATCTAAGCTTCAAGCTTAAATTTCTAATCAAAATACCTCCTACATGTCTTATTTGACCCGTATATGCATACATGGGTCAAAAACGACCTGGTGAGGTTGTTTTCTTGCAATATCTTTGTTGTGAAAAGTTTTTATCATTTCATTTTCCAGCTATTCCTCAAAAAAACATATTTTTTGATATCATTCCATTTACATTTTTTAAGTAATCGTTTATACTTTTAAAGACATTGTAATATTAGTATTACTACCCCAATCTCTGTATCACTGATAATATCAGGAAGTAGACAAACTCGGAGGGATGGAGAGCAGCAACAGCTGGAGGAAAAGAGTGGAAAAATGTCTACAAAATGAACGCTGACATTCTTCTATTGCTGTTGTGTGTAATATTCTTCTTTTTCAATTATCAAAATGTGCAAAATCTGTCATAAAGTGAAATATAAACAGATTTCAACATGAAATCATTTGTGTGTGGACAAAAATATAATACAATCAATAATACAAATTATTATTCTTCACCAAAATAACAAAAAATGGCACAAAAACACATCGATTCTCATATGGATCATTTGTGACCCACTTATGGAAGAGTGCAGGGTCCAATCACTGCATCTAAGGGTGAAAAAAACAACTAAAAATAAACTATTATCTCTAATCAGATTCTGGTAAAAACTGAAAATTCTGAGCTCCTTGGCACAATCAAAAACCAATTAGTATCCCGTCTGTGATCAACAGTCATGTGACAAAAATTCAGACTTTTAGGCTAAACCGCAGACGGTGCAGCAAGAAATTCTGTGATTTATCACATATTTATTTGATGTTGTAATTTAATTAGTAGCTTCAAAGCACACTGATATTTTTTTTTAAAGTCGATTTGTGATTTTTTCAGCCAGGAAACCATTAGTAACTGCATCCTACAATCACATGACGAAAGCTGAACTGGTCTGAACTGCAGGCAGTGTTTACACTAAGTTGAGGAGAAATCAAGTAGAACATGTAAGTAGTAAAATATCTACAGAAAGGGGAACCACGGTTTCTTTTTATAGTACTGGAAACAACTGTGGGGTAAAAATGTTCTACAGTCTTGTGTTTTTCAGTTTTTGGAAAATAATTATTTAAGGAAATATAACGTTATTCGATTCTTTTGTTAATGATTTATGGTATTTTAACATTGTCTTACTGCATGAAACACATTTTTCAGTTGTCTCTGCTTCTTGCTGTGGTTGTGCTGTTCCCATAGAGCTGCAGGACTTTTACATTACAGTGAAAAATGAGCCAACAGTGAATAAAAATGTGACAGGAGCAGAAATGCACCATAAAATGCTCCAGTTTCTCCGTATAATTTTGTTCCTGTAAAGCTCAGATTCTGCGCTGTCTTTAGAGCTTCAACCGGTCTTTATATGAAAGCCTCTCTGGCCGAAGGTAATGATCAGCTGAGGAACTTGCGTGTGAATGTCCTACTCTACAGGCACCTGTTATGTCATAGCAACACTATTTGGATAGCAACACATATATGTATACTTGTTTATGTACACAGGGCAGTTAATCTGAGGCCCCAGTCAGATTTGGGCTTCACACCCGCCCTTCTTTTTTTCTATAAACTCAGTACATTTCCACTCACTCTGCTTCCACGTTCTATGGGACTCTTCTGCTGTAAAATTTAGGGCTTTCATTAGAAGTGGAGTGAATATTTTAGCACTCGACTCTGCACAGTCTTTATCTGTTGAAACCCTTTCGATGCTATGTTTAAAAAAGAATAAAAAATATAAAATTTCCTACTTGATGCCCCCTTCCCCTCAACAACCAGGTTGATGTGCAGACGCTGAATGCATTTGGAACATTTGGTGAGTTTCTGTGTGTTGTGTGTGTGTGTTTTCTGACCCTCCCCTCTGGTCTGTCTGGCCAAATCCCCCCCCTCTCTCATTTAGCAGTGAGAGCTATGGGCAGAAAGTGGAGGACAGTCTGAGATTCCAGGCATACCTGCAACCCCCCACCTCCTCCTTAAAGCCTCGGTGGTGTCCTCACAGGGCTCATCAGGGGGAAACAGAGAAGCCAAAACTGCAAAAAAATAAAAGCTTTGACTGCTGCCCTGGGTTCAGTCTCACTCAATTTGCCTCTATATCGGAAAATCAAAGCTAAATAGAGGTTTCAATAAGCAGCACCTGCAGCAGAGACAGATACTGAGGTCAGATATTATACAAAAGGATTCCAAGAGGATCGGTTTTGATATCCCAGCTATTGCACTTGAGGTTTTGCTCCAAAATATGTATCCTCAGTTCCAAAACAATATAAAGCTGCAGAAGTGACTGCTGGCTTGAATGTGTTTTCAGCTTCCTCCAACCAAATTCAATTACTCCTATCAGCTAATCCAATTCGATTCTCTGAAAGGGACCGAAATCAAACTGCTGCAGTGAGCCCAGCTCTTGAGAAGAACTATTCACAGTCTCTGCTGGTGCAGAAGCAAATCACCTCAGATACACAATGATCATGAGCATCTGTTTACTGGTTTACATTTTCTGGTAAAAGGGACAAAACAAGGTCCCACATGAATGCAGACAAAAGCACAGTGAAGAAGCTGTCTTTCCATTTCTGGAGTCTTTTTATAATGAAGTTTTTTTTCTTGTTTTCCTCCTCTCTCTCTCTCCCACTGAGCCTGCTTCCCCTGGTGCTGAGAGGGACAGATGGGTCACTATGCTGCACTCCTCGAGTCTGCAGAAGCTCTGCAAAGCTCCAGACGAATAAGGCACCTTCACTTTTTGGCAACCCGCGCATGAGACGTCGACCCTGGGCAAACCCATTAACACACGACCAGGAGAGCCAACAGGAAAACCGTCCAAAAACCTGCAGACCCGAGCCAGAACCACAACTGATGAGACCAGCATCTCTAAACTTAGGTGACATGCGTTTGGATCTGCATAAGTCAACATGCGCATAAGTACACATGCAAATAAACATACCAAAAAAAAAAAAAAAAAAGGAGACGCGTTTGTACGGAATCGTACAGACGTACACTCTTAAACAGACCCCCCTTTGCGCAGACACTGGAATGCACAAACGCGCTGCTTTGGACCATTCACAGAGATGTTTTATGTCCGGAGAATTAATGAGAGTAATGGTGTTCTGCCACTGTGTGTGCAGACAGCATTTCAGGGTTTGATGAATGGGTAAACAAGTGACTGTTTAAATATTGGCTCAACATTTACATCAAATCGGTCAGTAATGGTTATACATATTTAGCATCGCCTGACCAATCACAAGTGGGCAGCAGCACCTTATTTGCAAAATACGCATCGTGTGAGGATGTGAGTCATTACTGCAATATTTCCACATGAATACATGATTAAGTGATTTTTCTCACTCAGACGGCTAAAGAGGCCACTGCGTTACTGGGAAATGTCATTGACAGGATTAAAAGTGTGTATGACTAGTGCATGACTGATGTGTGATGCACACATCTGAATAAACAAATTATTGCTGTATTCAGTGCTAAAGAAGATCACTGATCTCATTTGGGGAAGTTCTCTTTTTTTCAAAGGTCAGAGTCAGCTGCAGAGGAGTAACTCTGGGAAACAGTGGCATAAATTCAGAAGTGAAAGGTAATGAAGTACATAATGAGGTAAAGGTATTACACTCTGTTTTCAGGGACAACATGACAGCGGTACAGTAACTTCATGGTAGTAGACACCAAAACTCGCCAGCTGATTTAAAAGGCATTCTGCCTTTTTGAAAAATCTTAAAAATGATCATACAAATCATATCGTGAATTATTAATGCGAGTTATTAATTTCAGGTACATTAAAAATTGAGTGTTAAATCTTCATCATTCATAATTTGGATTTCTAGAATCTGTAAAAACAAAAAGAGATCGCTCAGAGATCGCAGTACTCCGCCAAGGCTGTTCATTCCTCCAAACGACATTGACAGAAATGCAGCATTTTTTTTTTGTTTATTAGTTTTTGATGATCAGAAATCACGGCAACATAGAATGTGATCATTTAACATAGATGAAAACAAAATGACCTTGTGCTGAGCACAGGAATGTACCATGTATGAGTACGTTACGTACCGACACCAAATCACATGAGCTAAATATGTAGTGGGTGGTGGGAATTGATGGGACTCTGAAACCCCTCCACAATTTAATCAATTGTTCCTTGAATCATTTCTGACAGATAAGTCCTGATAAGTCCACAGCAGTCGATTTGCAGTAGGATCGCAATCATGTGATCAACAGCAGGCAGCTGATGTAGTGTTCACTTGTTGTCATAGTTACAGTGACGCTGTGCCGCTATCGCACAGTGATACAGAAATCTTTAACAAATCTGTGGATCCAGACTATAAACTGCTTCACTGCCAAAATCTAATCACTTCTTCCTTGTGTCATTTCTGACCTTCCCTGAAAATTTAATCCAAATCCATTATTCTGTTTTTGAGTAATGTTGCTAACAGACACACAAACAGATGGACAAACACACAGCGATTGTTGCATGACTAATAACTAGGATTTCAACTTTCTGACAGTCCTTGAACTATTAATTTGTGACATGCAATTCTAAGCTTAAAATGTGATCCTGAGCTTAAATCAATCACTTTACTATTTGTGTTTCATTTAAAAAATGCAAAAAAGGAGGGGTGGGAAATTTACAAAAGCCTTATTATGTGATATAAAAAAAAACTACCCTGCCTTGTACAACCACAAATCGATGCATAACTCAACTACAACCGACAGTTAAGTGACCATAATTCAGGGACCTGAGCTGAGTTGAACGACAGGCAGTGTTTAAACAGAGCGAGACAGGAAACTAAACACAACTGAAAAATGCACACTAGTGTTCAAAAGTTTGGGATCACATAGAAATGTCCTTGTATTTGACCGAAAAGTATTTTGTTTTCAATGAAGATAAGATTAAATCAGCCGTTTCCAGTTAGTCATTTACCACATTAACAATGTGTAGACTGTATTTCTGATTAACCTAATGTTATATTCATTGAAAAAATGCTTTTCTTTCAAAAATAAGGACATTTCTAAGTGACCCCAAACTTTGGCCCTTAGTGTATGTTTTTAACAACCCAGTGACATACAATGTACAGATTAGATTTCATGTGCACAAGCAATGAAATACATCACTCTAAAGCAGGCATTCTGAGTGTTTCTACCTGAATCGTCCTTCCACCACTGGGCAGCAGCTCAGTAAGACTTCAGAACAATTGTTCTCACAGAGACCTGAGCCAGAATAATCTAGCCAAAACTTTCTTTAAGCTCTCCTACCAAAACTGTTTTGGGCAACATACACAAAAAACATTATTTACATAATTTAATTGTCTATTTAATGTAAATACAGCATCTTTAAGCTGAGCGGAAAAAGTCAGAGGAGAAGGATTATGTGTGTTTAATCACTGGAATAGAGTGCCATTTAGATGTTCTTTGTACATTTCTTGAATTGGCATTCCTACTGACACAAGCCAGCGCTGGCACAGGCCGGCGCTACTGTCTCAAAAGGCTGCGGTTTTTTAAATGAAAGCAGTTTTTCCTCTGTAAAGCCAACGCTCATGTCCTCGAGATATTCCAGGAAATAATAAAAGGAGGTTCCTGATCCTGCTGCCTTGTTCTCACACTGAATGAAAAGCAAACAGTGAATGAGCTGCGGCTGCTGTAGTGTTGACGTCCTGTGAACGATGCAAATCAGCTCAGTTTTTTGTACTTCAATATACAGCAAGTGGTACCTTCATTAGAGACACTGCTTGCACAAAAACAAGACTATCTGCTTTGAATCTGGCTGCTTAAATCAAACTGAAGAGAATTTGACCAGGTCGAACTTTTTTATAGACATATGCAGATGCTAAATGCATGAAGCAGTGGTTTTAAAAGTGAGATCTTAACATAAAAAGGAAACTAAGCCACTGAAAAAAAAGCTAATTTTAATATTGCTCCTTTTCCCAAATGCTAGTTAGACCCAGCAAAATGACAAGTGACATCAAAATGACTAAATAAACCAGTCAAAAAGGACATTTCAGAATTTAATCAAGGCAATCTGTAGCTGTTGAAGGATGACTGGAAGCTCTTAAACAGCTGCCACATGGGCACTGAGGGGAATTTCTTTTGCAGTGCATGAATAAATTATTTTAGGCAGCAGTTAATGATTATTTTCATTGTCATAGGCTTCTCATTGAATTGTTTTGACTATTTAATATTCAAAAAAGAGCACTTTTAAATTTCCAGTAGCTGAAAGTGATGTTGTCACAGCGCTGGCTCTGGCCAAATAAAACCCCAAAACCCAGAATAACACGAATGATTATGATATAAAACCATGAAAAACAGAAAAGCTTCACATTGGAGGAGCGAGAACCATCACATTTTTGGCATTTTTGCAAGTGACTGACTCATGGAATAACTGTTGCAAGTGAAATATTTGCTAATTGTGGGGTTTGTTTCTGTGAGGTTTTGCTGCTGTTCCCTATTAGGCCTTAAAGAGACCGGCTTGCGTTGATCAACCGACTGACAAATGCCCTCTTTGGCAACACTAAGTGAGTCTCCAGATCCAGGCATCACCGCACCGCTGCGTCTTCCTATTTGGCTCACCTGTTCATGTTTAGTGAGGCGTGTTTTATTGTGGATGTCAGAGGAAACCAGGTTGAACTGGTGCTTCTCCGCCAGTAGCCTCAGTAAGATGACCACCGTCCGGCTGCCGCACTTCCCCACACGGTTATAAACCACCTGGCTGGGGAACGGGAGCACCTGCGAACACACAAATGCACAGATATGAAGAAAAAGCAGAGAAAAAGAGAGTAATGAATACACAAACTGCTGATATATTTCTGTACTGTACCTAAGAGTGCCTCAGTATGACAAAAAGTACGTGTACTGTATACATACATGAATGAATGAATGAATGAATTGTGTGGATTTTCAGATGTATTTACTGCATGATCAGACTTTGCTTTCATTGATATGCACCATTCCACTCCATTTACCTTTAGGCATATATCGATGCTACCAGACAATTTCTGAATAAATGTTAACAAAAGAAAAGAAGGGCTTAGTTTTAGAGTTGAGAAGATTTACAAGACTCATAACTTCAGTGCAAAAGTAAAACACAAATCACAGTTTGCATTATCCACTTTAGCTCTTTGACTTTTGAGAGTTTGCATTAAAAAATCCCACTAATTCTCAACTGTGTCTCTACAACTACCAAAGAAATGTCTAGAAAGAAACAGCTGAGTGAAGAAACAAGAGTCTGTGTTAAGAATATACACAAACTGAGGAAAATTTTCAGATTCTGGCTGGATTCTCTTTCCTTCTCTGATCTTCGATCTCGTGCGCTGAACTCAGCCGACCTCGCACCACACTTTCGGCTTCAAAACACAACAGGGCATGCGCGCTTTCCTCTATTTTCTTCGTGTGTTCATTCCTCCGCTGAACTCAGTGAGTCAGAGAATCTCTGCAAAGTGATACTGACGCAACTTTTGAGGGTTTTATCACACACAATTGCACACACGCACACAAGTTACGGCATGCACTCGTACACACCTCCTGAGTCACCAATTAAAGAAGGAGCTGAGCCGTGATTCACAGACCTCAAATAAAGCGGATGTGAGTATTCCTCTAGAAAAAAAAAAGCCCTCCCCAAGAAAACAGACTCTTTATTTTTACTCGCGAGAGGGAGGAAGTCGAGGCTGACATGCGTATTGAACATGAGACTCGTTTTAGCACAAGGGGCAGCAAGAATGCACTAATTTGGCAATTATCCCTGAGGGCCCACGAGGTTTACACAAGTGGCCCCTTAAGAATGAAGGTCATCCGGGCAAGTTCGCTAGTGAGAAGAAGAGTGACAGAAAACAGAGGGGAGGGGGAGTTAAAGGAAAGACTGGGGGAAGAAATCTGGAGGAGAAGCGATAGAGATCGACCACAAAGAAACAAAGAGAGATCAGTTGTGTTGTTGTCATGAAAGCCTTTTTCCTCGACACTTCAAATGAAGCTTCATGTAAATCAGATAGGGAGAAATGCCATAGTGATGAATTCTTGTTCCCAGTCTGGGATGGTGTTTTCCCCCAGACGGGCTTCTGGATATCTCAGAGCTTGGAAACAAGTCCAACCGACTCAATTAACCAGTTCATTACCTCAAACAACTAGCTAAGTAATTGGCCAGTTATGTACTGCAGTTTTACAGGCTGGATCAATACGAGGGCTCACCTGCTACGTTCTGGCATTAAATTATCGCTCACCTTTAGCTAAACATCAGTGCTCTTTAGCTCCGGTGCTGCAGACAGTAATTTCCACACTGCAGAGCTCAGCGTGGCCACACACAAACTGGCTGATTCTGTTCTGTCGCCGCCAAAAGCAGCAGTCCCACCCAAGCACAGACTCAGTAAAAACAGCGAGGGCCTCTTTGAATGTTTGCCAGAAGCCAGTGGAAAGACAGAGGAAAAGTAACAACAGGATGGGTATTTCAGGAGTCAAGGGGGGGAAGATATGAAGACGGGAAATTGAAGAGAAACCCAGTCAGTTAGATAGATGACAGGTCCTCACCGTCAGTCCCGCTTCCTACTTGCTTTCCTAGAATCGGAGCGCTTTCCAGGATGTCATTAGGGAATAAACCAGCTTGACTCGATGTGAGAAACTAATACGTGGGTGCATTTGCTTACGGTTAAAGAAAGGTGGGCTGGAAAAACAGGCTATGAACGCTTACACAGGCTTACACAGGTTTTCTTGGCTGGCATGCTTCGGCTTGTGTCACTTACTGGAACCTTGTCATCACTCGAAGCTATTTTATACTGAAGATAAACACTACTGTTCAAAAGTTTACGGTCACCCAGACACTTTCATGTTTTCCATGAAAACTCACATTTGGATTCATGTACTAAAACAATGGCACAAGGCATTTCTAATCATCAATGAGCCTTTCAACACCATTAGCTAACACAATGTAGCATTAGAACACAGGAGTGATAGTTGCTGGAAATGTTCCTCTGTACCCCTATGGAGATATTCCATAAAAAGTCAGTCGTTTCCAGGTAGAATAGTATTAGATTAGTATTAGTATTAGTATTAGAATAGTATTAATATTTACCACATTAACAATGTCTAGACTGTATTTCTGATTCATTTAATGCTATCTTCACTGAAAAAACTGCTCTTCTTTCAAAAATACGAACATTTCTAAGTGACCCCAAACTTTTGAACAGTACTGTAGATTTAAAAAAACAAAAAAACAACAAAAAACAACAACAAAAGTCTAATAGACCTTAGACGAATAAAAAAAATGCTGCAATTTCACTCAGTTTTATGCAAACATTTCAAGCAGATAGGAGACGGTTCTCTTGGACAGCAGTTCCACATTCCTCCGTGTTTGCCAAGTAACAACAGACTTCTCAGCTTATGACAATAATGAGGCGGATGAAATGCACGCAGTGTTTTGCAGGATAAAAATTCCCTGCTGCTATCATGAAAAATGGCTGTGCTAGACTTCTAACAGTCTGCTTGCTGAAAAGCACAGGGATAACATCAGAGATGCCATCTAAAGTCCAAAATCTCCCACCGGCATTAACAGCACCGAAAGGGCAACCTTTCACTTTGTCCTATTGTTGTTACCACTCTGTGCAGCTTAGGTTTCTGATACATGCTGGGAGAAATGTCCACGGCATCTGCCAGTAAGGGATTCTATCAATAGTGGATCCATGGTGTAAAAATAATTTTAAAAAAAGCATTACATAACAGGGCTGGTTTTCACCCCGTGTCTGATGTGGATGCTTCTGGTCAGGCTGTTGTTGTGGTATTTAGTATCAAGCAGGAGATGAGTACTGCTGCACCATTCATCTTTCTCACCATCTTCCTTCTTGCTTTTACAGAATCCTGCAATAATTGCATTCAAACCTCAAAGGGTGTCATGGTGGTCTGACACACTTTAGGCCTGACATTTGTTCAACACGTAAAGATGCGTAAATTCTCATCCTGACCACACATTTCTGCCGGAGAATGAACAGATTTCTTCAAATCGCCACTTTCAACCATCGAACAGAACTCATCCCTCTTCCTTTGCAGCAGTTCCTGGAAACCCACGACCAGTTTGGGAAGCAGAGCTCTGCTGGTTTTCGTTTGGCCCGATCTGGAGTTCATTGTTCTCTAATGTCAACTGACTCATCCCACGCTTAGGTTTCAGTCGGGGCACAGTCGAGGTCCTCAGCATTTCCTGTTACTATTAATCGATCCATTCATCTCCACTCCCACTTGCAGAAAGAGCAAAGAAGCCTCGTTGCCCTAAGTAGCTGTCACAGCATGTTTCCATCAAAGCACATTTGTGGGAATTAAGATGAATTGATTCGAGAGAAAATGGGAAAATGACTAGATTTCCACGGCACCACCAGTAATGTTTCACTGTTTGAGAATGCAGAAACTTAATTTGTGCTTGACAAATGGGAACTGAAATGCTTTGTCCGAATATCGACTGATAAGTCATGCTTTTATGAATATTAGTTTGTGCATTAACATATTCCTGAGTGCAAATGCCTTTCAGTTTCATTAAGAATGGGAAATATCAGCTCACAATGTCATCAAAACTTATCTAACACCGTCCGCTTGGTAGCTCTTTGTCCAATTGGCACCATCATAATGAATTAAGTGGAAAATGGGTTTGAAACATTCATTATTCTTTTTTTTTGATTATTCAACAAATGGATAATTGTCTCAGTTTAATTCCTAATTGTTCATGTTTGGGTGCTTTAGAATTTGAGTTTTGAACAAAAACAGTTTGATTGTTCCATTAGTGTCTGGGGGAGTCTATAGCCAGCCGTGGACCCAGTTATATAACCACAAACAAGCATTTATTGGATAATCATTCATGTATTTATTATCCTATAAGCTATATTCGAGGACTTGTATCATTATTTATAAACTGCATATGCCCCCACAAACAAACACACACACACACACACACACACACACACACACACACACACACACACACACACACACACACACACACACACACACACACACACACACACACACACACACACATGTTTGTACTTCTATCTTAGTGAGGACATCCATAGGCGTAATGCATTTCCTAGAGCCTTACCCTAACCTTAACCATCACAACTGATTGCCTAAACTTAATCCTTACCCTAACCCTAACCAAACCTCAATTCATACCTGTTCTCTAAAAACAAGTCTTCACCCTCAAACATGGCTGTTTCAAAGTGAGGACCGGCCAAAATGTCCTCACTTTGTAAAAATGTCCTCACTTTGATAGTTAAATGCAGAAAATGGTTCTCACAATGTAGCAAGTACAAGAACACACACACACACACACACACACACACTTCAAGTCAGTTGCAAAGCATTGTACAAACCTTAACCCCATTCAAGACTACTTGAAAGACATTTTGCCATCACTTTCGATTTGATTTTTTTACTTTGAATCTCCCAAAAATGCATCATTTTTAACATTGCAAAGTTTTTCTGAGCAGTGACTTCACATATTTGCATAGAAAAATGCTTTTGTGCCTATACACTGTTAAAAATGAACTTCAATTAAGGAATTAGAGAAACCAAAATGTTGAAAACATGCACAGTATATATATTTACACATGTACATGAATGCAGAGGAGACACTGTTGTCGTGCTTCCGCACATATGAAGACTCATAACTCTTCTGAGAGCTGTGTGGTTTTTCTATACGCCCTCATTTATTTTGAGCTTTCAGCTCGATTTCCAATGTCTCCCTACGTTTACCAGAACCTCGGCTTTCTGCTAAACGCATGCGAGAATACATCAGACCGCCGCTGAAATTGCAGATCAATTGCAGCAGCACCAGGATGTCAACAGAAAAGATAATGAGAGACGTGGCTGATGTACCGCATGCCACCAACATGGCATTAGCTTCGTCTGTCTGGGCTGATATGGAATCAATCAAAGTCAACAGCTAATGTATAATCTGGGGGCTGTATGTAGTTAGCAAAGCTGAAAAAGCTACAAGTGTGGCTGAACATGGCAGCTGTTGTCTGATTTCAAACCGTAAAGCCGGCGAGAAAATTTAAACTTCCGGAATTCGGTGGGTGCTTCAGAAACCTGCATTTGTTGGCATCAGTTCTCTATTTCTGCAAGATAATTTGTGATTTGACAAGAGTGCAGTTTCAGAAATTGGGGATGCAGGGGCAACACAACAAAAAAACAACAAAAGCATCAAACTTGTAATGATGCTTTGTTTCCTATCTTCACATATTACACATTTATAGCAATCTAGCAAAAAATTATAAAATCTGTTCTAATGCGTTTCCCAATAATGGTAAGGAAATACAAATTGTACATGCTATCTACAGTATCTTTGACTGTCCTATTTGTATAATAATGTCTGATTCTAGCATCTATTAAGGAGAGTGTCCATTGCATTGAAAATACAAAAAAAAAAATCTTTCAAAAATAAAATACAGCTGGCACAATATTTTTCAGCCCTTCATAGTTTCTAAAGCTTTGCTGTGTAAAGCCTCTCAGTGATTCATAAATTTGAGGCTCTACAGGAAATCTGATGTTGTAAAAAGCCTCATAAGCAAACCTTTGGGTAAAAATTACCCAATGATAGTAGTTTCTGCTTTTGGGATGCAAATTTTTGTTGCAAACCGACATTCATACTTGACGGTGGGTGCATAAGCACATAACTGAGACTTCTTAAAAACACATATAACACCAAGTTTCAATGACTAAGCAACAGTGACTTCATCTTTTTCACTCATTTGTGGGTCTTGGAGAAATGTCTGTTTCACTAAAACTTCACTTTTCTGGGTCAAAATGAATTCCAGAACTTATGTACATAAACATTCAGAATCAGATGACACAGTTGAGCAGCTAGAATCTCAATCTCAACAGGACGTTATGGAAACAATTTGTGATTAACTGATCGAGGTTGATAACCGGTTATTTTCAGCTATATCTGATATAATATTTAAAGCTTAGCATCAAATCAAAAGTGAGCAGTTAAGAGACTAAACCCAGAACAAACCTGTTCTAAGAGAAAAAGGTTGGTGAAAAACAACACTGGTATAAAGCAAATTACGACAATGTCTCCACAGCATTCCAGCCAGGCACAGTTTGTTTCATGTAAATACCACTTCACTGTGTATGCAACAAGCACCTTGGCTGCCTGGTTTGTGTGAGTGGCCAGAACAGGATTTCCACAGTAAAACACCAAACAAAGCCCAGATGTGATCCACCTTAATTCAAACATCTGCTCCCAAACAAACTGATTAGGTGTCAGGTTAGCGATGTGCTAAATGCTCCGTGCCGAGCAATAAAAAAACTAATAACTCCCTCAATCAAAAAGGAACAAAAGAGGAATAAAAGGAAGGAGGATTGAATAGACGAGGAATGAGGCGAAAATGAGGTGATTGATTAAAGAAGCAGATAAAGAACGAGGGGGGCAGACGGAGGAAGAAAGCAGTTGGCAGCGGGAGAAAGTGGGAGCACAGAGGAGAGATAGTCCTGCAGACATGCAGCTGGATGAATACAAGGCCCCTGTGTCAGCGCTGTGTGTGTGTGTGTGTGTGTGTGTGTGTGTGTGTGTGTGTGTGTGTGTGTGTGTGTGTGATGCAGACAGAGTGTGTGTTCAGGGCTTTACTGTAGCACTGAAGCCAGGTCTAACGGGTATTTAGAGCCAGTTTGCACGCAGCTCCTTCACACAGACCTAACCCTTATCCTGACTGGACTTAACTGGCTCGGATTGCATGGTAACACATCAGAGAGAGAGAGTGAGAGAAAAAATGAAGGACGAAAATGAGATAAAGGAGGCGAAATGACAATGACAGATTGAGAGAAGGCCTTACTCTTGGTGCAGGGGGTCCGTGGTCATCCAGATATGTGGATTCACCTGCAACAAAAAGGAAAACCCATTGGAACATTTGAAAACCCAGAGACTAACACTGAAAAACATTGGAAGACCAAAACACTATAAACTAGAAAAGCACTCAGACAGCGCAGTACTCTGCCAAGGCTGCTCAGTTGTTTCATCATTTCCGACTCTGAAATCTTGAAAAAAATTGTGGCGGAAATCATTTAGTAAAGATGTACCCACAAACGAAATGACCTTGCGCTGAGTGCAGGCGTGTCTTATGTATGTGCACATTATGTACGGATACTGAATCGCATGACCTAAATATATAGCTGGCGACAGGAATTGATGGGACTCGGAAACAATCCCACAATTTAATCAGTTGTTCCTTGTATGACTTCCATAAGTCCGCAAGGGTCGATTTGTAGTAGGATCGCAATCATGTGATCGTCAGCAGGAAGCTGATGTAGTGTTCGCTTGTTGTCATAGTTACAGTGATGCCATGCTGCTATCTCGCTGCAATGTGTCATTGCCGCTATCTCACAATGACACAGTAATCCTAACTATAAGCCACATCACTGCCAAAATCGAATCAGTTGGTCCTTGTTTCATTTCTGACCTTCCATGAAAATTTCATCCAAATCTGTTATTTAGTTTTTGAGTAATGTTGCTAACAGACAGACAGACAGACAGACAGACAGACAGACAGACAGACAGACAGACGAACCAACGCTGATCATCACATAACTCCACCTCCTTGGCAGAGTAATAAAAAGAAAAGAGGCCATACTTTAAATCTAAAATCCTATGAAGGGTTTGGAAGCAGAATGGTCTAACCCACTTTTTGGAGTTTTAAAAAAAAGTGGTTTTGAAGTTTAGTGTTTTCAAGAGTGGTCTAACATGTAAGTGCCACTGTAATTCTGTTTTTGGGTTGTGGGTTAGACCACTTCACCATAAAAATCTAGACCATAAAAATAATCTAGAAATGATATAAAACTCAGTTTGAACCATCTGTTGGTTAGACCACTCTGCTTCAAAACAGCCTCACATGTGTTGCCACACCCATAAATCTGTTGAAAATAGTGTAAAGACCTCGCCTTGCTTCAACAACTAACACAACCCAAACAAACATCACCTGACAATAATGTAGTGGGAATTCCCAAGAGTTCAAGTATGAAGCTAAGTTTAAAAGTTTCTCCTTTAAGTCAGTACAAATGCGAGTTTAATGTATGAATCTCAGACAACTTGTCTGGAACTGACACAACTTGTTTCAAAGCCATTTTTGTAACAAGCAACAGATATGGAGCCGAAACTGGAAGCTAAATGGCGAGAATTTCTGACCAGGTTGTTGATTTATTCTTAATGAAAAAACATTTACAGCAAAGCATTGTTAGATACATCGATCAGGCACAACATTATGACCACCTGCCTAATGTTGTGTTGGTCCCTCTTACGTGGTCAAAAATGCTTTAAACCATTGTACCTGCACCAGAGGACCTCTCAGGGTGTCCTATGGAGTCTGGAACAATGACATTGGCAGTGGATCCTTTGGGTGCTCTGGGTTGTTCAGTGAGGCCTCTGGGAATCAAATTTCTTCCACTGCATCCTGTTGATGCTTGATCAGAATGGGGTCTAGGGAGTTTGGAGGTCAAATCAACGTCCATTGTCATGTTCCCCAAGATGTTCCTGATTATTTGGTGTTTTTGCGATGTGGTGGGGTGTATTTTCCTTTGTGGGTAGGCCAGTGATGTTTGGGATTTCCATTTGCATGGAGTGTGCTTGTTCTGGGACGTCTATTTGGGTGTCTAAGTCTCATCAACACGGATGCCAGAATCCAAGGTTTTCCAGCAGTAACGCCACATAACATCAATATCATAACTTTGTGGCTGATCAGTGCTTAAAAGAATCTTGAAGCTAATCTTTTCCATCTTTACTGAATACACTCATTAAGCTTTAAAACTGCTGGTAAAAATAAAATAAAATTTATGAATCCATGCATTTAATAAATGGTCAACCTTTAAAAAGCATTTTTTGTAGCTGTGCATCAGAATTGCATGATATTCAAGAGGAGAGCCATACTCTTAGGCAAAACCGTCTCCTGACATACTACGTTCGTATCCAGCTAAACTGTATTTTCAATCATGTTTTGAGGGAAACACATTCTCTCCTGGTAAGATAACTCTAGGCTATGATGTAGTAAGACAAATTTCCACTCTCAAAGAACCACAAAATCCACATCAGGAAGGTGTGGTGCTTGTACAGTTCCAATGCAGGACATTTACCCAGAGACTTGGGGATTTGTGTCCTGTGCGGAACCATTATTTTGTGTCTTAAGTTTCATTTTCACTTGCTGTCTGGTAGGTTTAGGAGCCAAAAGTACTTGGATAGGCTGAAGAAAATATCATAGTTTGGGTTAAAATTGAACCTTTCACAATGTTAATAACATGTTAGAAGCTTGGTTTAGGTTCAGACACCAAAACTACTTGGTTAGGTTTAGGGAAATGTCCCGGTTTGGGTTAAAATATATCCTTTCAGAACACATTTGAAGCTTCCTGTCTGGGTTTGACATGTAAAATATAACTGGTTGGTTGAAAAGGGCAGACATTTGGAATGCAGCACAGCTAATAGCAAAGTCAAGTTGATTAGAAATGTATTCGGAATATATCCCAAATTAGCAAATTCTGGGGAAAAAATACCACAGCATCTCTGTTAAGTGAAAGTCATTCTATGAAGTCATTCTATGAAGTCATTCTGTAGTCGATTAATGTAACATTAATACAAATCATCTCTGTTTATACATAATCTGCCTCAGTGTGGACTGATGAACATCTAAACTCACTCAGATGACTTCATACCTGTTTCCAACTTTATACAAAATAGCAACTCTCAGTTTGAAGTATTGTGAGATGTCATTTTTTTTTTGAAGAAGGTTCATATCAGCAGATGCTTCTTGTGAGTAGCAAACTCAAAATGTCTGATGGGTTTTTGTGTTGTTTGTCTTTTGGTTTTATCCACGTCAAAGTACCTCTACATCACACCTCTGACTTGCTTTTGTTGACTGGGCTCCAGATCTGCTAACTCCTGACTCCAATTAGTTTCTGTTGCAGTCATTAGCCTGGGACTGCACATACTTTTTAAAAATCCTACACTAGAAAGTTCAACCTTGTTTTTGTTTCTCTTGATACTGTATCGCTACAAAAAACTAGAAGATGAGTTAAGAAAAGACTCTCCCACTACCTGATGAATACGTTATGACATGAAAAATTTACTTTTGGAGATGCACGGTTTTAGCAGAACAGTGAAAAAGGATGAAAAACAGTTTCTGAACTCATCAATACCCCCTTTACAGTTTTCAACAGCTAATGCAGTCATCCCATTGTAAAGAAGTACATTTTGAACGGCAGAGATGTTTTTGCAAATGACCACATTACACAAAATGATACAATATTCTGCCTCTCTGATCAGGATCAGCTTTGAGTTTTAGGAGCTTCTACCTTTTTTATGGCTTGTCAATGATCTGCTTTTTGAATTAATCATGCTACTCTTTGCAAAGCTTCTACTTTCTCCAGAAGAAGGCTGCTACACCATACAGCGTGATACACCGCATCAATCCTTTGAATTCCAAGCAGTTTGTGGGCATTTTTCACTCCTGTTACAGTTTTACTAAATGTGGGCTCATTTTCCTCTGAAATATGAAGTCCTGCACCTCTATGGAAAGAGCACAACCATGGCCAGAAGCAGAGAGAATTCAAAATGTGTTTTGTGCAACATGACTAAGTAAAATTGAAAAAAGTAAGAAAAAAATATTTTACATAAATTAAAAAAGCCCGGAATTAATTTTGTGCAACATTTTACATGTACTTACAGGTGTTATCACTACTAAAAAGAAAAAAATATACTGTCACATACTGTTGATATTTTCCTATTTAGATATTTAACTGCTTTTTGTAAACACTGCCTGCAGTTCAGCCTAGTTCAGCCATGAAGTCTTTGCATTTTTCTCAGCTGGCTGTTCACTGCAACTAAGTTAGTAATGACTCTGTGGTTGCGCTGATAAGTGCATAATTATTATATTTTTACGGAAGCTGGTTATAGTAAATGGTTTATTTTTGGTCATTTTTTAAAGAAGAGATGTATTATGAAGTGATTTTTAAGTAACACTGAGCGGACCTTTGCGAGGTCTGTTTCTTTCTAGGACAAATGGTGCAAATCTGTTGATTTTTAAAGACAACAGGTTGGATTTGGGGTTCAGAGGGTTAACCCACTACAAAGCTTCTACACCCTCAGTTTGTGACGCTGCATTAAACAACAGGTGACAGTCCACTTTAAAAGCCCCAGCTCAGGCCAGCAGCTGCCCCCTTCAACCCCTCCAGCCCCTAAGAGCAAAGCATTGCTCTTCTGCAGTGAGTGTGAAGATGCTGTGAGGAGACTTGTAGCTTCATTCATACAGTATACGAAACACTGTGAAGCTGTTTTATGTGGGAACAATGGAGCTCATTCAAGGTTGTCACCACACTGAGGGTCTGTGGCCGTCTACTCTCCTAATCCAGGCCCGGGCTTCAGACAGCGGCCTTTTCTTTGGCCGTCTGCTCAGATACAGAGATGCATCAGTCCCCCATCGCATTTACGACATTCACAGGAGAAAGAGAACAAGACCAATCGGGGGCTGTGTGGGCGTGTGGTGAATAAAGCTATAAAGAGAAGAAATATTAGTTTGGAGAACAATCTGTCCTTGTGTCTCTGAAATGTGATCCACCTGGTCGAAAACTCCAACTCGCCCTCATAAAGCACAAATACAGACACACACTAGTTACTATATAGATCTCACTTGGCTTCCACAGTGTGTCGTGGCTCATTAATTCATCGGGCGCTGGATTTATAAATACTGACACAGCTGCACTATGCTCGCCCTCAGGTGTGTTTTCAGACTCTTTCTATCTTCTCATCTGCCTTTGTCTCCCATTTACAAGGTGTTCACGAGGAATGCCGCGGGAGGCAGCTCTTCTCCGAGGCATTTCAGGTCACGGCATGGCGAGGATGCACGGAGAGGCAGACATCCCTGCTCCTTCCCCTCCTGTCATCCATCCCGGACAACCGCCTCCCCCCTCTACGACCTCCAACCCCCCCCTGCTGCCTCCTGTGTGTGCTTCTCATTAGCGTCCTGGATTGAGGATTGGAACTAATTTTTTCCAGGGCACAAGGCTCGTAAAAGCTGACAGCTGCCCTCCACCCCCACCGCCCACAGAGAGAGGAAAATGAACTTAAAGAGCCACTGTACAGGGTACTGTACTCATTGACCCCATTGTCCTGTGATAGCACACCAGATATCATAGCGGAGGACGAGAGTCTAATGGGACGATTTGGCTTCATTATGAAATATCTGAATTCCAAAGCTGACTGTTCTTAATGTTCGCATGCTGCCCTGAGCATGATTTACCACTAATCTATGATTTGATAACTTCACTCTGCACTCCACAATATTCCATTTGCTCGACAAATCCATGTGGTATAACCTTCAAAAACTACAGAAAGGCAATGCAGGTTGCTGCTCTGGTGGTGGAGGCTTTTACCTCTCTCATCATCTGTTCATACACCAATGGGAATACCACAGACCTGTACACACTACAGGGTGAAAACACAACCAAAAAAGAAATAATTGGTTCCATTTTACTGTAGAGATTTTGTCCTGTATTTTTGCAAAAACACAAAAATATCAATAAAATTACCAAAATAAAATTAATTTATATGTATCTGCTTAAGACCAGGTGTCCACATAGGTAGACATTACCCCCCCCCCCCCAAAAAAAAAAACCCATATTGTTAATAATAATAATAATAATAATATATAAAATAATCATTATTATATTTATTGGTTACTCCTTATCCCAAATAACTAGAAGAAATCTAAAAGCTCGGGTCTTAGGAGGGTATATAATTCTGAATAACCAAAAAATGTTCAATTTCAAGAAAATTTTGATATTTTAAAAATTATTTTACAAACATTTCCTATCAATCTAAAAGATCAAACTGTTAAATTCAATTAACAGAAAAGGTATTGACTTTGTAATTTTAGATAGATTTCATTCTTAAGTTAGAGAGATGCTGGACAATGGCAATTTTTTTGCAGGAAAAATGCTAAATGAAGCTTTTGTCATCAGTGTGTAACATCCATAAGCATTGGGTAATCTGTCCATTTATTTATGTCTCTAATAATATTATTTTAAATAGGTAATTTCATTGTTTTTATAGATTTAAATATCCTTCATTCATCATTAAAAAGACACAAAATACACAATTTATGGTAAAATTAAGTCTACAAAATGGATTTTAATGATGGAAAAATGACAAAAAATGTTAATTTACACTATGTCTTTATGGCATCCAAGAATTGTTACTCTTTTTTGACTTTATTTTTTTCAGTACACACAAAGATGCACTGAATTGTGGCAGCTCACGGTGATTCAAGACTTGGTTGTTGTCGTTTTTTACTTTCATTTGCCAATTTAGCAATCTTAATGTAGAGCCTTGTGACACATGCACAGGTGATGAGAGGTCAAAAGGACAAAGTGTCGACCTGGACACGGCAAAAGGCTCACTTAAGACAGGAAGAAAGAATTCAGGAATCAAGTTAAAGTCAATGTCATTTAAACACAGCCTCATGTCTGTCATCTGAATTTGTGTATCCGTGTGTGTGTTGTGTGTGTGTGTGTGTGTGTATGTGTGTGTGTGTGTCTCTGTGGGTGATTGACGGAGAGACTAACTGGAGTGTGGGTTTGCATCGGTATGTAGCTAAATGGTTAATTGGATTACTGTGTCACAAGATCCACTGGCCTCTGGTTAAGAACAGCTGCACAACTGTTTTCCGAGTACAACTATCTAATCAATACATTAACAACATGAATCAGTAATGCTGTTAAGTTTTCACTGCAGTCAACCCAGAACATGTGTTAGGCTGAAACCTGAAAGAATCGTGTGTAAAAATAAAACAAACAACAATGCAAAAACACCACATTCGACACGTAACAAACTGTGGTCTTGGTGTAAACAATCTGCAATGTAGGGATCATGTTTTTGAACATTACTTCATCTAGCAGTTTTGTCTTGAACAAATAAGTTAAAAAAAGCACGTAGTAAACAACGGTTATGATTTGCAACAGAGCTCTCCACAAATTAAAACATATTTCTTTTTGAAAAGCACATGCAAGCAATTGAAGTTAAAAGCTAATATGGTACATTTTTAAGCTGAGTAATTCTGCAACGTGATTTATATGTGAAACTCTGCAAGGCCCATTGTTCCCAGAGATCTTATTTTCTACATGAATCCAAAAATTCAACAGGAACTAATTACTGTAATGGGGACCTGGTGAGGGAGTGAAGTCCAAAGTCGCTTTTTTTTTTGGTTTTAGAGCAGTAAATACTACACTACCACCCCACCACAAACCACTTTCAACATCTATATTCTTAAAATATGGATGCCAACTGTGAATGCAGCATTGAAGTAAGTGGAAGTGTTCAGTTAAACTATAGCACCCAGCATGCACACACACAAAAACAAGGCCAGCAGCCGCCCCGGTCCAGGAACTTGTTAAAGCCTATGACCATGTACATCAATTAGTCACCTCATTAGCTGGGTTGATTTGCTTTTCTTGGGTGCAAAAATAAGTCACTTGCTGTTAATTCAGAAAGTCACAACCTTAAAAAACACCGTAAAGCTGCCCGAGTCTGATCCACACGTATGAGAAAGGCAACAAACAAACAAAAAATTCCATGTTTAAATGGACAAAAATGCTGCAAATATACTGGAACAAGTGGTGAATATGAAGAAATAATAGTCTTGTTCTAAGAAACAAACACAAAAATTTAACCATTTCCTTCACAAAGTTCAACTCAAAGTAAACTTCACAGTGTAAAGTTGTGATCTCTACATTTGTACAGGAATGTTTTCGCCAGATCAGTCCCGAAAAATTCCCTCTTCAGGCTCTGGAATTTTCCCCTTTGGTGTTGGCCTGCTCCAGGAATGCTACAGTAAGTTTAGGGAATTTCATAAACATGCATTTAGAGCCTAGAACATTTCATTTGCTTTGTGAAACTGGCAACCTAGCTAAGTAGAGCTTAGGAAAGCACACATCCCAGAATAGGCCCGAGGTGGGAGCAGAAAACCACACAGGAATGGGTTGTTGAGGGGAAGGCCAAGAGGATCGGCACGGAGTTGAAGCTAAGGGGCCTTTTTTTTTTTTTTTGCTTTGCTGTGGGACACGGCTCGGAGCAAAGACGGAGGGTTTGCAGTCGGAGCTGCTGCCATGGAATGTTCTACAAGTATGTGAACCCAGATTACAGGTTCCTCATCTTGTGAAGACTAAACTTTCACATCTCTAACCACATCCTGCTGTGATTTCTGTCCGCTGCAGACGGAAATGCGAGTACATAAAGAGTCCACTTCCTTCAAAAGCACATTTTCTAAATTAAACACTAGTTCATCAAGAAAAGAGAAAGTGACTCGGGATCAATAGAGATCACATGACGGCCTGCAGTGCAGTCAAAACTTACATAACTCCTGCCTGACCCAGCTGTGCAAAACACACCCAGTTAAACGTAGACACATGTCTACGGTTACAGTCCTCACTAAACATTTGCGCCATAACGGACAGCATAAGCAAACAGAGTCAGTGTGCATGAGTTACAAGCAGTACACGCTTTTCTGCATGTGTTTGTCTGAGAAATGTGTGTGTGTGTGTGTGTGTGTGTGGTCACCCAACCCTTTGATTTGGCCTGAAGGAGTGGCCCTCCATTAAGACCCGGAGCTCGACCATCTCCGTAATTACAGAAGGGAGCCGAGCTCAGGGTCAGGGTCTCCACCCACTGCGCCTGCTTCACATCACCCCTCAGTCACCATGGGATCAACAATGGTCAGACAGCTTTGTGATATAAATAGAAAGGCAGTGCCACCGCTATGTTATTGCAGGTGCCCGAAGACCAAAAAGCCGGCAGGGAGGCTAATTTGTGGACTTAATGCTGCCCTAAAATTGTGGTTTCTGAAATACACTACAGGGAAACGCAGTGACACAGATTGTGGAGGCTTCAGGATGACTGTCAGCATGTCATTTGTGGACACCGGCGGTTGCCATCGTGTATACTATACGGCAGGGATGTGCCACTGAACTGATGACCCAGCGGAGCTGTGTTGACTTTGGTGGCTGTGCAGCTGGATGCCAACTAAGTCAAAAATAGAAGACATACTTTGCGGAACAAGGAAAGGAAAAGCTTAATCATCTCGAATGCTTCTGTAAAGAAGACCTCATGAGTCACAGAATTTAGAGGAAAATCATAGATCAGGATATCTGTTTCGCTGTGTTTTAAGACAGTTCTTGAGGAAATGTGATTCTTTCCGTTAGATGGCAGTCGATAAGCTACATATTTAGCCATTGGTGCTTTAGAAAACTCATGTTAAAAATAACACTCTTTGAACTGTCTCTCTCTCAAACTATCATCTGTGCATTTTACACTTGTCAGAGTGCGTTAATTTCCAGGACCCGACGAGTCATTTGATGTCTGGAAACTTAAAGGGGAGACGAAGCAGTCAATGAGACTGAATGAAGACGAGCAAAGTGGATAAAATCAAGTGAGGCAATTGAAGCGTGCAAAGTGAGGAGCGCTCAAGCTCTTTCTTCTGTTAGCCCCAAAGGCCTCAGTGCTGCGGGACTCCTGAGTTCACATTTTTGTAGGAAAGTTACGTTCATCACTTTCAGAATTGAACTTTTACATGCAAAAACTGCTCTCAATGAGTTGTTTTCCACTGTAACCAATTTAATTCGATTAATGCGGTACTGCTCTTAGTGCAGCAGTGACTACACCTTTTTATTTGCACTGATTTCTGCACAAAAACAGGTATGAACCCAAACCACGTGAGACCTCCCTCCATCTTGGCCAGCTGTCACACAGTTTACCAGCTCTGACTGCATTTGGAAATCATGTAGCTTTGAAATGAAGAAATGAACCATGAAGTAGAAAATTGGGCAAATCTGATGCCACAAAGTCAAACCGGGCGATCACTCAGCCACTAGCGAGGAAGTACTGTGTTCTTCCTTTTTAGTATGACATCCTGTCAGTGATGATGGCAATATTACCACAGTGAGATTGACAAAATGCAGTTAATCACAGGATGTGATGCTCTCAGGGATTTCTGGTAACCTCTGTGCTCTGTCAGCTAATTCTGAATCAGTCACTTCCCTTCAGAGAGCACCACAGTGCCGGTGCAGTTTGTACGTACCTTGTCTCGGCTTGTGGACATGTGGGCACGACACCAGATGTCTTGCTACCCTGTCCTTATGGATAAAGAGCCTGCCGGTGGCCAATTTGACTGACCAGTGATTTTTCCCATACACCCCTATAAAAAAAGTCAAATGGAGGGGACCTTTTAACTTTTACATTAGTAGAAAGGTAAATGAACAACATGATCCATTGGGGGAAGGGGGACGTCACATACATACACCTAATGAGGGCTAAATATACAAAACAAAGCTACATATTTGTTGAAAACATCCACATAATGTGATAAACTACCAACACTCATTGAATTAAACGACACATTTTCTGTCAGCAAGTCAAGAAATAATGAAATAATGCTCAAGAGTCAACATTTGCCAAAGTGAAATTCCTGAATATTTGCAGCTCTAAATAATGGTTCACCCATGTTCAACAACAACAACAGCCAGCCCGTAAAAAAAACAAAAAAAACAACCGCAACTGGGCAACTACTCAGCCTGTGCTGCTTTACACCAGCTCGAAGCTCATAAAAAACACACGCCAGATGTGGAAATGCATCATGCATAAATGCTTGGGCCCCACAGCTACACAAATGCACCACTGGCGACATCTGTGCCATGCACAACGGGAAACGGAATGAAAAATCGTGGTTTTCGAGAGTAGTTGACTTGTTGTGAGATGTCACACAGTTTGCGTCCATAAGATGCTTTCTCTCCCATAAATACGCATTGTTGTGCCTGTCATCTGGCCTCAGACGACTCTTTTTTAGAAATAAGAAATGGTTGCCAAACTGGCTTTTAAGTGTGACTGTAAAATTGGAATTTGGTTGTTTTTCTGGAAACAGGAATTTGGCACATGTGTCAGGATGGCTGAGAAAATTCATGTAAACTGCAACAGAAGTTCAGAAGTTTTAAAGCAAATCAAGTGAGTATTAAAATTGTTGGTTGATATCCATCCATCCATTCTCTATACACCGCTTTATCCTCACTAGGGTTGCGGGGGGTGCTGGAGCCTATCACAGCTGACTCGGGCGAAGGCAGGGGACACCCTGGACAGGTCACCAGTCTGTCACAGGGCTACATATACAGACAAACAATCACACTCATAGACACACCTACGGACAATTTAGAATAATCAGTTAACCTCAGCATATTTTTGGACTGTGGGAGGAAGCCGGAGTGCCCGGAGAAAACCCACGCATGCACAGGGAGAACATGCAAACTCCATGCAGAAAGATACTAGGCCCACCCTGGGATTTGAACCAAGATCTTCTTGCTGCAAGGCGAAAGTGCTAACCACCTCCCCACTGTGCAGCCCGGTTGGCTGATATGCTCTCATGAAATTCTCATTGGTGGGGCAATCGCTAATGTTGCTAACATTAGGAGAAAACCACTACGTCTACAGCTTTCCTGGATTAATCCATTATTTTTGGCACCTTGAGGAACAGACGACCTGTAAACATCACCATTTTTTTCACAAACTTTGAACTCACACAACTGCTAGGCTGAACATACGTAACATTCAGTGAACATTTGAGGGGTTAGAAGCAGAGTTGTCTAAGCTACAATAAAAAAAAAATAACTGAGATTTGTATAATTTCTGTAATATTTTATGGTCTAGATTTTTGTGGCAAAGTGGTCTAACTCACAACCCAAATATGGCGTTACAGTGGTGCTTCCCATGTCCTGAAAACACAAAACTTTGAAGCTATTTTTTTTTTTTTTAATTACAGAAAGTGAATTAGACCACTCTGCTTCCAAACCCTTCATATGAGTTGAGAGGAGTTAGGCCCCCAACTCACAACATGTCAAAGAATTTGCTGATGTGGCTGCTTTTAGCTCAAACGAATGGCCAAGAGCTCGAGTTCAAACTTTGCACAACTCTACAACCAACATGGCAGATCATCGGCTAGCTTGACTCAGTTATACACGGAGTCCCTGAAGTCTGGACACACAGAAAATCTCTAACAATTTTTTTTGCCTCCACAGGTTAAAAATGGCTTTGTATGGCTTTGTTGAAAGAAGAAAGAGTTGAACTGGTACTTCTCAATGGACGTGAAGGACGGACATTCGAAAGATATGGTTAGGGTTAGGGCCAGGGAAGTGATTTTTGGGGATTGTAACAGTACCAGTTCAACTCTTTCTTCTTTTGACAAAGCCATATTTAATCTGTGAAGGTAAAATAATTATATTCAATGAGATTTCCTATGTCCAGACTTTAGGGACACCCTGTACTCCTCAACAGAAATCATGTAAATATCAGCAATAGCACGCTGGTCAGCTCTTTTATTTCAGTATAAAATAGGTAGATTAGCGGCATATAATCTTCTGCAAATGCTAGCTTTCTATGTTTAGTTAATCTAGAGATAAGATGCTGTTTGCTTTCGAGCAACCAACTGATTGGTTGAAGAGTGGGTGTGATTTTCGTTGGCCAAAATTTTCCAGCTCTAATTAAAAAACTACCATTAAAAAAAGCCAATTCTGTTGTTTTGTCATCATAGTTTTCGACCGCATCTCAACCGGCAGCTTAAACTGTAATACTCTTTATATTTACCATCGCATTGCCTCAGTATGCAACGGGGACAGAAGGCTCTGCTAGAAGCGAGAAAAACACCCGGCTTTAATTGTTTGTTTACAATGCAGCTCCGTTGGCCCTGAGCCTGGACTGAACTAAATCAGTTTTTGAAAAAAAAAAAAATAGTACATATTTTTGCAACATGCAATAGCTTGTTTATGGCTCACTGCATTTTTCCTCACAAAATCTCCCTTCTCTGATAATTGTAATCCTTATGATCTATGGGACACATTGCTGATGGAAAAAAAAAACTACTTTTTCTGATTTACGCGACCTGAATGTTCACTTTTTCTCATCGCCAGCCGAGGCAAAATCATTCATGCCTGAGTTGAGTTCTCACCATCAGGAATGAAAAGACAAAAAAAAAGAATACAATGTGTTATCACAACTCCTTTCATTATGAGAACATCAAATGAAAACAGACAGCTGGCTGTAGAAACTCCAAACATCCAACACCCATGTTTTGGGGTTTGGTGTTGCTGAGTCACAAGTGAGGCATGCTATAGATAAATCTGGAAAAACACAAAAAACTGGGAGCGTATTTGTGTCTTTTCTGCACAATCACCCGACAATCCTGGTATTTTTGGACTGCTGGTGAACCATAACTTAACATCTATTTTGTATTTTTGCTGGCATGGCATGATGTTTGACATGAAAGGCTCTTTTTCCACCTCCTCTAAAACCAAACGAGAAAAAAGAGTAGCCTTCATGAGCCACCTTTAGGGTTAGAAACTTCTGCTGTTACACGCCAAGCAACTTTTATACGCCGAAGTGTTCCACACAAATTCAAAAAATGGTTCATGAGCCTTGAGCCTGCAGAATTCCTCCCACTGTGTGTGTGTTTTCACACCGAGTATCAGCTATCTGTTTGCTTTAGGTTTTATGCTTGGATGTGCATGTAGCCACCAGTTGGACTTGCACTGAGAAAACCAGATTTAACCTCACAGCTGAGGGCACAAAACATAAAAACAATCACACTGAAGTGAAAGAGCAGAGAATCAATTAACCATAGTGGAATATACACCTACTTGCTCTACTGGGGAGTTCAGTTAGAATAATAATACTATTTCCCCGACTGATTATAAAGGTGGAGCAAGGAGACACTTAATTTGGCGGAGTACAGAATGCAGTGTGAAACGGCACACGTTGCCAGATCCAAAGGTTAAAAAAATTCCCCTGCGGCACCTTTGAAGCAAACTTACAAGATCGAAAGGTGCAGGTCGATTTTGTTACCTCCGGCCAGAACCAGGCTTGCTGCCTCCCTGTTTTATGTTTGTGCAGAGCTAAGCTAATCAGCTGCTGGCCAGGGTTGCACATTTAGCATATAAACATGACAGTGGTATTGATTCTCTCATCTAACCATTGGCAAGAAAGCAAATTTCCCAAAATGTCCCAACTGTTCCCTCTATCACTTAATTTCTCTGGGTTTTCTTATGACTTCTTAAGCTCTAAATTATAGAGGAGATAAACAGAGCATGCACGCTCGCGGACAAACATTCATGCACACATGCAGAAGGCCTGTGGCGTGCTGCGTAAATCACCTGCTGCCCTTTGGGAGTCTTTGGGGGTGCGGAGAAAGGAAAGAGGCAGAACTGGGGCAAAGCAGGGGAACACAAAAAGCATACGAAGCAGGGATCAGAGAGAGCCAGTGAGTTACTACAGTGAAGCAGAATTCCTCAGAGTTCGTCATGTGACATAAGAAACAGATTCAGGAAAAAGCAGCTGCTACAGTCTATAGCACACTGAGGAAATGAAAAGAAGGAAAGTCAGGGGAGAGGAGGGAAGGAGTCGGTGAGAGTGAAGCAGGAACAAATTGTTATCTAATCAGTTTGTGAGCCCTCTGCAGAGGTCAGCAGAGGAAGATGAACTGCAATATCTGGCAAGCAAGAGCTTCTTCAATGGCCCGAAATTCCTTCAACAGACTGAAACATAATGATTCCAGCAGGAAGCCCAGATTCTTGAACATACAGGGACACATACAGTACAGTATATACAGTATGTGCAACAGCTCACACACAGAGCAAGTGGAAAAAAGTGTTTAAAAGGTTTCTGTCTGTGTAGTGACATTTAATGCACTTAAAAGTGCAATGGCATGAAAGTTCACTAACTCATGACATAAAATGACGATTAATGGCCGTAATGATTAAGCAGTATACTGGCCGTGGAGGGTGATGGAGTTTTATTGCTTCCTGACAGGAAACGTTGGCTGAAGAAATCATACAGCTGTGAGAAAGATCTTTGTCTCCTGCATTATGTCAGCAGTTACACACACACCTCGGTGCATTGTTAAAAAAAAAAAAACTATGGCAGAAGTTTAATTGCAACAACGTGCGCGTCCATGTGTGTCACGTGCCAAACATTCACAGACAAAAGAATTTAAATCTAATGTCTAATGTGTCCCTGCAGCAGCAAAAGTCCTCATCAGACTTTCCTCAGCAGTGAGCATGGCAGCGACGGTGCTGCAGCTTGGCCCTGCAGAACAAACAGACCGCATAAAGAGAGCCTGTGTGGTGCTAAGTCTCACACTGGAGTGAGGGACAGCAGAGAGAAGGAGTAGAGAGAGAGAGAGAAAGACTGAAAAATAAAGTTTTTGCAAAGCGCCATGATATAAACGGGAGGTGAAATGATGAAATGGAATGAGAGACTTATAGCCACGCAAAAAAAATTTGGTTCTTGTAATAGCTTTCTGGATAGCCTTGTCAAAACTGAGACCATGTCATAAAATATTTCCAGAGGGGGGATGGGGGAGGGGGGGTGGGGGGGTATGAGAGCTCCACACAACGTGTGACTGTGGTCCACTGAAGCATGGCACTTTTCTCATGGGCCTCAACGTCAGACCTTTACAGGACTTTTACACTGTTCTGTTTGACACAGAGAGGTGTGATTTCAGCACAGAGATGATCCATTCCAGGCATTGGGTATATTATTGCCACACATAAAGGTCAAGCAGTGTCACTGGCTGTCAATTAAAAAGCCATATGAGCAACGCAGTACATTCTTCTGGTATTAAGATGTCCATTAATATATCTAATGGTATAAACGCGTATCAAAATGCTTCAGGGGTTAAAATCGAAGTTATGTAATTTGTAAAAAGTGGTTTAAAAAATGAACCTGCACAGTAATTTGTTGGGACATGAAGAAAAGCTAAATACAAGAAATAAGAAATAGTAAAAGGTCAGAATGTATGTCAACACTACAACATCATCCATCCATCCATCCATCCATCCATCCATCCATCCATCCATCCATCCACCACTTAATCCTTTCTAATACTTAAAAATGTCTTTATTTTTGAAAGAAAAGCATTGTTTTCCATGAAGATAACATTAAATGACTCAGAAATCCAGTCTAGACATTGTTAATGTGGTAAATGACTATTCTAGCTGGAAACAGCTGATTTTTAATGGAATATCTCCATAGGGGTACAGAGGAACATTTCAGCAACCATCACTCCTGTGTTCTAATGCTACATTGTGTTAGCTAATGGTGTTGAAAAGCTCATCGATGATTAGAAAACCTTTGTGCAGTTATGTTAGCACATGAATAAAAGTGTGAGATTTCATGGGAACATGAAACTGTCTGGATTACCACATATTTTTGAACGGTAGTGAATGAGCTTTGCCAATTCATTGTTCATTAAACAAAAAACATTCAATTTTTTTAATCTTTTAGGGCACTTTACAACCTAAAAACACGAGCTCTTATAACTTACTTTAACTTAGAAAGATAAGTTTATTAAATAAATCAACAACTGAGTTCACTCAACTCATTAAAACAAACGTCTAAGACACAAAAACCAGCATATAAAGGAGTTTTCAGGATGCAATGTTAGAGTTAAAACTCAAAAAACAAGGTCAAAAATTGCCGTGTGAAATTCATACATGCAAAAAGTAAATTATGGTTGCTTCTTTTCATAATAATCAAGACAATTCTGACCATAACAACGGTTGACTTCAGTCACTACATCTGTAAACTTAACATTTATCTCATTGTAACCAGGTGCTTAGTACTGCTTCTGGTCAATAATAGCTTCTACAAATTGCAAGTTTTCAATGTCAAATAAAAAGAAGCTCTTCAAACTTAAAAAATATAAAAGGAGAGTCTGTAACCACTGTCTGTGTAACTAGTTGATTCAACTCAATATCTGAAATTTATTGAACTTATGTTCTATTGTTTTACACCTCCACAACTTGTAAGATGACTTTCCACCAACCAATCAACCGATGTGCAGTTACACACGTGGACAAAATTGTTGGTACCCCTCAGTTAAAGAAGGAAAAACCCACAATTCTCACTGAAATCCCTTGAAACTCACAAAAGTAACAATAAATAAAAATGTATTGAAAATTAAATAATCAAAATCAGCCATCACTTTTGAATTGTTGATTAACATAATTATTTAAAAAAGCAAACTAATGAAATAGGGCTGGACAGAAATGATGGTACCCATAACTTAATATTTTGTTGCACAACCTTTTGAGGCAATCACTGCAATTAAACGATTACTGTATTTGTCAATGAGCGTTCTGCAGCTGTCAACAGGTATTTTGGCCCACTCCTCATGAGCAAACAGCTCCAGTTGTCTCAGGTTTGATGGGTGTCTTCTCCAAATGGCATGTTTCAGCTCCTTCCACATATGTTCAATGGGATTCAGATCTGGGCTCATAGAAGGCCACTTTAGAATAGTCCAACGCTTTTCTCTCAGCCATTCTTGGCTGTTTTTGGCTGTGTGTTTTGGATCGTTGTCCTGTTGGAAGACCCATGACCTGCGACTGAGACCAAGCTTTCTGACACTAGGCAGCACATTTCTCTCCAGAATGCCTTGATAGTCTTCAGATTTCATCTTACCTTGCACACTTTCAAGACACCCTGTGCCAGATGCAGCAAAGCAGCCCCAAAACATTACTGAGCCTCCTCCATGTTTCACCGTAGAGACAGTGTTCTTTTCTTCGTATGCTTGGTTTTTGAGTCTACGAACATAGAGTTGATGTGCCTTACCAAAAAGCTCCAGTTTGGTCTCATCTGTCCAAAGGACATTCTCCCAGAAGCTTTGTGGCTTGTCAACATGCATTTTTGCAAATTCCAGTCTGGCTTTTATATGAGTTTTTTTTCAGCAGTGGTGTCCTCCTTGGTCGTCTCCCACGAAGTCCACTTTGGCTCAAACAACGACGAATGGTGCGATCTGACACTGATGTACCTTGGCCTTGGAGTTCACCTTTAATTTCTTTGGAGGTTGCTCTGGGCTCTTTGGATACAATTCCAACGATCCGTCTCTTCAATTTGTCATCAATTTTCCTCTTGCGGCCACGTCCAGGGAGGTTGGCTACTGTCCCGTGGGTCTTGAACTTCTGAATAATATGAGCCACTGTTGTCACAGGAACTTCAAGCTGTTTAGAGATGGTCTTATAGCCTTTACCTTTAAGATGTTTGTCTATAATTTTTTTCGGATGTCCTGGGACAATTCTCTCCTTCGCTTTCTGTTGTCCATGTTCAGTGTGGTACACACCTTTTCACCAAACAGCAGGGTGACTACTTGTCTCCCTTTAAATAGGCAGACTGACTGATTATGAGTTTGGAAACACCTGTGATGTCAATTAAATGACACACCTGAGTTAATCATGTCACTCTGGTTAAATAGTTTTCAATCTTTTATAGAGGTACCATCATTTTTGTCCAGGCCTGTTTCATTAGTTTGTTTTTTTAAATAATTATGTTAATCAACAATTCAAAAGTAATGGCTGTTTTTGATTATTTAATTTTCAATAAATTTTTATTTATTGTTACTTTTGTGAGTTTCAAGTGATTTCAGTGAGAATTGTGGGTTTTTCCTTCTTTAACTGAGGGGTACCAACAATTTTGTCCACGTGTGTAACTCACATTATAAGGCAGCAGGAGAACTCGTATTTCTAAGTTGAAGGAACTTAAAAAGATTCACTGTGGAAACACTAAGTAAGTGTTGGACAGATAAACTAGCATAAAACAAAGTATGAAAACTGCCTTCATAATAGATCCCAAACTTAGCTGTAGAAATGGAAATTTCACACACATTCATACCCCTTTACCATAAAGTGACAGAAACAGTCGATGCTGCAGTCAAATCTACAGGAAAATCAGGCCGCGAGAAAGCCTGAGTAAGATACATTGTGGCCAAAATGCCCGTGTGTTTTCCACAAAAGCTCAACAGTTTGCCAATTATTTTAATAAGGTAATTGCTTTACTTTAATTTAGCTAATACATCATCATTATAATCATATTTTGGCGATGTTTTCTTGCCTAATTGCAACACTGGAAGAATTAAACTCTTCCAAACCACGACTGCCCCTCTCTGACTTCCACTGTTTTCCACACTCAGCGGCTCGGCACAGCTGCTGGCTAGCTGCCGCCACGCTCCTGTGACTGTATGTATGTTTCTGCAGCCTAAGTAATATGTAATGAGCTTCCAGAAAAGCATTTAAAACATCTCTATGTGCGCATATAGTGTTGGTGTTTCGCATGCATGTGATGTGTGCCTTTGCGTGCGTGTCTGCTTTCACATGCGTAACCAAAGTCCACAAAACCCCCCAAACCTCTCACTAATTACACAGCGGATGGTGGCAGAGCTCTGACCTCCATGCCTGCATCATCTGTTACATAAATACTCGTTTGACGGAAACTGCTGTCAGGCTCCATCTCGGTCTGCAGCGTCGGTCAGTGCCAGGTTAAACCGCTGCTGGATCAGAACACGGCCACTCCCTTGCTTTTGGCTCGGTTCCTTTAGGGTATATATGTGTGTCTATGTTTGATGCAACAAAAAAAAAGAGAGTAAGGAGTGCAATTGTGCTGCTTGACCGTGTGAGCTGAGGGGAAAAACAAGGGCACAGAATGCAAAGAGAGGTTTGAATGAAGGAGACGAATGTGTGCGTACGTGAGAATCCGAGTGTGCACGGACATTTTACGGCGCACAGAACCAGAAGCCACAGGATGTGCGTCTGCAGCAGACCACCTTGGACCCCATGACATCATCGTAGTGCCTCCTGAAACTTTATGCACACTAAGACACACACACAGGGGCACGAACACACACTCTTCACTACACGCTATTTTTTCCTTATGCTCATCAGGTGCCAGCTAAAGTGCCTTTGCCATGTGTTGAGCACATGTCGGTGACGATGTTCTGTCCTGGTGAACTTCTTGAATAACACCTGAGGTATTATGCTTGCATAATCAAAAACACATCAGTGTCTCCGCTACAGTTCAACCTGACGGAGCCAATTTTGAAATTTTTTTTGAAGTGTTTATTGAACTGAAATGAACCGGAGTGACAATGTTTGAACAGTTTGCTGATAATGCACTGACAGGCGTTTGGCACTTGACCGGACCACAGTGGCCAGAAAGAGTGCAAACAGCAACAACTGAGCAATAAACAACAGATGGCAGCTCGCACTTCCAAGAGCAGCAAAGCGGTATTTATAGATAAAGCCTTTAAAACAGGCTGCTTACTGCAGGAACAATTAGGGCGTTTTAAAATCAATTCGTCTTTATCATGAACTAAATTTAAAGACGCCCTCTGAACGTTAACCACACTTTGTTCTGCTTATGTGGGCCAGCAGTAACTATCACACCCAAACCTATAAAAGAAAGGAAAAGCAACATGAGCAGGAATGCAGCAAACTATAGTAATAGATTTAACATAAGTGTATTCAAAATTACTTGACTGAGGATGCAATTTATTCCTAAAAGGCCTTGAATCTTAATAGCAGCCCACAGATGATCCAAGTTGTGTAGCTTGATATCTGACGCCAAGTACAGAATAAGTAACCTACCAAGACTAGTGCTTTAGATACGCATTGTGTTCAGCTCCAAACATAAACTGAAGTTCACTCAGTTGACTTACACGGTCTGTGGTCTACAATAATCTGACAGAATGATATAGAGAAGAATGAGCTGTGATCTCTGATCAATAATTCTTGGCTCAAAGTAGATGGAGATAGATCTGTTTGCTGTGAGGGCCATTAATAACAATCAGCAATTTTGGATTTGGAGGATTCAAAGACTATTTTTTTCAGTACGATGAGGCTTGAAACAGAAGTATTGTGATATACCAGCATTAACAACAACCAGCATATTTAAAACAAGAAAAGCACTCAGAGAGCGCAGAACTCTGCCAAGGCTGTTTTTGACCCATATGTCCAGAAATGCAGCATTTTTTTTTTAGGAATGCAACATTTGTTTATTTATTAGTTACTGATAATCACAAATTATGGCAACATAAAATGTGGCCATATAATATAGACGTACCCACAAACAAAATGACCTTACGCTGAGCACAGGCGTGTGTTATGCATGTGTACGTTAAGTACGGATACTGGATTGTGTGACCTAAATATGCAGCGGGCAGCGGGAATTGCTGGGACTCAGAAACACCCCCACAATTTAATCAACTGTTCCTTGTATGATTTTCAACGGAGAAGTTTCAATAAGTCTGCAACAGTTGATTTGTAGTAGGATCACAATCATGTGATCGTCAGCAGGCAGCTGATGACTTGCCGCTATCTCGCAATGATACAGAAATCTTTAACAAATCTGTGGATCCAGACTATAAGCCGCATCACTGCCAAAATCTAACCATTTGGTTCTTGTGTGATTTCTGACCTTCCCTGAAAATTTCATCCAAATCCATTAATCTGTTTTTGTAATGTTGCTAACACACAGACAAATGTACGCCGATCCTCACATAACTCGCTCGCATTCCTTGGTGGATTAATAATAAGTATATACTATCATTCATTGGGGGATCAAAAGTCTGGGGTCACCCAGGCCATTTCATGTTTTCCATGAAAACTCACACTTTTATCCATGTGCTAATATAACTGCACAAGGGTTTTCTAATCATCAGTTAACCTTTCAACACCATTAGCTAACACAATGTAGCATTAGAACACAGGAGTGATGGTTGCTGGAAATGTTCCTCTGTACCCCTAATGGAGATATTCCATAAAAAATGACTAGAAAGTGACTTTTCTAGCCAGACTAGTCATTTACCACATTACCAAGGTCTAGACTGTATTTCTGATTACTTTAATGGTATCTTTATTGAAAAGAACTGCTTTCCTTTAAAAATAAGGACATTTCTAAGTGACCAAAACCTTCTGAGTAGTAGTATAGGTATTATGTTAAATCACACAAATGACACAATTTATCATAGCTGGGACCACAAAGAATTGTCAGATTTTCAACTTTCCAACTATTCTTGAACTACTCATCAATGAAGTGCAGTCAAAACGCTTGACTTAACCTGAACTTAGAATCCTGATCTTTCACCAAAATCCCTTTGGTGACTGGTGACATGTGGAGTTAAAACAAATTGTCTGAAATACACTTTTTGCACCACTCAGACAGTGCAAAAAAAAAAGAAAATTCCAGAAAACTCAGTATAACCGGGAAGACGTGAGTGACTCAGCTGTGAGCAACTGTTTGATGACAGAAATTCAGGGACTTTCTGGCTGACCTGCAAGCTGTGTTTACCCAGAACAGACAGGAGTATGGGAACAAATCCCAACTGTTATTAGTAAGATATCTACAGTAAATAGAATTAAACACCTGTGGGTCCTTGGGAAGATACTGTGCAAATGCGGTTGAGTACAAGGTTCTATATTTTTCTAAAATAAACAATCACAGAAGTTTATTATTTACTGTTTGAGGATTAATGGCATGATAAGTTTGTTATGCTGCACACAAGATTGTTTTCTAGGTCCTCTCTACTTCTAGCCGTGATTGTGCTGTTTCCTCAGAGTTGCAGGACTTTAAAGAGAAAAATGTAACAGTAACATCTTGGGAGTTCATTTAATTTCAGTTAATAACACACATGCGATACTTCTGCAATTGATCCAGCACCGGGAGCTGTTTAGTCGACACTCCAACACAGCAGATGGTTTCAGTTGACACTGTGTTTGTGGCAGATGTGAGGCTTCATGGATCTTTTGTTTATCAGTTCATCTGGTTGCCTTGTCAGTGTCCATTAAGTCTAATTGTAGTTTTTGTGCACATTTTAAAATCTTCTGTCATGGCAGCTTTAGTTTTAAGCGTCTGGAGCTCAAAAACATTAAAGAAATGACCAAATTAATCTCAGTCCAGCTTCTGATGACAATAAAGAAAAGAAAAAAAAATAGCCCTGCAATCAGTAAGAATTAAGAAACAACTTCATGGATATATATATATATATATATATATATACATATGGCATGCCGTTTAGGAAATTATATATATAACGAAAGTCGATATATATATAATGAAACTTGATATATATATAATGAAAGTCGATATATATATAATGAAACTTGATATATATATAATGAAACTTGATATATATATAATGAAAGTCGATATATATATAATGAAACTTGATATATATATAATGAAACTTGATATATATATATAATGAAAGTCGATATATATATAATGAAAGTTGATATATATATAATGAAAGTTGATATATATATAATGAAAGTCGGAATATAGAATGTTCAGATTTTCATTCCATCTATTCAAAGTTTCATTCCATATATTCAGACTTTTTCCTACTGAGCCCTGGAAGGACATGGCAAACAAAAACAGGAACCTTATTGGACATTTGCTCTTCAGATGAGCTCTTCTGTGATTATCTGTCTTCATGGTTGTCACAGGGAACAGCGACTACGTTTGAGAAAACAGGTAATTTTTAGAGATGTTTTGATTCTGAACACTGAACGTGTTAGCATTAGCTTAGCTACTTAGCTTCGACTACATTTGCATCCCTACATAGCTTAAAGGTTAAACACATGCACCATATGTTGATGATAATGATAATATCTATGTTTATCTTTATAGCTGGTCTTAAGGCAAATTACGAGGCAGAGGTCAGCTGCTGCCTGGACACATCCATGATCACGCCACTGGTGGGACACAATTGTACTGGATTTCAGCTGAAGGATGCTGTTCTGTCCAAACTGAGACATTTTTATTGTGACATACCCTCCACTGTTGTTAGCTTTTGATTCAATAAATTTTTTTGAGATGAGGAAATCACTATTGCATGTTTCTAGTTAAATACCCTACTTTTATGATATATCACTACAGCATGCACTTTTTATATTTTCCATCAATTTCACCCAAAAGTTGAATAACTATTTGTGAGCAGTGTATGTAGACACATAATAGAAGCACATTTCAATAATATATCTGCTGCAGTAGTGCAGTTTATCTACCGAGATTGGTGTAACAGTAAAAAAAAAAAACAATATATGCTACTGATGTTTCTGACTAAAACCTGCTTGAAAAGCACAACTGCTTATCTGTCAAAATGTGTGTAACAAAGTGTGCGCTGAACACCGAATAAAGTCTCTGTAGATTATAGACAAAATTTGCATCTCTCATCACAAATTTCTGTTTATTCACCCAAAGTGCATGGGTAAAATACAAAACAGGTGAAGTACTAAAAAAGATTTATTTTCTAGAAAAGCCAATAGTCAACAATGCAGTTTAATTCTGGGACAGTTGCTCCAGCACCAAAACCATGCGTCCCATCAGTGCAACCAAGGTTTTCATTCATCTTCTGGATGTTCTGGAGCATGGCAGAGGTCACGTCTTGGTGTCTTCCGATCTGTTCCAAGAACCGTTCCTCTGACCTCTCCAGATACTGCAGAGGATCCACAGCAGCTTCCTGGTTCCCTTTTCCTGCATAAAAGCACCAAAAAGTACTAGTTGTCAGTAATTATTTTCTATTTTCATAAACACAGTTAACTTAAAGTAAATGTTCTATTTTGTGATTTTAGGATGGGTCAAAAGATAACATACTGATCATGTTGATGTCTGCATAGTCTAAACAGATCTTACTTGATTTGGTCTGTAGAGAGGAGGACAGCGTGGAGGAGCTGCAGGACGGAACCAGTAAGCTGCAGACTAGTGCTCCTGGTAACTGGACCTCATCATCCAAGGCCGACAACTAAATAAAATGAACAAGACATGCTGTTGATAGCATCTGTAATACAAATGATTTTATCCATTAACTGATTTATTGCTTTGTCCATACAATGTTAGAAAGTGTTACAAATAATACCTGTAATAATTTCCAACAGTGATAAATGCTTTGTTTTATTTTACAACAAAAAACACCAAAAGCATCTGTGTATAAGAAATCAGTGCATTGGATTTCCACATCTGCAAAGCTAGAAAATCACACATCAGAATTTTACCTTGAAATTATGAAAATAGCTGCAGATTACCAGTACTCTTTACTTCATTGTGTTAACTTGATCATTTGAATCAGTTTTTTAGACTTGTATTACTGATACGAAACATAATCAACACATAAATTAAAATGTGTTCGCAAAGAGTTCACTGGTTCTTCAAGGAAAATTTCAATGATAACCATATAGTTCAGTAATATGATTAATGGGTCATTGTGTAACAGCGTGGGAGGTTCTGAATACAGGTCTTAGACTGAAATATTGCTGCTGCTTTCCTCCGGTTTTATAAGGAGTTGTTTCATAGCTTGTTAGCTTACCAGCGGCTAACTGGCTGGCAAACAATAGTTCAACGCCAACCTCTAATCAGTGATCCGGTGTCCGGACCGCGTTAGCTGGCGGAACGTTCATAATACTGATGTGGGACTGTTGTAGCTAGCGTATTCATAGTAGGATAACAGCAGGATGTTGGAGAAATAAAACTTACCATTATCAGGATCGCTGGTCTGCATGGCAGACTCTGAGCGCATCGCACTGCTTGAATGTCTGTGTATTTCAGGCCGATTTCAAAATAAAACTCAATAAAATTCTCGTCCGGGTGAGTGTCCTTCATTGTCGCTTCGCCATACGGACATGTCCCTTCCGGGGCTCGGTAGGAAAAAAAGATTTGATATATATATATATAATGAAAGTTGATATATATATAATGAAAGTCGATATATATATATAATGAAAGTTGATATATATATAATGAAAGTCGATATATATATATAATGAAAGTTGATATATATATATAGAATGAAAGTCGATATATATATATAATGAAAGTTGATATATATATAATGAAAGTTGATATATATATATATATAATGAAAGTTGATATATATATATAGAATGAAAGTCTATGGCATGCCGTTTAGGAAATTATATATATAATGAAAGTCGATATATATATAATGAAACTTGATATATATATAATGAAACTTGATATATATATAATGAAAGTCGATATATATATAATGAAACTTGATATATATATAATGAAACTTGATATATATATAATGAAAGTCGATATATATATAATGAAACTTGATATATATATAATGAAAGTTGATATATATATAATGAAAGTCGATATATATATAATGAAACTTGATATATATATAATGAAACTTGATATATATATAATGAAAGTCGATATATATATAATGAAACTTGATATATATATAATGAAAGTTGATATATATATAATGAAAGTTGATATATATATATATATATATCAACTTTCATTATATATATATCAACTTTCATTATATATATATCGACTTTCATTATATATATATCAACTTTCATTATATATATATCTCGACTTTCATTATATATATATATATCGACTTTCATTATATATATATATCGACTTTCACTATATATATATCAACTTTCATTATATATATATCAACTTTCATTATATATATATATCAACTTTCATTATATATATATCAAGTTTCATTATATATATATCGACTTTCATTATATATATATATCAACTTTCATTATATATATATCAAATCTTTTTTCCTACCGAGCCCCGGAAGGGACATGTCCGTATGGCGAAGCGACAACGAAGGACACTCACCCGGACGAGAATTTTATTGAGTTTTATTTTAAAATCGGCCTGAAACACACAGACATTCAAGCAGTGCGATGCGCTAAGAGTCTGCCATGCAGACCAGCGATCCTGATAATGGTAAGTTTTATTTCTCCAACATCCTGCTGTTATCCTACTATGAATACGCTAGCTACAACAGTCCCACATCAGTATTATGAACGTTCCGCCAGCTAACGCGGTCCGGACACCGGATCAGTGATTAGAGGTTGGCGTTCAACTATTGTTTGCCAGCCAGTTAGCCGCTGGTAAGCTAACAAGCTATGAAACAACTCCTTATAAAACCGGAGGAAAGCAGCAGCAATATTTCAGTCCAAGACCTGTATTCAGAACCTCCCACGCTGTTACACAATGACCCATTAATCATATTACTGAACTATATGGTTATCATTGAAATTTCCCTTGAAGAACCAGTGAACTCTTTGCGAACACATTTTAATTTATGTGTTGATTATGTTTCGTATCAGTAATACAAGTCTAAAAAACTGATTGAAATGATCAAGTTAACACAATGAAGTAAAGAGTACTGGTAATCTGCAGCTATTTTCATAATTTCAAGGTGAAATTCTGATGTGTGATTTTCTAGCTTTGCAGATGTGGAAATCCAATGCACTGATTTCTTATACACAGATGCTTTTGGTGTTTTTTGTTGTAAAATAAAACAAGGCATTTATCACTGTTGGAAATTATTACAGGTATTATTTGTAAGACTTTCTAACATTGTATGGACAAAGCAATAAATCAGTTAATGGATAAAATCATTTGTATTACAGATGCTATCAACAGCATGTCTTGTTCATTTTATTTAGTTGTCGGCCTTGGATGATGAGGTCCAGTTACCAGGAGCACTAGTCTGCAGCTTACTGGTTCCGTCTTGCAGCTCCTCCACGCTGTCCTCCTCTCTACAGACCAAATCAAGTAAGATCTGTTTAGACTATGCAGACATCAACATGATCAGTATGTTATCTTTTGACCCATCCTAAAATCACAAAATAGAACATTTACTTTAAGTTAACTGTGTTTATGAAAATAGAAAATAATTACTGACAACTCGTACTTTTTGGTGCTTTTATGCAGGAAAAGGGAACCAGGAAGCTGCTGTGGATCCTCTGCAGTATCTGGAGAGGTCAGAGGAACGGTTCTTGGAACAGATCGGAAGACACCAAGACGTGACCTCTGCCATGCTCCAGAACATCCAGAAGATGAATGAAAACCTTGGTTGCACTGATGGGACGCATGGTGTCGGTGCTGGAGCAACTGTCCCAGAATTAAACTGCATTGTTGACTATTGGCTTTTCTAGAAAATAAATCTTTTTTAGTACTTCACCTGTTTTGTATTTTACTCATGCACTTTGGATGAATGAACAGAAATTTGTGATGAGAGATGCAAATTTTGTCTATAATCTACAGAGACTTTATTCAGTGTTCAGTGCACACTTTTGTTACACACATTTTGACAGATAAGCAGTTGTGCTTTTCAAGCAGATTTTAGTCAGAAACATCAGTAGCATATATTGTTGTTTTTTTTACTGTTACACCAATCTAGGTAGATAAACTGCACTACTGCAGCAGACATATTATTGAAATGTGCTTCTATTATGTGTCTACATACACTGCTCACAAGTAGTTATTCAACTTTTGGGTGAAATTGATGGAAAATATAAAAAGTGCACGCTGTAGTGATATATCATAAAAGTAGGGTATTTAACTAGAAACATGCAATAGTGATTTCCTCATCTCAAAAAAATTATTGAATCAAAAGCTAACAACAGTGGAGGGTATGTCACAATAAAAATGTCTCAGTTTGGACAGAACAGCAGCCTTCAGCTGAAATCCAGTACAATTGTGTCCCACCAGTGGCGTGATCATGGATGTGTCCAGGCAGCAGCTGACCTCTGCCTCGTAATTAGCCTTAAGACCAGCTATAAAGATAAACATAGATATTATCATTATCATCAACATATGGTGCATGTGTTTAACCTTTAAGCTATGTAGGGATGCAAATGTAGTCGAAGCTAAGTAGCTAAGCTAATGCTAACACGTTCAGTGTTCAGAATCAAAACATCTCTAAAAATTACCTGTTTTCTCAAACGTAGTCGCCGTTCCCTGTGACAACCATGAAGACAGATAATCACAGAAGAGCTCATCTGAAGAGCAAATGTCCAATAAGGTTCCTGTTTTTGTTTGCCATGTCCTTCCAGGGCTCAGTAGGAAAAAGTCTGAATATATGGAATGAAACTTTGAATAGATGGAATGAAAATCTGAACATTCTATATTCCGACTTTCATTATATATATATCAAGTTTCATTATATATATATCAACTTTCATTATATATATATATCAACTTTCATTATATATATATCAATTTTCATTATATATATATATATCAACTTTCATTATATATATATCAATTTTCATTATATATATATCAAGTTTCATTATATATATATCGACTTTCATTATATATATATATCAACTTTCATTATATATATATATCAACTTTCATTATATATATATATATCAACTTTCATTATATATATATCAAGTTTCATTATATATATATATCAAGTTTCATTATATATATATCAATTTTCATTATATATATATCAAGTTTCATTATATATATATCGAGTTTCATTATATATATATCAAGTTTCATTATATATATAATTTCCTAAACGGCATGCCATAAAAGTCGATATATATATATATATATATCAACTTTCATTATATATATATCAACTTTCATTATATATATATCAACGTTCATTATATATATATCAAGTTTCATTATATATATATCAACTTTCATTATATATATAATTTCCTAAACGGCATGCCATATATACATATATATATATATATATATATATATATATATATAAGTACAGTGTTTAAATTTCCAGACCCACTAATAAAACCATCCATCCTTCCATTATCTATATACCACTTAATCTTCATCAGGGTCTATCCCAGCTGACTTTCACATTCACACCTATGGATAATTTAGAGCAGGGTGTCAAACATGCAGCCCGCGGGCCAAAACTGGTCCACCAGAGGGCCCAATCCGGCCTGTGGGACGACTTTGTACAGAGAAGACATTAACTGCAAATTTGTAAAACTATAAATTTAAAATAATTTCTAGACCATGACGAGTTGTTTTGATCATAATATAAAAGACTATATTGTTTAATATTCTTTTGCCATTTTGTGTCTCATTTTTGTAATATTTTGTCATGGTTTTTTTTTGTTTTTGTATGGCTTTTATCATTCGTCTCGTGTTTTTGTCATTTTGATTCCTTTTTGTCTCACTTTGTCCTTTTTTGTCATTTTGTGTTTTGCTTTATTCATTGCTTTGTGTATCGTTTGTGTCATTTTCTGTTGTCTCGTTTGTGCTGCTTGTCTATTTTTTTGTCACATTGTAACAGTTTTGTCTAATTTTTTGTCCCTTGTTTTGTTTCATGTCATTTGTCTCATTTTTTGTCATTTTGTGTCTCGTTTTTGCAATATTTTATCCTATTTTTGTTATTTTTTTTGTCTTGATCATTCAGTTCCAGATACCTGTGACTAAATGTTTTGTGCCTTTTTAGAAGGCACACTGTGATCTGTAAATGATAAACTGAGGCATAATATTGCTGAAATCGAATTTATTTTCTTCAGAAATTTCAGGTTGCTCAATGTAAAAAGATAATTCCTTAAATGTGAACATTTCCAAAATGTACTTTTTTGCACTAAAACAAAGGAAAAATTTGGAACTGTAGTTATTTATAGGTCATTATGCTATGATTGTACTGGTCACTTGAGATCAAACTGGGCTGAATGTGGCACCTGAACTAAAATGAGTTCGACACCCCTGATTTAGAGTTACCAATTCACCTTAGCATGTTTTTGGACAGTGGGAGGAAGCTGAAGTATTTGAAAAAAACCCACGCATGCACACAGAGAACATATGAACTCCATGCAGAAAGATTCCAGGAAGGCCGGGATGCAAACCGGGGATCTTTTAGCTACAAGGCAAAAGCGCTAATCACCAAACCACTGTGCAGCTCCTAATGAAACCAGCCCAATCTACAGTCAAGGTAAAATAAAAAAGGTAGGAAGGAAAGGAAGAAAGAGCCTCTCTCTGACCTCGATGGCTACTGCATCTTTCATCAGCCACTTAACGTTAAGGGTAGAAAGACGAATATCATTGTTGATTTAAACAACAGGCCCTCAAGCTACCACGATGGCACATTAAATCTATCTGGCTGTGATAAAAAGGTTGCTCATTAAGCTAATAAATGCGCTCGATGAGTACATGCTGGTCTACTTGCTGTGACAACACAGTAATCTTCTGAGCACGTTTCGGTCATTTCGCCTTCGCCCACGCCGGCCCTTTTCTGTCTCACACTTTTCTGGCCAAACCACAAGCTCGGAGGAGAAGCAACGAAGAAATATACACCTATTATGGGTCATTAGGAACCTAATTTTGTTCATAAAGTGGGTTTCCGTGTATTAACTACGGAGTGCCAAGTGTATTCCCTCTCTGTTTCTGTCATCAGGGGGCAGAGGGAAGGCGTCTGGAAGGGCTGAAGGAGCTCGATCTGCCTCTCTGGCTGTGTAAAGGCTACACAGTGTGTCACGTCTTGGTTAGAGGCAGCACACTGGAAGACTGTACTGCCAACTGGCACCCTGCTGAGTCCAACATATCTCACACACACACACACGCTGCTACTGTACACATGCATGCAAAGGCCGAGGCAAACAAACAAGGCGTCCACACGCCAACGCTGTCGATTCATGCGCGGCGGTGGAGCGCCACAGCGTTAAGGTGAGGCAAACTCGCTCACCCTTGACTGGCCTCCCAGAAACACGGGCACGGCTTCAAATCCGGGCCACAATGAGAAGCAACTAGCTTTCATTCACCCGATGATCGGCTCATTGTCATCCGACGGCAGCGTGTGACAATTAGCTGCTAATTGCGCTCTGGCTTTGAATGGCAAGCATCCATTTATTCATAGTTTATGACTGGCATGCAGCTTCATCGACTTCTAGAGCAGCAAAACTAAACCCAGAATGAAAACCACATCCCCACCCAATTTCAAACTTATTGGTTTAGTTCAGGGCAGGACCCTGGTTACATTTCCACCTCAATATGTCTCTCATATTCTATAGACGTCAGCACAAAACCACACAACGGCTCTGCTCATGCATTTGTCAGAAAAGTGTATTCACGGTCAGTCATGGTCATTTTTTGCTCCTGTGCCGCTGGTCACAGTTCACAAACTCAGACAGTCTGCACTGACCTGTAATCAAAGTGTCAGATGTGTGATTTTGTGTGTGGGTAAACGCTTTTAGCCCTGCCTATAAATACAAGCAGGAATCTATCCCACTCATTAAGACTCCAGTCTGGGAGGTGACATTGTCAGAGGGATTAAAGAAGAAAAAAAAAACACAGATAGAGGGAGAGAAGAGATAAAGAAAAGTAAAGGACATCTGGCTAATGAGGAGACAGTGCCAAGTGGGACGCTCTACACGTCCATCCGTTTCCTTAAAAAGGACTTAATATTCCACAGCATAGACGTCAACCAGAAACACACAAACTCCTTCGAGGGCTTGCTTCGAGTGGTGTGGCTTTCCATTCCCAACACAGCCGGGAAAGCTGGGAATTGTTTTGTGAGAAGTAGTAACCCACATGGGCCCAGTTTCTGCCGGTCCCTCAACCCCCTTTATTTAGACCAGCCCACAGGGATCCTTTGCTCTTATAAATAGACAGGCAGCAACTTGTCCACCGCCGTGTGTGACTGGGTGATGTGTGCGTCCGCATTAATGAACGCGCTTATGTTTGGTGCAGGTTGAAGGCTGATACAAGTGCCAAGAAAAATCAGTGTGGGGATTAACTGAGTACATTTAATCATACTGCTTAAAGCTGAAATCTGGGAAAGGCAAGAAAAAACAACAACAAAAAAAAACGCAAGAAAATGGAAACCCTTCTCCTGCAGCTCTTCATTATTGTTCAGTTCACGTAGGATTCACGACATTTTAGTCCCACTGTGGACTTTTTTTGCTCTTCATAATTGGCTGGTGCAGAAAGTGTAGAAGTCTATTTTCCTTTTAGACCCCCCAAAGGATTCCTATAGAGTTTTTGCACAGTAATGCCAAAAAAAAAAAAAGAAAAACTCTCCACTCCAACTTACAGCATAATTTTGAGGTACTTTTAAAGTTACTTCATTTTCACTTGCTGTCACATCTCATAGGGAAGTAGAAAAGTGCTTAGACAGCACAGTACTCCACCAAGGCTGCTCATTCCTTGTATGATTTCCGACGGATAAGTCCCGATAAGTTTGCAGCTGTCGATTTGTAACAGGATGGCAACCATGTGATCATCAGGCAGCTGATGTCGTGGTCACTTGTTGTCATACTTACAGTGACAACATGACGCTATCTAGCAATGATACAGAAATCGTTAACAAATCCGTGAATCCAGACTGTAAGCCGCATCACTAACAAAATCTAATCACTTGGTCCTTGTGTCATTTTTGACCTTCCCTGAAAATTTTATCCAAATCCATCAATCAGTTTTTTTGTAATGTTGTGAACGGACAGACACATAACTCCACCACGTTCCTTGGTGGAGTAAAAGTTATTTGGTTCTTTTGATTCACTACATGAATCTCACCATTTTAGTCATTATACTTTGCAGATAAACATTTTACTTGCAAAACATCGATAAAAAAGCAGGAATCGTTTATAAAGTAGTTAAAAAGTACCACTTTTACCGATACCATGCATCTTATACAGGAATCTACTGGTGATTATGGTGCACTTTATATTTGAATAGTCCTGTAGAGGATCTGAATACTGCTTTCATCACTTTATAGAATAGCAAGTTAAAGAAAAAAAATGCATTCTTTAATCATGAATCCAAATTATCTATGATATTGTGAGTGGTTTGACTGTAAAAGTGTAAGTATATCTTATTATAATTTAGGTTTTATGAAGTAAATATAGCATTAATGGCTCATATTCTCATTATAATGTCCACATGCTGTGCACACAATAAGAAGCAATAAAGTGCAATGGATTGTGGTCACTTAAAGTTTACTGGCACGTTTTCAGCATTGAATTCTTTTGTTTAACTACACTAACAGGAAACACCAAGCGTATAATTCCAACATGGAGTATCACAACATCAGAAAAAAAACAAAATGTGCTTGTTCTGGAGTTTTTTTTTGAGTGTTTTGTGTGTTTACTTCTAACTCAAGCGCACTCGGGCTGCCGTCTGCGAGCGCTGGCTCCGGCTAAGCCCGGCCTTGAAGATGGAGCCTCTCTTTAATTTGCCGATGTGGGCTAGGCTACGTTAGCTGGTGGTCAGTGGTTCGCTCCAGCCCTTCAGAAACACCTCATTAGTACAGAAGGGCTAATTATAGAAAGGGCGACACCAGGCTACATAGTGGATGCACAACAACCTGTTATGAAACATGCGAGAAGATAGACGGATAAGTTGTAAGGGTCATCTTACTGCGCAAGAAGAGAGGCTCAAAGACACTTGCACAAGGCACGTTGATAATGATGGCTTCTAAATTTGTGCTTGGCTGCCCTGGAGACACTTGCTTTTCTGTTTTTGGAAAGACTATTGAAAGCAGCCGCATTCAAAAGGAACAGAGAACACTGACAACAGCTCCAAATCCTGTGATTTCAATATTACAACACCTTTAACCTGTTCTTTGAATGCATTTAGAGTTTTTTGATATCTCTGTCATGCTTCTATTCTTTTTGTAGCATTCAGCTATGCACTCCGTATAGCAAGCTTCATGAAGAGACAAACATTTTTTGTCTCAGATCTGTTAAGTATAACCTCCAGGCACCATAAATTATAAAAGAAATTGGCATCCAATATACATACTTTTCATACCGAAAGCAGTTGTATAAGAAAAGCAGCACCTTGCATACGATATAAAAACTCACGAACTTGTTCACAGTGCATGCTCACATGTATAAACAGCAAAACATGCAGATGAACGTGCGCGTGAACAAGTGGAGGGTGGTACAGGAGGGCTCAGGGAGACAGCGGTTTTGAAATCCTGCGGTTGAGTATGTAATGGAACTGCATGTAGTGATTAGAGACGCGAAATGTTCCAGCTGGCAGCGCCGTGCAGCCAATGCACCCGGTGGCACATTTGTGTGTGTTTGTGTCATGCACGGCCACTGCAGTCGGGCAGGACAACACAGAGGCCGCATCTGTTTGCTCAGATTTTGCTGTCCAGGAAAGAATTTACATAGAAGAGGCAAAGAGAAAGAGAGAGAAGAGAGGGGTGGTAGATACATAGCATGAACTTGTAGAAAGAATAAGCAGCAGCCAATGGAAAAAAAAAAGACAGATGGAAGAAGGGAGAGAAAAGTTGGATAAACAGTGGAAGAGAGTGTGGCAATTCTTAGGGTGAGAATTTGCGGTAAAGAATTAGCTTTTTTGCAGTGCAGATGGATGGATTTATAGGGCAGGTAGGTCCAGCTGGCGCAACATCAGCCTAAGGTCCAAACCAGTCTGGTTGCAGCAGGGAAAAAAAAAGGTGCTGGTCGGGCCAAGTGGCAGGCAAGTTGTTCTGGGCAGGTCATTGGAAACACTACACAAGCAGGATCTGGGCCAGCGAACCAGACAACTGATGGCTTTTCAAGGGATGCAGTAACACAGTGTGCGTAGGAAATAGCACTAAACTATAGAGTTACCCATTTAACCTCAAGCTAGTTCTATCTGAGGTCCTGACAAGACCTTCCACCTCTTGTTAAAAGTCAGTAGACATTGTAGTTTACTGTGTTGCGGGTTGCATTCCTGACCCTCTCCGGCTCAAAGTAGCTGCAGGGAAATGTTTGAATTTTGGTCCATCGGTACGTCTTTTCAAACACACACCAGTCAGATACAAGCCATCAGTCTCCAGCCATGCAATTAACACCACTAACCACGCCTTGTTGACTTCTCCGCAGGACCAATCCCTTGCTGAGAGTAAGGACTCAACCTCAGTCGTGACCGGACAGGAAAAAGTACAACTTCTTGGAAAGCCGGGACATTTATGTGTTTTTGGATAAAGTCTTTGTTAACGTTGGACTGGTGCTGCATTCACTCAAGATGTCTTTTCAGAAACATCTGGAAAATGTGGTTTCTCCAGCAGACCAGAACATTTGAACAGGGTTAGGGCTACAACTTTGAACCGCTACTGCTGCAGTACAACTCAGCTGCAGCTTTGAAGGACCTGTTGATTGGAAAGCAAACATGACAAAGGAGATCTAGATGGTGAAGAGTCTTTAAGTGTGACAGGTGATGGCAGGATGTGGATTGTAGCACTCACTCTCATTTTTCTGGCGGAGTACGATGTGCCGTCAGGAACAGTTTGCACTCCTGCCTTCACCTTAGAGATGAGTGTTGAAAGAAAAGCTTTAAAAAAAAAGAGGAAGGCCAGGAAAGACAGAAAGAAACGAGTGGTGGTGGTGGACAAAAGGGGGTTTCAGAGAAGGAGAGCACATTCTGAGACAGAGGTGTGAGATTTGGCTGAGGTTGAGTTTGCTTTCCACTGGGGACAACCACATTCCACAAGAATATTTCAAAAATGCTTTTCAGGCGAATACCTGAGAGTTTAACTCTTCCTTTTGCATCGATATATTAAACCCCTTCAACTCTACATCTTTGAAATATCTCATTCTCTTAGGATGGAGTCACGACTACCAGTAAGTCTAGAGCAGATGTGTCCAATAAAAGAGCGGGGGATACATCCCATTTACCTACATAAGCACTTCAAAAGGGGGATCAGGCCTTCAAAAATATGGAATATTGGCAGGGGAGATCTTCCTTTTTTGCAGATTCACATCCAACAGCGTCAATGTTAACATATTGCACCATCTCTGCTGCCAGCAAGTAATAAAATGAGGACAATAACTTGAATGTGTCAGACTCAGTGCTCGCATTTTTAAAAGAAGACGTTGAATCAAGCCTTTTGTCTTCGATGCAGAGTTATGACTTTCTGAATGACAAGCAGAGATATAGAAGTGTTGCGTAAGGCGTTGATTGGATGGAGAGTAGGAGGTGTTACCTGATCTCTTTCCAGGTTTCTTCTTTATTTAGCTTGGCCTTCAGATATGTGGAGTGCCTCTGTTAAATCTATCTTTGCCTAAACAAAAATAAATGCATTCTTTCTGGCTTGTGTGAAGCTAACATTGGAGTATAATGCAGCTCTTTGACTCAACACAGCATAGTGTTACAGCGCAATGAAACAAATAAATGAAACAAAAACTACCATTCAAAAGTGTGGAGTCATCCACACAATTTCATGTTTAAAAATGAAAACTCACACTTTTATTCATTATCAATGAGCCTTTCAACACTATTAGCTAACACAATGTAGCATTAGAACACAGGAGTGATGGTTGATGGAAATGTTCCTCTGTACCCTATGGAGATGTTTCATTAAAAATCAGCTTTCTCCGACTAGAATAGTCATTTACCACATCAACAATGTCTAGATTGTTATCTTCATTGAAAAAAAACTGCTTTTCTTTCAAAAATAAGGACATTTCGAAGTGACTCCAAACATTTGAATGGTAGTGTATAGGAAAAGATATCTTAAATCCATCTAATAGAGCATATATGCATGCACTACAATTGTGTTTAAGCAGAATCACACAAATTCCTGTGGTTTTTCAGGGGTTTTGGCGTGAGCAGGTCTGAGCAGAGCAAATGAAAGACCCCAAGAATCATGAAAGCTGGAGGCTAGAGAAGATGATAATCTGTGTTTTGGTATCTCTTTACAAAAAACGGAAAAACTTCTAAAGTCTTTGGAAAACCCACACCTGACATTACCCTTAGATCACATTCATAGTGTCTGGAAAAATAATATTTGTCACCTGCTGAGATCATTTCTGCAACTAGATAACTAGGGAAACATTAAAAAATGGCTAACTGGAGCATTAAATATGTTCCCAGAAAGTGCAATCAAAGGCCACGTATTGAATACAGTGGGTAATAGCAATTAGCTAAGTCTTCAAACCTTAAAACCCAATTTTTGGCCACTTGGGAGCATCTTAAACAAATTACAATGCAACGGTTTTCTTAATTACACATCCAACAGATTCGAGGCAACATTAAGATTAATTAAGAGTCATGTTTGAGTACAGCGGCTTATGTAAATCTAATATGCACTCTCCTTTTAGCTCCATTTTGGTCCCCACCATCTCCAGAAAAAAATCAGTCTCTATGGCTGTTAATGCTTCACTATCTTAACCAACCAGGTGGCAACTTTGTGTCTGCATTTAATTCTGGACAATGAGAGTTCAGTGGGTTTAAAAAGAGCTGCCTGTTGCACTATTGTTCAAGAACGGGGACAGAAAGCTAAAACAATTAGTTAAAAGAAGCAAAAATGCTCCACAGAAGTGAGTTTGAGCTGCGCAGTCAGGCGATACTGTATTTGTCTGTGGGTTTTATTGCTACCATAACCCTTTTCACATAAACATAATCATGCGGTCCATAGTTGTTATAAAAAAAAAAAAACTAGAATACAGCTGCTTTAAAGACGTGAGATGCACTCGAAGAAGACTTTTACAAATAGACTGTTTCTAGAAAACATCAGAAAAACTGGATTCAACTCAACTGAACCCCAAAAAAGGGCACATGCTACATAAAACTTAAAAGAGCAACGCAATAGATTTCCCCAAAAACAGCACATAGTGGTTTTAACTACATGGGTTGGGCATTGCCGCTCTATCTGCACTGCTGTATATTTAAAGCTGCTATTTTAAACCACTATATACTTTTTCATTGCCATGAAATGAGGGCTGTGGTGAACTCAGTCAGAGTAAAGATAGGCAGATTTCCTCGAACAAGGTATGTCGCTGACCACCAGGCAACATGTTTCTGTTTAACAAGTCCCATAACAACCAGTTACTTGACTTTGGCCGATGCATTTGCCACCCCAGACTCAACTCAGAAAAAGTCAGAGGATTGGAAAATAATTGCTTGATTTTTCGCAACCGCACAGACCTGCTGCTTGATGGCAAGTGCATATGTGGCCGGTGGAACGGAAACAAGCGCTCGACATGTTAGGTGTTCTGTGGCAGTAAACTGAGGAATGTGGAGTCATTTAACACTCACCAAAGTAAACAAAGAAACTTCCAGAATAGACTCACAACACCAGGGCGCAGATACGAGGATACAAGGAAGGGCAAAGACCCAAAAACGCTCGAGTAGCAGGGTTGCAATTATTGTGTTTCTATTTTGGTCATGAAAGGATCCAGATTAAAGGTCTTTCTGGGTGAACTGGGCTGATTAAAGTGGGCCATTCGGTTTACATGTTCTGAGCGGACACCTAATTCTGTCAGAGGACCTCTATTTATTCCGACAATGATCTCTATAAATTATACTGTACGCACTCGACTGCTTTGAAAAGCATCAGCTAGGGTACCACCCAGTGGCTGTGGGCCCTGAGCCACCCACCCATTCACATACCACTACAGGCACTTGCATAAAAGTTACCACAACCAGCCACCATCAGTGTCTTGGCAACCTCTTAAAACAACACACAGTTCCTAAAAACAACTGAGCTGATGTATTCTGGACTATACAGAACATAAAAGACGAAAGAACCAGACAGACTAATCAAGCTTAGGGGTGATTTTTACACCATAAACTTAAAAGACACTGGGTGTATTTGCTTCGTTTGCTGAGAAATAGCTGGGAAGATTAACACCACACTCGTATCTGTTTGTTAAATAACTGGGTTGTTTACTTTACAGCAAAGGCTGGTTGGATAAAAGCTATTTCAGGTTTATCCAAAGGTAGCAAAATCCAGTCTACTAGCACTTCTATGGCTTGCTAATTACTGTAGCAAATCATATGAAATTAATAGACTTAATATTTTATGCGATCCCATATGTTTGTTAGTCAAGTCAGTTAGCTTAGCATTCTAGCGTGGGATTAATACTGAAACGTGTGGGAAAATCTTAGCTCAGTTCACTCCAGTGCAAGTGCAAAACCATCAGCCAGACACTTTTAAAGGGGTGATAACCTGCAACAATGTAATGTCTAATTGCTTTCCAGCGTAATTGGACGTCCTGAGTTTGGTTCGTTATCCACAAAATAAGAACAAAGAACATTCCCTCAATTCTTTCTTTTCTTTATACATCAGAAAGTGTGTCTCTGAATCTACCATTCAGGTTTGCTGCCTGTTGTGATGTCACAAGAGGATAAGCACCACCCCCAGTTAGCTCCTCCCCCTCCTCCTTTAAGCTCCTGTTTGCCACTGATTGAACAGAGTGGATGGACATTGAGATGTGAGTTCAGCCCCTCATCCTGAAAGGAGCAGCTTGGCTGGATTTAAAGTTACATACACTGTCTGGGATAAGGCTAAAAGGAGAGGCTTTATAGGCATGGTGGAATAAATGATCTGTGCAATAATTTGAGTTGAAATTTAACACTTTTGACACAATCTGGAGACTTGCAAGACTTATATTATTCTGTTTAAAAAATGAGAACCTTTAAAGTTTAAAAAGACATTACAACCTTTATCATCTGACTAAAAGAGATGAGAGTGTCTTATTTAGTCTATATTACTAGTAACAATAATATCTAAGCTAAACATGTTCTGTATTATGAGACTGTGTGTGGAACATTATGCTCTTTGCTTTATCTGTATGCATGTTCCAAAATACTACTGTTCCAAAGTTGGGGGTAACTCCGATAAAGCATTTTTTTTCAGTGAAGATAACATTAAATGAATCAGAAACACAGTCTAGACATTAATATGGTGAATGACTATTCTAGCTGGAAACGGCTGATTTTTAATGGAATATCTCCGTAGGGGTACAGAGGAACATTTCCAGCAACCATCACTCCTGTGTTCTAATGCTACATTGTGTTAGCTAATGGTGTTGAAAGGCTCACTGATGATTAGAAAACCCTTGTGCACATGCAGTTTGTCAGTCCTCGGTTTACTGTAGATGTACAATTTTGCTGAAATGCAACTTAGCAGAAACTCGGCCAATTTCTTGAAATGTTATTTCAAAGGGATTTACAGTTTATTTAACTGACAAATCTCAACTTTGCAGAACACGTTTGCAGAGTCATTCAGTACAATCGCACACATAAGCCCAGTCACAAACCATTGGCCACAAATTTATCTGAGTTTTCTCTTGGGTTATAACCCTCATTGCTCAGCAAGCCTTGAACAGCAGTTGCAGTTTAACGGCGTTGGTGCGTTGGTAATTTTCTTTCCATCTGCTCTCTTTTCATGTGGTAAAAACAAATGCACTAATGAAACATAATTACCCTGTGTTGTTTTAGTGTTTGGCCGTCTCTCTGGAGAGGGCAATAGCAGCCTCTCAGGCATGCAGATGCTAATTGGTAATGCTAATTGCTTCTATTATGTAATGACATAAAGCTATTTGTCAAAAATATTTCAGATTGTAATACCCCACAAAATAAGGAATGCAAACAAAAGATAATCATTTACCGTCACTGAATGCCTCGACAAGAAGTTGTAACAATAATAACGTATTAATCTAATTCCTGCTTTTCTAAATCTTGCCCTCTTCCAATTAAAATCAAATGAGCGAGCCTTTTCTTTCTTAAATTTCCATTTAGTCAAAACTATTATCCCTTTATTGACCCTTAAACCCAATTAGAAGCTGGCGTGCATGTCAGAAAGCAGGTAAATAAACAGCGCATGGCTCACCTCTCCTCAGCAGGGAGAACTGCCTGTTTTGCCAGCGCTGAGGAAATTATAAGCCATCTGATTGTTTTGGCATTTAGGCTGGATGTGACGCCAGTTGGGAGTTGTTTTGGGGTCTGCTGAAGGCAGTTCTTAGTTTTCCCCGACGCTGCCGTACCGAAGGCAGAGGGAATGCGGAGAAAGTAGGCCAAGTTGTCCTGCCGTCACCTGCTAATGAGGCCTGTCAGCTGGAGGTGTTGGATGCATGCAAAATATTATTCTATCATCACCCCGTAAACATGAGATTATCTTTGACTGACAGCTTTTAGTGTTAAATATAAAGGTGTGTTTATGCGTCCCTCAGCTGAAACAGTGCACGAGCAAATAACGAATTGAAAAAAAACCTGTATAGGTGCGAGGTAAGGGAATAAACGGGCAGTGTAAGTATTTTTCCACATGACCAGCTTTGCTCAGGACTCAGACTGGTGCAAACCTCGCAACCCTGTTAGTCCTTTTAAAATGCTGAGTGACAGCTTGACCAGCAGTGGCCTGATTTCCATTCTGTTTGACATTTGGTCAGCTGCCCCAAAGCATGGATTCTGTCACTTCTGGGCAAGGAGTCGCTTCTGCTAAATCTGTCGAAGATGATAAATTTAACTGTTTTTAATATCCTTCAACAGGAACTGGGTGGATTAGTGTGAAAGGAGTGGCGAGTTGGTTCCAAAACTCACACTTACATGGCTGTCGTGCTAGAAGAAAGCAAAAAAAAAAGCGTTTGAATACGCATGGTTTGTGCGTCAGTTTCCTCACTATGGTAGGTCTGTGCGTGTGCATACATGTGTAAAAAACACGTGTGATTCAGCATAACGTGTTTTAACAACATTTAAGTAAAGAAAGATGGCAGGTCGGACCGGTTCAATGGGCTAGGCAATACAGTGAACATAAACAAGAGCCATAAAAGTTTACAACTGAAATGGTGCTTTTTAAATTCGCTACTACAAGTGCTGTGGATGTGCTGTGATGTTCACAGAAGCGACGGTCACAAATACGATGATATTTTTTGACATTTCTTCTTCATTTTTAGCAGCAGATCCCGGCTTAATGTGTGCTGCAGTACGAGCAGCACCTGCAAGTTCACGTGTACGTGCAGATGCCTAAACTGATGTTTTCCTGATGTGTGGCCAAATGGTGAAATGATCTGTCAAGCTTTTGCAAAAAAAAGTAAAATAAATGTACTCATTTTTAACTGTCTGAAACCCCAAATCACCAGCATGTTGCGCTTGAACAAACTGCCAAAATTACACCATTTACCGGAGCCAGAAACGGTAAAAATCAAAAGAATTGGTGGTTTTTCCAACTTTCTACTGACTCCTAACTTCTCTGTGATGTGCCAATCAGTCTGAAAACCTCACCAAATCCAAGCACAAAATTGTGACATTTCATTTTTCTCCAAATCTGCAAAAAACTAAACATTTGCTTGAACCAGACTGTGTAAAACATTTTGCATGTTTGCTTGTTTAGCCGGATGTGAAATAGAGGAAAAAAATGAGCACATAAAGGTGGCATCCGTGATATCTAGCCGGTTAGCACATTTAGCATGCATCACATCCTTCATCATCCTCCTTTTTAACCCTGGTCTCTGTGCATGAACATGCACAACCTTGATCATGTGCAGGACATTCTTAAGCGGTGTTGTGTGGCTCAGTCGGCTCGTTGAGATGCACTCACAGCCTGATAATGCCTATTGGGCTAAAAGCTTCCAATTTGTTTGAAAATGTTACATGAAACTAAAAACAGCACACAATACATGTCATCTGCTGGTGGGTCTTCCGAGTAAGAATAGGTTTAATAATATATTAATTCCCCAAGAGAGTGAGAGACACAACATTTTCTGCATATAAAAGGAAAAATAAGTGTAAATATCACTATCAGCATCAGCAGTCGACTAAAATGTGTTTTCTGCACATCAGGTATTGGCAAAAATCCAGTATCATGCATCACTGGGCTGTATTTAAACACTGGATTATTTTTGTTCCGCACACTTGCAGGACGGGCAGTTAGTCAGGAAATATTCACCGAACGTGACAAAAACTGTATTAGATTAGAATCGCTGACTTTACTTTTACATGCATCTCATTTGGACCGTTCTCCGTAAATATCCACATGTGTGACACAGGTATGAAAATTCACTTAGCGTCTGTGCTCAAGGAAAGTTTTTGTCTTTGATACAAAATGAAAGAGGGAATATTCCACAATTTGCATGCATCAATTCTATCCATTTTCCCAGAGTACAGCACGACAGAATAACTATTTATTTGGCAGTTACAGTATCGTTCAAAAGTTTGGGGTCACTTAGAAATGTCCATATTTTTATTTTTAACGGAATATCTCCATAGGGGTACAGAGGATATTTCCAGCAACCATCACTCCTGTGTTCTAATGCTACATTGTGTTAGCTGATGGTGTTGAAAGGCTCATTGATGATTAGAAAACCCTTGTGTAGTTATGTTAGCACATGAATAAAAATGTGAGTTTCATGGAAAACATGAAGTTGCCTTGGTGACCCCAAACTTTTGAACGGTAGTGTACAGTCCAGCCCGGAATTATTTACACCCCTAGCAAATTTGGACTTAAAGTAATTTTGAAATGTAAATAAAAGCTGAGAAACAATTTTTTCCACAATGATGCCTCTTGTGCATCGTCTTATTATGTTTTGGGAAACACCTGTGCCATTTCCAATCAAAAAAATTGCCGGTTGAAATTAAAGTAACTTTAAACGAAAATCTGCGAGAGGTATGAATAATTTCGGGGTTGACTGTATATAGAGCACAGCTTTAGTATATATTACAGACAGACATTTTATTAATCCTGAGGGAAATTTTATTGAGAAGAGAGAGTTTCCTAAAACCATGTTTGCATTTCTGAGATTTGCAAGCTACAGCATCCATAGAGGATTAAAAAAAACACACAACTGCATGCATTTGAGTGTCATTATAATGGTCTGATTAGTGGGTACAGCAGGTTAAAGGGGAAAGGAGTTTAAGGTGTTTGTGTAATCAACACTTGCCATTAGCAAAATATAAAACTCGGTGTACAATACTCACTAGATGAGTAAAACTGACTGTCATGTTCACGCCAGAAAAACTTTCCCTTTCTCTCGCTCTGTGCACCACGTCCCTCCCCTCTTCTTTCTCTTACTCTTTATATACATATAAAGTGTATTTGTAGCACTGCTTTCTACTAAACGCTCGCCAGCCAAACTAAACTTTATTTGAATTCACTTAAAAAGTTTGCTTTCACCCGCTTCCTGGCTGGTGAAGGCATAAATATGACAGAAAACTGAGGCGGAGGAGAGAAACCCAAAAGCGTCTTCTGTGTCCGTGCATGCCTGTCTAATCCCCAATACCGACCCGCAGTCTCCAAGTTGAACGCTTCACTGGCCGGTTTCAGAAAGGTGAAATTTATGTGTGTGTTAAGGTTACAGGGTTCTTTTGAGAAGCAGAGCGATGCCTAGTGAAAGACTGACAGCAGCGCCGGGTTTGTTCAGCGTTTATGATTCACGACGAGCCATAACGAGACACGAAAACTGAGGAAGACCTTACAGTTACCGTCATTAAAAGTCCATTACATCGATCCACTTGTCCGGCAGTAAAAGTATTCTGTCTAAACTTGAAGGAACCATCTCCGTAAGTATGCACCATTTCTAGATCCTTTTGCTTTCTCACGCCAAAACAGCTCAAACAGGATAATGTGCACTATCAAAGAGGTGCAGTGCTAATTTTCCCATCAGTGCATTCCCACAGATTGTGACAATACTGGGAGTCAACTGGCATTCGACATGTCGCTGCAGGAACACAAACGGAAAGAAACAAACACAGCTTTAACGGCTTTAAACTCTGCTACATTCTAGTCTTCACCAAATCTTTTTATTATTTCTCTTACAAGTTGATTTGAACAAGGAGGGAAGACAGGTTGTTTTATAAAAGGATTCCTAAACTGAATACTAATCATGGATAATCTGTCATTCGGTGCAGTTTTTCCTTTTTAACTGATTCAGTTTGGCCAAAAGGTAAAACAATCTGTACTTTAAAAAAAAAAAGACTTTAATCATGTTTAACTTCCTCAACTCCAAAACCTGCCGTCAGTTTTGAAAAGCATTTTATCTTAAAAAAAACACACACCCATAATTACCTTATTTTTAAGCACAGAAACTGTTTTGGTCAATCAGATTCTGTAAAAAGCAAAAAATTCTTCACTCATGAATGCAGCCAAGAAGTCATTAGTGATTCAGCTGCGACCTATAGTCATGTTCCAAAAATTCAGGGACTTTTCCACTGAACTCTGTAGAATTGCAGGTAAATGGTGCATACTTGTATAACACATATAAAACCTTAGGTACAGTTTTAAAAAGCAAAATATCCATAGTACCGGTATGTTGAGTCACAGTTTTTTTCTCCACTGTATTGTGGGCACTTGGACTAAGTTTGCATATATTCTATTTTTTTTCTTTGATTAAATCATTAAAGAAATTCAACTTTAGTTTTTTTTCTTTTAAAGATTTGTGACTTTCTAACTTTGTTTCACTTCACAAATCACATTGTTGAGTTCTCCCAACTTCCCGTCACGGTTGTGTTGTTTCTATACTTTAGACGGGAGTAAAAATGAGTGACAGGAGCAGAAAACAAAAAGTACCCAGAACCTGCTTGGGGCTCTGAGGGTTAATTCAGTCATCCTCCAGTTCAGCCGGGTCAAACCTGAGGGAATCACCTCTACACGGTCAGGTGTGATTCTTCATTCACCCACGGAGAAACACACATCTTCACCACGCAGGCTTGCCACTCAAGAAGAGGCTTTCTGGCTTTTTGATCGGTATGTATGGGTGTGAAGAGAAAGGGAGACTTTAGAAAGTGCTGGACAGGGTCAGCGGCTGGCAGCACTCAGCGGTGAGCAGGCTATAAATCCAGGTCTAAAGGTCTGCAAGTACAAGTTGAGTGACACCCTCGAACACCAACCTCCCCATCGGGCCAAACAAAACAAGGTCTGTTCCCTTCTGTGCTACGCTGGACTGAGAGAAACACACATACCGAACTCACAGTCGCACTAAATCAACCGACTATTCTCTTCATCTCGGCACAAAGCAACACAAATCAGGAAGTTGACAGTAATATTAAAAGCTTTTAATTAGATGCAGCGACAAATGTGACCACATAAAATGTATCTGCATCGGAGTGAGAGGAGGCAGTGATGAGTGTTGATGTTTTAAATGCCTGCTCCAGGCTAATAGCTGGATTCTACTGACAGTGAATGGTCTGTGTGCATTATTTTATATTGTTCCCTAATAATTTTGGTAGTTTTCATGGCATTGTTGTGATATACACTACCGTTCAAAAGCTTGGGGTCACAGAGAAATGTCCTTTTTGAAAGAAAAGCATTTTTTAAATGAAGATAACTTTAAATTAATCAAAAATACAGTCCAGACATTGTTAACGTGGTAAATGACTATTCTAGCTGGAAACAGCAGTTTTATTTATTTTCTAAATGATCTTTACCATTTTTGGCCTTATTTGACAGGTAATGAGTTGAGAAGCAGACAGGAAAGTAGGGAGAAGACCTGCAGCATAGGGCCACGAGCTGGAATCGAACATGGCCGCTGCATCAGGGACTATAGCTTCTGTTTGTGGGTCACTCGCTCAACCAGTTAAGCTATTTGGGTGCCGGAAATGGCTGAATTTTAATTAAATATCTTCACAGGGGCTGCACAGTGGATGGTTTTAGCACTTTCGCCTTGCAGCTAGAAGATCCTGGTTTGCGTCCCTGTCTTCCCAGGATCTTTCTGCATGGAGTCTGCATGTCCAGGGTGACCCCTACCTTCGCCCTAAATTGTGGAAATCAGGCACTCGGAATCCGTTTGAGGTGGGCGATTGATCCAAATATCGATAACACTGATACCAGCATTGGTATTGGTATTGAACGATACCAGTGTAATGAGATGGACGCTGTAGTTTCAGTTTCTCTCCTGTATGCCTGCACTGATGCGACTTCATCAAACAGGTGACCTGTCTGTCAGAGCTCCTCCTGTCTGAGGGCCAGCAGCACTTTGCTCCTCTTGTGACTGGATATTGTATCATCAGTGTCAGAAAAGCCATTTAACAGACTCAGCGAGTTTCATTACATACCTCATAGTGGTGAAAAAATATGACTTTAATTTCTTTCATGTCTCTTTCAGTTTGGCCCTCCCTGATGTGGAAACACACGTCTACCACAGTACTAGAGTAGAAGAAGTTTGCCATCAGTTACACTACTAACAACAGGGCATTTTACCGAATAGCTGCATTTCAGCAGTTAGTTTTAATTTAACACCATATATTGTTCATAACCCGATTATCGAGGTGATCTCTGTGTGATGATGAGTCATATCAATGCCTGTATTTCTAAACTGCTGCTGCTAGGAGCTCCTCCTCTTTCGCCATGATTTCCACACGTCTCTGTTTGTGTTGTTAGAAAAATTTGGAGGTGTGCGACGAGGAAATTTTCTGCTTGAGAAGGGCCACATGAGGGGATGTAGCTGCTAAAATGACGGAATTCATCCGCACGTCAAGCATAAAACAAGCTTAACCCTTTGATGCACAGCGTGTATCAAAAGTGACCCAAATCCAATGGAAAGTGGGTGTTTCCTGACCCACACTGCGCATCAGCTGGGATAGGCTCCAGCTCCCCCTGTGACCCTAATGAGGATTCGGTGGTGTATAGATAATGGAATATCTCTATAGGGGTACAGAGGAACATTTCCAGCAACCATCACTCCTGTGTTCTAATGCTACATTGTGTTAGCTAATGGTGTAGAAAGACTCACTGATGATTAGAAAACCCTTGTGCAGTTATGTTAGCACATGGATAAAAGTGTGAGATTTCATGGAAAACACGAAATTGCCTGGGTGACCCCAAACTTTTGAACAGAATTGTATATTTATATGTGTTGTGACAATATGCCATTGACTAAATGGAAGTAACCTGTCTATCCTCTTACAAATGACTGCTAGCTGGGTGTAGGCATTTTAAAGGATTGTAAAACAGTAAAATCCTGTATATTACCTTATAGTTCCATTTGGTTGGGGAAAGAATTTTCCTTATGCAGTTTGCAGGAGTTTGCATCCACTTCTTTGCTAATTCGAAGAGTGAAGACTGATCGAGGCAGAGATTGAGAGCGACAGAAAGCGCCTCAGAGTTGACAGGGGTGAAGGTGACAAAGAAAGAAGAAACCGAGGAACACGAAGTTCTCTGTGAAAACAACTTTCCCGACGAACTTTCTTTCAAAGCACCCGCAGAGGCTATTTTGCCACCCAATCACAGGAGTATTCTGCACAGAAAAGCTTCTCATCTTCCCCCCTTCATCCGACATTTATTTCTTCTCTCCTTCAAGTTTTCCTTCAAGAACGAAGACAATGAGCAGACCAAATCTTTGAGTCTACTTTCTGCTTCCTAACATCACACCTTTTTTAATAACAAAGAGTCAATTCTTTCTCTCAGAATAATTGACTGAAAGAACACAACCTGAAATTGATCACAAAGCCACTACGGGGATTCGAAAACCAACCAAAACCTTTGACTTCGTGTTCATGTTTCACTGTGACACAACTTTCCGCTACAAACAAAGCCTTTTCTCTCTTTCCTCAGCATCATAATAAGTGGAGACGATTACTCATTCCGATCCCAGTGGAGGTGCTACACTGTGGTTATGTCACTGTTACATAAGAAACCCCCTCTCCTGAAGTCGATAGAGCACAGAGGAGTCAGTGTTTGACAAAAACCCAAGTCCTCTGGGTGTCTGTTTCTGAGCAGCAGTCGTCCAGATCACGTCATGCAGGTGGGACCAGACATCTTCTAATTGAAGAATTCCTTGCTCTTCTGGTCCACACATGGCTGTGGGATTATGATGGTGGAAATAGTAGACTTGCCTTACTGCTGCTCCACCATCGCCTTAAGCTTGTGTGTGTTGCTTCAGGTATCGGAGTGCTGCTTTGAGACATCACAGGCATGCATTAGCTCTGTGCAATTACTCGAAAATAAAATGAACCTGCATCGACTGCTGTGATTTCTAAATCGCATTGACTGCAAAGTTTCATCAGAGGGATATTACTTCTGCATCTGCGTCTGCACATCAACGCAATCAAGTCGTATTTTAGAGGAGTACTAATGCGCTCTGTGGCACCCAAACAGAACGATAAAAACTGGCTTCCACACTACTTTTCCTGTGCTGCGCAGCTTCAATGTAAGAAAAACATTCAGTCCTTATGTGTTCAAAGGAATCAAACTTACACAACCTTTCAAAAGTTTGGAGTCACCCAGACAATTCCATGTTTTCCATGAAAACTCACTTCTATTTCATGTACTAACATAACTGCACAAGGGTTTTCTAATCATCAATGAGCCTTTCAACACCATTAGCTAACACAATGTAGCATTAGAACACAGGAGTGATGGTTGCTGGAAATGTTCCTCTGTACCTCTATGGAGATATTCCATTAAAAATCAGCTGTGTCCTGCTAGAATAGTCATTTACCACATTAACAATGTCAAGACTCTGTTTCTAATTAATTTAATGTTATCTTCACTGAAAAAAAAATGCTTTTCTTTCAAAAATGAGGACATTTCTAAGTGACCCCAAACTTCATAGGGCTTCATAGCGCAGCAACAGGGTGCAGGCGTGTGTGTGATATTATGTGTGTCTTAAATGTGTGTCCACAGGAAACCAATCTGACCCACGGGATTAGTGGCTGACTTGGTGAGTGACTCTCATTCTGTTCCAGATGTTTATCACGTCATAAAGGATTTAAGCCCTCGGTGAGGGTAAAAAAGGAAGGAACACAACCTCCTTTCAACACACATGGAGACAAGCGCGTGCTGCAGTGCATGTTGTAGGCCGGTGACAGGCATGCTGACAGGAAATCACCCCTGCATCTGATTCTGTGTAGTGTCGAAGAGTTTTAAATCACAAGATCAGACACACACATACACACTACTTCCTGACTCTTGATACATCTCATCTTTAAGCCACACATTTTTCAACCAACAGCAGGAAGTCTACTGTTGTTATCACTCAATGGCACGAATATATTAGTGTCAAGTCATATTTTTGAATGTAAATAAATTGCTAGTGTTTCCCTCTGAACATAATATGGTAAATCGGAAATCGTATAAACAGGAAAACATGTGGCATTTGTGGAATAAACAGCTTCACACGCTTTTCAAAAGGCTACTCTCAGCCTTACTGCGCCTTGTTCCACGGTGCCAGCCGTGCGTAATGAGCGCTGCGTGGCTAGAGCGCACCAGCTGGCTCTCCAACAAGAGGTGTCACTCATCATCACTATCAATCCTAACTGTTGCTAAGTTCTTGTTACCATAATAGGTACAAATCATGCTCCGACAAGTCGTAATTGATATTCCAGCGGTGCAGGACAGAGTGCATTCCTCAGGTTTTGGTCTGAAAATGGTTAAAAATGCGAGGAAAACTTTCTAAAATCTTAGGATGGTAGGTTAAAAAAATCCAGTTGTGCATATAGAAGATCAGTATCCGCATCTTTTCAGGGACCTTTTTCCTTCTGTAGCACCTTCACACACACTGACTTTAAAGATTTGACACTTATGAATGATATCAGACAATCTAGTGGGTGAATGGGACGCTACGGCCTCCGGTGGATTTCATAAAAGCGACTTTTTTTGCCCCGTTTTTGGATTTCTTTACACGCCCCATTAAAAAAGGAAGACGTCTAGACGTGCAGCGCAACTTTTAATTAAAACAACGTCTTCGATGACGAGCTGCAGCCGAGAAACAGAGGAGAGAGAATGAAAAAGTTTCTTACCGAGATACTGTCTGATGTCCAGCAGGATTTTAGGAGGTCCTCCGTTCAGCTGGTAAAAAAGGGAGCCGAAACAGAAGAGGAACAGCGTAGCCATGCAGAAACCATAACCACGCAGGGAAAGCCGCAACGGTATCGCAGAGAGTAAGCCGTACTTTCGGATGTTTCGCTCTCTGATGTGGTTGGGAGTCTGGTTGTTGCTGTGAAGGGGACTGCTGCTGAAATTCTTCATCATCTCCTCCTCACAAAGCGCCGTGGAAAGTCACCCATCCGCCTGTGGAGAGTGAAACTTGTCGCTTTGAGACCATTGGAGACAAGACAGCCAGTTAATTTTCTTTTTGGAGACGCACAGGCACCCAGTTCTCCTCCGCTGCCGGAGCCACGGGGTTGTTGGGTTTTCTTTTTCTTTTTTATCTTTTACGCACAACGTTTCGCCTCTGCTCGTGTCCCTGCTCGTTTGCGCTCGCTGGATGACTGTTCCTTCCTTCTCTTCTTCCAGCCGAGTTAAGGGTCCATCCTTCTCTGCGCTCGGTCTTTTTGGGTGTCAAATTACTGAACGTGGAGAGAAGAGGAAAAAACTTCCACCTCATACAGGATTTGGTTTGGGTCGCCGTGCGTAAAACAGCGTCACCTAGTGTTACAGATCATCATTTAAACCAGTTTTAATGGCAGAAAATGGAATTGAAATCATCTTTTAATTTCAGTGTGCATAAAACATTTCCTAAAATGTTGCAAATTAGCTGAAAAATAGACTCAAATTAAGATAAATTACAGTTTATAACTAATTTTGAGATCAAATTGCATCACCATACATTCCTAATAGAGACATCCAAGTGATCCAATCTCTTTAAAATGGATAATATTCATTAGCTGGGGAGATCTGCCTTATCACCACAGGATAAGAGTGGATGTGGATGAGTGATGCATGTTGAAAAGAAGCTGTGATCTGCTCCCTTCTCTCATGTGTGTGTGTTTAAAACTTTCTCCATCCCCTCAGGCCTCATACTGAGCCATATATCTTTCCCCAGCAAGGCCAGAACCCACCATTAGACTACACCTGCACTTAGGTTATTTAAAACTACCCCTCACCAAAGACCTTTCACTGGCGACAGCTAAAGTAGTCGAGGGAAACGGCGGTGGCTGTGAAAAACAATTTGGGTTGAACGTAATAAAGAGGAGCAGAATAATTCTGCTGAGGGGCCCAGCGCCTCGGCCTGTCCTCAGGTAAATGCATTATAAATAGTACGGTGCTGTATAATGCAAGCTCGGCACAAAAAGTGGTGAATGAATTAAAGGTTTATAGCCTAGCCAGTCGGGCAAGGTTTATTACACACTATGGATGTCAGTAAGATCGCTGCAGTAAATCTGGTTTAGTTTCATCAGAACTACTGGAAATGGGTTCAAAAATGTTCTGGTGGCATGATATGCTTTTGATGTATTATCCATCCATCTAGATCTTGCAAGTACCTGGAGGAAACTTCCACACAGGCCTGGATAAATGTTTAAAATGTAATTAGTTCCCAGCTTTGTTTGATCAGTAATTCACTGCCTCTGGTTATGCTGCGTCTGTGTACCCGTCAGTGATATCCTGGGGCTGGAATTCAGCTAAAGTTTCAAACAATACGTCTATCCACCTGTGGCTCCTTAAAGTTTTCATCAAATTAGAGTAAATATTGGACAAAAAAAAGACAATGGATGCTAACCTCACTTTTGCATGTCCGTTGCACATTTCATGTCTCGATTAAAGCCACCCGCTTAAGAACGAAGCGGCTCTTTAATTGAGTTTACCTTTCCATTATCAGTAATCTGCAGACAGACAATGCAGTGGGAAAAACTTAAGGAGCTAGAAACCCAGATAGGTGGCTTTGGCTCCAAACACTAATGAAAACTTGAGGGATCAGACTTCACACACACCACAGACGCATGGAGGAATTGCTTAAATTACTACTGGAGGAAAACAAGTAGCAGGAGAACATAAGGATCGATGAAAGCGCCACACTCATTACAATTTATCAGTGCGCTTTGAGGAATCTGTGGAATAATGAGGATGTTTCTTAGTCTCCTGTGACTGTGTTTGTGTAAGAAGTTCATGCTCTGTATTGATGGAGTACAACGATCCAGTCATTTCCACGTCATTTGTGCATATGTTGCTATTTGCTGTTGGAATTTGAGGGATTTTTCACTATAGGCTGTACGCAGACACAAATACATCTGTGCAAAAATTCTTCAAGGAAGGTAGCTCTGAAGTGAGACAAGGTTCACTGCTATCTTTTCCTCCTGAGATATTTTGGGTGAGGAATTGCATCTGTGCAAGACAGAAGGGGAGGCAAATGACTCACTGCAGCCCTATAAGGAAAAGTGATTGCATAGTTCCTGATTTTTTCCCCAAAAGTACCAGCAACAAGCAAATGATTTTGCTCCCTTTGAAGAAAGTGCTTGTTCAGTTGTCTGTGTTTTCACTCAGGAGAACGCCAGACATCAGCTGAGATAGAAGTTGTGCTCGTAAAATCGTCTCCGGCAGAGCCCTTTGGGACAAATTATTATTAAACTGGGGCTCGTAGTCTGGTCTCTACCTATCTGGGGCTCGTTGATATGAATGAAACCGAGGGAAAATCTCCGTTGTTCTGCACCGCAACAAGAGCCAGACAGGCGGTCGACCTGCAGAATAAATCTGGAGTGGAACTTGTCTCCGTCCTGAGGAGATGTGTGTAGTTTTCTAAATGAGGCATTACAAGCCAGACACGATGAGACAACATTTCTAAGCTCCTTATTTTCGGAGGGCTAAGTCAACTGAACCTTTGACATCAGAGTAAATGCAGGGGTTTGCTATTCAGAGATGCTGAATCACAACACGGTTAAAGATTGTTTTATTTTTCAGTTTGACCAAACCATAAAAAACATATTAAATCTTTTTTTCTTACATCTAAGAATATGATAATAACATATTTGAGAGACAGGTTTGAGTCAAGTCTGGTGGTATTATTCCCTTTTTGTTGCAAATCCACACTTTTTTTCCTCCAGTCTTAATTATAAAATCTAATTAAAAAAGGTCTCAACAAGCCAATGTGCAAAGTCACACTGATAAAATTACTTTCCATTACTGTGTGTTTGTGTGTGTGTCAGTGCAGAGGGACAATCAGAAGGTCAGCACATGGCAAGAAACTGTTTTTTTATTATATTTCAGAATGACAAATAGTTATGGACATTACTTTTGTTGTTTCAATACACAGGCAAATCTGTATGGACAATCATTAGGTAGATGAAAACCAAATAAAATAATTTGTACACATATTTTACAATACATACTGTAGTTCCTTACTGGCTAGAGCAATATGCATTATGCAGGAAGGTATTGCTATTCATATAGTACAGCTAATTACAGTTGATATGAAAAAAAGCAAAAAATAAGTTACTTAAATATCAATTACATATACAGAATGTGCACCTTCTGCTAAGCATTTCATATATGTAATTAAGAATTTTATTTTTTGTAAGTCTGCAAAAAACAAATCGGAAGTGAGTATAACTGGAAGAGGTTAACTCATGAATGGATATTAAAATTGGCATCGGGAACTCAATACTAAAAACAAAATACCAGCATAACCCCTTGAAACCCTTTACCTGACGACAAAAGTCCATTTACGGACCCGTGAACAAAATGTAGCCAATTTTGTTTCCTATAAAACAGCTAGATTTACCATCTAAAGTGCATTTACAGTGTCAGTATTTTCATTCTTTACAGAACACTTCTTGGGTCTTCTACTGTTTTAATAACGACCCCTCCCTTCCTCACTTTCTCAGAGCACCACTTTGATTGAAGAGGAAAAAAGGCATCGAATATCTTTCTATCAAGTGCCCACTGCAGAAAAACAACTTCTAAATTTAGCATTAAGTTGGTCAATTTCTCAAATATCAAATCTGCGGAATAAGCTCAGTTCTGCTATGAAGCTGTTCGAAATCAGAGGGAAAAAAATCACGAGGAATATTTATTTGCTCTGTTTCATGCAAATGAAACAGCCATGAAAGTCTGGTTATTTTTCACTTCGTATTTTGGCCCCAAAGATTTCTTTTCTCAAAAACAAACTTGACCCCACTCAGTGCTTCCCTGAATTTTTAAGACTTGTTTTTCTTGTCGTGCTGAACGTGGAGGTCAGCTTTTCACCTGATGTGACCGTTTGCTTTTACCAATTCCAGGCTGGCACTGATTCGAAGTTATGCAAAATCCCTAAAGAGCTTATTAGTTAGTAAACTGTAATTCAAATTCCACTTTGACACTTTAACCGAAGCGCAGACGGCCCAGACGTCCAATAAATTTCAGATATGACAGCCCAGATGTCAGCTGCGTCTTCAGAACGTTTCTATTTTCTCCTCCCAGCCGATCCCGCAGACGCTTTTTGCGACACGTATGGTGAATATCATCCAGAGAACAGGGACAATGTCTGCGCCGTCGCTGCGATTTAGCATCTGGGCCTCACGTGTATAGAAGCTGCAATCACTCAGAAGCATGTTCTGTGGTCCGTGTACATCACTGAAATGATCTGGCAGAATGTCAAAGAAAATCTTGACACATTCAGAACAAAAAAAAAGAAAGAAGAAAGCTTGCTCCTTTGGCACAGTTCAGTCTCAGTCACCGTGTAGTCAAAACTACTGCATCCAGTATGTTCTATTCATCTATTCATTCTCAACAGCAACTTAAAATGATACACCAGGGAATGTACTGTTTCAGTGAAAGCTGATTGTGATTACTACAGTAAAACAAAGCTTCCTGTAAGACTCGGAATATTAGAGCAACGTGCGCATCCAGGGTGCGCAGTGAAATTTCAGATTTATGAAATATAAAGGTGTGGCATCAGCTATTTCAGCTTAGAAATGACAGAGCTGGCCTCCAAATAAGGCTGCAACATTCAAAAGGCAAACGCATATCCGAACATATAAATCATTTGAAAATTAAGATGTGCATTATGCTATAGTACAGAAACATGATACAAAATAAGCCACCTTGAAGCCACCTGTTATTTTGGTGTATGTGTTTAGTCGATTAAAAAGTCCACGTGTTAGGTGAATTCTGTCATCACGAACCTATTAGTGGGAATGAAACACTTTGGCCGAGCTTCTTCCTTTAAAAAAAAAGACCCTCTGATGAATAATCGCCTCGCCGCAAGAGTTGAAAATGAAGCACTTTATGAAATATGCAGGAAATAAACCGTCTTTCCGTGTTTAAAAAGAAACAAAAAAAAAACCCATCCATCCTACAAAAGAGTGTGCTATCTTCCTTAAAGGCAGATCCAAGTCTTTATTTTAAGACTTTGGGGTGTCTTCAGAATAAAAGCCATCCCACAGAGAGAGTCTGTTTTTTTTCTTGAAAAGGCATCTGATATTTTGTCTTGGCTGTGAGGAGAAACTCCTCAGTGCCGTAAACATTTCAGAAAAGTGATGGAGAGGAAATCGGAGAGCTCATGTCAAGTCTTTCAACATGTGCGGAACAGGAAGTGTTTTAGTGCTGCGGTCACAGGTTCATCCGTGGCTACCTACTGGCCATGGTTAAAACCAGATGGTACAAACCAATGAGTCGATACCTGTTGTTCGATTTCCACCGACATGATTAGGACTGCACCTCTCTGTGTGCGTTGACCGATCGCGCCTCGGTGATGAGGCGGCGGACGTGTCTTTCGTCCCGAACCCCGGCTTCCCACACGCTGCTCTCCGTTAACAAGGCCACACGGCTCAGTGTGTCAACTCCCACCGCCGCCAGAGACGTGGCGTACATGGGCAGGCCGATGGAGATGAGCCAATCGGAGACTGTGCTGATGTTTCCTAAAGCGAGAGGCTTCCGGCACATCTCTGTCAAACCTCCGGAGGGGATCTGGGCGACACAACGGGATAAAGACGCATTAGTAGTTCCTTTGATGATGGCGCATTATTGAATTTACATGCAAAGCTGAAGCTGTGCTTTCGAACGGCACACTTTAGACAGACTTTATTCGAGCTGAAGTAATTCTAGACAACTTACAGCAATAATAAAATATTAACTGTCTTTTTAAACTTTATCTGCACATTTATCTGGGTCATTAAATATTCAAGCGAGCATAATTTGCCTTCTCTTCAACAACGGCACCGGCCTTGGGTACAAAGAAATCCCAACCGGCCCATTTTCCCAGCCTGCATTGTTGCTTTCTCACAACGTTTACAAAGCTGTTAAATTCCAAAATTTCCACAAAATGCTCAGTAAAAATCAGTTGTTTTGTCTTACAGCCATACGGTGCTGTTTACGGAGTTCTTTGACTCGGAGCTGGTCCATGGTGGAGGCCACATCCTTGACCGGCTGCTCCAGGTCCTCAGAGTAACGATGGACCAGCGGCTGGGGGATGCCACACCGGCCATGCTAGAGGAGGGAGGTGAACAAAGAGACATTAGATACAGCTGTTTAAAAGGCTATGTAAAGAGAAACACATTTAAACAACAAGAGTCATGAGAAAACATGTTACCGATCAGTGAGAAGCTCACAGGCAACGTCAGCTGGGCCGACATGAATGAGAATCTTGACTTAATATTGTGCAGACCGACATCTGGTTGTTCACGAATGAATAAGGCAGACTAATAGCATAAAACTATTGGCCAAAGTTGAGAGCAACTTCATGAGCAGAGTTCTGAGATTAAGATCTACTTAGAGGAGTTTAATAAACAGGAACAAGGTAAAGGATAAAACAAAGTAGCAGACTGTGCTGAAACCGCTCTAAACATACAGGTATGCACTTGTTCCTCTTTTCTTTGCATAAGCGTCTGGAGCTCTGGCAGCGTTACAGCAAAGCCTGGGTTTCATCAGATAGACTGAACCAGAGGTCTTTTGAGGATGAAAGGCTGGATGAATGGAAAAGATCTTTTCAGCAAAACAAAACAAAACAAAACAAAAACCTGTTTGACCTGCCCTTTCAACACCTTGGTTTCCAGGAGCTTCTACTGAAGGTAGCTAATGGTCAACACGGTTCACCGTGCATTATGATGACCAAACTAAGCCTAAGGTTGGATGTAGGAATGCAGCGGAGTTATGTGATGATCGGCGCACGTTTGTCCGTCTGTTAGCAACATTACTCAAAAACGGACAAACGGAGTTGGATGAAATTTTCAGAGAAAGTCAGAAATGACACAAGGACCAAGTGACTAGACTTTAGCAGTGATGCAGCTTATAGTCTGGATCCATGGATTTGTTAAAGATTTCTGTATCATTGCGAGATAGCGGCACAACGTCACTGTAACTATGACAACAAGTGAACACTACATCAGCTGCCTGCTGACAATCACATGATTGGAATCCGTCTACAAATCAACCGTTACAGACTTATCGGGGCTTTTCCCTCAGAAATCATACAGCGAACAACTGACTAAACTTTGGGGGTGTTTCCGAGTCCCATGAATTCCTGTTGCCTGCTACATATTTAAGTCACGCGATTCGGTATTCGTACATAACATACAGATGCATAACACACACCTGTGCTCAGCGAAAGGTCATTTTGTTCGTGGGTACATTTATAATAAATGGCCACATTATATACTGCCGTGATTTCTGCCACAAATATTTTCAAGACATCATCCATCGGAAATCATACGACTGAGCAGCCTCGGTGGAGTACTCTGAGTGCTTTTCTTGTTGAAACGTTTCACTACTGATCTAATCATATTTTTGGAATTTGAAAGCTGTTTTTACAATAAAACATGATAAACTGCACATTTGATTCCCTGGATGACTTTTGACACCAGCGACTGCATTCAAGCTCACAGTGTTGCTATTACAGCAACAATGTGCCTCTCATGTCTCTGCCAATCCACTTATGACTAACAGGAATTCAGCAGAGTTGGGCTGTGGTCGGAGGCACTATTTCTCACCTCATCCCCCGAAGCCTCTGTCTGTTTGCATATGTGTGACTTTCCTGCCAGTGTTGGGGGCTCCAACATGTTTAAGGGGCCCAGCCTGGGGTCTGGGGAGAGGCAGAAAGTTTTATAACCCCCGTCTGCCTTCAGTAAGATTCAGCCCGTAAACTTAACAGTCTGAACCGCATCATAGTGAGACTCAAGCCACAGTCTTTCCTCCGCAGCTCCAGGCAGCATATTTATTATTGTGCGCACACATACACACCCCCACACCCTCACACACAAATAAATGCCCTTGCACATAAAACAGCATCTGCACACACAAAAGAAACACACAGACTTTAGACTCTATTAGTGTCTATTTTTAAACTAAATGAGCGCCAAAGCAAGTTGCTGATGTTATTGGCCTAAACAGAGCAATTTGGATCCAAGTTGCAGTCAAATTATGACTGAGTTAAGTTAGGCATGTTACAATGCTAAACCAAAAGAGCCTGACGCCAGACAAGTATAGCCCTGAGTGTCTTGGAGTCCTATTTTTCAAATTAACTACGGAAATATGACTCCAAATGTTTTTGTGATGCATCAACGAGGATGTGTTTGTTTCAGTGAATACCCCACCATATCTTTTTGCTTTCTCTTATTCAGCACAGAAACTTATGTAAGTTCTTATGTAAGATCAATTACCGAAGGGATCAACTTGGTAAGCTTTTACACTTACAATGAAACGTCAGATTTCCTGCATCTGCTTGAAAAGCATATTAGCTTAATACAAATTCATCTGTCATTAGTCAGACCTAAAAGTTGCATCAAATGGAATTCAAGTTATTTTCTCATATTTTACATGATGCTCTACTGACCTTGTCAGAGTAGGGCTCCTCTGTGAGATCGATGCCCTCGGCCTGCAGCCGTTGTTCCAGGAGGGTGAGCAAGTCAGGACCCATCTTGGCATGGGAAGCCTTCCTTGTAACAGCCATCTTGCCCCCGAGATCTGAGAGCCACGGAGGCTGCACTGCTGGTGGAGTGCCTGATTCCTCGCCCATGGAGGAGGCCGAGGAGGTGGCACAAGGACTGGCCGGGGTGCTTGGGGTCTTGGCCGGCAGAGCGGGAGCACCGTGGCTGTGGCTGGGGCTGCTGCTGCTGCTGCGGATTATAGGGCTGCTGGGCTGAGAGCGGTTGAGGGAGTGGGTGGGCGATAGAGTGGGCGACGGCGAGGATGGCAGGGAGAGAGGCGGGTGACGCAGGCCATTGGCGAGTCTTTCTTTTGATTTCTTGGCGGGAACGGGAGGAGGGATGGGAGGCTTTTTGGGGTGAGTCCGGATGACCCTCTCGCCACTTGCACTAGAATCGGGAGGACTTGGAGTTGGACTGGAGAGGGGCTCTGGAGGGTTGGGGGACTGGGCGGTTGGACAAGGGGAACGGAGAGGCAGCTGGGAAGGTATGGGCGGTCTGTCGGCCCTCGCTTTAGGGCTCACTGTTGGAGTCCCATTTTGAGCTGGAGAACCGCTATCTCTGCAGACGTTGCTGGGGCTGCCGTTGTCCGATTTGGGCGCTTCCTTAGCAGATTTGAGCTCCACGCTAAGATCATTTTTCTGCTCCCAGTGCAGATCTCCCAGAGAATGGGAACGTTTCCAGGGTCCGGTCTGCTGTGGGGGACCGTCCAGGTCTTCACAGCTGCGGCTGGCTGGGATGGGGGACTGTCTGTGGGCTTTACGCAGTCCCAGCAAGTTGAAGCCCTTCAGGGAGGGCTTGATGAAGAAGCTTTTTGGGAACTTTGTGCGCTGGTTTTTGCCATTTTGTTGCAGAGCCTCTGTAGAAAGAGTCATGGGCAGTGTCGGGTAGTCTGGAGACTGGAGTCCGGCTGAAGAACGACTGGAACGGGACGTTTTCCTGCTCTTACCTGCAAAACAAAAACCCTCACTTAGCATTGAGATGTAGACGCTTTTATCCCAGTTTAACCAAGTCTATTGACTCGTTTTCCCCACTCTGCTGTGAAACACTAACAAGGAACAGGTTTCTCTCACTTCAGCTTGCTACGACTTTCACCAACATAAAAATTTCATTGATATTAAAACTGTTCATGACTCAGCATTGCAGGTTTTTTTTTTTTTTACTACCTTGGCTGACTTTCATTTTTTTTTATGATGGCTGCAGTTTTTTGGCAGTGAAAGTGATAAAATAAAAAACAACATGCATCTGTGTCACAAATACTCTGTATTGTGCATGTTTGCATCACTAGAAAATATGTTAACAGCAATTATTTTAACAAGTCTTCCAGAGCAAAGTCACTCAAAAAAAATCAACTCGTAAAAAGCACTACATGTTTATTGTTCAATGCTTATCTGAAAGTTACAGTCAAAAGCAATGTTTATGAAGACGGAGCACCTGGAGCACCTCGGGCATAAGATAAGCTTTTTTTGACTCATGACTAAACTGACTGATTTGTTGTTGTCATAGCAGCAATCGCAAATAAAGCTACACGAAAAGAATACTTGAGAAAGAGTGGAACAAAAGGATGAAGCAACTTACCATCTATCCTTTGGTTTACAGAGCAAAATGGATGGATGAGATGGAGGAGAGCCACAGAGAGGGGCTTGCCAAAGAGTTTTAAAAAGCGGGATGACGGAAAAGTTCAATAGATGGAATGTCATGAGATGTTTGACAGTTTTTTTTTTTTAGAAGTGTCAAAGAGAGTTAGGTAGGAAGGATTGCAGTAGATGTCGTTTAATTTCCAACAGACACTAGATTTACTTTAATTGCAAGATTCATTTTCAGACAAGAAAATGAGGTCAACTGACAGTCTAATGAAACACTGTTTAAAAATTAAAAGTGCAATACAAACTGAGAACATGAGACTCTTCAGTAGTGTCTGTGTGGCAGATGTGTTACTGGATTGTACTGGAATGTCGTTGCTAACATAATTTAAAAAGATTCTGTCTACAACTGTGTGTTTTTTGCTCTAAAATCCAATATTCCATTGATGCCTGTATTCAAACTGTACAAAAATATATCTAAAAGAGATTATTTTTTTTATATTACTCCCGAATAAGTACCATTAGATTGATATATGATGCAATAAAATTAAAAACCGCATCAATTTATCCCATATGAGTGAATATTATTACCTGTTTTTCATTTAACTGAGCATATGAAACAATCACAAGTGATTCCAAATGTCATTTGATGAGATGAGGAAGAACTGATAAATCCAGAAACAGAAATCAGACACATGTATGTTAAAGAAAGGGCTATTGATCAAAAGAGTAGTCAGGGCTCCACAGTGACTTTTTTGGGAAGGACATTTGTATAATGACTTTTAATTACCTTCTATTATATTAATTCAAATTTCTACCCCTTAGCCAATTGTCTAGATTAATAAATATCCATTAATATGCAGCAATGCATTAACGAATTGTTGCATTTGCACAGACACGTAGCGCTGTGGAGCCCTGAAAGAAATGCAGAATGTTTACTAAATGTTATGCAGCAATTTTGTGAACAGCGTTTAGTGGCACGGAAAGGAAAAAACAGAAAGAGGCAAAACATAAAAAGTCAAACAAGCAGCACCAGAGTCCTTTTTTGTTTGGTTTGGAGAAGTGGTTTTTATTCCACAACTTAAATCTCTACTGTGGCAGACTGCACGCTTCACTACTGAGCCCAAAAGACACATAAAAACACAAAGGGGGAACCAGCAGTTAACACTGGAACCGTACAGATAAAGAAAATAAAAAGACAAAGCAGTGATTTATGAGTTATGGAGCTATTACAAGAATGCTATATGTGAAAGAAGAAGAAGAAGGCAGTCTTTATGCAGACAAAGAGAAAGAGCAGCCTCAAGAAGTACACTCAAAAAAAAAAAATCTTACAATAAGACCTCAATAAACTTCGTACAACCTGCAGTTTAAAAAATATTTTCATCCACATCATTTTAGGCACGTTTTGTATGATTGTGCAATATGATCACTGTGAGCACAAAGGAAAGTGGCATCTTGAAATGATGATAGCTAAACACCATCAGTGATCTGTTACCTGACATTTCTTAAAATTTTATCAGCCTTTAGATTGAGCCACTGAAAAAACAACCAAAAAATAACAGGCATTTATTGACATACTACTCTTCAAGCTTTTCTTTTCCTGAATTAAAAACACTCAACAGAAATATTCTATGAGCTCAATTTTCTCTTCCTGGCATCCATCTATCGGCCTTGAACCCAAAGGTGGGACAGCTGGGAACCTGAGTTCTTGACTGGGCAGTGAGTTTGCCCTCATCACAACAGTTCTGTGCATCGGGGAGAGACTCTCCCTCTGAGCTCCCAGCATTGTGGGGTGGACTAGGCTTAGTGGTCGGGGGCCTGGCTCCCTCTCAGTTACAACTGGACTTTGGCACTGATGGTAAAGAATGCCTAAAGGATGAAAAGAGCGGTTGAAGAAAGTGGATTGAAAGCAGAGTCAAAGGGTCCACACTAGAGAGGTAAAGATGGGCGAAAGGGAGGAGGGTTTTTTTCTAAGCTGATCCAGAGGAGTGAGATGGGTGTTAGGATGCAGAGGCAGTATAGCAAGTGATGCAGCAGAGGTGGAAGCCCAGAGGAGGGGGAAAAAAAAGAGGAGTCACTGCGTAGGACTAGGCTAGAGCCAGAGGAGGCCTTAGCTGGCGGTCTAGACTAAGCAAAGCAATCATTACCATTCTCCAGGTTCTCATTGCTCTCGTAGCACCCAGAGTCCCGTGGGGAGTCTCCCACCAGGCCCTGACCCTCAGACAGCAGCTTCTCCTGAGAGCCTGACAGGCCGCCGCGCTCCGGATCGCTGCTACCTGGTGGCAATAACACAAAACCTGAGTTTAAAAGCGTTCTTTAGTACAAAATCTCCCTCTGTGACTGAATTTAAAACAGAGTTTGAGGTTCGGTTGGTGCTCATTCACACTCATTGTTACATTTTTACATTTACTCACACTAAAAGCCTTCCATGTGAGTGTTTTCCTCACATCTACCTCAAGTGTTTTTTCAGTCTACTTACTGTCGTACTCCTGTAGCAGCTCTACAGCAGTGAGCAGCACGGCTCTGTGCTGAGGATCTCTGATGTTCAGCTCATCCAAGTCCTCTTCTTCCAGCAACTTGAACGTGTCCAGGTCCTCGTAGCCGTTGAACAAGAACGTGGGCATGTGCTCCTATGAAACAGAGGGTATCAAGTGTCTTTTGAGGAGCTGAAACGGAGGGTTTCTCAAAGCTGAATTACACCAAACTAGCCCTTAGATGCATAAGTGGTGAGGTCGTTTTTTTTGCAATATCTTTGTACTGACAAGTTTTATCATTTCATTTTTCAGCTGTTCCTCAAAAAACATGCTATCATTCCATTTAAAATGTTAAGTTACCTTTTATACCTTTAAAGGAATTGCAATATTTATATTACAACTCCAAGCTCTTTATCACTGATAATACCATACAAGAGGTGATAAAGTGCACAAATTTGGAGGGATGGAGAGCAGCAACAGTTAAAGGAACAGTTGAAAAATGTCAGCAAAATGGATGTTGACATTCTTCTATTGCTGCTCTGTGTAATATTCTTCTTTTTCAGTTATCAAAATGTCCAAAATCTGTTATAAAGTGAAAAGTAAACCTACTTCAAGCATGAAACCATTCTTGTGCGGACAAAAACATGATACAAACAATGATACGGATTATTATTCTTACATAAATGACAAAAATGGCATAAAACACACTGATTCTTATACGGGTCATTTCTGATCCATTTATGGAAGAGTGTAGGGTCCAATCACTTGTGCATCTAAGGGCAAAAGGAAAAATTCACTGGAACAGAGGAATAAAATACAGTATATCGAGGAAACGGTAGACATAATTTCCGATCCAAATTGTGTATTTTTAAATCTCTGGTGAGCCAAATCCAAACTGCAATTATGATTTTCAGATAGCATGTAATCACGTTGAGCCATAGCTAATTCGGCTCCGGCTGCTTCAGCTGGCACGAACTTTGTCATTTTGACAGGCACATAAAAAAAAAAAAGAGAGAGATGTAGCAACATGAGTGAGCGAGCTGCGCCAAATCAAGTAACGACAAGTAGCGTGTTGCCGCAGTCACAACCTATTCTAGCTGTGTGACCAAAACGGCAAACAGGACTTGAAACGGAAACCCGCCAGAGAATCGCATCAAAGCACGCTACGACCACAAAAGACAAAGCATGACACGGCAGCACAAACACACACCAAAGCCGGTCCCTTAAACCGCTGTAGCTATCTAATCTGACAACAAAGTTTGTAAGATACACCCTGTGCAAAATCAGCTGACACCATCATCCAAGGCGCCGCTTCCACTTTGAATATAGCTGGGCCCTGTGCTTGTGCGACACATTTTGTTGGACAAATAAATACGGAGCGTCACCAGCGAGACCGTCAATTACAACGGTGGAGCCCGCAGAGGAGAAACTGTGTCTGTGTTCTATTTCGGCTGGATGATGCAGGACTAAACAAAGGACCACCAACTAGCACAAACACAGGCAGCTGGGCCCTTTCACTCACTGAGTGGTTTTTTCTCTTTGGTCAGTTAAAAACTTTAAACATCCACCAAATCCAAAAACCATGCGGCAGCAGAATCCAAGCAGACCAAAGGTACAGGGGTGTGGAAATTCTGACTTTATAGCTACAGATGGCTCCTGTGGATGGGGATGGATTTCTTCAAGTTCAAAATAACTCTTCGGCCTATCAGAGCAGATTGTAAATTATGTAGTATGTATGCAGCTTATGTAGACGAATTTCTGTGAGCATGGATGCTGCAAGAGACAGAAACCTCATCGAAAATAAGTGTCACAATCACTGGAATTGATTAAGTATAAAACTACCAATCTGCCAGTGAAGGAACCAAAAACCTTTAGAAGATAGTGTGGAAGTCAGTTGACATTAACATTCTCAGTGACTTGACAGAATCCATGAAGCCTTAGAAACACTGTAGTATGGCTTAGATTATTGAATCATTTTGAACTCACAGTGGGTTCATTTTCACTGCAATATAAAGTCCTGCACCTCTTTGTAAACAAGACAACCAAAATAATACGTATTAGAATGCCAGAAATCATAAAAAGCACACATCTGTATAACTTATTGTGATGATGTTTTACACAGTGGGTGTTTATGGGACTTGGAGAAGGGTTTTGCACCATTTTTGGACTTTATTACATCATTTGCTTTGCATGTATGAATGTTCTAAATGAAATTTTGTTGGCATATTTATTATGACAATGACAATTAAAGATTGAATTGAATTCAAGCTGAATTCCTTAGACTTGTTTTTTTTGGATCAATTTCTGATTACTTATTTCTCAAAATTTGAAAAAACAAACAAACTTAAAATCAACATGTACAGTACCCACAGATGTTACCAAAACCTAAGGAAAAATTTAGACTTTACGTAGATACTTTACTTACATTTTTAATTTGCTGCCATATTTTTCTGTTATATTTCTATCATCTCTATGTAAGCACTGCCTGCAGTTCAGCGCACTTCTGCCAAAAAAGTCCCTGATATTTTTGTGTCATTTCCTTTTTTACAGAATCTGATAAAAGCGAACACATTATTTTTACTGAATTCTTTAAAAAAACATATAGAATAAAGTGAAATATCACAATTATAAGCTTAGATTTGGTTACATTCCAGCCACACATCAAAAATGAGTAGTTCAAAGACATTTGGAAAGTTGTAAAGTTGTAAATCCAGTGTTTTTTCAGTTTTTTCTGTTTCGGGCTCTGGTAAAAGGTGTCATTATGATGATGATATTTTTAACTTTTTTTAAAAAACATCCCTTTCTGCCATGTGTGGAGTTCAGAGGGTTGATATACAGTAAAAATGGAATTACTTTCATACTTTTTGTTCATTAGCATGTCACAAAATAGGCAAGAAAAGTGCATTTAAATGATCTGGCTGCAAACTCTTGCATCCTTTACATATCTTAAGTGCAACTTGTCCGCTCCAGGAACCTGGTGGTGAGGACGAATGCACCAGCACTCTAATCCACTCATAATAACCACCAGATTTGCAGCTTTGGAACATCAATCTTTCAGTCTGCAACTTGGCTATTAAGTCGGCTAGAAGAGATGAAACAGACAGCCTACAAAGTTCTTTGTGTCTATTTGGGGAAGTGAGGCCGGCCGGCTGCCTGAGTGGGAGGAGACGCTATCGAGCTCACAGCGATGTGTAGGTTTTGATGAAAGATGCGAGCTATTCGTTGGGGCGTGGTTGTCGCAATGTGGGTGTTAATGTTTATGCATCAGTGTCAAGTCAAACATGCTGAAGTGTGCAGCCTGTAATTGGGTGCACTATATTCGTCTCTGCGTGTCTGTGAATGTGTTTAAGACAAATGGCTAAAGCGATATCTTCATTTACTTCAAAAAGCATTGTTTTCTGTCAGTGAAGTGCTCGATTGGGTGGATTTTCTACAAAGCCTCGAACAAAATAAATGTATGTAAATGTGACTGTGTAAGTCAAAGGTATTTGCTATTAAGGCCTCCTATATCTTGGAGGCTACACCAACACAACACATGATATGGAAACAAAAATTGGCAAAGCTTGGGTAGCACTGCACTCTCTCTCAAAAATGTGGGCATCTCCAATTAAAATGGGACCAAAATGAGAGTATTCATGGTGTCAGTGGGATCCGTCTTACTTTATGGATCTGACTCCTGGTCACCAACGAAGACACTCTCAAAGAGAACTGATGGGACTTATACCAGAATGTTACGGATGGTACAAAACAACTTCTGGAAATTGCAGCTCCCCAAGAAGTCGCTAAAAGGCTCACATGCACACTTGTCAACCATCATTAGGCAACATAGACTAGCCCTTGTTGGACTTTTGCACTCCTGTTTTTTGTTTTTGTTTCTAAGAGCCCTGTAATGTTAAATTTCTCCTTTGTGAGATTAATAAAGTCTATCTTATCTTATCTTATCTTATGTGGCGAGACACAACAAAGCAGCTGGTCGAGTACTGTTATCGAAACCTGATGCTATCAGAAGGGCTGGCAGGCCGAGCACAACATTAAAGAAGGTTCTAGAAGAAGACACTGGTCTGGAAGGCAAAGAACTTTTGACTGCAATGCTGGACAGATGGAGCTGGATGAAGAACTGTATTCATTTCACCGATTCAGTCAGATGCTACTGACTGATTGATTGAAGGCAACACTGTGAAAATATGGCTCTACCTTGAGGTTGATGCGCTCCAGCAGCTCCTCCACCGATGTGGGTTTGGGTGGTCGACCCTTTCTCCGTCTCCTCACGGGCCTTTTGGGCTTCTCCTCTTCTTCGTTCAGCACGTCCACGTAGATGAACTTGAAGGTGCCCACTTTGTTGTTCAGAAGGCCCATCCATGTGCCCATGGGTGGCTTACTGATGATGTCGATCACATCCCCACGCTGGAGAGTCGCATAGAAAAGAGATTAGGAGAGTGACCTGACCGGGACATTTTGAGTTTAACCAGGAGGGTTGTTTCAAAAAATTTGGAGATGACAGAGAAACTGAACAGGCAACACAAACTGTGTAAGTCTGTTTGTTTTAATTTCTTATTTCTGCTTCTAATATGGGCTGCACAGTGCAGTAGTGGTTAGCACTTTCGCCTTGCAGCAAGAAGATCCCCGGTTCAAATCCCGGCCTGGGATCTTTCTGCATGGAGTTTGCATGTTCTCCCTGTGCATGCGTGGGTTTTCTCCGGGCACTCTGGCTTCCTCCCACAGTCCAAAAATATGCTGAGGTTAATTGATTATTCTAAATTGCCTGGAGGTGTGAATGTGAGTGTGATTGTCTGTGTATGTAGCCCTGTGACAGACTGATGACCTGTCCAGGGTGTACCCTGCCTTCGCCTGAGTCAGCTGGGATAGGCTCCAGCACCCCCCGTGACCCTAGTGAGGATGAAGCGGTGTATAGAGAATGGATGGATGGATGCTTCTAATATACTTGTTTTGTTTATTTTTAATTTATTGCTGTGAGTAATCTGTTGTTTTCCATCTCCAGCACCTATATGGACACTACTACCTTTACTACCTCCACAGCAACCACTCATACTGGCAGCAGGCCTGCCACTCCACATAATCTGCTGCTTTTGCCCGCCCACCTTTTTTGTCCCCCCCCCTTCTCTTGCTCTTTGTTTAATGTGCCTCTCTTTGCCCACCTAATTCCCCCTTGGGAATAAATAAAGTTTTTTCTGATTCTGATAAATACTAAGTATGCCAACCTTGAGTTTGAGGGAGTCGGAGTCATAAGGACTCGGAGTGAAGTCTGTATGGACTCGGGCCCGTCCGCAGAACGGTCCTCTGTAAGGCGGCTCTTCATCATCACCGTCTTCTGACTTCACACTTTCTCGGTTACTGGCCGACGAGTCGGTGGTGCTCACCGTCTGTCCACCTGGACACAAAGACACATACGTGAGCATTTACATAAGCTATTAAACAACCGCACATAAATCCATCACTGGATACTTTTAACAAAAATAGACAGTTATAAGCTACAACAGTCAAACAACAGTCATCTCATGTTCACATTGGAATAACATACCTCAATCAAACAGCTTTACAAAAACAGATCAGTAAACTATTTAAACACTCTACTGATTTTATTCTGTCAGGCTCTTAATTCTTCTACATTTTTGGTTTTGCGGGGAGTGGAAAACTGAAACAGAGTCTTCATCACTTGCATTAAAACCCCCGAAGGAAGCTGTATATTTCCCTGCGCTGAAAACATGTCGATGTTTGGGAATCGGAGAGGACAGACTTCCTACCTAATTAATACCGCATGTTTGCCTGTGTGTTTGCCTGTGTGTAATCTGTGGCTCTGAATCGCTGAAAGTCTGCCAGCTCTTTAGTTTATACTGAGCCTGAAATAATGGAAAGATATTTTAACCACAAAGACGTGACAGAAACACCAAAATGAAGATGTCAGATAACGTAATTAGATTAAATGACCTGAGAGATGGAAACGCGCTTGAAACCTCTCTGGGGTGATGAGTCAGCTGGTGGGACTGGGTGTGATCAGTCCACAGAATTTAGAATTGATACACAAGTAATGCCAGGAGCAGCAAATCTTACCAGCACCACCTAGTGTTATGTCTTCCACAAAACAAGCTGTTTAATTACACACATCTTTAGATATTTTCTTGCATGCAACGTTTTACACGAGATAGAGGTTCTTCTAAGTTGCTAAATAACGTTTTTCTTATTTCAAAATGTCCAAAAAACTTCAGGTTACAGCTTTTTTTTCCTCTCTGAATAACGGTTCTTGTAAAAGCTTCGTCTTACTCATTGAACTCTGTCCGCTGAGTGAACTCCGCAGACTTTCCACCGAGCCTCCGGCCTTCAGCTTCGGTTTCTCCAGAGAGTCGGTGTCAGGCAGAGGGGATTGTGGGGAACCAGGGGCTCCATCCGGACTGGACTAAAAGACACAGAGGGGGAGATTCACATGAGGAACAGAAGAATACAAGTCAACGACACAAAGAAAGTGACAGTTAAGAGACGGCGGTGGAGAGGTTGACATTCGAAGGAAAACAATGGAAACCAAAAAAGCAAAGTTGAGGGAAGTGTGAGGAATAACAGGACTTATCTGCGTGCACACACAAACAGATTTTTTTAAACTATTAATAAATAAAATGCATACAATTTTTTCCTTATTTTTCTCACCAATAACTGAATCATAAGTGGCTTTTCAATTCTGCATTTTCTAGTCGTAACTGAAGCTAACACTGTTCAGCAGCACCTTTAAATGTATAATACTTGACAATGGCCGAAGGATTCTCTATCAATTTCTGCAATCAATGTCTGAGTTTGGCGAAATTTTATCAGATTCCTTTTTGAAGATAAAAAAAGTCTCAAGGAATAACATAACATCTCTATTTTTATTCATCTTATATTTGAGCCCTTATACTGTAGTCACTTTATATTCAAGAGCTGAAATCTCTGTACTACAGGTTCTAAATATTGTTGGACGTTTTCTGTGCCCTTGTCTTGTTTGTGCCGATACTGTCGGATCAAGTACTCAAAACATTTCACCATGCATTGTACTATAAGTGTGTAAGTGACAAATAACACTTGATTTGATGCATGTTATGGACACCGATCAGCCACAACATTAACAACACTGACTGGTGAAGTGAATAACACTGATCATATTGCTACTATGTACTGTTCTGCAGGAAAACTTTGTTTTGCTACATCCATGTTGATCAGACTTAGACACCAACATTATCCCAGAACAAGCATAATCCTAAATGTCACTGCAGTACCCCTGCAGTAAAATGCACACCACCATATCACAAAAACATGAAAGAATCAGGACCATCTTGAGGAACATGACCAAGATGTTAACTTGGCCTCCAAACTTCCTAGAACCCGGTATGATCCAGCATCAACAGGATGCAGTGGAACAAGTTTGATTCTCAGAGGCTCCACTGCACAACCCAGAGAACCCAAAGGATCCACTGCCAACGTCCTGGCACCAGACCCCTTAGAGGTCCTCTGGTCCAGGCCCAATGGTTAAGAGCATTTTTGACCACATAAGGGGGGCAACACAATATTAGCCAGGTGGTTGTAATGTTATGTCTGATTGATGTATGTTGAAATTCTTGTTGTTGGAGGTGTTGATGTACAACATCAACATGGAACTGCAACCTGACAGCAGCTTCTTGTAGCAGAATAAAAGGATAAAAAAAATGGCAAAAACGCCAGGCAGGGACTGGCTCTCCTTGACTACAGACCCTGCACATGTTTCAGAAATCCACTAGGTGGCACTGTGGTCTGTCAAACGGCTGCTAACACTGTGACAAGGCAATTCATTTTCCTTTACTCATTCTCAACCGATGCCTCCATGACTCACGGCAGGATATCTGGGTCACATTGATGAGAGCTTGATGAGGAGTTGCTCAGATGTGCATCACTGACACATTCTGCAGGGCGACATCAAACTGTGGGGCTGGACGAGCCACTGGGTTAAAGCCACTGGATGCCCAGAAAAATTAGGCCACTCCAGATGAGACACTCTTCCAACTCCCCATTTCCACAGAGCTAGCTTTTGGGGGTGGGGGGGTGGGGGGTGGGCTGGTAGGCTTGCATCACTCCATGAGCTCAACACGAAGCACACACTCCACCCTCGACACTGGACCCAGCAGAGACAGAGAGATCCAAATGTGTTTTAATGCTCTGTGTTTATTCTGTAACTAACACAAATACTCCCACCCACCCACCCACGGCCTGCGGACAGGAGATGTGGCTTACGCTGCAAAACATCCTCTGAATGTTTGCGCTGCACGGGGAGCTCCTTTTATTTCTTTACGGTTGTGTTTAGCTCACTGCTGTGGGGATCAAGCGGATGATGTGTGAACCACTTATGTGTTTGTTGCTCCATTTTAAACAAGGCTATGGTTCAAGTGTTTTTTACGGTCACCTCATTTGTCCTATAACACAAAACATACTGTTCAAGTTTCTACAAATGAAGTGCTGCATCCATGTGTACAAAGGGAGTTCATATCTAACCTGCTCAGACAGCGAGCTGCTGTACTTCTTCGACATGCGTTTTCTCATCGTCTCCTTCACCGACTTGACTTTCTTGCCCAGCGAGATCCGAGACGTGGTGGGGGATTTGACCACCTCCCTGTAAATCGCCTCCTGTTCCTTATTCTGTGATTTTAAAAAAAGCAAAAAGGAGAATAGAGGGGAAGGGTATGACAAAACGAGACATCAGATCGGGTGAGATTGAACAAGGGAAGACAAAAGGGCAGAGAGATCACAAAAACAAAGGAGAAAACAGGAGGATGAAAGTCGATTTAGTGGGGCAGGAGAGTTCAGCTTGTACTCCTCGCAGCGTCTTGTAATTTTCCCAGCTGTCAGAACTTACATTGGCCTCGGAGCCCGTGTTGACCACATGGAGCGAACGGTTGGACAGGTCGAAGCCTCCGAAGCTGCACGTTCTCTGTTGGGGAGCCACACAATCAAAATGAGCGACAGTCCAACAGGGGTCACGTTGCAGAAACCTTTCCCCACCCGCTCCCACCGAATCAGATCACAATGATTCATGCTTGGCACGACACAGGCAGCAGTTTGATTAATGTACATGGGTGTATGGTTTGTACATATGTGGTGGCATGATGTCATACGGGACTGTGGACAGCCAACAGACATGATGTAACAAACAGTTCTATGAACTCCTCTTTAAAATTGCGAGTTACTGCATGGTCCTCGGCGAATGAGCTGTTATATTGTTGGCTCGTGCGCTTTAAAACTTACATCCCCTGAGAAAATACTCGACTGAATTAAACACTTTTTTGATGTGGTCGAGCTGAAATATATAAACGCATTTTTTCAAGTGAGCATATATTCATTGCATTTTAGCCCGATGCAATTTAACGTTGTGATTAATTATGAGAAATACAAAAAAACTGAGCACAGTTTACAAACATGCACGACATACAGGTTGGTTGCTAAGAGCCCACAACATGTAATTCTCATCAGAAACGTTTTCCGAAAGAGCTACTCGTTTCTGCTGAGACGACGAGGTGGTTTATTTTCTTCGCTTTAGAGGTCAACGACATAATAAGGGGAGACACAAAGGGGAACTATGATATGAAAAGAGAAAAACATTCTCTTTGTATCACTGAACTGGCTGTTTGAATCATCTGTAAACACACAAACATGTAGACACAGTCACGCACATAAAGCAGCTGCCAAAAAATGCTCTTATTTCAAGTGCGGCACTCCATGGCAATTCTCCTCTGCTTCACAAGCCTCACTAAACAACTAAAATTCCACAAACCCTTGACGAAGAATCTCCAAGTAAGAAAAACTGCACATTGAGTAAATAGTTTTTATATTACATGTCCAAAGCTGCAGTCCACATCGCAGGCTCCAATGAAAAGCAGTTTCAGAACATGTTGGAAAAAAAAAAACATCCCAAATGAACTGTGAATGTGATGATGATGCACAATGGAATGGACATGCACCCAGAAAAAAATGTCTCTTGGAGATTAAAACTAGGAAAAAAGAAAACAACTATAAAAAAAAGAAGTCACATCTGCAATAGAGGCACGGGCCAAAAAAGAAGACAAAAAGCAACAACAGAAAAAAGTGGATTCAGAGTTTTTGGATGAGAACGACCTCCGGTGATTTCACTAGAACACGATAGGATTCAGGTTCCCTCAAAGCTGCAGGATAGCTCTGCTATTTCACCCCCCGCTATGTGTCATTGCTGCTGGAACAACTCAGGCACTTGCAATTCAACCAGACTATTTTCATTCTGGTTAAAATTACACGTATTTTACAATCACTGCAGGGCGAGTAGGCTTCTCTATCCTTTCCATCTTTTCCGTTGCTATTCTCAGCCTTATAACATCAATTTGCAAGTTGTTAAGCATAAAGACTACTCAGTCACTGAAGTTGACTTAATGAGGCCGCTCGTTGAATGCATCTTTGAGGCTATGTGCGGTGCAGTTATATAGATGAGCAGCTCCGAGCTAGTGCATTTCCTTTGCCCCACAGGGATCAGTGTGACTGTTTGAGCGCACGTGTTCTTCAGGGATCCGGCATTTATGAAAAGCACTTATGAAAACCTCTGCTGTAACTTAACCCCCCAAGTGGGTCACTGCACATTCCATAATCATTTCATATACAGCTGACATACAAAAGGTTTGAAGCCAAAGGCATTCATTTAAAGGTCACAGAAGATGGCATTCCTCTCAGGGCAGTTAGGTATGCGATAGGTATGCCAGCTCTTGACATTTTCAGGGCATAAGAACATCTGTAATGCTTTGGATGTGGGTATTTTATCAACACACACTATATGAAACGGGTAAGTTGAAGACATTTGATCTGTTGTGTCTGCTGCACCTTCACCTCTTGAGCTATTCTGCAACTTTGAAGTACACCGAGTCCTGCTCACACGAGGCGGTCGATTTGAACCTCACGGTCTAAACTCACAGACTTCTGCTGGATGCGCAAGAGCACACGCTTGGTGCAGCGGTCCACGCTGGCCGCCCACTTCCTGTCCGCCTCACGGTCCTCCTCCAATAGACAGCGGCGCTCAGCGCGGCTGAGGGTAACTGGGCGGACCAGTTGGGCCCAGTTGAGGTGACCATACAGGCTCCGTTCTACCACATAGGTGATGTTCAGCTCACTGACTGCCGTTCGGCCACGCAGCCTGCGGGAGGGGAACACCCAGCCCCCTCCCCCGCTCCCAAAACCTTTCGATTTGGCTACATCACAGCGGACAGGGGAGGAAGGGGTGACAGACAAGGGGGAGACAGGGGTCTTGGCATTGCGCGAGCGCTGGTACAGCAGGTGCTTGGTGGAGTATGCGTAGTTGGGGTCAGGCTTCCGGTGCGTCCAGGTGCCGTGGTGCCGGCTGGCGGGCTGATGTTTGGGGCTGCCTTGGTGGCCGTCATCCAAGGAGATGAAAAGGCGGGACTGGGAGTGGGGTTTGGGACGAGGTTTGGTGAGGCCATAGAAGGTGTAGAGGGCCTCGTTGTTACTTACCCCGTGGGAGATGGAGCTCAGCGCCTTCCTCATCTCGCCGTCAGTTGTGGAGCGCGACAGCTTTCCCTCATCGTCCAATCCGCAGCCGTCGAGCTCCGAGAAGGAGGAGCCGCTGCCTGCCACAGCGGAGATGGAGCCTCCCAGGGCGCTGGAGCCGGCTGGGGTTCTCCTGGGGGGCCGGATGAGACCGTGGGTACTGGAAGACTTGCTGAAGGTTTTGACCAACTTGTGTCCTGACCAGGTGTCCAGGCTGCTGGAGGAAGGGGAGGTCGTCAGACTGTCTGTGTCTCCATCCAGAGAGAGCTGATCGTGGGTGAGGGAGGGCAGTGAAGCCTCCTGGGGCAGGAGGGGCTTCTTTAGGACCCCTGTGTATAGAGCCGTGTTGTCCTCACATGTGGGAGGGGCCTCAAGGTTCAGAAAATCTAAAGAAGAGAGAAATAATCAGTCTAATAAATTGTCACTGAGGAGGGCTCAGAGCATCAGACTCTGTTCAATCCCATGAGCCTAGATGTGGTTTTCTAAAGCAGAGCAAGCCAACAAAAAATTCACAACACATTCTTCAAGTCTGAGTATTGGCCAAAACCCATGACAAATAACACTATCTTCTAGCACTAGTTATTAATTTCCAATAATCTTCAGATGGCAATTTAGTGCAAGAAACACATTTTGAAGACTGAAATTTTAATAAAATGTAAGATAATCAAAGGAATTTATCGTCACCAGACAGAATCACCAACCTTCAGAGGCATGTTTCTTGCCCTCCTCCACCTTGATGAGTTTTTTCCTGACCCGGCGTGTCGAGTTAACCAATTTGTGGAGTCGTTTGAACTTCACAGAATCCTCTGATTGCTCATCATCCGACTGTTCACGAGACTGGTGGAAGAGAGAGAGAGGGATAGGTGATAAAATCAAAGTTAACTTCTTAAAAAAAAGTTGGGTAAAATGACATTGGCAAAAGCAGGGACGACCTTATTTCCTGTTCAGAACCATGTTTCATGGAGGTGACATAATTGTATGGCTTTGTTTAAAATTTGCAGAAAAACGAGAAAGTAAAACACTGACAATTTTAGAAGACATTGTTGTAATGCGATGGATGGGAGCTTTGTTTAGGATGGTAAAGTTAGTGAGGTGAGAGATGGAGGACTGGAGGGATAGTGGAACTCTGCATTGTTTCAACTTTATACTCATAGTGAACACAGACTGAAATGCACTGAAAAAAAACGAACCAGATGACATAAATAGTAATTTAATTGGCACAGCTGAATGACATAATGAATCAGTACTACAATGAATGATCTTTTTGGCGTTACGCTGTCTTCAGAGACTCTTACTCCTGAGGAAATGATTCAAAAACACTTTCATCACTAACACACATATACACACATACTCCTTCTAAGCAGCTGCACTCCTGATGTGATCTCGACATGTGATGATGAGCTGAACTTTGACAGAAATCACTGCGATTATCCTAGTTTCTTTTCGACCCTGGTTGCCAAAGCGACACCACCTTTCCGGTGGTCACACACTGGCACTTCCACAGTCGAAGTTGCATCATTTGCCAAGGGACTGACTTTCATGCATCACATACACAAGACTGGACAGGCCAGAGCTGCAGGACATAGCAGTGTGTCTGATAAAATTCTAGTCTTATTTTGCATCACTGAAGCTTAAGAGCAAGAAAGTGCTTTCTAGCGGTCTTGCGAAAAGACCACAGGTTTGACTCAGAGGCTGTTGACATACAGTTGGGATGATGTTAACAAGTGCGGCTTGGTTGGAGCAAACTGTTGACGAGACGGCAACACACCACCAAAGACGTTTGCATTCCTGCAAGTGTATTACCGGATTGCAAATTAATTTCCAACCTGAAAAAGAATCAATGTGTCATCATGTCAGTTCATTCCATCAAACTTGCCCAACATTCTCTATCGCTTCACAACTTTGGTGCGTGATGAAATTTCAGGTCTTCTGTCATGTCAGTGCAGCAGACCAGAACTAGGGTATAGTGATTCATTTATCCTCTTAATCAAACCTGCAGAAATATGCTCTGAAAACCTATTACTCCACTGTCCCTTAGCCTTGACAATCCCTCAATTGAACCATTCAATTCTAGCTGCAGTAGTGACAAATTTCAACAGTATTATTTTCAGAAAATGTAATGCAATAACCAGACTGATTAAAGAGATAGTAGAAAGGCTGCAAGTCCAGTAGACCATCAGAGGTGTTCAGTATACTCCGGTAAATTGGTTCTTTTCAGTAGCACTAGCTGTAAATTCTGAGGGCGCAGATTTTCTCACATGAAGTCACCATTATGTAGGTGGGGATGCCACTGTCTTAGTAATGCTGTAGTTCACCCACATGATTACTCTCTGAGAAAAGGAGCAGAAGACGTAAAGAGGTGACAGTGACATGTAAATTCTAACCCAGTCCGAAGGAGCACCGTCCATGCAAATCGCCAGATAAACAGCGGAAATGTGAAACACACAGAAAGAAAGCCAAACATACGAGGCCATGAATCAAGGAGGGCTAAAAGGCGGCCATTGAAAACAAGGTCAGAGCAAAAATTCCACCACCGCAATTTCCTTTTCAATTCGCAAAGTACTTTGGGGATTGTTCGCATAATTTTAGTGAGTCATGCGCGTCAACATTTTTGTGGTGCATGCCAAAGTCCTTCTGCAAATCTACACAAAAACAGAAAAGAGCTTTTAAAGACAGAACAAAGAGAACAAATGTGCCTTAAAACTCACCAGCTCATTGAAAAACAAGCAGGATGCCACCTCTTGTGTTAATACACCACATTTTAGTCAGAAAAGCAAATCCATAGCGCCCTCACCACATTCCCGTGCATGTACTTTGCAAAATAACATCTATGTCCCTGTGCACATTCTGGCAGATACAGACGCAGCCTGTTGGCGAATTCAGCACAGAGGAATGAGGGACTGTTTGGAAGCGCCGTGCTGCATAGCTAGCAGAGAAAAGGCGTGTTGTGCACGGAGAACAATCCCAGCATTTGAGCCCCTCTGACCCTGCCTTGGCCCCCAAATCGCTAATGGCCAGCCCTGGAATGTGGGCTCTGATCGCTGGGGTAAAACAGACCAGAGGAAGACGGCAACAGAGAGAAAAAATAAAAAGGAACAGACCAGCCAAAGAACTGTACATTGCAAACATGTCTGCTACAAGCATGTACTGTATGTTGACATGTCTTTGTATAGAATACAGACATACACAGAGCTGTTAACTATCTGAATTTGGGAATGACCTAATTCCATTCATTTGGGAGACGAGTGGCCAGTATGTGACACTGATTGAGGCCCCAGCAGAGCAGAAATATTTCCTGTAGTGGCCAATTTTGGAACTTGGGGCAAAAGGAGATACAGAATTTCCCCTTTTTCATCCCCTTTGGGGACCAGTGCAAAGTCTGTATCTTCACTCTCTCTGTCTCACTCTCCCTTGTTTCCTCTCTGCCTCCAGCACTCGCCTCCTGAGTCAAACTGTGTGTTCTTCTGCACAATACTCCTTCAGTACTGTATAACTCTTCGATCCTCCCTCATGTCTGCAAAACCCCCAATGGATCAATTTCCTTCCCGCAGGAAGTGAGCGGTTAGCAGCTGAGGGGTAACACAAAGTTTAATGAACTGATAAGGACGATCGGGATGCTCATGCACAATTCAAGGACCCACATCAAAGAGCCAAACAACAAGACAGAACTTTGGCGGAGCTTATGCGTAGCATAATTGACCTATTTTTCACGTGGAAGGAAATCATCAATCAGGACCCGGAAGAATAATTTAACAGGGACTGTTGATGATGTGTTTTGCATGAGTCAGTATTCATAGACTGACTGATTCAGTTATAGCAAGCAACAGCAACAGAGATCTGATTTTGTTACTGAAAAGTCACAGGGGATAAATGTGGAAAAGTCAACCACATCCATTAGTAAGGCATATTCATCTACTTAACGGATTTGCGATTATATGTCTATATCTGTGTGAAGGCTGCGGAGTTAAGCTAAACGCACAGAATGCACACTGATGTAGCTGCACAAACAGGATGCAGTGGGAGCAAATGTGACTGTTTATAGAAAAAAGTCAGTAGTGTTTTGTCAGGACTTAGTGGTACATTTCAAAATAGCAAAAATACATACGTGCAGTTTATTATTTTTTAGAGGACTTGGAATTTTTGTGTTTGGATAAAGCCACTTTCTGGGAGGAAAAAAAAGTGGGTCAGTGTATGACCGGGCTATTCCCATATGATGAAATACAGGACAAAACTAATGAAACGCTGCCGTGACCGCTGAGAGGATTGAATCTGCATCAGGGCTGACCTCCATTTAAAAAGGAGAAAACACACCAGCATGTACCAAACACACACACACACAACAGAACGAACTGAATGATTGTCCCCAAACACCAAAACAACAGTAGATGATTGTCTGAGCTCTAACATCCCAACTTACATCATCGGTTTAAGAGCTGATTTTACAAAATGAAGTATCCTCAAAAGTCTTAACTCACTTAAAGGTGATCAGGAGAGGTTTGGTAGCAATCTCTACACAACGGACAAAATCACTGCTAACAAAAACTTATCTCCAAGAGATTTGCAGTGGATTTTGCTTGACTCACCGCTTGGCTTTACAATTACATCTGACTGATGTAAACAGACCTGACCTAAATTTCCAAAAAGACAATTTCCCTGTCACTGTAGCAGCCAGTTCTGACTTTGTTGGGACAAATTCCAAATGAGAAGTCCACGAGATGAAACTGATGAATAAAATATGGAGGAGCACTTGCAGCAAATTGCATAGATCTCGGAGCTACTGCCAATTCACGAGGGGGAAGCCTCAGAAAACTGAGCAAAGCTTCAGAGCCAACACAGATACCATCATGTGACATGGTGGAGAGAATGCATGTGCAAAGGCTAAATTGTAGATTTGGTTGAGGAGTAAAGAGCAGAGAGAGGAAGGCAGATAAAGTAGAAGGAAGGTCAGGTAGAAGTTGAGTGAAGGTGCTTTATGCAGTGAAAATCTGCTTGTTGAAAAGGGAAGTCGACGGTAGAATAGTATCTAAAATCTTAACATCAATCTAGGAAAACTAATTGACATTATTTACACCTGGACAAACGCACACATCCACACAAGCACCAAAGTCAAAATATAAGACGTGGCTCTTCATCATGGCTGAAAAGAAAAAAAAAAAACTTAAAGGTGAGAGTGTTACGAGAGGTAGAGTAAAACGGGGACAGGTAAGGTCTGGGAGGCGTCGGGGTAACGGGCTAAGGGTGTACTTACGTTGCAGTTTGAGGACTGGATTAGATTGGGTGCAGATCCGTCAGTCCACTCAGCAGTGTCAGTACTGCTAGACTGTCTGCTGCGCTCATACTCCTTCAGCTACATGGAGAAGAAGAGTTTAGAGAGACAGAGGAACAGGGCTGGGGAAACCCACTCTCACCCAGCATGCTACCTCTCTCCATATACTAACATCAGCAGGGTTCATTCACAGTGATATAAAGCGCATTCTGTAGCCTGAGGATGCTGATCATCAGGAAAGCTTCTATCAAATTAGTACGTTTATATCCCTATGATATTTTGTCCTTTAGCTTCCTATTCAAACAATAAAGAACCTTTTTATATTATTTTTTACATTTTATTATCATTATTCCTTTAAGATTCAACTTATTTCATTTGTACAAGAAACTTTTCTTATTACAACAACTTTTCACTGTGCCATCCCCTTAATTTCCAAAACCAACATAACTTTCCATACAACATGCCATGAAACTTCCATATGGTGTTATATTAAGGGTCTACTTAATGCCTGAAGAGATGATGTTGCGTAAACATTATGATCTAGACATGGAAAAGGCGTTTCATGTATTACAATCAGAAGCTGATTGCATAACCGTCGTGTGATTATTTTGCGTGTCTGTCAATGACCAGGCTATGTCTTGGTATTGGTAAGAGCAGTGTTGTAGTAACCGAGTGTCAAAGAACGTTACCACATCTTCATCAACACCATCACACTGCCACAGACATAAAATATCCATTCATTACTGTATCTATTCCACTTATCCTGTCACAGAGGAAGCCAGAGCACGTCTGTGAATAACAGGGTTGATTACTAGAACTGGATTTTTAGAGCTTATATTGACTTTAGGGACTAAGAAATTCTGATATTGATATATTGGCTAAGATCGTTTATACATATATGTCAGACGTATATTGAAAAAGACAGAGTGATGGCCTGTAAAGTATTTCACAAACTAGTTGGCAAAGACACTGCTTGACTCTGCACCACCGTCTGCTCAGCTGGGCATGCTACATGTGCTGCAGACAGTGCTGAGAGGACTGTACACTTAATAGAGTCAGAGCTGCTCTGTTGGACAACTTACACACATGGACAAAATTGTTGGTACCCCTCAGTTAAAGAAGGACAAAACCCACAATTCTCACTGAAATCACTTGAAACTCACAAAAGTAACAATAAATAAAAATTTATTGAAAATTAAATAATCAAAATCAGCCATCACTTTTGAATTGTTGATTAACATAATTATTTAAAAAAACAAACTAATGAAATAGGGCTGGACAAAAATGATGGTACCCATAACTTAATATTTTGTTGCACAACCTTTTGAGGCAATCACTGCAATTAAACGATTTCTGTATTTGTCAATGAGCGTTCTGCAGCTGTCAACAGGTATTTTGGCCCACTCCTCATGAGCAAACAGCTCCAGTTGTCTCAGGTTTGATGGGTGTCTTCTCCAAATGGCATGTTTCAGCTCCTTCCACATATGTTCAATGGGATTCAGATCTGGGCTCATAGAAGGCCACTTTAGAATAGTCCAACGCTTTTCTCTCAGCCATTCTTGGCTGTTTTTGGCTGTGTGTTTTGGATCGTTGTCCTGTTGGAAGACCCATGACCTGCGACTGAGACCAAGCTTTCTGACACTAGGCAGCACATTTCTCTCCAGAATGCCTTGATAGTCTTCAGATTTCATCGTACCTTGCACACTTTCAAGACACCCTGTGCCAGATGCAGCAAAGCAGCCCCAAAACATTACTGAGCCTCCTCCATGTTTCACCGTAGGGACAGTGTTCTTTTCTTCGTATGCTTGGTTTTTGAGTCTATGAACATAGAGTTGATGTGCCTTACCAAAAAGCTCCAGTTTGGTCTCATCTGTCCAAAGGACATTCTCCCAGAAGCTTTGTGGCTTGTCAACATGCATTTTTGCAAATTCCAGTCTGGCTTTTTTATGAGTTTTTTTCAGCAGTGGTGTCCTCCTTGGTCGTCTCCCATGAAGTCCACTTTGGCTCAAACAACGACGAATGGTGCGATCTGACACTGATGTACCTTGGCCTTGGAGTTCACCTTTAATTTCTTTGGAGGTTGCTCTGGGCTCTTTGGATACAATTCCAACGATCCGTCTCTTCAATTTGTCATCAATTTTCCTCTTGCGGCCACGTCCAGGGAGGTTGGCTACTGTCCCGTGGGTCTTGAACTTCTGAATAATATGAGCCACTGTTGTCACAGGAACTTCAAGCTGTTTAGAGATGGTCTTATAGCCTTTACCTTTAAGATGTTTGTCTATCATTTTTTTTCGGATGTCCTGGGACAATTCTCTCCTTCGCTTTCTGTTGTCCATGTTCAGTGTGGTACACACCTTTTCACCAAACAGCAGGGTGACTACTTGTCTCCCTTTAAATAGGCAGACTGACTGATTATGAGTTTGGAAACACCTGTGATGTCAATTAAATGACACACCTGAGTTAATCATGTCACTCTGGTCAAATAGTTTTCAATCTTTTATAGAGGTACCATCATTTTTGTCCAGGCCTGTTTCATTAGTTTGTTTTTTAAATAATTATGTTAATCAACAATTCAAAAGTGATGGCTGATTTTGATTATTTAATTTTCAATAAATTTTTATTTATTGTTACTTTTGTGAGTTTCAAGTGATTTCAGTGAGAATTGTGGGTTTTTCCTTCTTTAACTGAGGGGTACCAACAATTTTGTCCACGTGTGTAAGTGATGGCACTCTTTCTAAATTGCCCCAAGTATCTTTTTCTATACAATCTTCTGTAACAGAAAGTCTTCATATCTGCAAAAATTGAGAAACATATACGCTGACAACAATGTATCTGCAATAGGCCAACAATGACCGTTAACACCGACCAACTGACGTAGAAGTTGGGGTGGAGAAGTCTTAAACCTACCATAGGGCTGACGATATGCATGTCAGTACAACTTCTAGAGGGGCTCCCAGTTAAAGTGCATGAGACAATGCTTGTGATGGACTGACTGCACATCTAAGCACACAATCAACTCTAATGTCAGCTACTGTATCTGGTCTTGTCCATATTGCTTGGACTGTTGGTCGATATTGGTGGTTGGTAAATGCCCATTAATGTCACGTCAACATCTGCAGCCCAGCATGCCAACACTGTACTGATACCCAACAGGCTATGAGTATGTATAGACACACATACTTGCCACATGACTAGATCATAATGTTGCCTTACGTGTTCATCAGTCGTGTTCTATGATCATTCTCGGCTACACTGTCTGACAATGATGTAGCTTTCAGGCAATGATTAATACCACATGAAAGTTTTGTAACTTTTTGATGCACAGTTTGGGTCAGGAGATAATTTCCCATTGGATTTTGGGTCACTTCTGACCCATGTTGCGCATCAATATTGTATGAGTTGTAGAAGTCAGTTTTAAGGAGGTATGCTGGTTTGTGAAAAAAAGTTTTCAAGTGACAAAACAATAATAGATAAAAAAAAAAAAAAGAAATATGAGAAAAGTTTCTTGTAAAAATTGAATGAACTCTTTAAAAATTAGAAAATATTTGATCTTGTAATGAGAAAATATTCTCAATATAAGACGAAACTGAGGAAAATGTGTTTTTATCATAGTGACAGCAATAGGCTGCTCTACAGTGACTTTTTTTTTACATGCATCTTTCGGTAAATACATAATCTTATGTCTATATGTCTCACACACATTTTTTATATCACTGAAAAATGATAGTAGAAGCCCACATGACAATATTGATCATTAAGACATAGTACGCCCTATGCAAAGACAAACACAAGCATAACAATAACACAAAAAGCACTATCCACAAAGACTGATCACTGATTGGTTGATTGGTTTGATGGAGCATCAATCACTGGACAGCTGAGAGAATTAAGAGAATTAACATCTGCCTTGTGGAGAGCAAATCATGCTACCCAGGGGCAAGGCGTTACAGATAGTGAACGACAAAGGGAGAGAAAAGGAAAAACGAAGTCGGAAACGAGAGAAAAGACAGAACAATCAATGTAGAAATTGATTGGCAGTCAGACCAAAATGAAAGTGCAAGAACATTTATAGGAAAGCCAGATGAATATCCACCATGTCCACCTGGAGAGAAAAACCACAATGCACTACAGCATCCTCCCCAACAGATGGGGCTGTTGAGTTACTATGACCGTCACCCTCGCGATTATGAGCTGAACAACACACCCACACACACTCCAAGAGCTCACACCCGAAAAATCCCCAGACTCCCGAAACCTGTGGACACGCCAGTCGGTCTGGAGTTTGTGTGTGTGTGTGTGTGTTTGTGTGTAAAGAGAACAATGCAGGGTTAAAATATGGGGCCTTACGGGAGGTTAGTAAGAGTGAGTCGTTTTAGTAAGCCAGAGCTGTTGTGGGAATATGTATCACAAGGGGGGTGGGGAGCTAGACTCTATCAGACGGTGAAGGGATATTGAGCTTGAAGGGAGGTTTTAGGAGTTGGGTGTTGAGGAAAGGTGGGGGAGAAGGCGTAAGAGATGAAGCGGGAAGTCGGTGGCGATTCCTACCCGAGCCAGAGCTTCTTCTACAGTGATCATCTTCTCTTTCACCATCATCATCAGCTGGATCCGCTCCTCGTCGCTCATGGTGATCTCGCTGGCAACGTAGCCAATATCTTCTCCTGATTAGAGGAAAAGGGCAAAATGTGACAACAAATACCGAATAACTTGAATCTGGAGAAAAAGAGTTGGACAAACCTTTGGATGTCTGTCGCATAACAGGCTTGTGTTGAGACTTGCGGAAGTTCTGCCAGAAAGACTTGTTCTTCTTTTTGTTGTCCCATTTGCCTAAAAGGAGAAAAGTGTGTGAAACTGTTGTCAGGATACTCTTCCTGCCAGGTAAATGTCTTTTAAGCCACAGTTGGAAGTTTGAAAAGGAGGCAAAACCCAAACTGTAAGATTCTAGATATATCTACCATAACATCATAAGGGGTTATCACCTCAGATTTGACAATTTCCCTCCAGAGCCACAGAAAACAACTATTTTCACAGGCCAAGTAGCTCTAACTATGATTAGAATAAGTGTTAAATATGTGAGTCCCTCTTTGAATTTTATGAATGCCTGTTGAATCGATGATTGTAAACTAGGACAACAATGTATCTCAATTTACCTCCAGATCCATCTTCTGAGCTGGACTTGTGCAGGGGCATTCTAGAGGAAAAAAACAGCAAAAATATGAAAATTCATAATTACAAGAAGTCTAATAATTCTGTCTAAGCAGCAATGCAATACACAACTCAGGGAGCTGCCATTCTGCTTCTCTACCACTTGGGGTCAGTGACAGTACTTGGGTGATTGAGGACCAGGCTCCTGAGGCTTGAGAGGGAGAAGGTGGAGAGGAGAGGGGAGACAATGGCACCCCTGATGCAAAAAATAACAAGTGGTTAAGGATGAACTTGGTGCTACTGCAAAGTGTTTAGGAAGCAGTGAAGAAAAGAAGAAGGCCAACGAGATGAACAACCAGCGGTGAGCCGAGCGAAGAGGTGAAAGTATGGTAGAGAGGAACAGAGGGAGACAGAAGGAGGGAGGAGGAGAAACCACAGGGCAGACTCAGCCTGTTTGTGTTTCCACTTCCCTCCACAGGATAGATGGTCACGAGGAAGAGAGAAGGAAGAGTTGGAGGGAAGAGAGAGAGAGGAGAGAGGGCAGAAGAGATGGAAAATATTTGAGTTGAAAGAAGAAAAAAAACCCTGACATGTGCGTGCGCTTTCTAAATAACTAACGCGGCGAAAATAATAATTTAAAAGCCTTTTTGGAAAACACGTTCTGCGCTCAGCTTCCGATCAAAAATGTCGTGTGTGAACAGCCTCACCCTGCTTTCTAGCAAGTTCAGCAGCATGTTAGATCTTGGCTGACTCTCTCTTGTTCTGGGGGAGACGAGAAACCACATCAAGCAATTCTATCCCTGTCTTCTTTATGTATATATATATATATATATATATATATATAAAAGGATGAGCATCAAAGGTTAGATTTCAAAGTTGCTGCTGAAAAACTTTACAAGAAGAGAGTTTTCAGATTGGGCTAACTAAGACAGTGAAGAGTAAGTGGAACTTGGGGACAGATTGTGCTCATGAAAACATCCTACAGGTATGTTTATGTGTGCATAAGTGTGGGAGTGATAATGAGTAGTCGTAGCTGCATGATGTAAGATTTTTTTGTTCATTTTTTCCCTGCTTTAGTTGAAAGGAAATAAATCACAGAGGGAACAGAGGTATAACAAGTGCACATCTGTCCAGTTGAGACCCACAGACACTTATTAACCTACAGTAATCTCTCCACTTACTCGCATTGTTTTGCCGTCTCTCTTCTTGCCCACTTTATAAATTCACGTGCATACAGCTGCTGAGCTGTGCACGGAGACAGGTGGCATCCATTGAAGCAATGTGAAAATGTATGACGGCTATCAAAACAAGACGAACAGGTCACTTTCCTCCCCAGCGCCTACATGCCTGCGTGTATGTGCGCACATACGAGCACATATGTTTGTTCCAACATGGCAGCCCTCTCTGGGTGCAATGGGAAATCTTAGCAGGGCTTAAAGCCCAGCTGCCATGGCAACATAATGAGATGCTAATTGAATGGAGGCCTGTATGGTTGGCCCCTCTGCTCATCCCCCCGCTCAGATAGGCTAGGGCCAAAGCTAATGCTAATAGAACTCACTCAATAGAAGCTTTTCTGTGGCAGCATCGCACCCCCCTCTACTCCCTCCCACCTCCTCCTCCTTCGTGCTCTATAAATTAACCTCCCCATGCAAGTGCACGGACACACGCACTCACACACATCCGCTTGAATGTCTTCCAAAGAGTGTGTCAGCCCCGGCATTGTGTGGCAAGGCAACTTAATTGGTTTAACCTTAAATCTTTGGCATGCCTTTCTATTTCGATTCAGCTCTTTGCATTGTGTAGGGGACATTCAGCGGCTTTATATCTCATGAGCGTAAGAAGCTAACTAAGGAATTATAGAAAATACAGTACGTTAACTTTGCCTGAACCTGTGCAGGATGGGTGAAAGTTGCTCCCCATGCTACCTCTGCATTGTGAGACAAAGTGCTACAAGCGTTAGAGGATCTGAGGTGAGAGAAACAACCACGGACTGATTCCATTAAAGCGAGGAGTGAATTAGAAGTTTGCTCATAGCTCACAGCACTTTACCTAGCAGGGATGAAAAGCATTAATGAAAAGCTGTGAGTGCCGTTTGTATGATGGAATGGGGGCTTTGAAACATATGGCACATCTGCAGAGACGTAATACCGTGAATAATCTTATAAGTTATGAAGAGGCTGCAAATATATGGACATATGGAGAACCAGAGAAACACCCAAATGTGGAAAAGGTAACAGAGAACCTTTCCTAGATCCCATCCTGTGTGCAGCTATGGTGACAAACCAACCCGAGACTTGCACAAACATCTCAGCGTCTCCGTGTTTGCTTCACGCTGCCATTTGTTGCTGCATTCAGCCGACATTACAACAATGCGCACATGTATTTGTGTACAGCGACTGTGTTCTTGTGTGGCTACAAGGCTGGCCACCTGGAGCAAAGTGATCCCCGGTGTTCTTGTGGAAACAATGAAAGGTGACAATGTGACGGTGGCAGGAAGCGCAGAGAGGCGACCTCTTTGGGGGGTCACTGGTCACAGAGGTCATATAAAGTGGAAGGCAGAAGCTCACATGGCAGGAAAGTAGAAAATCAGTCAGGCAGAACACAGACAAGCCAAAAAATGACACATTTTTGAAGGCGCTTAAAACTGTGAGTGCATTTTACGCCCACGGTCTACTTTGTTCGACAGTTCCATGAGGGCTGCAGCCATAAATGGCAAATATGCTGGCGAGGTGCTTTAGTTTTCCAACATGGTGCTGTTGTTCTGAACAGATTCTTCACATGGCACAGCTTACAAATCCATCTGATTATTGCATAAGCTGGGTTTCGCAGTAGCACAGCTGCCTCGAAGTGTACAAGTTCCCTGCTGGAGCCAATAATCAACTATTTGTATCTCATGTCTGTGCACATGTATGCTTTCATCAAGACCCATTTACCTCTGCTGATAAGCTCGCTGCAACAATACCCACTAATCAATCACATTTCAAAACAGGAAGACCCCGGCTCGAACCCTTCGGCCTACTGAGAGAACTCTGTCATCACCACTCGCATACCAGGCATTATAGGAGCTTTGCCCAGGTTTTGCCAACAAAGTCACAGGCAGACACATAGACAGAGGAGTGGCAAGGCCCCTGTATGACATCTGGGTAGTCTCTGCTGGCTGCTATTGTCCTGTAGAGAGGTGGGTCGATATATAATTTAGGGGCTTTTGAGGTCCATGGGACATATCTTGCATACATTTTTATGAAAAGTAAAAAAAAAAAAAAAGTTGTTCAAGTTCATTATGATCATGTCTTTACAAATTCCACAATTATCTATTATGAAAACAATCACTTATTCATAAAAAAATAACTGGATATCACTAAAATGTCAACTAAATAACCATCCAAATTTAATAACAACCACCTTCTAATTAGCTAAACAACAACAAAATGAGTTTATTCAAAAACTGCTTTGATTGTGTTCTTTTTGTTAAGTTGAGAAAATCATGATGGATATTTCATTTTTTGGCAATATATCAAATTTTATATGGAAAATAACAAATTGTATCTGTGTCCGAGACATCACTTTCAACGAAGTTCTTCTCAAGGAAGTGTGTTAATTCCAGATCACATGACCTGCTCTACATGATGTCATTTCCTCCTGAAGAAAAGACTGGAAAGACTCCAAAGTATGCTCTTTCTCCTCTTTCTTAGTTATTTAATATAAAGTAGTGTGTGAGTCAATTGTGGATTTATAGCACGTCAACAGTGCTACTACAATATCTTTACAAATAACTTTCAATTTTGCTCAATTGTATGTATAATATTTAGAAGAATCTTTCTCTAAAAATGCCATGTGGTGTTTGGTTATAGGTGGTCATGTTGATTTCAGGCCCCAAAAACAGCAAAAATGTCAACTATGATACCTGTCAATCACATTACAAAAAATCCCGCAAGTATATATTGACCCGGGTGATGACGGGTATCCGTGTCCGGATGTGCGAATGTGGATTTTGTGGGTGCTGTGAGGAATGTGACTGAGGACGAAAGTTTGTCTGCATATGATAAATCATTCGACCTGGAACCCATTCAATGCAGTGCAAAGTGGACAATAGGCAACACAACTGAGAAGACTGAAAAGGACAGAGTACAAAAAAAGAGGGTTGTAAGGGGTTGAATGTGGGAAACAAGGTTCTTTATATCTAACTTCCACACCAGAAACAGAGCTTGGGATTTGATAGGAAGAAAGAAAATGAGGTAGAATATAAAGCGCTTTCATTAGAGATTAACTGAATCCTCAAGGTGAGACAAAGTCTGAATGTTTAAGAGAAACGGGGATCTGAGAGAAAACATATGGGGCACAAAATACAGAAAGAAACCAGACTGACAGACGAAGCATATCGTACAGTAAGGGGCCTCTCTCTCTCGAACAGCAGAGAGACGTCATTCGAAAATTTGCCATCTGGTTCCCATCACCCTCAGCATTTGTCTGTGCAACATATACTGTACAGCCCTGGGAAAAGAGATCATGTCTGTGGTATGCACTTCCTCTGTTGCACGTGGTCATCACGTGAACATGACAATGCGACTGGGGGGGTCACATAGGGGTGACAGTCAGAAATAAACACAAAATTTAAGGAGAATAAACATAAAAGTGATCTTTTAGCCTTCGGTACTGGAAAAAAGTGTTGGAGTAGGACTCTCAATTCCTCATTTAATCTCTTCTTTAACTGTGATAAGGATATTTTTTTTTTCCATTTTACCAAGTACTGTAGGTGGTTCTGCATCGAAACCTTTATTAGTCATCTTGTCATGTGGAAACATTATAATATATTCCTGAACTTTGGTCTCGCTCAGCAGAGAGCAAACAAACGTGCCTGTAAAGAGGCCAAACGTGTGCAACTCACATGAATTTTATTCTGTTTGACAGTCGGGCATTTAGACAGCTGTTTGGCTGACCGATTTGGATTGCTGTAAATGCGTGTAACATTGTATAACTGTGATCTCATATCAGGGCAACAGTGGAAAAAAAAATCCAAGCACTAAAAACACAGCGGTGTGCAAAAAAAAAAAAAACGTACACACACACATGCGTTTGGGTTACAGGAACCAGTGAAAAGGAACCCCACCCACGCCCGGTTCCATCCTGCTCTTTCGTTCATGCTCTTTCGCTGTAATCTTTTGGCCATCGCCTCGCTCGGTCTTCCCCCCTTTTACCCCTGGCAGGACACAAAGGCAGGAAGGAAGCACAGACGGGCCCGAGAACAGAGAAGGGCTGCTGAGCTGAGCAGGTCAGCCGAAAGGAAGCCGACACCGGGTTTCCTTTAGGCACAGCGGGGATGTGAGCAACGGAGCTTAGAAGACCAACTACGTCATACTTGTGATGTCTATGAATGCAGGCTGCTGACTTACTTCACACTCTCCTTAAAAAAGTAATGTTTTCTCAACTTAATCATATTTTTTTGCTTTACGAATGTACACAAAGGATGCATGATCTGCTAGAAAAGAAGGAAAACGTGTTACATAGCGACTACCGTTTTGGATGACACTACTAGAAGACATATGAGTGGCATTTCATCGAACTCTTGAAAGACAAAAGCTCTCTGCGTAGTGAGACCGAAGTTGATTACAGTGCAACCGCAAATTACATGGTAATCTGACACACTGCTGTATGATTTTTTAATGAAATGCATGTTATTATCACTACTGAAGCTTTGAGTTGATAGCATATTAGACATTTTTGACGAAAATCCCTTCCTACGCCGATGAAGCACTCTTCATTTACCGTTACAGTATGCTGGAACTGACTTGTACAAGTCTGCCTGTCTGAGTGAATCAGTGTTTTCATGTGTGAAAAGTACAACTACAACTGTGGTCAGAAGCAGCTGCAATGCTCAGTCGCACAACAGCGCACATACACAAGGGTTTCCCACCTGAGGAGACGGCCTTTTGCGCCCTAAGGGCAAGGTCAGTTATCATTTGTACAAGCTCTCAAACAACATATCTATCATTCACGTGAGCTGCGTGCGGAGGTTTGGGTATTTCTAATTGCCTCTCTCCATCTTCAGCTGTGGACATAAAGAAAGCCAAAGTGTGATCCATGATTTTGTCTGCGGGCATGTACTGGTTGATGTGATCCAGAGACACGCTGCACTGCACATTGTTTGGACATGCAACAGACACACATATTGAAACCCAAGTAGGGGAGGAAAAAAACATACTTTCTGTCTGTTTCAGGAGTGGACACCTCACTGCTGAATCCTAAAGATTCCTGGGGAAAGAAAAAGGAGACAGATGTCAGATTGATAAGTGAAGCTTGTGTAAAACTGACATGGTGAAGATACAAGTGTTACTTCAGTGCAGTTTCAACTGTTTCATGCAGGTTATGTCTCTGCCTACCTGGATCTCATTACGGAGCTGTAGAGAGGTGCTGCTTGGATCCTGTTTCTCCTGAAAAAAGAGGCAAGAGAGAGAAAAGTGTCAAGTGTCAACATCTAAGATGAATCAGTTAATATTACCGGGGCATCTGAACTTCAAGAACAAAACTGACAAGAACAGAAAGGCAAAATAAGAAGTAAAAGGACAGTTGACTACAGAAACACTGCAGGGACAGTTTGACAACTCCCTCATGTGGGAAAGACGTCCTCCAGTCAGGTTCAGTCACACCTTCAGATTAGTGAAAACAAACACAAGCACGTGTGTGTGCACACTGTCGACCCACCCATTAACAGGCCAAGACTCGCTTCAGGCACACAAACTTGCAGTACTTGTTTAGGGACACCTGATAGCCAAGTGGTTCGGCTGCATGCTATATGGCTGCCAACGCTGGGAGAAGTGGACTCCAGGTTCGATTTCCAGCCAGGGATTATTTGCTGCATGTCATTCTCCTGCTCTTTCTTTGTCTTTCTATCAAAAAAAAGGCATAAAAATGTCGACTTCCTGTATGCTTTAATAAAATCAGACTAAATACCCCTGAGCAGTTGGCCGCCCTAGCATAACAAGACATGATAAAAGCACCTACGTAACGGTCTCTCTGAATTCCACAGTGTGATGACAGTGACGTCAGTGTGAACCTCCCTCTACTCAAGGCAAACACCTGCCAGTTTGCCTCACAGCATTAGAACACGACATACCATAATGGACTAGCACTGGCAGCACACATGGGGAAAAAAGGCATATATGAAAACCCGATACCCAGACTTGGCTGAGCTTTGGCCACAAAGAAGCCGCACAAAAACAGTATGAACTGGCACAGTTTTTAACCTCTCTGCACAAATGCTGCTGAGCTCCTATAGCCCACGATGTCGGTCGTTTTCACTACAGGGCTCATTGCTCGTACAAATGTCCGAAGCAGGTGTACATATCCAAATACACATGCATCCCAAATCAAAGGATTCCACAGACAGACATGGAGACAATCACAGCAAGTCTGCAACTTAGATTTGAACTCGCAGCATGTAATATTTAACGGGAACAAACAGCCTTGAGGGGTCGGCTGACTGTGCGTTTTTTTGGTGGTGTGTTTTTGAATTGTCAAGGACGAGAAAACCTGAAACTCCCTGAACCCACATAGTGCATAGTTTTACCACTTTTCCTGTTAACTTTTAGGGAGCACAATCGCAGACGGGATCAGCAGTTTCCTTCAGGGTAGTGACACGATTTTAAGCCAGACATCTGAGCTTAACATCTTGGGCATGCTCCTGCTCACTGCACAATGAAAAACATGCATTTTTTTCTCTACGTGTGCTATCAACTCCATCTGACATGAACCGGAGGGTAATCAAGGATAACCCAAATCCCACATTATTTGTCTCGATTATTGTTCACTACCACAAGGAGGCAAAGTCAGAATATGTAAACCGTGACTTCAAAAACATTTGTGGAAAACAAATGTACAGAGTGTTTCTCAGAACCAAAATCAGGCAATATAAAAACATTAGAAGCAGAGAAATTACACTAAGTATCGTGGGACATTAAAACAAACATTAAAAGCTGTTTTCAGAGATGACTTTTGGGTAGTTTTTGAAAATAATGCATATGTATGCCAGGCTTGGGAGTATGCAAATGATATAAGAGATGGGAATAAAGTTGTAGAAAGTGTCAGACAGATGGTTTAGTTTAGTGCAATGACGTCTTTGGTTTCCTATATTTTGGTGCTGCGCTTTTGGTGAGATTCATCTGGTTCCAAACAGAAACATGACCAAAGACAAGTTCCTGCTTCCACTTTCTGTCTGTTATTATTTTACCAGTATATGACTATGAATTTCAGTCAACATGTCATGCCATGATGCAGATGCTGGTAACACACTCCTACTTTTGTAATGTGCAAAAATCCTGTCAATTCAACTATGATGTCAAAGGTTTCAAGGAAGTGTTCGTAACACAAACTCCAATTAATCCTATTCTTGGTTTCTTGCTGTGGCTTTTGTGAACTTTCTACAAAATCTGCACTGATCTAGCATCAGGATAAAGCTAAAGTTTACCAACTTGACAGCTCAGGTGGCATTTCACCTGGTTATCTCACAGCAGGGTCAATATGCTCGGATAATGCAGTTGTCATCAGTAAAGTAGGATAGTTTAGTGGAAGAAGTTTAAAGGCCTCTAGGTGGTTGAATTTCAAAAAAACAAGGCAGCGGCTCTTTGTGCTGCTGCCACTAAGAAATGACAAATGGAATCCAGGGTTTCCCCAAATAAATGGAGAGCAGGAATAGGAAATGAGTTGCTTTTGAGAAATATGCATCGTCCAATATCTCCACACCCAGATATTAGATTGCAGGATAACAGTAACAGGAAGCTCAATGAGGAGGGCTTCCTCCACTTAGTGTGTCATGCTGCCAAATCAGGGTGACCTTTAGTTTAACCTTTTTTCTTCTTTAAATGGTCTTTATAGGAAGGGAGTGCAATTGTTCCACGCTGTCACCTTCTACGCATGAGTAAGTGATTTAGTCAGAAGTGACATAACCAGCTTTAAGAGCTCTTTAAGAGCCTGGTGCCTGTGAGTCAAATGAGTAGAGGACCTAAACTGGGGGAGGTGGCTGAAAGCATCTAAATTAGCCTGAACCCTACACTTATCACAACAGCAGTCAGCTGAGGGCAGACTGTAAAGATGTGAGCGAGACAGTCTGGCTAGGCTCATCTGCAACATTCATTTTAGCACAGCAAGTCCTACTGGCCATTTGTCTGTTTATCTGCTACTGTGATCAAGCGGACAGAGGCATGTTTTCTTCATGAGTGAAGTAAATCAAGCAAAGTCGGAAGAGCCTTTAAAAAATGTGTCCATCCCAGGGAATATGGCGATTCCCATAAGTTAGAGAGCAGGTACCAGTCTGAGGTCATAATAACTTCTGCTTTAACTTGCCAGGCAAATCTCGGGAAGGATTGTTTGCCTACATACAAAGGTAGAGCTTACATGAAGCATAGAAACAACACATCCATCCCTTAAACAAGCACAGCTTTGGCAGTTCTGTTTAAACATTGTATTGTGCAGAACATCGTGCACTCACAATGTGCTCTGCACGCGTACAATCCCAAATACTTTCACAAAAGCAGCGACAGACTGGTTTTGCAATCAGATCCTCTTTGATGGCTTCCCCGGATTGCAGCATATGAAGAGATATGCCAGGCTCACCGGTGGTAAAGGCACTCTGCCAAGAAGTTGTAAAAACTATTTTAAAACACATTGTCGCCCTGCTGCCTAACAAACATGCCACACATGGATACGCACAAAAATACACAGCCAGACCGAGACCCTGACACCGCCGCACACTGTACGTGCGACCACAGACATAAACCCAGACTGAAGAGCACCTACACACATCTCGCCTCCACTTCCACAGACAGAAGCCCCTAAAAGACACAAAGCAGCTCTCTGTTCCTCCTACTCATCTTCAGCTTCCCTTTATGCGGTCTCTGACATGGAGGGAGCGACTGAGATGAGGAGAAGATCAGTGAAAAGCAAACAAAACCTAACATCCTTTTCACTTTTCAATGCAGATCAGAGATTCATTTGTCACAGCGTGTGATGTGAATTAAAAATAATGTAAAGGCTTCCAAAAAGGTGCTCTCGCATTTCTTTCAGACGCGGGCTTTGCTGGTAGAGAAGCATAAAAAGAATGGTGAAGAAGTCGCCAGTTCGACTGAGACAGTTTTTGAAAGAGAATACCAAATCAATATGTTTCTGAGTGGGGGTGTCTATGAGTGTGTGAAGCTTGGATCTCGCAGCCCACTCCCAGAGGGGCCGTGCTATCCTTTACATGAACTTAGCAGCTCGAGATACTGCCCTACTTACCCAAAACTGGCATGTATGCGTGCGAATGTGCTTGCGTTTTGCCTCCAGATGTCCACAGGGGTTGTTTGTGCACAGTTCACCCTGTGCTTGTGTGTGTGTGTGTGTGTGTGTGTGTGTGTGTGTGTGTGTGTGTGTGTGTGTGTGTGTGTGTGCATGCAAGTGTGATGCAAATCCAAGACTCTTGATTGCTTAAGCGTGACTGAATTGAGTTAAAATAAAAAGAGAGAAGAAGAAGAACTCCCACTAATGAGGATCACGATGTCTGCAGGGACTGGCAAACTCGCCTCTGAATTGACTAAATCCTAACACACACACAGTTCTGAAGAGTTGCCATAATTCCACACAACACATTCCTTTCCATCATTAACCCAGAACCTACAGCTAGATTCTGCTTTGCTGCAGCAGCACCAGATTCCGTTAACGAAAGGGAAAAAGGGCAGAAATACAGCGTCGAACAGCCGACGTTTATTCTAAACAAGACTGCGAAGCCCACCAAAGTCTTCCCCGCCACAGTCAAGTTGCTGCCAACCTCACAGGCAGAAGAAGTGGGCGGATATGCAGCGCAAAGGAGAGACACCAGGTGGCTCAGTGGAGGTACGCCAACTGGCATGGCTGGCTGGGTGAATCTGGGTGGGCGAGTTTGAGGTTGCTAGGTAGGCATGTGGAGGGACAGGCACCTAACTGGAAAGCCGGGTGCGGGCCTAAAAAAAGACGCTAGCAGCAGGACCAGTATGGCACGATACAGGCCTGCAGAACCGGCTCATTTGGAAGCTTCACGAAAGTATGAGATGGTATTTAAATCTCGGACACAAAAGCAGGAAATTGATGCTCATAATGGCCACTATAAACCCAAGTCTGCCGTGCTACCTCTGAACTGCTGCGTGCCTGCATGCATTTCCAAACAGAAAACCATCAACGCACTCCTCCATCCTCTTCCTTTCAAGGATCCTTGAGAGTGTGTGTGTATAAATGCGTACTTGCAGCACAGGCCGGCATATTTTTCCAGTGTGGAGCATTCCTAAGCCTTGAGGATCATCATTGTTTTGGTATTTCAAGACAAATACCAGAGTTATTACAAATTCCAATGACAGCGCCGCGATCCCAACACTGACAAATAAATCATAAAGTAAAATTATAAATATACCACTTGCCGTCCGCAGGGGTTATGCCAATAAAGGAGCCACGCCAAGTTCTTTTGAAAGTAATCTTACAGCAACAATGGCGCTGTTTGAGCCTGTTGACTTTCTACGTTTCCAGGCGAGAAAGCTGGAGGTAGAGAGGACAAGTAAGCAGAGGAATTCTTTCTTTCTTTTGCTCTGTAGTTCTAACCCAGCTGAACTGACCCACTTAGACAAATGAACTTCACGCAGGCATTAAAGCATTAACCACACTGTTCCTCACCTCATGGCAAAAACCAAACAGTCTTGACCTCCAACTGTCAACTTGCTCAGCTAGAAAACAATTACAACGCGGTCCTGAGGCTAACACATCAATGTGACACCAGCAGAGGTGTTTGTTGTGTTAAAAATGTCTCAATTATGAAGTCAACTGTGAGACCAACAAGTGGAGGATTTTCTGCTAAAGCATCAAAGGGTTTCATCTGAGAGGCTTCGCTGTTTATTCACAACTTGAAATTAGCCTCAAAAGAAATTACCACAGATGCTGCTGCAATGTCTCATTATGGTTTACAGCATGTACAAATGTGTTAAAAGGTTTGCCCCACAACCACACATTCCAAGATCTTGATTTATATCTAATCTATCACCGTGGTTAGGAAGAAATGATAATATCTTGTTTGATGGTTGTCTCCATGCCTCCACATGATTATTCTCCCCAACAGCCAGTCACTGCATGTCGGAGGGATCCCTCCTCGAGCGTATACATCCATGTTTTGGCATGTTTTCACCTTCAGTAGGTCACACTGACACTGAGCACAGCAGCTCTGTTGATGCTTGCAGGCATAATATAAAAGAATTAGTCCAATTATCTTGGCATGGAAGAAAATATGGCAGCCAAATGTGACAAAAAAACTAAATGCAGATCTAATGAAGAGTTTTACCTCACTTTAAATTAAAATTTTGCGCAATACAACCTCATGTGCAAATGAACATTATAGTCTTTACTTTAATAAACTCCTCTCTGTTGATGAGTTAAAAACATTTCTATTCGCTTTCTAAACTTTGAAAAAGTGAATATTTGGGGAAAGTAACACATGAATACCAGACAGGACAGAAACTTCACTTGACATATTAAAAACATATGGCCCAATGTCAAAAAGGAAATCTCCGAAGAAACTTTCTGATAAGATAAGAGCTGAAAAGGCCAATGAAACTGAACAAAAAAGATGATAAACTCAGTTATTCAAAACATGTAGATAGCAATCATACAAAACATAGAGGCCTGAAAAGAGAACAGATCGAAATTCACAGCTCTGTGCATATAAGAATCAGCCGTACGCAAATTATCTACAATTTGTGGTTTTGGTTAAGTATTGCAGATATAGCAAATGCATGAAAACATCACATAAATGTCACTTGGATTGCAGCTGAATCCCAGGAAAAAAGTTGCACTTTACCATTTTACTGACCTTTCACTGACCTGTGACTTACAACAACCCTTTTTATTTAAGTTGCTGTACACTGTTTCAGTACTTCCTGTCACTTCCAGCAATAATCCTCATGCATGCCTACGGGAGCCATCCATACTGTGTTCCATAAGAGCCCTGGGAAGCCTCTAATCCATATCCCCGTTCCCAAAGGGGATGTTTGTTTAACCCTTTGTAGCCTGGCAACTCATAAAACTAACAGTCAGATGTACAGAAACAACAGAGCGGAGACTGAGCAGGAAGTAGGTGCATCGATAGTCATCTCAGAGAGAGCCTCTATCATCAGCTCCGAATAGAGAGAGCCTCCATGTTTTACCACATCAGAGACAGCTATCACTGCATTAACTGAGATGCCGCCTCATAAGCTCGATGATGCACCATATCAGTGAACATAAATGCTACATTTCTCAAGAAAAAGTTGAAGAAAAACCAAAAAGGAAACCAAACAGTTCCAGGCATAAAGAAAGTTAGCCTGGGAGTTCACTTGAGAACATTTTGGAGAACAGAAACCTAAATAAGAGAGCTTCTTCTTTTTGGTGGTGACTTCAGCTGGACTACAGACATTGGGGCTTTCTTGTGGGAATTTTCCAAAAACAAATCAATAAAAATTATGCTCAGCAGAAAACATGAGAACTTTGAGTAAGGCAGTCATAGTACCTTAAACTTTGGACTTCTATCTTGACTTCCGCCTTCCATTGTAATTGGAGAGTGAAAACCAAGAAAGTTCAATGCTTAAGCGACCTTTGCCCTCAAAGTTGCCAGTCTACTGATCAGAGTTTGTGTATCATAAGGATTCAGTATTAGAGATGTAAAAAGATTTATGTTACCCGTCATAAAAACAGAACTGACCAAGAAATCTGCTGTAGAGACAAAAAGAAAGACAATCACTGACGACACGGTCTTAAGGTGATTACTTTATCACCCTCCTGTACCCATCCAGGTCTTTCCCTAAATGTTGTGTCCTTCAAGAGTGCCATTTAAGAAATGACTCTCCATTAACAGGACTCTCGAACATCATGACCTTCTCAGACCATCTGCTATTGGTCCTGCAGGAATAGGCTGCATGGAGCTGGCTAGCAGCCACCGCTTTCTGGAAGCACTTCACAAGATATAGAACAGTCATTCATGGCTCTTTCTAACTGGGTGTCCACTTCGCTGTCTGCAAGTCTCTTGTGTTCTGTCTCTCTTCATGTTTTGTGCATTACCTTCACAATGCCTCCTCACAACACTGTCTAGGAGGACGAGTTTTGTCTTATCCTCGAAAGCTGGGTAGAGAAAAGCCTGCTCCAGACTTGAACAAAACTAATTTTAGAAAATGACTGTACCGAAATGTAAGGTAGAGTTCAATCCATACTGTGTGGGTTGATAATGCACTTTTGAGAGCTCTCAATAAGGTGTTGTCTGACCTATATTCCTTCCTTCAAGTATTTTTCTTCTCTTCCCCTATATTTCGCTGCCAAACTTTGCTGTGTGGCTGGACAGCTGCAGGCTCTCACATTCTCCTCTCCCTCTCCCTTCTTCTTCTTCCTCTATTCACATCCTTGTCCTAGGCTTCAGGCTCAGCTCCCAGTCAGCTCTTTTTCTCTCTTCTTCTACACCATGCCGCTAAAAAATCTGCCCCGATGAGACCTTCTCGAAAAGGTAAGGGAAAAGTCGCCTGATGAAAAAAGATAGATGAAAGTCTGCAGCCACACAGAGAGAGCACTTAACCTATGATCACATGCAATATGTGTCTGCATATCCCAAGCTATGATCTTCTTTGCTTTCCAGTTCCTCTCCTGAAAGCTGTGAGAACAGGATGTCTGAAGTCATTAAAAAGGAAGAGCACAATAAATCAGCCATTCATCCAAGCCACACCTGTCAACCCAACCAAAACCACATGGCTGCTTTCAAGCAGAAGAGGCCTCCTAATAAAATGGAAACATGTAACAACAGAGAAATCTATGAGGAGAGTAAAACTGGATGAGGGCTAAAATGGGAAAAGCTGAAGCTGCAAAAAATGGCGATGAATTATTATTTTGCCAGGCAGCACTGTCATAAATGTGACACTCAACTACCCTAATGTTATTTATGTTGGATATTTTACCTTCTAGGCTGTAGGGCAGCAGCTATGTGAAGTAAAAGAAACGTGAACTTATTGCCTTTTTTATTTGCCAAAGTGACATTTTCTAAGAGTTCAAATCTATCCAGTCATGGGGAATTATGAAGCTAGCAATAAGACTGTACAGCTGCTCTTGCATGCATGTGGACCTACTCGGTTGTGTGTTGCAGAAAGCTAAGTCCTCTGTAGCAGCACCAGCAGCATTCCACCATACGTTTGCTTGCAGCTTGGCAACCAAAAGGGGTTCCCCACTACCCTACATCCTTGTGAAAAAGACCCGAAACTCCCCCCTTTAGACATCCAGAACACCACCGCATTCAAATCCAGAAAAGACACACTGCCTTTGCGGAAAGTCTTACACATTGGCACACATTCAGCTTCTTTCTGTCACTGTTTTTCCTTGTTGGGTTGTTGGCCAAGGTTGAGCAACTTAACCCAATAAAGCTGTGAGACTGTTCTAAAAGAGTTGGATTTACTGTCAATTGAAAAAAAAAAATGGATCGGAAACGAATTTGAAGGCACGCAAGTCGAGGACAGTGATAGTTGTTTTAGTTAAAATCACATCCCTGAAGCAGTGTTTTGGTGAGTGCAGAGGCAGTTATTTACCATGTCAAGCTCCTGGGAGACTCGCCGTTTGCGAAGCTCCTCCATGCGATCACTGACGTCACTGAAGCAGGTGTTATAGTACTCAGAGTACTCCTGGGCAAGGTCATCTATGTTGCCCAGAGAACCATCCTGAAGCAGAAAAGAGAGGGCAGTTTAGCAAGGTGGAAGCTAACATACTGTGAAATGAAAGTGCAGAAGAAGAAACGGCATCGTTGCAAAACTCAATTTCCACAATTTATGAGTCAATGTTTTTTCATAATACACTGGAAAAGAAAAGCCCAAGACATGCTTAGGTCTACTTACAAAAACAATAAATTCCCTTTCTGAGTCAATCGCTCCTTCTTGGGCACAAACATGCAATCATTTACTTCCACTTTACAGCATCCCACCAACGCATGACGCAAGGAAAAAGTCTAATCTAGTTAATGCAGTGTATGAAATGGACATCCCCTCCCATCCTCACCATTTATTCCAAGCACAGCTATGTGAAACCAGCATTCTATACACTTAGAATTAGCAACATATACAAAACATCTGCTAAACTGATAGCCACATATTTTGGTAGACTTGGCATTTCTTGGAAATCACAGGAATAGAAACATAACCAGCCACAATTTACCTACACAGATTTAATCAATTTAATATTTTGTTGGTTTAACAGTTGATGTGTACTATTTCTTCTTCTATTTCTACTTTCGCACTACTTTCATGATGTGAACACTGTTTTTCTGGGCTATACAACCAATGTCAAAGCTTCAACCAGTGCAAAATGAGAAAAAAAATGTTTAGGAGAAGCACGTTGTTGCCATTCACCATTCTGCTGACACACCCCACACAAACAGACCAGCCTATAAATACCTCCCCAGTAAAAATGGCTGTCTGTATTCAGTATTAGGGCCATTTATTCCCTCTTATCAGCTCCCATTCAGTGTCTCTGGCAAGCCCCTGGTTTGTTCCTGGGTTTTGTCTCCATCGCGGCTCATATCAAGGATGCCCTTTTAGCTCCTCAGACATTTACCAAACTCCAAACCAAACACGCTTTTCCGGCTGGCTGTAGTTTAGATCAGCGCAGTTCCTGCCTTTGTGCGGAAGACGTGTTTGGGATTGAGGGAGGAAGCTTTGCTCCAAACAGTAAAGACCTTACCTAACAGAAAACAGAATCCTTAGAGAAATGGAACTTGGAATTCATGAAAATTTACTGAATTCCATCTGTCAGCATAAGTAGCCTGTATCATGAATCAAGTTTATGGAATTCGTTGGAATCAGTTGCTTTTACATAATGCCCTTATCCAGCTAACTAGAAACACTAAACACATACTTTGCTCCTTCAAATGAGATTTTTGCAGGACATAAAGCGATCGTTTCTGCTGCAATGTGGGAGAGAAGACCAACTACCATCTCTGGTCTTGGTGAAAATGTAGGCCATTCTGCCGGTGATGGCCGACTGCTGAATATTCATCAGTGTTGATCTAATCTGTGCCAGGCAGACAGCTAGCATTGAGTCACTGTGCAGGGTCCGAACAGTCTCTCTCTCAGTCTTTCTCAACCGGACTCCCTATCTGGGTGCCAGGCCACAAATGAATGGATCACTGTGAGTGTCAGTAAGAGCGCCACACACAAACACACACTCGGGGGCATAGGGCCTTCTTCAGAGATGGCTGTCTAGTCAGTGAGAGCACACATTAGCATGCACACACATGCACGCAAGGGGATTTCAAAAACATCACACCAAAACAAACTGAGGCGAGCCAATCATAAAACGTCGCAGCTCGGAGGACGAGTTATGCAACGCTGGTTTATTAATTAGGTGATGAGTGAGACGTGACTGAAGAACACACGTGTTTTGTCTCAAAAGTGGAGTTTGGCTGGTTGTTATCTGTCCTCCCACCCCTCTTTACTTGAGAAATCCTGTTCTGGCCAGACATATGGTTTGAGATGACTGAGAATCCCAGAGGAACACTCCCCGAGCAGACACATGCTCTCCCCTTCATTCCTCACATCGACTGAAAGCACGCTCTCATTACAGAAATGTTTTAATCACCAACCACATACCAAGCCTGTGTAAATCAATCCGCCGCATCCAAAATGACAAGAAACCTGTTCTCAGATTACACAAACCCCTGAGTGATTGGAGGCTACAGCAAGTGCAAACAGTGATGGATTATTTGAGGTGCAGTAGAAGATATGGTTTATTAAGTTTCGCCATTCTTCTGCCCAGCAGGCTCCTCAGCTGCGGACAGGTAACGCCGCATGTGTTTCGCGGTTCTCAAACACACTGTGACAGAACATGTCCACGTGTGCGCAAACATTCATGTGTGTGCGTGGATAGCTGGGATTCCTCCAATTCTCCAGCGGGATTAGCTCATGGGCCTTAAGCACAGCTGACCCTCTCACCCCACCTCCACCAGCACCTTGTAAAAGTGACACTTCGCATGCTTGGTTATCCGTGTCCTCTCCGCTGCAAGTGAGCACGTGAAAGAAAAAAAGCACCTTTAGGTGAATCGGAGCGGGCGAGGCAGCGAGTTAAGAAAGGTAAACCAACTGTTTTCTCAAGATGTGTGTCAGCACATGAACAAGTGTTTTATAAAGATTCTGTCATCGTGGGAGTGAAAGGTGGAAGAGCTGACGCATCCAGTTCAGAAATCGGGCAGAGTTTGTGGGTTATGGACTAGAACAGCTGTGGAGTGAGAGAAGAATAAAACATCTGGAGTGTGGGAACAAAAAACCTTCATGTTTAAGAGATTCTATGGATGAGTGTTAAACTCCCCATAACTTATCTAACCTAGAAGAGTGTGTGTGGGAGAAAATCAAACAAATCCCTCCAAAAATATCCCTATAAAACTGCTTTACAAATGAATTATACTGAAGTTTAAAAACAACTTGTTTCATCCATGTTTGAAATAGAAACTAATGCTGATGTAGGTGATGTAACAGCTACTCCACCCTGTATGTGAGGGAGGCCAACTCCCCATTTTGACTTGAACAATAGCAACAATAGCTTAGCAAGAAAACAACACCCATTTGAGTACGTGCGATTGACTGTGTGTATTCGCAGTGAACAGCGTGCATGGGTCATTTGTGTCAGCTCCATCAAGATGGCTACTCCCAGTCTGCATTCGGAAATATGTCACATGCAACTGCACAAAGTTGTTACATGTAACTTCTGTTCCAACAACTCAAAACAGAAAACATTCATATAAATGTGTACTGATGCAGAAGATACTGTGTAAAAGTAACCACTGTGAGTTAGCGGCCACCACGTTGCATCCAAACCCTAATTATCAGCATTGCAAAACACTAGATCACTATTTCAGTAATGTGTCATATGACTGCTACTGAAACATTACCGAGTGATTTACACACTATTCATTTCATCATTTCAGAGAATAGAGATGATTAACATCCAAGCCAAACATAAAAAGTATAATCCCTCACATCTCTTCATCCATATAAGCAGCTTTGGAATACAAGCGAATACCTGAGCAAAAAGCTGCACATGTGAGAACGGACGCAGCATTAAGGCCCAGTAGGCTCTGGTCAATTGTGGTCATGGAATTCCTTGCATTCTTACTGACAAAGATGTTTGTCTCTACAGACATTCGGCAAATTAATACAAAGCTGCATCACTTTAATCAAGAGGCAAGGCTTATTATATTTCCATTCTGCTAATTACAGAGCCTGTGTTGTATATTTTTATTTGTCGGCAACAACCACACAAATAGACATCTCGATCAGTTTAACATGCTTCTCCACCCCATTCCATATCACATTAAAACTCCAGCGGCTCTAATAGTTCCACTCACTGAAAGCTTCACTGTTGTTGTATGTACTTTGTGCAATGATTGGCCCTCAGCTGCCTGAATGAAATCTGTGGCCCTTTCATACTAAACACTCAGCATCTGGCAAAATAAATAACATGTGTTCAACATGCTTTGACTTGTTCATTACAGACAAGTCTGTGGGTTAGCATGATTATACACAAATCAGCTATTGCGGTAACATACACAACACAGAGAAGCCACAGACTTCTAACAGACCTTATACAAATCTGTTTTTTTCCACTGAGTTAATCCGTTCATTCAAGGTAACTGTCATAACTGAGGAATAAAAAACAACTCTAGACAGCTAGATTGAGCTAAAAGTAGCATTGAATAGTTATTTTATTTAAATTTAAAGCATCGCCGTGATGTTTTTGCATACCTTTTAATTCTTTAGCGAGTTAATCAAGTAGTTTTAACAGTTCCACTGCAGTGTTTACTTTACATTTCATACAATAAATTGGTAAAAGAGCTGCTCTTTAATATTGAAATGATCGTTTCTTCATGACAAAAATGAAATAATAATATCTGAATGTCAATGTATGCAAGTTTATTTATAAAGCTGCGATTCACAACTTAAGTCACTCCACCAAAGATATCTCTTGTAAAGTTAATAAATTCCACAACCAGCATGAAAAGCACTGATAACTTGGGTTTCCTTGCATGCCCAAGAATCACTGCCAAGACGCCAAGCTTATCTCTCAATCAAGTTGCCCTCGATTTGTGTTTTCCACGTCTTTTTGCAAAGAGTCTCAAGGAATGTGCTTGTTTATGAACTGTAAAGACAGACACGACAAAACAGCTGCAGTTCGTCCTCTTCTACCCTTTGGGCTCACATTCCTTCGTGCATCATACTGGGGCTCAGTTGCACAGGGGTTGAATGCTAGTGTACATGGCAGTAACTATTGTTACAAGGATAGCCTTGTGACTACTCGTTCTCTAGGGGAAAGAACAATGACAGCGGTTTACAATGGAGCCATGCATCTGATGTAATGTTAGAACGTCAGTAGTGTGATCGCTTTCACTTGCTACGTAATCCCAGAACAGGAGTGGCAGGTTGAAATTGCCACCAACTGGCTTGTGCTGTGTTCCATTGTGCTAATGTTTTGTTTAGAAGTCAACCACAAGCTTTAATCATGGATGCGCCACCTTAAACCCAACAAGACTAAAGTGGATCGCCTGCCAAACAGTACAAGCATCATAGCGTCGTACTCCACCCTCCACTCTACCCATCCAGTTCCTCAGGCTCATGCAACAACAAAGATCGACTATGCCACTTATCTTTTCCTGGTCTACTACAGTAGTGCTACAGTAGTAGCACTCAACTGACAACCAAAATGAGGAAATAGACTAGACAAAGAAAGACAAATCAGATGAGATATCTGGAAAAGATACAGGAGGAGGGGTAGATGTAAAGTTCCTTGTGTGTCATGTTTTATCACCCAACAATAGCAAAACTGAAAAAAAAATGTTAAAGGTACTGCAGTGGAGAATTCCACAGAAGACACCGAGCCAGCAGACATCTGACTAAATTCTATGGTATTGGCTTTAGGAGCCACCGCTGGAAGACTGTTGAGGAAGGTAAAGCCAAGGGCCGCGGCTCACTCTTTTCAGGGAGCTTCCTCAGGATATCCGTGGCTTGAGCAGAACAGTGCTTTGCCATCCCAGCAGAGGAAACCTGCCAGATCTCTGTGTGACCTCAATAATGAGCCTGGTCAGGGAGGGGGAGCAAAGGAGAAGTGAGCAGACTGGGCTGGGCAACAACAGAAAAAAAAACTAGGCCATTATAGACCGAGTTGGAACATTATTGGCAAAGATACAAAGTGGCCTATCTAACCAGTGCTTGGCAGGCAAACAGTGAGGCATATGCTGCCACTATGTATGAAGTGTTATGTGGGTGGATGTACATAGGGACCACATCATCTAACGATATGCTTCCCAGACACAATCAATAATCACGTCTCGAGAGCACCACCGGTTCCTTAGGTTTAGAGATGAAGCACCGTCTCCTACATAATCAGTGTTTTCCAAATGGACAAGCTCCCACCCACGCTGTGCAAAACACCACAAAACTCTCTTCAAAAGGAGAGGGAGTCCCTGCAGGCAAGTAAAATATTTCCACAAGGCCTCGGCTAGCGATGACCTCTCGAGCAAAACGCAGGGAAAGTTTCTCGAGAGGAGCAAAGCGGTAGTTATGAGTGATTGTCAGCTGTCCAGGTTAGTGACCAAAACTTGGAGACTGCTAGAAGGCACATGGTAATCTTTGCTTGGTCTCTCTTCTGCAATTTACTGAGAAAAATAGCAGTTATTCTAGTTAAAACTGAATCCCACACACTCAAAAGAACATTGGCAAAATGGGATGTAACCGAGAGGAACTGGAATCTAGATTATCTCAAAGATCTTGACGTCAAAAAAAAAAAATTATGTTGAGGCAGAATTTCCCGCTTAAAGTCAGGCAGTTTATGGGTTTTTTTATGGCTCAATAACATTAAATAAAGAAAGTTAAGATGTGAGGAAAGAACCCTCGTTGCTCCATAAGTGGGCTGAGACTAGGAGCAAAGTCTCATTCAAACATCTGTAAATCCAAGCACTTAGAGCAGTTACAACTCCTGCGCCATACTGTCCTTAACTGCTTTTGACTCTTAATTAGTTCAAGGGCTCGTTACTCGGCTTCAACCACAAATAAATGACTGGCTTTCTTAGGTATTCTTATTAAACACATTCCTCCACACGTATGCTGTGTATGGTTAACTTCAGGGACCGGGGGCCCTCCGAAAAACACTGCAGACCCAAGTAACCTTTGAAGTACAGTGAAAACATTATGAAAACTCGCTTTAAAAGAGCGAACTAACTCTTTGCTGTGGGTTATATGTGAGCCGTCACTTGAATATTAAGAGCAGCTCTCCAGAAACATACAGCAATCAGGAGAAGACAGATCACAGTAAGCAACCAGATCTTTATCAGGACGTCTGTAGAAGTATGCAGGCCTGTTCTCACGTGTGGGGAGTCGAGAACAAACACATTCACAACAGTGAGCTAAGTTGGATCAACAGGACTGGGGCAAACCCAAACGTAAAGGCCATTCCTTTATAGGCTCCCGAGCAAAACAAAAGCCATTGAAAGTCACAGTGCAGTTATATATAGAGGTATAGCAGAGATACGGTCTTCATTGTGCTCAGGATCTCACAATGTGCTCAAAGATAGGAGCAAATTGTTCAGATAAAGTTCACCATACGGGGCGACTTAGTCAAGATTTCACATATGTCTAAACAAACTGGAAATGCAGTCTTGTAAGAAGCTTCAGAAATGCTGTAAAGAAATTAAGCTGTCAAAATCTATTAGGTTTTACATTTTCTGCTTTCATGATCACCAGACGTTCATTTACTTTCACAGAGAAGCAACTAGCTGAAAATTATGCACAATCACGCTTGTTAAACCAGTTAGTCCTGGTGTGAAAAACTGACCCGCTGAACCAGCTAAAGACACTCAACAGCCGGGGAGGCCGCTCGAGTTCCAAACTGTTGCGCGTCTAATATTTCTAGTGTAGTGTTGCAGGGAAAATACGATGGTCACAGCTCATCTAAACCTAAGACTCAAGACATAAACTTGTAAAGTGATACAGCACACGGAGCAACATTCCAACAAAAAGCCGAGGCTGGAGATTTTGAAATAATGCAAGACTTCGCCATGTCTGCTGGCACGAGGAGTAATGATTTTGAAATAACTTTAGAGAGAGCTTCGTAATGTTTATTGGCAGGAAGCTCAGCTACTTAAAACTAATGGTTAGTTAGTCAAAGCTTGGAGAATGCTGATGTCAACAACAAGGAAAAAAAAACTTTTTCACATTCATTTATGCTAAGATATCCTGCTTGTATGTATATTATCAACCTGTGAATACATTTAATAGATGATTCTGATGGTAAAATATTAGAGTTGAGTTTGTTGAGAGCAAAAGAACTTTATGCTCGTGTGTATTTCAGTTTGAGTGGGGAAAAAGAACAACAAAGATGAGCACAGCCTTGTGGACATTTGCCTCCGGAGCAATAAATCTGGATAAATTGCCTGGCTGAGGGCCAGGTCTCCCACCTAGTGTCAGAGGGGCAGGGCAACAGCTCCATCTCCCCCCACACCCACACACACACACACACACAATGCTGCATTTACACACTATTCACATCTTCAGCTCCAGACTAAACCAAATTAACACCTCTGTCTTTACACAGACTGGAAGTGGCTGCTTTGCATTTGGTCAGCAGATCAATCACTTCCCGTAAAGCAGAAGCGCAAGTGTTGCAGAAATCTTAGAATATACAGCATCTCTAAAGCGCTTGCAGACACAAACATGTAAAATATACCAAATCTGGCTGCATCTAGAGGGAGATAACAGATTACAAAGAATACATGATGGTGAATCTGACTTATGATCAATGTGAGCAGAAACACTACTAGAAAACACTCTTTAATGATATTATTTGTATGTAAATTTGCAAAAATGTTGCCTTTCTCCCTCTGAAAGCCAGAATATATCCCTCAGTTTTCAGCTAAAGCATCTTAAAGAATCAACATTGCCTATTTAATTTGATAATATTGTGTCACCTCTGCATCTTTGGCCTTGCATTAAAGCTTTCCTGACCGCCAAAAGGAAACAACACAGTAGGGAAGTAAAACAAACATGGCAGCACACAAAAGCAATCAAAATTCAGTGCACAACCTACCACTCTTCAATTCCACTCCTGTTTGAAGGCCAGCTAATTCATGAGCTCACCAGCAGCAGCCTGCAACCAAACATACCTGAACGTAACACTGCAAGTGTTGCTGGATGTGAACGTGGGGCCTTTTAAGTGTTCTCTGGATGCATGATTTGCATGTACCAACTGGTTGGCCACTCACCCTGCAAATCCGTGTCAACTTTTAGGATTAGAAATCTCAGTTAGTTGTGAGCCTGTGATGTTAGTCTGCGATCACGGCACCCCCTCCAAAACAAACTCACCAGCATCCCCATGACGTCCGTCCACAGTTGGGAGAAACTGTCGGACGCAGCAGCGCTCTCCGCCTGGGGCTCCTCGGAGGGCGCACCGGTCCCCTGCTCACCCTCCATAACGCGAGGAAGCGTTGTTTACAGTCAGACCAGTCTGGCGCAAAAACTCGAATCCAAACTCTCAGGCTGGGACGTGATAGCCAGCAGTGAGCGAGGTGTCGGTGCCAAAAGGCTGATCTACAAAAAGTTGCCCTTGACGCACCGGTGAAACGCTGCAGCATTGCTTGGCACGATTCGAAGTTTGGTGCGTAAATTGCTTCCTGACATGTTTGCGAAAACTCCCAGGACAAGTGGATGCAGATAATTAAACCTTCACCAAAAATGACACGAGAAAGGAAAGAAAAGCGGCCTGTGTTCCACCCACCACCGGTCAATCGGTCTGAAAACTCCCAAGCGGGCTGTTCCTTCGCTGCTCCACAACACCGCACCGCACGGATCCGTGACCGGGCATAAACCAAAGCTCACACCGGGCAAGGTGGGGCTGAGAAAGACGTCGAAGCGGCCTGAAAGTTTCAGAAAACTTGTTGGAATCCCTCGACGAGTGAGAGAAAAGTGCCTAAAGTAGTGCAGCGAGCGCGCACGTTTCCATTAAAACTTTCGAGTGAGCGAACGCCCGAGCAAATCCTCCAAACACTGCGCCTCCCCCCTCTCTTCACCCGCCGGCTCTCCCTCCCTCTCCCTCTCTCTCTCCCCCACACACTCCTCCCAGCAACACATAATGACAGGGAGAAAAAACAAAACACTTGTTCTGTATCAAAAGCAAACCACTGACTAGTCATTAATATTTCAATAATCAGCTTTACGCACGATTCAGGTTTTTTTAAGTAAATTATAATATTTTGACCTTTCTTTTTAACTTTTAATAGAATTCTTTTCCCAATTTTCAATCCTGCTGCACTCACCAGTGACTTTGCAGTGGTTTAATTGTACTTTTGGAGATTTTTTCTGCCTTCTATGACTGTTTTAAAAGTTTAAAGATTTTTTTTCTGAAACCTCTATAACCCCGCTAACTCATTCTAGTCTTAGAATTCATTTAACAGCTCACAAATCTTTCTATCCCACACTGACATGCTTTCCACCAATACATTTCTCCAGCCACGTCTGAATAGGGAGTGTGAACAAAGCACATTCTCCACGCGATTGTCTGAAAAACAAAACAAAAAAGCCGCATGGGAAAAAAAAATGTTTTTCATAGGTCTCCTATGCCTGCTTAAAACCCCAAAGCTTCAACTTTAAATACTTTACCCTTTAATTACTTAATTTGAGTTGCTGAGAATTAGCTTTTTTGTCTCACATAATGCAAACAGGAGTTTGTGTACAGTGCAGCAAGCAATGTTTTCTGTGCAGCAGATGTCCTTTGAATGCACGCAGAATAAAGAGAGCCACTTTACGTACAAGCATGAAATCACACAGCTATCCTGTCTGATCTGCCGTTTATTCTGCACCACCAGCGGCCTTTTCTCTATTGTAATGAAGAAGTCCCGAAGCTGCCCCTGTTGTTGTCGAGAGCACATTTTCTCAGAGCAGATACAGCTGCCGGGTCTTGTGACAGAAACCAGAAGGACCAGAGATGGAAAAGAGCTTGAATATATATATATATATATTTACCATCCCTCGCTCCAGCTCCCTCTGTGGATTCAAGTCAGTCGAAGCTTTCCCTGCTCTTTACCGGATCAGTCTGCGTTGCCACATGCAGTCGGAACATGTATGCAAAAGTGGCACGAAGGAAGGAAAGAAAGCAGACTAGGCAAACTATTAACCCCACATTCCTTTCTGTAGCCATGTAAAAGGCGATCAGTTACACAATAATCCACACAGCTACAGTTTCACTTGAAAATATGTGATCAGAGGCCTACTGTCAATTATTTATGGTGCAAAAGGCTCACGTAAATTTCATTGACACGACTGCATCTCAGTGGAATATCAGTTTGACTTTTGCTAGAGAGATAAACATAAAAAAAAAAAAAGGATGCACGATCCTGATTTAGGAGTGTAAAGCCAACAGTGCTTCTGTGAAACTGTACTTCAACTGGAAATCTCAAAGCTTTTCTTCTCTTTGGTGGCACCTGTGGCAATAAGTGGTAATTGCAGATATGTTTTCTGAGGTCCAAACAATGTCACCTGGGTCAGTGCATCGTCCCTATTGGTCTTTTCTTTGCTTACTTGTGACTCCAGCAGAGGAAAAATCCGTACGGTGGTTTGCACAGGAGTAAGTTGAAGAGTGGGTCTGTTATGTAAGCGCTATTAAAAATAACTGGTAATTGATGGAACACGTGTCACTGTGTGTGGCTTGTAATATTTTGCGAGTCGCCACAGACATCCTGTTCACACTAGTGTAAATACGTTGTGTTTGTGTCATCTCATTTGGTCCTAAACACAGATTGGCACGCTACAATGCTCTCACCACTGCATTTGCAAAACATCTTCATTATGGAAGCGCTAATGCTCGATTTGCTAATGTGTACGATGCAGAAAATACAGCTAAGCGTAGGGGTATTACTGTACCAGTTTCACATGTATCTGTTGTATTAGAGTGGCTCGGTGGTTAGCACTATCGCCTTGCAGCCAGAAGATCTCCGTTTCGCGTCCCCACCTTCTAAGGATCTTTCTGCATGGAGTTTGCATGTTCTCCCTGTGCATGGATGGGTTCTCTGCAGGTACTCTGGCTTCCTACACAGTCCAAAAACATGCTCAGGCTAGTTGGTGACTCGAAATTGTCTGCAGGTGTCAACGCGAGTGTGATTGTTTGTCTCTATATGATAGACTTAAGTCAGCTGGGATAGGCTTCAGTCCCCCATAACCCTAATGAGGATTAAGCGGTGTTTAGATAATGGATGGATGTATTGGACTAATGAATGCAGTGAATAAAAGATGAGCTGCTAAAAGTCACTCTTTGGCTATGAATGTTTCTCCCAAACAGCGATCCATTCGATTCTTGCGGAGATATTTCAATAAAAAACACGGCCCCATGAGGGAAAACTCGGGGATTTAAGTCCATAGGTTTCTTCATAAAAGTCTGTACAAGACTACAAAGTAATCCATGAGGATATTTCAGTCCAGACAGCTAAAAATTCTACTAAAATTTGCTGTTTTTGACTGTATTATCCAAGGTTGGGTGTCCTTTGTTGGCACTGATCGTGGTTCACAGTTTGAGGAGGTGAACAATGACTTTTACAGGCCTCGGATGAGTGGCAGCTGCTCAACACTCTCCTGCTTACAGTCTAAACACAGAGAACACTCGTTCACACAAGAGCAGCTTTGTGGGGCGGCTGGTTGACAGTGTGGGGATCTGCGCTGTCAACCTACATCTGTAACCTTGCGGTGGCAGCAGCGAGTGCATTACTGCCAGTGTGTGTTCGTAGTTTGCTTCTGCAGAACTGTGAATATGTTGTGAATCGTAGGCGCGATTTTAAGGCGCCACCCTGATCTTCTTTTCATTTGGAGGGAATTGCTGGAGGTCACACACGCCGTCCTATGCACACAAACACTCTGCATGCCCAAACGCCCAAATACAAGACAGTGTGACCCCCAACCTGGAGCAGCTCAAACAGAAGGGTCAAAGTGTTAATGAGCAGAGGAGAAGCCTGTTGACTCATCAAACACCCCTGGTGTGTCGGTCTGTGTACGTAGCTGCCAGCTTTCCCTCTTTTCACACTCACTACTAATCAAGGTGTCATGTTGCTAGACAAGAGGAAACAAAAGTCACTCTCTAGTTAGTTCACCAGATGCTAATTGCGCTTTTATTGCATGTTAAAGTCTTGTCTTTTAGAGTAAATTTTGGGTAAGTTTCCATGTGAACATTTGGTCAGAAATGAGGACAAAATGTGCAGCGCATCAACAGACAGAAGACACGCCTGCGACCAATTCACCGTGTCCATAAATTCGTCGTAAAAGTGGACTGGGAGAACTTATTTCATGGTTCTCAAATATATAGGAGGTTCCTCCATGAGAGGGGTGATGTCATGAATATAAACTGCTCACATATAAAAGTTACTTTGAACCAAGTCTTGAAAGTCTCAGGACTTAAAATACATCCTGATTGATGTCAAGTGTTGGAGATATTTTGACATGTTCGCTTTCTTTCATCTGTCTCCTTTCATCTCTTCCTATTATTCAAATTAATATTAATAGTTTCACTGTCTTATTAGGCATTCTTCTTCTTCTTCCTCTTATTTGCTGATCCTTGTGGATTCCTGTGGGACGGCGGAGGGGATTTACACTGTGTCATCAGGTTTGAGGTAGAGACGGAAAACCTCAGGAGTGGACGGACATAGGAAGGATTTATATCAGACATGCTGAGGCCATATCCGCGAGAAGCTATGTGTGTGTGACTCAATGCTGAATATATATCGGTTTAACCCCATGTATCTCCAAAACTACTACTGGGTTTGGAAGGCATGCCATCTTCAAAATATAAATGGTCAAAATGACACCGTTTATTAGAGCCAGAAACTGTAAAAAGACAAAGAATAGTTGAATGTTCTAATGGTTTTGGAACTAATCATGTGTGAAATATGGTGGCATCAGGACTGTTAACCAAATCTAAGAAAATCTAAAATCATTTTTAGCAATATCTCTTTATTTGATATTTATAATTTTTAAAAATGCCAAAAATAACCGTTTCAACTAACCAGATTCTAAAAAAATAAAAGATTTTACACTCCTTGGTGCAACCATAAAGTCATTAATGACTCACCCGTAGTCAACAGTCATGACAAATATTTAGCAACTGTTCAGATGAACTATATTGAACTGCTGGCTTTGTAGATAAGAGACGGTTATGGGAACAAATGAAAAGTGTAAATGGTTAAATATCTACACAATGTCATTTTTATGATAATAAGCATTGGGGGATTGTATTCAACATTACAAAAGTAACTTTGCGAAAATAAATTCAATGTACAAATGCATCTTAAAAAAGCATTTCCTACTTCAGTGACAGAACTGTTGTACAAATATTGACCAACCTGTCAAAAATGAAAAATGTTTAAGTTATCTGCATCTGTGGAAACTTGAAAAAAAAGTTGTACATGCCAATTCCATTATTTTTGTGGTTCATGGCATTGTAGCTGTCACACTGCAAAGAAGATATTTTTTAATTTTAATCTACTTCTAGTTATCGCTGATCTGTTTCCATAGAGGTGTGTGACTTTATATTGCAGTGAAAAATGAGTAAAAATGTGACACGAGTAACGAAACTGACATTTTCACCTATGAGAGCCAGAAGTCTGTAGGGGTTGGTTGTCCAACCATTAAAAAAAGACCATTTGAGGGGGTTAGGAGAAGCGTGGTCAAACCCACAACCCAAATACAGCGTTATAGTAGTGCTTCCAATGTTAGACCATTCTTGAAAACACAAAACTTCAAACCCATTTTTCTCAAAAACTACAGAAAGTGGGTTAGATCAAGTAAAAATGTAATATTGATGGTATTAAAAATTGTTCAGTGCAAACAACGTCAAATTTACTGAACAAGGTGAAACATGAAGAATTTAGGTCAGGATGAGGTGTCACCATCGAGTTCTACTTGCAGGGAAGAGCAACATGTGTGTCACAGCTATGAGTACAAACAATAAAGCATTAAAGACACATTCCAGGAACAAAGAATCAACTAATCTCTCCCTTGAGTCTTTTCATTAACCACTCAAACACTCCCACATGCTAAGTCAGCATAAAGTCTCAGCTAAACTTCCGTTGAAGTGGTAGATCTTCTAGAAATGCACTTGCCCAGGATTATGGCGTGTCACACTGTGTAATTTTCCACTGAAGCTGATTCAGCAAGATTAGCGCAAAACCAGGTAGTGAGTCTAAACATACTCATTAAGAGACAAGGAGAAGAGCCTTCTGATTCAGCTGAGAATCACTCTCAAGGTGTCCTATGGGTTCTGGCACCAGGACGCTAGCAGTGGATCCTTTGGGTACTCTGGGTTGTGCAGTGGGGCTTCTGGGAATCAAACTTGTTCCACTGCATCCTGTTGATGCTTGATCAGAATGGGGTCTCGGAAGTTTGGAGGCCAAATCAACATCTTGGGCGATTGTCATGTTCCTCAAGATGTTCTTGATTGTTTGATGTTTTTGCGATGTGGTGGGGTGCATTTTCCTGTGAGGATATTCCAGTGGCATTTAATAATTCCAGTTGCATGAAGGAGTGTGTTCATTCTGGGACAACGTTGATTTGGGTGTCTAAGTCTCATCAACATTGATGCCAAAATCCAGGGTTTTCCTGCAGAACACCTCATAGTACCAACATGATCAATGTCATTCACTTCACCTGTCAGTGGTCACAATGTTGTGGGTGATTGGTGTATACTGAGAAAATAATGGGGTTATGAAAGACAACCCGTCGTTATTTCCAGCGATTAGTTGTATACGACTAAAAGGTGGAGCAAAGAAGAGGCTTAAAGTTGACATCGGTGATACAGCAACCCAGAGACTGAGGAGAAAATGGAGACAGAGATAGAAGAAGAATGCAGATCATGTTAAAGCGAAGCAGAAACAGACCTCCCCTGATAGTGAGAGTGACCCTTTAGTGGAGGTCACTGACCCCTGGGCTTAAAAATACCGTGGGGAGTCATGGCAGGGGTAATTAACAACACGGCGGACGGACATCAAGGGCAACACTGACACACTTAAGGAATGCGATACGTGACCACACACACAAGTAACACAGGCGTATGTACTCTCTGCAGTGTACACACTGATGGATACATACAGCAGCTGTGTTTAGAAGCATAGATTTTAAAGATATCAAACAAGAAAAGTCTATTTTCTTGGTTTCCCTGAAAGGATAATATCAAGCCAAATGTTCAGTCATATTTCCTTTTGCTTTACAAACCCTAACAACCTTTTTCCCAGCCTGTGCTTCAGTATTTTCCTCCTTTTTTCATGTTAACATATAGATTCACACCCAAAGCTAATTGGATCGAAAGTCCTGAACCTTTATCCCTTAGTTCTTGGCGTACTTTCTCCGTCTGAATAATTGCGATCAAGATTTTCACATCATTAATTCCGCTCCGTCGATGGGTCAAAGGCCTGGCAGTCTCTAGGCATTTTCTTTGAACCACTCTTGAATGGTTTGTTATTTATCTGCGTGCATGTGCGAGTGTTTGTGTGTGTCCCAATGCCCAAGAAAATGTGTGTTCCCAGTGAGTAGGCAGGCCAGCCCCATTGCGCTTCACACGCCGCTGACTTTTGTGTGGGAGTTATCACATAGGCCCAATTAGCATGACAACTAATTACTGTTTCCTCGGTCCCCTCCCTCAGCTAAGCAACTCATTAAATTAAATCAACACACGGTCTTTCCTACTGAAAACAATGCTTTAAGGGAGTAATCATGATCGCCTGGAGCTTGTTGTTTGTGTGTTTTAGGTGTTGCGTTTCGTGGGTTGGTCAAGCGGAGCAGCGGAGTCTTTTGAAAGCTGGGGAAATGTTAACTTCCAGCATCAACACAGGAATTACCTCTGGGCTCGAGTTAAAGAGGAAAGAAAAGGGGGATGACAAGCGAGAGAGTGCGAGATAAACACACAAAGTGATATGCAAAGGCGACAGGGAGCGAAAACGCCGAGAAAAACAACAAATAGATGCAGAAAAGAAAGAAGAGATGCCTGGGGTGTGAAGTGCATGTGATAACCAGCACCTTATACGCTGTCAGAGCTTCTCATGTGGCGTACGGTATGTCAGGAAAAACAATATGGATTGGGGGCATTGTCAGAGGAAATATCCTGCAAAATTTTTTTAATGTGATGCATGAATTTAGATGCAAGCAGAAAGTCAGTGTAGTTGAGATGCAGTGAGGATGAAAGAAAAAGGCCTGAGGTGAAGCTGGAGGTCCTCCATGTTTGCTACAACGTGACATTTTTGCTGAAATTCTGTCTTTTCTACCCTTTTTTATGGATTCCAAGAGTCCTGTATATCTTGGCTCAGTCTATGGTATGTGCATTTAAGTTAGCAAAGTGTCGATAAGCATACAGTCAACAGCAAATTACATTACGCCTCCCGCAGCCACAAGCATTTCCGAGTAGTATTTACAAGTCGTTATCCGTGCTTTCAGTAATGTACTGGTAATTGCAGGTCCCCTTTTCATGTGCTTTGTGCCAGAAAAGAAACCGCTAATAAAGAAAAACAAAGCATATTTCTGCTAAGCCCGGGATTCTCCATGCAGCGCACGGCTCCGTGGCCATGTGGTAGGTGATTATATTACACCACTGTGTGTGTTGCGAGTGTGTGAACTGAGATTCCAGGGTGTTTTAATCAGGCGCGACTGAAAGGACAGATGTTGTTTTGGATGTAAGCGAGCTGCGAGAGTCATGAGCGAGGCCAGCGTCCTTAAAGCGAGTGCACAGTGTTTCGTGGACAACCGCAGGCAGGGCGTGAAAGAGAAAAGGCAACGGGAGAAGAATAAATTACGTCAAAATGGTGTCCACAGGTGTGCTCGGGAAATAACAAGAAGGGGGGGTTTGTTTGTGTGTTTGCTTGTTTTGTTTGAGTGAGTCCACAGGTGCAGACAGACGAGATGTGTTGGTCTTGCTATGGATGGAGGTCATGAGACTTGGCTGGCAGCTGTGTTGGTGTCAGGATGGCAGTGCCAGGCTGACGGCTAATGTCATCTCGCTCTGTGTGCTGGAGATCGGCACTACATGTACTTTGGCAGGGCGGTTTCACAACATGGATCGAGCACGAGAGGAGTGCAGAATCTACGATGTCTCTATGGACAGACTACTGAAGTAACAATCTCATTTTTACCACATTGAAATTTTATTTAAATACACTACTGTTCAGAAGTTTGGGGGCTCTTTGAAATGTCCTTATTTTGAAAGAAAAGCATTTTTTTTTCAATGAATATTAAATGAATCATAAAATACAGTCTAGATATTGTTAATGTGGAAAATGACTATCCTAGTTGGAAATGTTTTAATAGAATATCTCCATAGGGGTACAGAGGAACATTTCCTGCAACCATCACTCCTGTGTTCTAATGCTACATTGTGTTAGCTAATGGTGTTGAAAGGCTAATTGATGATTAGAAAACCCTTGAGCAATTATGTTAGCACATGGATGAAAGTATGCGTTTTCATGGAGAACATGAAATTGTCTGTGTTACTCCTAACTTTTGAATTGTAGTGGATGTCTGACACCTAACTTCCACTGTAAATATCGATAAACATACAACTTTTAACAAGTGAGAAAACTGTTTAAAGCGATGTAGCCCTGACAGGACAAAATTAAGCAGCAGTTTTGAGGAAAACTATCTGATTCCTTTTATTGTTTATCTCTGTAGATTAAATAACATTTTTACTATCTAAGTTGGTCATTATTGCTTGAAAATGATTTCAGCTGTAACGAAAAAAGGAAAAACTTTAATAAAAATAGACACAGCAGAGTAAAATGGTATCTGTAATTGCCCTGTGTATGAAAATAAATAAAAAGCTATTTGTATTTGATTATTCCTGACTGAAAATTACAAAGCCAGAGATGGTTAATCTTTTTTCGGGTCCCTATTAGTTTTTTAATGGGCAATTTTGGGTTTATATTCAATGCACTATCATTCCAGTCAAAGTGAAAAGCAAAGTCTTCCTTGAAAATGAAAAAAAAGACTAATTTTTGAGCATATAATCTGGATAACCTGTGAAAAACTGATGAAACGCACCCTTAATTTCCAGTCTGTTCATGTTTATTTTGTTCTGTTTTATCTTTTTCCCTGATTAGACATCAAAGTTTTATCACTGGTGGTTTCTTGCTTATCAGTAGCTTTCCTTTGGGTATGTTTTGACCTCTTTTCTTCCACTTTTCTAAACCCTTTCACAATGCTACTTCCTCTCTCGTCCATCTGAGAATGAGGCAGTAAAACTGGACATAGTGGATCCCCCTGCTGTCGTCAAACGTACTTACAAGCCACAGAGCACATGGCCTCCTCGCCCATGCAGGACACCGGACTGTCTATTAAATCCTCTTCCGCGACCGTTTATGTCAAGTAAGCCAGTCTGCCATATGTAAGCCTCTGAGCTAGATACTGTAAAAAATAGGCTTGGCCTCAATGTCATTAATGACCATGTGTGCTGTGAACACACTGCATAATTATCCCCTGCAGTTTCATCCAAAGCTCAGTTTTACTGTGCTCATTTCAGGTTTATGGGACTCAGATACACACTGAGGAGCACAGGCATGCATGCACATGCAGGCTTAGACACACACACACTACACCGACAGAGATAGAATAGCTGTGCATTTACTGTACAGCTCCACAGCTAACAAGACAGTAGCCAGTGGGTCTCGATAAAGATTTTATTGGTCTGCCTCTGCTTTGTTTCTCCATTTAAACACTCTCACCTGTTGTCTCAGCTAATGTCAGACACCACAGAAAGAAGGATAACAAATATTGGTCCAGGTATTAAACTGACAAAGCCCATTTTTTGCACTGTATCTGGAGAAATGGCATCCGAATAAAGCTTGGAATGTATTCGTTTAGGAGTCTAAAGACTACATTCAGGTCTGACAGAAGCAGAAAAAGACAGAGTCTCTTCTGAGTGTGCCGTGAGACGGATTCCAGCTCAGGAGATGCCACATTATCTCTGGCACATATGCATAAACGGACACAGATCCACAGCACACACACAGCGAAGCACTCATTGATGGAACGAGAAGCTGCATGCAAACTGCAAATCATATCTAAAAATACCTCAAGCACACATTTATAATCTTTTCATATGAAAAACTCACAGCGAGCTATGCATCATGAGCATTTACAGCTTCAGCTTCCCCATAGATTTATATCTCGCTGCTAGCAGAGAAGGCTGCAGACACGGCTGACATTTGGTTATGTATTAGATGTTATAATAACTTGTTCCTCAGCCAGCCTCAGGCTGCTGTGGTACGGCCTTCTGTAATTACTGTCAGTACTCACACAGCCATCATATATCTCACATACAGGCCGCAACACATAATCTGTCACACATATTTGGCCATTTGCACATTAGAGGCAAATAAACAGCCACGTTAAAATACATGCTGACGTGCAAAAAAGTATTCCTCTAACTGGCGACGGTGGATGAATTTCAAAACCTCAGCTCGTAGGGATTTTCAACACAAACATGTGTGTCAGTGCTGTTCAAAGTCACAGTGTTAAAGATATTGGTTAGAACTCGGCCGGTACCACAGTTGAGCACCTTCCCAGCGCTATTATCGATGTAAGGAGTCAAAAAGGGGATTTTTATTTGATTTTTTTTTCAGAGTATCGCTCATATCATATCAATTTTCAGTTACAATGAATCATTCCAACTATAAACACTCCTCTAACACATTTGTTTCCTTGTCGGAGCTACAAATTCCCTGGCACAGACACGCTGCCCACTGAACTAAATCAAAATTCATTTTCAGATATCCTGCTGCCAAGACACAGGCAGTAAATTAAAATAAAAAATGCTTCATTTCAGCTGTGAGTTAATCAGCAGTTTTGTCCAGGAGCCTCAAACTAACCTTCACTTGGGCAGCTCAAGTGGCAGCAGATAGCAGGTAATGTGGCCTTGACAGAGTGAATACGTCGCTCTGCTCTCCACATTTAACTGAGAGCACATTATTTAAGAGCTCAGCATCATGAGTCAGTTTGGTTTTGAGTTTATACCTGACCACAGCACATTAAGCACCTTTCACACATGTCTCCCTCTAACTTTATATCCCTGTTTGTCATTCCTTATTCCCCTGCACATTTATGCTGCTATCGATCATCGCAGTGAGACATCTAGTTTAAGCTTATTCTGCCATTTACAGGAGCTCATTCTGACAACTGACTGAAATGATCATCCATCACTATATGAGCAGCACAATTAACAAAGTGTCTTAGTAAACAGTGTCAATGACTGACAAGCAGAACAGCCAATCAGCTGCTATGCCAGTGTCTCAGTCCTCCCTAAAGCAAAAACTTCCAGGCTTCTCTCTCTCTGTGTATTTGTGTTTGCACGGTTTCAATCCGTCTCTGTCTGTCTGGTCGGCTGTCTACTCCAAACTCAACCACACAACACACAAACATAATGCAAGCTCAGCTCAATCCACTGTAGCCCTCTACTTTCACAGGAATTTCCCCCCGTTTTAGTCCAGAGGATCCTGCTTACACCGACAAAATATGAACCCGGTGGCAGCGTCGAGCCACAAAAACACGAAACAAAACAAAAACTTGTACATTTTCCTAATTGCTTAAAGGGGTTCACATGGTGACGCACAAAGCGCTGGTCAAACATGCGGATTGTGTTCTCAGAGTGAAAAAAATGATGCTCAGATGGAGAGAGGAGAAAAGAGATTTCTATGGGTAAACCTTCCTGTTGTTTTTAACACGCTGGAGTCCATTCAAACTGTACGGTTTTGATCTGAAAACAAGTTTGGGGTCACTTAGACGTGTTTATTTTTGAAAGAAAACAAACAAAGAAAACATTAAACTAATCAGAAATACAGTCTAGACCTTGTTACATTGGTAAATGACTGTTCTAGCTTCTATTTTTTAATGAAACGGGTACAGAGGAACATTTCCATCAACCATCACTCCTGTGTTCTAATGCTACATTGTGTTAGCTAATGGTGTTGAAAGGCTCATTGATGATTAGAAAACCCTTGTGCAGTTATGTTAGCAGATGAATAGAAGTGTGAGTTTTCATGAAAAACAGGAACTTGTCTGGGTGACCCCAAGCTTTTGAACGGTAGTGTAGATAAATTTTGGCCCAGAGAGGGACTCTGAGGGGTAAAACAAAGTCAAAATTTGTGACATTTTTGTGTCTGATAATTTCTTATTTGTCTCCACAGGATTCCTAACTTCACGATGTCAAGACACCACTAAATTACTCACCAATTAATACGTTTTCTAGGTGCTGGTAAGCAGATTTTGTTCATTTCCAATGGAGTCAGCCTAGTTTTGTGTCCTAAGCTAAGAAGTTCGTATGATTGTCTCAGCTAACGCTCAATAAGTGCAATTTCAGGTGTGCTTCCTGGAATATGAACAATGCCTCCAACCACAACCTTTACCTGCTCTGATGAAATGGATTTTATATTTCTATTATAATTGTCCTACAAAAATAATATGAATGAATGTACTTTTGATCAAAAGTTGATTAATAACAGGAACTATTTGATCAAAAACGGGGAAAACTAAGTTCTATAGACTCAGAAAAGTACCTAAAAAGTACTGGGGCTCACCTTCGCTGCCCTTCTGAAACATTTAAACCACGTCTGACTCCGGTTTTGTCTCTCTTCAGTAATTGGCTGACTCAGAACCTTTGAGGTGGCAAAAAAACTCACAGGTTACCATGGCGATGGCTCGATGCCTGCCATATAAGCTGCGTCGATGGCTGCTTTCTGCCTGACGAGACCTCATTATACACTAGCAGGGAGTCCTGTCGGAAATCTCTGGTCCAGACGGTCACTGAGACCCTCATTAACACACCTTTCTGACTCGACTCGACTCCTCTGTCGCTCTCCGTTGTCCCCACAGATCCTATCAGCGTGCAGCCAGCATGCGAACACACAACAACAACAAACAAACCCCGCAGCAAGGCCGATAGAGGAAACAAATGGAGCAGTTGGCGGTCATTAGCTTCGTGGGTTTAAAGGTTTATTTTCTGGCTAGATAGAAGCTGGCCAATGCAGCAGTTAAAGATCGTGCTTCACTGGCCCCCTCACACAACTTTCTGGAAGAGCAAAGCTTCTCTGGAGCCAGGACTAGTAGGAGCGGTACGAAGGTTAATAGGTCCACTGAGATTAAATGCATGACGGGTAAAATAGAGTCTGGGCTACAGACGGTTCCGTCTCAGGTAAAGACACATTTCTAAATAGGAGTATAGTGTTAAATTGAGTCTGTATCTGGATTTTTTAGTGTAAAAAGGTGCGAGAAAGTAACGTAAGGTTTTTTTTTGTTCATTTTGTCTACTATCTGGTCAAAAGATGTCTGAAAATAAAATGAGAGCCATCCGAAATCTTGTATTTGACAAGCTGGAGCGAGCAAATGTTTCTTGTTTTTCCTGACAAAACACTTTAATTATATACCGTCAAAGAAAATATGTTTCCGCGGAGCCATGATGACTACAAACTGGGCCAATGTTTGGTGTCAACAAACAACAACAAAATGAAAAAGAAAAAAAAAACCTGGTCGATCTGGCAGGTTGCAAAACACGAAGAAAACGAGACAGAAAACTCATCATGCGTGACATCGATGGTCAGAGGGATGAGGCCTCTGGAGACACCCAAACACACACATAGACAAACTCACAGGAGGCCTGCGTTGGCACAGGAGTTTCTGCTGCAGGGCTTGGTGCTGAGCCCATGCTGGCTAAAAAGAGACCCATATCCTGTGGAGCAAAGCTGGCATCTAGCCGAGACCGGTGTAGTCAGCGTAGTATTACCTTTTTCCTCTTTCATTACCATCACTATCCGTCTCTTGCATTATCTCTAGTATTAACAACATCAGCAATCTATTATAACCATCATTAAATAGCAATTCATCCACAAAACCTTCAGAATATCTTCTTTGGGTCATAAACCTGGAAGAAAAGACAAACTTTGATTTTATATATAAATATAGAGTCAGACAGACAGAACACGGCAGCAAAGGTTCAAAGACAGAACAGGTAGGTTGCAAGCACACAGGATTCAATTAATTTCTCTCTCCTCCTTTCTATAAATGCATATTTTTCCCCTTTCCATGTCAAAGACTAGAATATATCAAACGACAGCTGCAAGATGATTTGCTCCAGATGATCTCAGAGCAGCAAAAAAAAAACCAAAAACATAAGCACATATGGCTTATAAAGCACAGACCTGAGATATGAGTGGTGCTCTTTCAAAGCTCTCTATATCATGTCTGAAGGGGCTGAACACCAAATTCTGAGCGGGGCAGGGGTATTTCCAAGGGTGTGGGCGCTTTTTTTACCTTTCTGACTCGGGTTTTAGGGTTGGAATGTGGAGCCGAGCACTTCCACTACAGAAACGGTGAATACATTCAATTAATATACACTACTAGTGAAAAGTTTGGACAAGCCTTCTCATTCAGTGCTTTGTATTTATTTGTGTTATTTTCTACATTGTAGATTAATACTGAAGATGAACACTTCTTTTTGTTTACAAAATCATTCCATATGTATTCTTTTATAGTTTTGATGTCTTCAGTAATAATCTATAATGTGGAAAATAATAATAATAAAAACATTGAATGAAAAGGTATGTCCAAGGCTAACCGATGATTAGATTGTGAATTTTCATGGAAACATGAATTTGCCTGGGTGACCCCAAGCTTATTGAACGGCAGTGTATGATTCTTTTTAAAATCAGACATTCACAAGGCACACACAAAACACTTGTCATATGTTTTAATATGACACTGTCAAGCTAAATGTGTAGCCTTTACTCACCGCTACACCGAAGCTCAACAAGATCTCCAGGGATAAAGTTAAAGAGCTCAGAGTCACAACAATGCATTTCCCTTAGAGCTGCCTCACACTAATAATGAACTGCAGCTCGAACAAAGTCAGCCCAGCTCAGGTTTTGTCCAGCTCAGTCATAACCTCACTTAGATGTCTGATTCAGTCTGTTTATGCACAGAAATGACTGGTGTTAGACAGCCATGGACATGTGGCGGAAACATGTTTACAGCTGCGGCCTGGGTTTTAGGCCGTGATGTAATGGCAAGGAGAAAGGTAGGGGAAAGTTTTGGCATTGTGAGTGAATCGAAAACAGTTTCTTTTATTGTGTGTGAAACATGATGAGACTAAAAGGCAGGGACATGAAAGCAAACAGAAAACACTGATTAAGAGATGGATAGAAAGGCAAGAGGGGAAGTACCAGAGGATGTTTCATGGATCCAGGGGGCAGGACAGGGCAGGGCAGGGAAATTAACAATCCACGCCTGGAGCAACAGCTCCCCCTGGGGCAAAGCATCGATAATACATAAGACTTGTCGAGGTCGAGCCAAGCCAATTATATTTATGGAGCTCAATGTCACGTATCGGAATAGTCTGAGCCACGAAGTCAGGGTCCTGCACAAAAAGAACTTCCTGATATTCTAAAAACATGAGGATAAGATAAGCATCCAACTGGTTTTGGGAAGGCAGTTTTGAAAGAATCTGACGTAAAAATCAGACGTCATCCTTCAGAGCGACCACAAACCTGCACATTCATCTCCATTCTCCTCCACACTCAGAACATACGGTGTTTTATGCGTTTACCAGCCTCCACTTTTACAACAGCTATTAAACACCCAGCCCTGAGTACGTAAGACATCGATGCAGGCGAATGAATCCAAAGGAGGAAATAATTCACACACTGATTAATTACAAATCTCATAAGAGTTCACAAGTTGTACACGAATAAACAGGTCCGCATACGCAAGAGCAACACACGTGTCTCTATGTGCGCTGCTTATAAACACATGGCATTCCTGATCTGTTTCCACGGATGGATGTGGCTGGTGCTGCTATGATTAGTTTCCCCATTTATGGCTGGTAGCACAGCTGTCCCAGGAAGAGGCAACCAGTCATTTATGGTTTGAGGGTAGGCCTCTGCCAACCTGGAGAGAGCAGCCGTTCCAGGAGGGCTGTGAGGTGGTTGGGTGGAGGGGGGGTGGGTTGTGTTCCCATGCTAGATCCTGTCACGCCAGTGCCGTGGCAGTTTTGTCAAAAAACACATGATCTAATGGGTTTAAATGTCAGCGAAAATGCACAGATGTCAACAGCAGCCCACAACATGAACACAGATGCCCACGCTGCCCGCTTAAAAAAGCCACAGAACACATGTGCCAGATGCCCAAATCCACAGCCGAAGGTTGACGACCATAACCACTGGACGTAGTTACAGGAAATACTATGACTACTTTATTATTTAAATTACAGCATACAAATATGGCCATTTCTGTTTTCATAACAGACCTCTGTTCAAAAGTGTACTTACTGAATGTACAAATACATGTATATGTATACACTACCATTCAAAAGTTTGGAGTCATCCAGGCAATTTCATGCTGTCTATGAAAACTCACATTTTTATTCATGTGCTAACATAACTGCACAAGGGTTTTCTAATCATCAATGAGCCCTTCAACACATTAGCTAACACAATGTAGCATTAGAACACAGGAGTGATGGTTGCTGGAAATGTTCCTCTGTACCCCTATGGAGATATTCCATTAAAATCAGCCGTTTCCAGCTAGAATAGTCATTTACCATATTAATGTCTAGACTGGATTTCTAGTTCATTTACTGGTATCTTCATTGAAAAAAAAAACAGCTTTCTTTCAATATTAAGGACATTTCTAAGAGTGCATATATACCTCTTACAGTCAGTGTAATCCAAACTGGAGGATGTAACTCATGAAACAGTTGCAAAATGCAGCATTTTAAAGGTTTGAAATCTGTATTGTATCCACTCTCTTCATCCTCTTTTACTGGAACACTTAGACCACACTTTTTTGCTGCCAACCTTTGTGGAAATCCACAAAACCATGAGATCTGTTGTCACCCATTTCATTTCATCGACACAGCCAGAATGTTTGCTGAACATCCAAAAAACACTGCATTTAGGTCCAAGTTGGCCTTGGTAGCACATCGCTAAATGTTTTAACATCAAAATGCGAGACAGGCCCATGCAGTCTTAGCCGTTACCCAGGAAATTCTAAGCTAAGTCCTAACAAACACATGAAATCAACTTCAGCTTCTGAACCTAACGATATCCCTTCATATAGACACATTGATGTCTTTGTAAGAATGTCTACTGTGTCACCCTTCCACGTACAGGTAGAGCTCAAAAGAAGGACTCATTCTTCAAAACAGTGTCCAGTGTAGCGTTTCAACACCATTAGCTAACACAATGTAGCATTAGTAACACAGGACTGATGGTTGCTGGAAATGTTCCTCTGTACCCTATGGAGATATTCCATTAAAAATCAGCTGTTTCCAGTTAGAATAGACATTTGTCACATTAACAATGTCTAGACTGGATTTCTGATTCATTTCATGTTATCTTTATTGAAAAAAAAATGCATTTCTTTCAAAATAAGAAACATTTCTAAGTGACCCCAAACTTTTGACAGTACTGTATGTGTCCAAGAGCTGAAATAAAACAGTAAAATGACTCATGTTAAGGGCTTATTCAATTATCAGCTCATCTGCTGGATATTTTGTCAGTAAAAAATGTAAACAGTTTATTCTAGAAAATAGCAGAAAACTGTGAGAAATCCACTGGAGCCAGGAACTGTCTGCCAAAAATGAAAGGAATTACTGAAATTATTCACTTGACTAATTAGTTTAGTAACTAAGCTCCAAATCACATGCTCAAATGCACAATTTTAAGACTTTAAAATGAAACTAATAACAACAAGCTGTTCCAATTATTATATATATATATATGCTATTGTTGTGGAGGGGGAATATTTTTCTTATAGCAGCAAATTGGGCAAAGTAAGCAGTCTGAGGCTGTTCGTCTACCATGCTGGAAATATTCCCAGCCTCTGGTTTTGCTACACATGTGTGGCAAGTGTGACTTTCGTCTGTGTCAGAGGTCTTTGTCATGTTGCACGCTGGTGATTTGCGATGTCTGAAGAATCAGACATTTTCAGAGGGGGTCGAGGCAGCTTTAGTTGTTAGTGGAGATACAGAGTGTGAGAACGTCGTGAAGGCGAACGCTGGCTGTAGCTGATACGAGTCCCCGGGACTTCCCCTCTGCTGAGGTCATCCCTCATGCTCCAGCGCTCGTACATCACTGCTGACATCACCTCTGATCCTCGCCAAATCGTTGCCACGGGCAACACAAACAAGAAAAAGCATGCACGGATGCACGCTTGGTGTTAAGCGTGATCATCAAATTTTATTGGTGTTTTATTGAGTGCGGAGTGACGTGTTTTACACCGTCATGCAACAAGAAAACCGTCCATAAAAATATATGTTTTATGCTTGAATATTAGCCACAAAGCTGCATGTGTTCTGTGTAGTTAATGCAGATGAACACATTTTGACAGGAATGGTGCAATTCTACTTCTTCAAAAAAAAAAGAAAATGTGTGCTTACAGTCAAGCAAGAGTGTCAAACTGATTTTAGTTCAGGGGCCACATTCAGTACAATTTGACCTCAAGTTGGCCGGACCAGTAAAATCGGAGCATAAGAACCTATATGCTCACCACAACTCCATATTTTTCCTTTGTTTTAGTGTAAAAACGCTCACATCTAAGGAATTATTTTTTACAAAACATTATGAACAACCTAAAATTTCTTAAGATAAATAAATTCAGTTTTAACAACATTATGCCTCAGTTTATCATTTACACAGATCACAATGTAACTGAAAAGGCACAAAACATTTAGTCAAAAGTATCTGGAACTGAATGATATACTGTAGTATTTTTTACTTTTTTGATCAAAAAGACAAAAGCCAGACAAAGACCAAAACAACAAACAAGATCAGATATTACAAAATGAGATGCAAAACGACAAAAAGGAGACAAAAAAAGAACAAAAACGAGTGGTAAAATGACAAAATATTAGACTAGAAACACAAGCAAGACAAAAAGGAAAGACAAAACGACAAAAACATCAAACAATTAGACAAAAAGACAAATAACAAAAGCAAGACAAAGCATTACAAAAATGAGACCCAAAATGACAAAAGAACAATGAGCATTTTAATTTAAGATCAAAACAGCTGGTCATGGTCTAGAAATTATTTAAATTTACAGTTTTAAAATTTGCAATTTGCAGCTAATGTCTTCTCTGTAATTTTTATACTTTCCAAAGTCGTCCTGCAGACCGGGTTGGACCCTCTGGCGGGCCGGTTTTGGCCTGCAGGCTGCATGTTTGACATCCCTGCAGCAAAGCATCAGATTAACCTATGAAGCACTAATCACTGTGTTTTCATGTGTGCCCACATGTGTGCCTTTGTGTTGGTACGCACAAGTGTGTACGCCTATAGCCTTTCCTGCCGCTTCCCCCCGCAGTGTCAGTCAATGCCTGGAATCCTGGGAAGTGAGGCGGCGGTGCCAGCAGTAATCAGAGCTCTTTGTATCCACACACGGAGCCGGGCTATAATCAGGGAATGTTCTTTTTCTTTTTTCCACCAATAATAGCTGTAATCCTCTCATCTCAATATGATGTGTAACCTGTGACATGCTCAAAACTTGGATTTTGCTTGAGATTTATACCTGGCCTGTGACTCGTGCCAAAATAGACTTAATGAGCTTCCAAAGCCGGTTTTTGTAGCTCAACAGAACCACTGAGAATTACACAATGTAGCCAGAAAGTAATAACAGGGAAAAAAAGTGACAGCATAGAGGGATAGTGGTAATCTTCGGGAACAAGCTGAACGAATGTGCTGCCCTGTGACGGCTGCTTACAATGAATCAGGCGGACAGGACGCTGCACCTGCATTCAAACTGAAGGTCAGTGCAATGACCTGTGACACCTTATTGTGTGTTACATGAGACCACGCTCATTATACGCCTCTGACAAAAACTTCCATCGCTGATTTTGTTGGTTTTTAGTTAGTTTTTCACTACACTCTGCGGGGAATCATTAATTCAGAAGCACTTGTGCACATTGAATTCATTTTAGAGATAAAGGGAAACAGCGCAACAAAGGAAATACAATTTGGCAGACAGGATAAGAGTAATTTAATGTAGAAAATCTATTTAACAGACTCGTTGTGAAATGAACTAAACTTGTCAAAAGCAATCAGGCTGCAGGATGAACACATTTTGAGCAGGCTGCGGATCATTTGCATGAACAAAGATATTTTGGGGTCCACTGGTACTCAATCCAAACATAGCACCGAGAAAAATGAACTTTGAAATGTATCTTTGCTCACGAAAACTCATTCAAAACCAGACTTTTCCTACCTGCAGCAGCACTACTGCTCATTTTAAATATACTCGCCCTACATGACAAGGATAGAAGTTGCGTTCGTGCCAATCGGGAAGCAGATTACTCAGACATTTGCCTCCAACCCATGCTGTGACCGAAGCGATATGTTTGTGTCCATCAAGTCTGTCATGACATTAAATGTTTTGGCTCCCAAACTGCTGTTTCTGTCATATCCATGAAGAAAAAAACAGACACGCTTGGACCCCAAAAAATAAATATGCCCCAGCAATGTCTAACAAGGGGAATGAATGCTTTTCTGTAATTGGTACCAGCTGCAGCTACGAATAGCTGCGAGTCAGAAAGCACATAAAATTGTTCACAATGGGACTTTTAGCAGGAATACTAATGATATTACACACATGAAACAGTACAATAAAGAAGCCCATCGTATTTAAATCATGCAGAAGGCGTGTGGTTGGGCATTTGATGAAACGTGCATAATACGTCCTGCAGGCCTTCTCTACTACATATCACATTAGCACTGACCAAACCTCCCTTTCAGATGCTGTAATCTGCCATGCATGTCACAAGCGACTGATAAATGTGTGATTTGGAGCGATGGAGATGTGGGAGAGAGGCATATGCCAAGATAGGAGCAGAAATGTCAGAAATAATAAGCTTAAATGCAGCTTCTGATCTATCTGAAAATAAAAGAGAGGGAGTGAATGAGAGAGGCAGAGAAAAGAAGACAGGAATCAGAAAATCCTATCTGGAGCTCAGACAACATGTTTTCTGAAGACCTTCTAAAATAAACACCCCAGATGGTTGCAATGTAGCACACTGCGACCCATCCGCATGCTTGAATGTCAGCGAAATCCATCAATATGCTAAATCTACTTTATCTTCTCTGTTTCCAAGTTAGTGTGCGTGCTGCAAAATATAATTTCCAACCTGAAATAAAGCGCTCATTGTGAGGGTGTAAATAACTTTTAGATTTGCGTACGACGCTTTTGTTTCTCCTCATATTTCTTTAATGTTAATTTATACATCCATTTTGTCCCAGTGTGGTGGTTTTGTTTGTCTCGGTCTTGGTCTCGTTCCATCGCTGTGAGACTCATTGTTGTACATGGAGCATTGACATCACTGCTGAGTGAATGTTATTAGCCTGACCAAAACAAACCCGAGCTTTCTAACCCGCTCGAACACACTTTCAGTCTTCCCCGCTTGGATTTGTTGGCTGGCACGCCGACGGTACAGTACGCCGCTTGTTGTGCCAAATGACGCCGCCTCATTGGCTGTGGAGCCCAGCCTGCTTAGTGACACACTGATGTAATGTGACACATATTAAAGTGGATGACATCAGACCACGAAGGCGACAATATAGCAACAATCTAAAAATGACTTTAAAAAGCAGAGCTGCTGTCTCAAATCATCATTAAATGCTTTATATTTAAAGACAAACTTACTTTAAAAAAATGCAAACACAGACTTTTACATGAGAAGTAATAGCACTAGCGCTGATGCCAGGTCCCAAAGAAGGGGTATTCAGACTCAGCAGTGACCTCAGTGCCACCTGCATTGTAACATCATCCCTCCTCGCCTGTACATTACGCAGAGATGCAGGCGTAGCGAACAGCAAGGAATAAGCTTGGGAAAAAAAGCAGGCAGACACAGACCAGCTGCACTGAGAGGGAGGGCGATGGCTGAATGACACATGCACATATGGCTGAAAACTGCACACTCAGGCGGTTCCTGGGAGGCTGGGGAGGAAATGAAGGCTGGTGTTTTATCACTGTCCCAATCATTACCACCCTCCCAAAAAAGAGCAGACTTCCAAAGCAGACGCAAAGAAGAATTTAAAGAAGCCACACTGCCTCGCTCACTGCTTAATATTAATCATCAACATACACCTGTTGCCATGGCGCTTTGGCCCTGACCCTGGTTTGGATAAGCAGGCGAGCGCTTGCCCAGCGCTGGCAGAACATCGCAACAGTTGGCATGTACGGTTTCATCTGGCAGAGGGAGTGAAAAAGAAAAGGAGATATAAATCAAATCCAGGCCAACCGAGAGCTTTTCATTATGGTTTCAACTTCAGGGAGCCTCATCAGAGTCCAGCTGTAGACGGATGAGCCGGAAGGTAGGGACTGACAGAGAACAGGGCCCGCTTTGACAGCTAAAAAGCCTTGTGCAAAAATTCCCATTGAAAACCTGACACACGCTAAGGCCAAAGCCCTCCAGCACTTTCTTCTCTGAGCTCAGCGCTACAGCAGCTCAGTGGGCTCAACACTGGCTTCACAGTCACGATTCTGAGTGTGGTGCGATTGCATGAACAGACCGTATGCACATTTACCCATGTTTAAATATGTATGCGCTTATTACATGCACAGAAGTAAAACTGATGGGCTCTTACATGTGTGTGCGAGGCGGCGCTTCCCGTTGGGTTTCCTCACATACTGTACATCGAGCACTCACAATGACATTGTGAAGTTTGTTCTTCCTGCGCGGAGGGAAGTCTAAGCAAAGGGGGGAACTTTGGCCCGAGCAAACTCCCCTTCCTCCGATTTCTATCCCTCTCTCTCCCTCTCTCGCACTCCTCCCTCACCATCCACGCCTCCTTCCTCCCTCCATCCGCTCCCTTGTTCTTTGTCAGCTGGTGGGAGAGATCCAGATGTGAACGGGGGGGACTTGGACAGGAAAAGGAGAGGGGAGAGAGAGAGAGGGAGACAGAAATCCACATCCCTCTGGTGACAGACTTCATTGTCCGAGACCTTTTGGACAAGGCCTTTAGACACTTCCACACAAACAATTATGCCCACCAAACAATACAGTCCCTCTAGACAACAAGGCTCAATTGTATATGTGTGCGTGTGTGTCCAAGTGTGTGTGCGCTAAAAAGCAAATCAATGAACGACATCTTGCTGGTGTTGATATTTAGCTGGCTTATTTACTAGGGGTCTTGGCCAGGCATGAGGCTATTGTTCTCATCCAGTGAGTAGAGAGGAGGAAAAAAAAAAAAAAAATCAATAAGGACCTGAGAGAGCGAGGACAAACAGTGAGTAACAGCTGTACGCCAGCATCCGTCTTCCCTCCGTTTTCAGTTTCTCTTCTCCCCTCCAACCCGTCTTTTGTTAAAGTCCCACATTTAGGTTGTGGAGTAGTAACACGGGAGCGAGCTATTAAATTTGACTGAAACAACCGCTAAGATGGAAGAGGACAGCGAGGTAATTGTGGAAAATTACTCCTGAAATTATACACAATGGCAAACACATGTACACTAAACACACCCACACAGCATGGAGCCATTCGAATTAAGTTAATAGAGTGAGTCAGCGAAAAGGAGAGCTATTCAGTTGGAAACAAGAGAAGAGCTGGGGAAAAAAAGAAAAGAAAAGGCTCTCACTACCGGAGCATATCACTCGGCAGCAATACAAAAGTTTCTCTAGGTTCTTTTCAGAGTGCCAAACTTTCACCGTCTCATTCAAGAGCTGCAAATATCACCTCAACTCTCACCAATTATTGCCTCCGAACAAAAGCCTGAAAAATGAAAACTCTCAGCACTCACCGCTCCAGTCTTTTCCAGTCCTTGCAGAGCTACCACAGCCTAAGTCTCTGAGAATGGCAGCAACAAGTAGTGTACAGTGGAGAACAATGCATGTCTGCCGGAGCGCAGCAAAGCATAAGCAAAGACACACAGAGAGGTCCAGTCATCAGGCTGCTGCTCACATGGGACGTGGAGAGGAGGGGAAAAGGAGGGAGGGTTATAGCTATGGATCGTCAACAGTAACTCCGATTTGGCAGAAAGGGGGAGGGATCTCATCCTTCAGTCCACATGTCTTGCTCTTTCCCACCCCTCAACTTCGGATCCAAAAATGTTTCAGCAAGTCTCGGATTTCTTTCAAAATCGAGATGGCCCTTCCTGTCGCGACACACTCCGCTTTCTTTTTCCATCCCTTTTCTTCTTGGCGTCTATTTCACACACACAAACACACATCTCTTTGTTGTCTCTCTTATCCACTTATGAATGGGCTCATTTAAACGCGTCTTCCTGTAAAAAGACAACAATGCCGAGCTCCACCTTGATACATCTAAGCAGAGCCAAAATAAGACACCGAACAGATAGATGTGTGCACATATGAAGTGATCCAGCTAGAGGGAGGACTAAAATGGTCATACATGCAATCATAGAAACAGAGCAGAAAATTATAGGTCTGCTCAGGTTCTCTCCCTCTCTGATGTCACTTGTTTTTTTGTTTTTTTTTTCCTGCCTTTTTCGCTGAAAGGCCCCAATTCACAAGTGGCCCAGATACCGCACTGTACTGGGGGAAAGAAAGAAAAGCAAAAAAAAAAAAAGAGAGTCAGAGAAAAGAGTAACCCGATACAGCTAAAAGCAACAATTATTTGAATGAGTCACTCAGCAGTGAGGTTTGGGGTTTTTCAATGTTAATTCGGGAGAGAGCGACCGAAGAAGAAGGAGACAAGGGGAGAAAAAAAAAATATCATCCCATTTTGGACCGTTGCACCTCCTGAGGACTCCCTGAGGTCATGGGAGAGGAGGATGGAGAAATGAGAGAGGGAAAAAAAGAGAGAAAGTTAGAGAGAGAGAGAGGGAGAGAGAGGGAGAGAGAGAGAGAAAACTGGAAGGGAAGGAGGAGGACAGACATGGGCTTGGATGGAGACCAGAGCAACTTCTTCTCCTTATCCCCAAATCCAGCCTCCAGGACACAGCTTTACCAAAGCCAGTTTTGCTGACAGAACCAAATAACCCAGAGTACACCACGGTGATGGTGAACAGACACTGACACCAGGGCAAACAGGAAACAAATCACGTCCATACAGACACACATATTAAAGCAGTGGAAGCTCAGAATGCGATGGAGCATAACTGGAGTTGACTGCATTCTCTGAAAACACGTAGCCACACATTAGCTGGTCAGCTTGCGTCTGTGACTAAAATGCATGGAGCAAGTTGTATAGCTCAGCTGTAAGAATTAGTAGTGCAACTTTCATGACAATTCAGAGGACTCAAAAATGCCTCTCCACTGTAGATATTTTGCTACTTAGGTTTTTGATATGTTTCCATATTTGCCTCCTCCGCTCTGTGTAAGCACAGCCTGCAGTTCAACCAAAAAGTCCCCGAATTTTTGTGATTTAACCGTTTGTCACAGCTGAGTTATGAATGGCTGGATGTGGCGACGAGTGTACAATTTTCATTTTTTATTTATTTTTTTGCAGGATCTTGTTAAATTAAATGCATGTTTTTTCATTAATTTTTAAATAAGACAAGTAGAATAAAGTGAATTTGATAATGCTTATAAGTGTTGAGCGTGTTCGGTTTTTGAGATAGAAGACAAACAACTTCTCTCAGTCAACCCTTTGATGTGCAACATGGGCCAAAAGTGACCCAAATCCAATGGAAAATGGGTATTTCTTGACCCACACTGTGCATCAAAGAGTTGAGGTTGTTTATTCTGCAACAAGTAGCTTGATCAAGAACAACTACTGCTCAGCGGACTATAGTTAACAAAAGTGTTAATCTGAAGGCGTCTTCCCAGTAATGGATGCAATTCGCCGTAGACAGAGTGTATTTACGAAAATGTGCAACTATCTAATTGGTCAAAAACTGCTGGGGAGGAACCACTCTTAGCCCTTTCATCACTGGTGCACAGGCTTGTCCTTTAGCCTCTTGGTACATGATCCTGCAAGAGATTCCCTCCCTATTGTGATTGATGAGTGTATCTTAATTTAGCAAAGTGTATTGTACCATCATCATCATGAGCTGACTTCTGCCTCCTTCATATAAGATCACCACTGTTCCTGGTGACACACCGTCTCCAACTGAGTCATGATTGTTTGGCAATTCTTAACACAGTAGCTTTTGATCTCAGTGGTCTTCAGCACTTGACTGAGTGTGTGTGTATATCGTGTGTGTGTATCAGACAGGTATGTCAGCAGGGGTAGTGAATGTAGGCACCTTTGTTTTGCCCTCTGTTGACCCGTCTTCTTTCAACTTTGATTTTCCCCAATTCAGCTAGTGTGAGATAATGTTCAAGACCCTTTTACCTACACAGGTCAATGCAACTCATTTTTATTAGCACTTACAAACAATCTGTAAATCAGGATAGAGTTATTAGTATGTCTCATGGGAATGTTCAAAGTAGCAGCATGTACGACAGGAACGCCAGGAACTGTGAATCGCTATACAGGGTTAAAGAAGAGATGTGCAGAGCAAGAATTATGTTTCACAAGAATATAAAGGAATAAAGTAGGCATATATTCAATAAAAGTGTTATGAGTAACAATAATGAGGGATAGTGAGAATGTTATGATAAATAATGAAGAATAATACTAGTAGTATGATTGATACGGGCAGTAAAAAAATATCAGACCCTAACAAAAGCAATCTATGTTTTCACAGTTCCTGGCTTTGGTAAGCGGTGAAACTTTTTAAATAACAACGTGCCTTTTAATAGACATAGACGGATACTGCAAGGAGTGCAGAATTTTTACAGAACCTTGTTAAATGAAACAGTGCATTTTTGGAGAATTTTTAAATGAGACATGGAGAATAAAGTGAATTTGGTCAAGTATCACAATTTTAAGCTCAGGTTTGGTTATGTTTTCCCAACAAAACGACACATAACATGATATGTTCAAGGACATCTGGCGTATCATTGTTTTCACAGTTTCTGGCTATGATAAGTGGTGAACTACTGAGACTCTTTCTAAATGACAACATGCCTTTCAATAGATATTTTTGTTATGTTGCTACTTACATTTGTGCTTTGCTTCCATACTTGTCTCCTATATGCTCTGTGTACAGATCACAGCCTGCAGTTCAGCCAAAAAGTTCCTGAATTTTTGTCATGAGACTGTTGGTCACAGCTAAGTCGCTAATGGCTTCACGGATGCTACAAGGAGTGCTGAATTTTTTTTTTTTTTATAGAATCTTGTTAAATCAAATGTTTATTTTTTGAGATTTCTTCCATCACAAATGTAAAATAAATTGAATCTGGTGAAGTATCACAATTTTAAGCTCGGGTTTGGTTATGTTTTCCAACAGAAAGACATGAGGCACATGATATGTTCAAGGAAATCTTTGTTTTCATGGTTTCTGGCTCTGACAATTGATAAAATTTTGATAATCTTTTGAAATAACAACACGCCTTTAAATCCAGTTGGCGGGGTTCAGAAGGTTAGATCGGAATACTTGCAGAGCAGCAGTCTACCTTCATCCAAACAGCATGAATACACTGATAACAGGCCAGCAACACTCTCTTCAACCTGTATATCTCTTGTATAAACCAGTGTTATAGCTGACCTGCATCCTGTTTAGACCTGCCGTCACAACATTTAGAGAAGGAAACACAGTGCAAAGGTTCACGTAAACACACAGCGAAAGAAAAATGCCGAGAGAGAATCTCAAGGATGTGTAACGTGACCAAAATATGTAAACAGGCCATTTTCAGGAGTGTATACACATTCAGATGAAGGAACATTGAGAAAATGAGGTCAACATTCTTTTGTTCAAGTGGTTGGACAGCACACTTCCTGTACGTGAAGTCGAATATTTTTCATGTTTCTGAGCCACTGAATGATTCAGTTTCAGCAAAACCAGGTCAGATCAGTCACTTTTAATCACAATATAAACATGTTTGAGCCTTAATTACGGCTAATGAAATCCTCCAGCATTCCCTTGATCATATATATATATATATATATATATATATATATATATATATATATATATATAAACAAGAGGCCATGGGGCTCTTCTTTTAATCCAGGCAAACTAAAGGGCTGTATTCAGGGAGTTAGTATCAAAAGCAGACCATAAAGATCCATCCAATACAAACACATTCTGAAACATGTTTATTATAGCCGCGTATGCTGCAAGGAGGTTGTGTAGCGGCAGGTACGGAGACATCAAAGAGTCGATGCATTCCACCGCTGCTGCAGGCTGAGCTGTTACGCTGTTGCTCGCTTTGATTGCATGACTGTGCAGGTCACCTGAGTTATGAGTGAATAGCAAGCTAGTCTGTGCTATATCGATGTCTTTATATACTGGGGGAAAAAATGTCAGGTGTAGGATTTTTCAATATACAAAGACAAACTGACACTGTGTTTTTCTGAACATCCCTTCTTTAGAGTCCTTATGGAAAGAAACGATAGCTTTCAGCTTTTCTCAAAGGGGTTAAAATGGTAAATATGCACGTAAGTGTCCACATTTTTGTTAGATAATTCCATAAAATCTGTTAATTTGATGACAAATGGTTTATTTGTGAGTCTGCAATGTGCTCTGTCTCACACACACACACACACACACACACACACACACACACACACACACACACACACACACACACACACACACACACACACACACACACACACACACACACACACACACACACACACACACACACACACACACACACACACACACACACACACACACACACACCAAAGGAAAAAAACCCTCATCGAAACCCTCAGAATCAATTAGCAGAATGCAAATAGGCCATTCAATTACTTTTAGCGCCATCCTTGTTCCTCCCGAGGCAAACAATCAACCAGTAGACACAAATTAACTCAGAACAAGAGTACTTGTCTAAAGTCTGATCACCCACTGGCAAAAGATAGCAGCGATAGTAAGACAAAAAGTGTGTGTGTGTGTGTGTGTGTGTGAATGAGAGTGTGGGTTTATCTTCGGCCTATAAGAGCCTGTGATACAGCCAAAAGAATTTCGCTATCTGGAGTTTGTTAACGGTGATGAAAAGGTCAGAAATGGGTCGACTCTGCAGCAAAACATTACCATATATTCCTACAGAAAGACACAGTTTGAAACTTTTCTACCCTTGTAGCACGGACTGGTTAAGAATACAAATGACTGCGACCAAAGATAGCTACTGTATACGAGCTCATCCACGCCTGCAACACACTGGCACAAGCCTCCTTTCACCATCTGCTAGCAAAGACGGGGTAATGAGTCTGAACACACACACGCACAAAGAGGAAATCAGAAAAACAGCAGACAGGGAGAGCTTCAGAGAATTTTCAGAGACAAAATACGAGAGAATTTCACAAAACCCCAGACCAAATGCACATGCACACCTGCAAGCTTTTTTAAATTTTTTTTTTTAACTGCATCAAAGGATTTTTTGACAGCTCAGCCGTGCCTGACAAAATTCAAAAGCATCCATGAATTTTAAACAAGTGGTGGGTTAAGGAATTTAGCAGCAACATCACATTTAAAGCAATTTATATGCAAATGTGTGACAAGTGGCAGTGCACAGCTCTGGAGAAGAATTAGCGTCTGCTCATTGACTTAACTGACCCGCTACACCAATATAGACTGCCATTAATGAGGTAACAACCTGCACCTACACAAACACACACAGCAACTGTATAGGAACATCTTTTTTTTTTTTGACTTGTAATCTCCTTGACCCCACAGAAAAGAGTTGTAGCTGCTTGGGCCACTAGATGGCAGTAAAGTTCTGGTCTTACCTGCACACACACACACACACACACACACACACACACACACACACACACAGACACACATACAGATACTATACTGGTAGGCATGCCAGAATAGGGAGTGAACGTGATGAAAGACCACAGCAGAAAGCAGACAACCAGCCTCAACCGCAGAGCACGTAGGACCGAGGGTTACAGACAAACAGTCCAAGGCTTCTCTCTCACACACACTATCGCTGCGCAGCACAATGTCCAAGTTTGCAGCTCCAAAGAACGAGCTGGCATGCTGTTGCTATAAAAGCAGGGGTTATTTTCTGCCCATCAAGGCCAGCAGTCGGTCTGGTGGCGGTTGCGGAGACGTGCCCTAGTCCTCTTTGAGTGGCACCGGCAAAGCTTGGCTGTAAACTGAAAATGAGCAACCATTCTGTATTCCATATTACTATCAGCGCTGCAGGCCATGTGGGGGCTGTTGTGACTTGATGGGGAGAGACAGACGAGCTGGAAGAAGCAGAACTCCATTAGAATTAGCCTGGAGGGTCGAGAAGTCACGGCGACTGGGCCCACCATGTCAAGCTGCGCGGTAGTTTCTTTTTTTGTTGTGCTTTTTACATAATGTGGAGGGTGGCGGCTCCACCAGAAGGTCGAGATGCTGGCGGGCTTCAGCGGAAAGTCAACGAGTGCAGATTGATATGATTACTTACTTCACTCTCTGCTGGTTTGCTGGATCTGATCTAGGAGCAGGAGCACTGTAAATATACTTTCTTGTTGTTGAAACATAGTCATAGATGTTTGTTATTGTCTGTGTGCAGCTAATAGGTCTGTTTAACTGAATTAGAGGGTGTCTTCACAGCTGTTGCACTTTGACTCAGTGTAGCATGAATAGTTAGTCACACTTTAATAATTCCAATCTGCACTTTGGTCCAGACTGAATTATTGAAACCACTCTTGAATTGATAGCTCTTTCATTTTGCATGCAAGTTCCTGGTCTCCAGAGGTTACATTATTTAGATTATAGCAAAACTGTCTCTTAAACTATTGACAAACATCTGAACTACTGCATGGATTTCCATGAAATTTAGAACCTGTATTCATGTCCTCATCAGAATAAATTACCATAACTTCTGGTGATGTAGAATTTTTTACCAACCACCATTATCAAGTCAAAATATGAACGGGGCCCAATGCATGCATAACAATGATATTTGCATCAACTGTTCCAATTAGCAAGTATTAGCATGCTAACATGCTAAGCAAAGACAGCGAACATCTCCTGAATCTTTTGTTTGTGTTGGAAATCTTCATTCTCATCCTCCTCATTTTTTCCCCCTTTGTCTCACTCCACCTTGCAGCTCAAAATCACAGGTTTGGGGCCAATGCCGTTCAGTCCAGAGCAGCAGAAATCCAGGGAGAGAGCCGATGATTGCCTGTGATTACAGGCTGACCATCTCCTCTGGGCTCATCTGGCCAGGCCTGGACGAGGTAAAGCTCTCCATACTCGAGTCATTAACTGGAGAGAGACGGAGCGAGGAAAAAAGCTCGCTGGGGAGGCGCTGACACGTTTCTTTCACCTTGACATTGCCTGGAGGTTACACCATTCATTCTGTCGTAAAGTACAGTTCTGGGAGGTGAGAATCATGTGAATGAAGGGTTCCTGATACATAAAAGGTGTCTCTGTGTGAGAGTCTTATTGCCTCGGCTCTCGCTGCTCGGAGAACTGAACTGCTGGAATGTGTGTCGATGAAATACATGTGAGAGTGTGTGAGAGAATCAGCGTGAAGGACAGAAAAGTATAGATTGTGAATCCCCCTTAAGGAAATGTGCAATATTGAGCCATACACATAAAATATGACTTAACGGTGAATCTATCTGGACTTTTTTGTCAATATCTGCATGAATGAGGACGTGCAGTTTACAGAAAATGCATATTACAGTGTGAATATCCGCAGCATAACGCCTTTCTGATCCATCAGTCATAGCAGATATACCTGTACACCATGTCTGTCTGCTCATATTGCCCAACAACACTGACTGCCTGTCAGATTCAAGTCAGAGGCCAGAAAAGACAATATCAGTCATCAGATTTCATTTTCTGCAGAAAGCCAGGCACCACAGTGCAACTAAGCTTCTCCTCCAAATTAAAAAAAATCCACATGGGAGTTTCCGTGTTGGAGAAATGCATACACGTTATGTTATAAAACACATAAGGCGATTCTATGTGGAATATGCTGGATTTATGAGTCTAGCGCCTGCGATGTGCATGTAACCTGTGGCCCAGCTCGACAGTTGTTTTCACTCCGTGTCAGTCAAAATACTGAGGCATGATCGACAGCCGCCCCTGGCTCTTGTAAACGTGTCTGCTGAATTAACCCTGTCCTGCCCCTTTTAGCTGGCTGGCCACCCTCCCGCCTCGCTCCAGTCCCTCCCTGGTCTTAAAATGTGCTTCACCTTGGCTCTCTGGGGATTGGAGCCCAGCCAGCCATGTGTAATTAAAAGCGCATAAAGACAGATCAAGCTCTCTCTCCCCCGCTCTTTCTATTCAAGATCGCCTTCGGGCTGAATCCGCTCCATCTCCTGCTCTGTCAAGGTCCGGGGAGCTCATTTATTAAAATGCTCAATACCTTTATCCTTGATTTTGATGGGAATGCGGATGAATAAAATCTTATCTGAGGGATTAATCCAAGGAGAGAATTTGATATATGACTGGAAAAAAAAGACATAAAAAACTGATGTTGATGGAGACGATCATTTAAAAAGGAATTAGATGCATTTAGCCGTTTTAAGAGATAAAATGACAGAAACATCCATCCATCCATCCATCATCTTTATACTGCTTAATCCTCATTAGGGTCGTGGAGGGGCAATAGTCTATCCCAGCTGACTTAAGGTACGTGTCCACTGTCCACTAGATCTGGCAAATTCCTGCATCCCATTAATTTTGTTTTCATGTGGAGTTCACTGCATGTTGCATGCTGGTCCAGTTGTGGTGCCTTTCCCCGCGCGGACTGCAGCTCATTTGGATAAAGTAGACTTGACTTTGACTTTATGCAATAAAGGTGTACGGAAGTCCGAGGCATCGCGGAACTTTCGTCAAACATCTAAACTAGTTGTCGGTGAACTAAAACGAAGACAGATTCAGCCATTACACACGCTATTTCATATACTTTTCACTGAACTGTTTTTGTAATAAAATAGAAAGTTTGCGAGTGAGCTGCCATGTTGTTGTTGTTGTCGGTGCATTTGTCCAGTCAGGGGCAGGCAGGATAGTTGGAGAAGAAGGTCAGCAAGAGTTGAATACTGGCTTTTGGCCTCAAGTACACGCCCGTGAAGCAGCCGATTTTCAGATGCGGCATGTTTACATGTGGGAAAACCGCATCTAGTGGCCATGTAGCATTAGGGTAAAGACAGGGGACACAACAGGAACAGGTCACCAGTCTACCGCAGGGCTACGCATAGAGACAAACACAATCACACTCATGGACACACCTACAGACAATTTATAGTAACCCATTAACCTCAGCATGTTTTTGACCTGTGGGAGGAACTTGGAAAAAACCCACGCAAGCACAGGGAGAACATGCAAACTCCACGCAGAAAGATCCTGGGAATGCCAGTACACGAACTGGGGATCTTCTAGCTGCATGGCGAAAGTGCGAAACACCGAGGCACTGTGCAGCCCTGACAGAAACGTGACAAAAATAAATTAAAAATGCTGAGAAGAACCTCAAGAAATCTGTTTTTCTGGTACATAGGGAATTGGAATTCCCTGACCAGGTTACAAGGGCACTAAGCAGTAGTAGCTGGAAGTCAGGTGAGTAATCTTTCACTCTTTTTCTTCGCCGTTTCAATTCTGCAGCGTTTCATCATGTTGAGGTATTGCATCTGTATAGGCTTCACAAAATTCCGTCCGTCAGAGCGTACATCATTGCTCAATTTTTCACCCGCTCCGACTATTTCTCCTCACCGTTTCCCTGTTTCCAGTGACAATGAAAAAGCTGAGAAATGTCAGGTTGTAGTCTATAAAATGTGAAAAACTCACAGTCAACATCGCTGTCGGGTTACATCTTAATTATTTTTCTTGACATCGTGACAATTTCATTTCCCCAATTTGTGGTGAGTGTGTAAAATTGCCTTGCTTTTTTTTTTTTAAGACCATTATTGTTCCCTGGGGTGTACAACATTAGAATAGCTCTTTCTCTGTGAAGCAGCCTGATGAATATAAGATGCTTTCACTCATTCAGCGTGAGTGCCAAACCTGGCAAAGACGGGATGCGCACATCTTGGCCCACCGCGTGAGTCCGCTTGCCAGTCAGCAAATCTGCTGTAATCTTTGCTCGACTCTGTCTCAAATTAGTAATTCAGTTTCTCTTCATGAGAACAGCGGAGGCATGCTGTTTTATCAGCCGAACGGTATTCAGATCAGACCAATACAATGAGAGTTCAAAAATTCAATTCTCACCTCCTCTGACTGGCTGCTTTCTTGTCACAAATCTGATTATTTACACCCACGGTGAGCGAGGCGTGCTAACGTCAAAGTGATCAACGCTTCTCAGCAGCTGCTGGAGGAACTCAGGGAGAAAAGAAGAAGGCCAAACTCTTTGAGAGTGAATAGACAAGGAAAAAAACAGAGGTAAAATATAGTTCATCTCAGAATGAGTGCTGACGGTGGTTGTAAAATTCTCGCACAATGTTGGCAACGGTATACATGAACTATCTATACCCTCAAGGCTTTTCCAGTGAAGGGAGTTCGCAGTCTAAGAGAAGAAACAGTGTATTAAATAACCAGAGGTAGACCACAGTTAATGATGTGTTGTACATTCTGCAGACAGTGTGATTGTACATTGGTAAAAAGTCTTGGATCTGGAAGGTATGGTGGTTTACGCTGTAGTGGAACACTGATGGGGTCTATTCTGGTGCAACTGACGTTTTGTTTTCTGTAAATGGACTGAAACTCAACCGATGGGTAAAACTACCAAGAAATGAATGAAGTTTCCTGGAAAACTAGACGTCTCTCTATTTTGTATGGTTTGGGGTTGTGTGATGAATGATGGCTTTAAATGCAACAATTCATATGAAGGTGAGTAAAAGTCTGTTATTTATCGAATCCTCCTTTCATGTCATTTAGATGAAGCTTTCTCCAGGGGGCCTCCAGGAGATAAATAAGATTTTACAGATGGCTGTTTGCTTCATGCGCTACTAATGGTTTCGCATTTTTCAAAAACCAAATCGAACAATATTAACCCAAGGATGTGCAATCAATGTATATTCATGAGCATAATGTGATAGCCGTTTAAAATAATCAATATTTACTGCCTTACTGATAACAAAAGCTGCTTGTTTATGGCAGCTAAGCCATGCCCTTGAGGCTCTATTAGAAGGTTTGTGTGCTCATATGCACCCGCACACGCCTACACAACACACTGTGGTGATGGCCTCGCCGGGTCAGAGACCCCATTACCGCGACAGGTTGCAATCTTGTTCAATTCTAGCCAGCGTGCGCCCACAGACAAAGCCCTGGCATGGGGGTTACACTCACAAAACACTGACATTAAAATTTGCAGCACTTCAGAGGGAGGATGTAAAAAATTGGGGAGAGAGTGCGATTTATGAGTGTGAACAGGCTGCGCTCACAGCATGTGATATTACAGTCTTAGCGTGTGCCGGCAGGATGGAATTGTGGAGAACCACCTTTATTTACACACACCTACACAGCCACAAAGAAGGAGGCGCACTCGTTGGACAAGAGCGTGCAATTCATTTTGTGAAGATGAATTCTCCAGAGAAAATGGACAGCGCTGGGTATTTGTTCAGACACTACGTTTAAGTTCACTAGCACAGCATTTGGTAGAATGGAGCAGGAAATAAAAATTGGTAGAAGATCAGGCATTTTGGGATGTACAAATGATGCGATTTTACAATGGTTTGGGTCTTGTCCCGCAATAAACAGTGGTAAATACTGGTTTCTCTTAACATTGCGAATTCCAAAACCCACAAGCTGGATTGAAAAGTAGGCCATCTTTTGAAAAAATTGGCCAAAATAACACCATTTTTAGAGGCAGAAACTGTAAGAACAAAAGAATTGTTAGATTTTTAACTGATGATTGAACTACTCATCTGTGACACACCTTTCTTTAGGAAAACCTAACCAAATATAAGCTTAAAATAACAATATTTGACATTTATTTAATCCTACACTCACCATTCCAAATTTTGCCAAAATTAACGCATTCGAACCAACTAGATTCTGTAAAAAAACAAAAAATTCTACGCTAAACCACAGAACTGTAACGCCATTAGTGACTTATCAGTGATCAACAGTCACGTGACAAAAGCTCTGGGGCTTTTTCACTGAACTATTCTAAACTGATTTATGACATTCTTACTATATTATGCGCTACTGCACAGAAGATGTTTTTGAATTCTTCTTTGTGCTGTTTCCATAGAGGTGCAGAAGGTTATATTGCAGTGAAAAATGAGCCCAGAGACAGTAACAATGTGCCAGGATTAAAAATGACCACAATTGGCTTGGAGTTCAAAGGGTTAATCAACATTTTCAGTTGTTTAAAGATCAGATCAGACAACGTTCACGAGATTTCTTTGGAAAAACTGAAAAACCATTTGCTTTGTCTGCACGGTAAAAAAAAAACTGCACTGTAATGGTCTAATTACACAAAACCCTTGAGCCATGGAAAGGCTTAGATCTGTCCTGTCAGCTAGCCTCCGTGTGAAATATGGACACCTATCCTGAGCTCCTCTCCTCTCTCACTCCATCTCCGTTCCCCTTGGCTGCCTTTAATTACAGATAGAGGGATAATAGAACAGCAGAGGGCCAACCTGCCAGGAGAGGGGAAATAAGAGCGGCCAGTGGTGGCCACAGCAGCTAGAGTGCTGGGATTAGGATTCACCTTTATCCTGGGGAGCCGGCATGGACAATGTGGGCCCAGACCCCCAATCCTCCTATAGACACTTGTCAAAAAATGATTGATTGCCGTGTCTTTACATGAGACAGAACCAGCTTTAAGCCCACAAGCAGCGCGTCCCGCCTGAGCTGGCGATAGCTTATTGACAGCGTGAACAATGGGACTCTGTCAGCGACGAGACCCTCGCTTGACATTATTCAAAAAGAATGAGACATAACAGGTGAGCGGTTGAAATAATTATTAGGCGGCATCACCCCTTCTGTTCATTTTTTATTGCCTGGTATTATTGCTGTGTGGTCCCTTCCCTTGGTTTCTCAAGGTTAATTGATGAGAAATAATGGAACGTGGAGCCGAGGGTTTGCGGTGTTTGTCGGCGGGATGCTTCCTAACCAACCCTGGAGCAAGCCAGCGTCCCAGAAATTCCATTTAATAAAGATTAGCTCGCTTTCTTGCAGACCTCATTCTCCTTCTTAATTAAAAGATGGAGATAAAAAATTGGTGGGCTCCAAGTATTAGAAAATATCCCCAGGACTTCTTACACAAAACACAGCTCAGCGCCCACATGAAAGGCTGGGACTAATGCATATTTAATGCCGATGGGAAGCAGCTTAGATCAGTTCCTTTACTCGGAGCACTGGGAAAACTGAAAATACTGTTACTGTAACCCGCCGCTCCTTGGGCTGTATGAATGTGTGTAGCATGCCGTGTGTAAGCAGACCTATACCATACATGTGTGTAACTACTGGTGTGTGCATACGTGAGTGTGTGTTTGTGTGTCTGCAGGGGGTGGGGTGGGCTTCACTAAGCATGCTTGCACAGCAGGACTTAGTTCCTGTGTAAAGGAGAGCAACACAGCAGGGAAACACAAACACACACATATCCATGCAGTTTCTCCTACTTCATCAAAGGAACAAAAACACAGAGTTATTTCTGAGGCGGCCATCTTTATTCTCCACCCTGCCGTTGAAAGATTACACTCTGTTTAATTTAATGGCTTATATAATAAAACCCAGAGGGGGATATTTCAACTTTACTTCTGATAAACTAAAGTAGAAATTAAAATATAGAAGCATGAAAGTGCTATTTCTTTCACTTTGTTCAAATGAATTTAATTAAGGCCGCCGCTTTGAGCCAGCAGTATGTGTCTGCAAAATAAGAGACATACACTGAACTGCAAAAGAGTTTCAGATGATTACACAGCATATTTTAACCCATGCAGTCCCTTATATCATCTCATGAGATCAGTTTTAAAACTATACTGCTCTTTTACAAACCTAGATATCTACTGTTCAATTTCCATATCATGCAGAAATCAATGGAATCTAGGTGGAGCAAAACCCATTTGATAATATACGAGTCATTTGAAACAGCCACATTTCTTCTTGGTACAGAAATTACAAACATTTTCGAGGTACTCAAATCTCAACTCAAGCTTCTACATAAAGATTGAGAGAGTATTAATTTCTAAATCAGGTGTTTTCCATCTATTTTTGCATTCTCTAATGAAAAATTCTGAACAAAATTTACTCTCTAAGCCTAACAAATACAGATACCGCACAAGTTTCCTTCAGTTTTCTGATCTGTACTGACACAAAACTTCCATAGTAAAGCTGCAGTAAGTAATAGCAACTATTCTGATGAAAAATTCATTGGTAAAGGAAATGTCAAGATTCTCTGATTCTACCTTCTGAATTAGATTTTTGGGGGTTTATTTACTACTCTATGAAACGGCCACTTTTCTTCTTGGTACAAAACTGGCAACCATTACCTAAGCATCAAATGTACAGGATGGCAAAAATCTCAACTCAAGCTTCTACTTAAAGATTTAGAGAATACTCATTTCTAAATCAGGTGTTTTCCATCCATCTTAACATTCTCTAATGAAAACTTCTGAACAAAATTTACCCTCTAAGCTGACCAAACAGATACTGCACAAGTCTTCTGATCTATACAGAGACATGAATGACAATGATTAATAGCAACTATTCTGATGAAGAATTCATTGGCTTGAATGATTTTTTAGTAAAAAAAAAAGTGAAGATTCTCTGATTCTACCCTCTTAAATCAGAGTTTTTTGGATCGTTTCTGTACTCCTCTATGATAGTAAACTGAATATCTTTGCATTTAAGACATAAGTAATTTGAGGACGTCATTTTTCACCATTCTCTGACAGCTAATCAATGAATCAACAAACTAGACAAGATAAATCAATAAAAAATAATGAAGATCAGCCTTAAGCGACACTGTGTTCCTGAAGTTCTTCAGGCAGGATTTTGTACAAGCACAGTCATATCCAGCGAACAACCCCCTTGAGGTTGAGTATCATTTCTTTACACTCAGAGAAAAGGAAGCCAGATAAAACTTATATTGTGTTGTGGTTACAGATACAATGTCTGCTATTTATTATTCTCCGTTTCTCTGACTGAGAGGGGAAAAAAATTCTTAAGTGTGCAGCAGTTATAAGAAACCCTATCCGACATGCTGCATTTTATTGGCAATATAACCGAGTGAAAGACAAACATTCACATGTATCAATGCTGCTCTTCTCTTCCTTCTTTCCATCTTGATCTTCACAATATGCCACATCTCTTTCTGCTCAGTCTTCCGATTCCTTCTTTTCTATACCGGTCCATTCTCTTTCTCTCTGTCCCTTAATCTCTCGCTCGTTTTCTCCCGACTCCTTACAGACACGTTGCCATGGTAATCGTCACCAAAATATGAGGGCTGGGTATGTGAGACAATAAGATGAAAGGAGCTTAAATACATGTGTCTCTCATTTCATTAGGCATCAAACTAATACATCGAGGGGTTGACAACCTATTGCACTGATTATGCATTGTGGCAGCCTCAGCAGTCAGATTTGCATGGGAAAGCACATCCAGAGCATGTTTGTCAGGATACATACTGTACATTTATCTCAAATAAACTTGCTTTTGAATGTTAAAGGTGAAGTTTTCTAGACTGACAATTCTGGCGTGAAAAGCTGTCTTGCTGTACGATGATGTAAAGACTGAAGGCTTTGTGGAGATTCTCTCGGATTCTCCACATACGAAAGTAGGCCCTCATCAAATCAGGAGGAAAATCCGGCTCCTCTTTCTGTGGATTTAGCCCCCATGAGCCGACGATACTAATCAGCAGGCTGCATCACCAGTTGGCTATGTGTGATGTAGGTTTAATGTTGCACAGCAGGATGGGGCGCACGGGAAGCAGATGGATGCTTCTATAGATATTCAAGGTCACAGCAGAGCTCCTCCAGCAGGTGGCTCTCCTCTCTCCTGGGGCAGCTAGCTATAAAACACGGAAGGAACATCTGGCGTGTCGGCGCCGGTGTGTACGCGAGGAAGTGGCACAAAGCACGCCGAAACACAGCTGTATATTCCGGGATCAGATTTCTACTCTCCCAGGGTGACTTGTCTAGCCCCCTTTTCCAGCCTCCCACGAGAGAGCAAGCAATTTCATTTCAGATGCACCAGGCGGAGACAATAAAGACAACGAAAGTCTGCAAACTGCTGCGCAAACAGCCTGCCATTCATTTGATTAAGAGTGAGAAAACAAGCAGAGCTCTGTGTCCCTGTTCAGCAGCGGCGGTGGCAGCAGCAGCCTTTTGGCTTGTTGAACTTTACGGTGAATGCAAATCGCTGGGGCTGGAGGACTCTTGGAGTGGCTCCCCAGAGCTGAAGAGCTGTTGGGAGAACTCCAAAAAGGGCAGACATGCATGACATTCTTCTTTTTTTCCTCCCCCAGCAGTGGTACATGTATATAAACATGCACTGAGCGCACACAATAGCCACAGTAAAAAGACACCCGAAAAGATGAGCTGCTCCTCTAATCCATCTTTCGTACAACCAGTAACAGAATAGAGATAAACCAGTCTCACATAAAATATATTTGCATTCACTGGAGGCTTGGAGGATTATATTGAGACCCAATTCCCTCCTCAAATCCCACTAACTCCATGTTAATTATTCAAAAATAGAAACTCGTTAACACAGTAAATATTATGACCTAATTTCATCGAGATTGGGATTTGGAATGATCAGAAGTGAGTATGCACACGCGTGCAGACATCTACAATATGTGCGAAAGTGACAAGCCTGACATGTTAAAGGAAAAAAATAATGGATTTAAGCTTTACTCTGCAAAACCCATTCGATGTGTACTACTAGCTATCTGTGCAGGCTCTAATCTAGGAGAGATGTGTTCGGACAAAAAAAAAAAAAAAGACAGGGAAAAAAATTGTCACTGCTTTCAGATTCATTGAAATTCTTTAAAAAAAAAATACAGTTAACCAAGCCCTGCAACATTTCAAATCCGTGTCCGGATGTGCAACGTGTGGGCAGCGTGACTGACTGAAGACTGACAGAGAAACAACAATGTGTACACAGGCATGTCTGCAAGTGTGAGCGGTGAATGTGTGTGCATGCACTGGCAGCTGGCTGTGTGAAAGTGTGTGGGCTTATGTGTGTGTGTGTGTAGTGATGAGAGTGTAGGCAGTAATGAGAGGCTTTGTGGAGCTGGTTCCACTGCAGAGCCATGCTGGGTACAGTGTATTGATCTGCTCCACCGCTGGGAGGACTGGAGCTAGATAATGATGACTATCCGTGATTTTTCATTCTTGCCCTCGGTGTCTCCATCTCACTTTTCTGCCTGCCTGCATGTCTATCTCTGTTTAAACAAAAAAAGAAGAAGAAGAATCGGAATCATGTTTAACAGCAATGTTGTTGGAATCTTTTTCAGTCCCTCTATACCAGATATTATGTCTCCGTTTGTACACGTGCACACTTTAGGAGACATTCAATAATGCGGATTTTGATAAATACTTTCTGGAAATATCTCAGTGGACAGGACAGTAGTTTTCCCTTTTCCAAATACTGCCGTGTATTTGGTCCCCAGCAGCAGCACTGAAGATGTAGCACCCGACAAAGTGCTGACGCATTGCTTCAGTCCTCAAAAGGCTCACATCTTCAAAGCACCAGACGGCTTTTATGTCAGCATCAGCCAGACTAGTGGAAGTCTTCTTTTCTTATGGCCCATAAGCAGCTACCAACTTCTGAAACGGCACCGCTCCTTTTTTTTTGTTTGTTTTAATGTTTCCTCTCAGATGCATTCATGGACAAAAAAAAACACTCAAACACCTTAAACTCAAACCAGGAACTGAGAAAAAATACAAGAGAGAGATGACTTCAAATAAGAAATGAATAGAGTGTCCTCAGACAGAAATCCTGCAGAAAACGAAAGACCTTCAGTCTTATAATCTACTGTTCCAAAGAACCTGTAACATAATCTGCTGTGTCGAAACAGCTCCAATTATCTGGCGTTCCTTTTACAGGGCTTATCGAAGTGCTGAACTTGGAGGTACAAAGAGTACCTAAAAACTAGAGCACACATAAAAGCCACGACTCATACACAAGGCTGAAAGCAATCACAGCTCAAGACAGGTGAAGGTGACTGATCGATTCATAGACTGATCGGCTAGCCGCTGATCAATAAGCCCAATCACACTGAGTGAAAACTTCAGCAATACTACATCCAAAGGTGCATCAAATCTATGAGAAAAAAGGCCAATAATTCTACATAAAAGGTGCCTTTAATCCTGTTGCTCTCTTTTGAAAGTGCATTATTCAATCAGACACAGCTCCATGAATAACACAGACATCAGCTTGATGAGAAACCAGCACTGGTCATTTGTCACCCTGTTGACAACATGCTCAAACATCCGCCTCCTATTTCACCACATCGCCACCCCCGGCTGCTGTTCTAATGCGCCCATCATGTCTGCTTCATGGTTGGCTGGAGCCATCATTAATTGCCGGCCTTGAATGATGATTGGGCGAATAATGCGAATAATTGTTTGCTGGTACCCAAGAATTGGATGTTTCAAGTGTCCGTCAAGTGAACGCTGAACGGGCGTGCAGGCACAGACGGTGTCATACCAGCGAAGGGCTAAATGAGAAGTTTTGTTATGATTGTCCTGTCTGTGTTTTTAATGAGCGGTAGAGGAGCGGCATCTTACAGAGTCTCATCTGCAGAGGAATGAGAAAGACGAGAGCTGTAAGATGCCAACAAAGGGAAAGAAAAAAAGGGAGGTGATTAATAAGCAAAGAGAAGACAAACCCCAAAACCATTCCATCCTGAAATAACATCTCGTCCCTTCATTTCCTCCTTTATGCTTCCTTCCACAGCCAGATTTCATTAACATACAGCCAGTGGTCAGAGGCTCAGTTAGCTATGTTAAGTCTTTACTGCTTGGGGATGTAAAAGCATGTACATCATTTGTATGGTAAAGAAAATTTCATTTTTCTAAAAATGGCTTTCATTCAAAAATGAGAGCAAGTGATGATGGCCAATCCAGATGTCCAGCTGAAAGTGAGTCTCCAGTAAGAATGCAAAACCCATATGCTGCTGATAGTGTATATGGAAGGCTCACATTTCCCTTGTCCTGTATAAAGTAGAAAATGAGGCTGTCAAATTTTGCAGCATTTCTTTCAAAAGCATTTTTTTTTTTTGCTTTTGTAGGAGGTATTGGTATCTAGGCATCAGTCCTGTATCCCACAAATCATATTTCTATACAACTGCATTCTTAATCATGTTTTGAGAGAAATGTATATTCTGCTGGTGGCATATCACAAATAGGTTTCAGATCAACACATATTTATGAGTTATTTTATTGTTTTACTGCTACTTTTTTCAGTCAAATAATCACATATTAGATGCATCCCGACTCAAGCAACCTAGAAAATGTACAAGTAGCATTACTGGGCTAACAATCATCATTTCTACACTAGCAACTAGCAGTCCTGGGCTGACAACTGGAATTCAAAAGCTAAAATTCCCAGGCTGACAACTGGAGCTCCCCAATTACTGCGCTAGCAACTAGCATTCCTGTGCTAGAAATTGGCATTCCTAGGCTAGCAACCAATGTTCCTGGGATACAGACTGGCATTCCAAGTCTAGTAAATGGCATTCTTAGGCTAACAACTAGCTTTCTTAGGCTAACAATTGGCATTCCAATTGCCAATTGACTGTTTCCAATTGCTAAAAAAAGTTAACTTTTAACATGTTTTTAAAAGGTTATATTTTAATCCAAATAGTGCTATTTTCTTTTACCTAACCAAGAAATTTTGGCGCCTAAATTTCACAAAGCTTCTAATAGGTAATTATTGCTCTAAAAGTGTGAAACCAAACATGATATCTTCCAAAACCTGACAACATAGTTTTGATCCTAAAACCTAACCAAACAGCAAACGGGAAACTAAAAGAATACAAATGAAACTTAAGTTGAAGCAAAATGGTTCCACATTGGACACAAACTTAGATCTCCTACTGAAAGTCCTGTTTCTAACTTATGCTGCCGTCCTCTTTCAAAACAAAGTGTGAATGCAGTTCAGTTGTATAGGAGGCTTTCTTGCAAATTTGGTTCCAAGATGTCAGATGCATCAAAATGATAGGAAAGAATGCAAATTTGCCTGGGGTGCTCTGGGAGAATTTTGGAAATATGCTGATTCCCATTGTTGCAGAGAGTCAGACAAGAAGATTGATCTATTCACTCTCTTGCATCTCGTCATTCCACGTCTTGCATGGAAGCAACAGGAATGTTTGTCATCGCTTAGCAAAAAGGGGTAGCAAAACACATCTATCAGCACCGCTATAGCTCACCAATTAAACTATTCTATCTTGTTTAAGAATAAAAACAGCAAGTTGCTGTTTGAAAGATGCCCTCTGAAGAAAATCAAGTCATGTAATCCATGTCTTGCTAGAAAATACATCAAGAAAGAAATAAGACATGTCTGAGCATTTTCAGAAACACAGACTCAACCAGAGCTTCATACAAAGCAAACACAAATGGCATCAACTTGCAGGGTGGTGTTCCCTTTATAGTTACTCTTCTTTGGAATCCCATTTGAACATGTATTGCTCAATGTGTAGATTAGTTTTATGGTGTTTGAGCAGGTGAGCTGGCATGCTTTGGGTGCAGTGAGCAGCAGCAAATAATGAACTATAGTTTTGTATAGGCCATTTTGTGTAGCATAAACAACATTTTAATGAAAATGTTATAATTTTAATACACATACAGTACCATTCAAAAGGTTGGGGTCACTTGAAATGTCAGTATTTTTGAAAGAAAAGCAGCTTTTTCAGTGAAGATGATATTGATTTAATCAGAAACACAGTCCAGACATTGTTAATGTGGTAAATAACATTCAAGCTGGAAATTTTTAACGGAATATCTACATTGAGGTAGAGAGGCCCATCACTCCTGTGTTCTAATGCTACATGGTGTTAGCTAATAGTGTTGAAAGGCAAATTGACGATTAGAAAACAATTATGCAATTATGTTAGCACATGAATAAAAGCGTGGGTTTTCATGGAAAATGTGTCTGGGTGAAACTTCTGAACGGTAGCGTAGATGAACTTTGGGCCAGAGGGACTTTGAAGGGTAAAACAAGGTCAAAATTTGGGACATTTCTGCGTCTGACTATTTCTTGTCTGTCTCCACAGGATTCCTAACCTCATGTTGGTGCCAAGACTCCACTACATTATTCATCAATTAAAATATTTTCTAGGTGCTGGTAAGCAGATTTCGTTCATTTCCGACAGAGGCAGCCTAGTTTTGTGTCCAAAGCTAAGAAGTTCCTATTGATTGTCTCAGCTAACTCTCAGTAAGAGTAATTTCGAGTGTGCTTCCTGGGATACTGAACAATGCCTCCAATCACAACCTTTACCTACTCTGATGAAATGGGATCTTATAGCTTCAGCAAAAAAAAAAAAAAAAAAAAATTACCCAGTTTACCCAGGGCCATTATTCTCATTACCATCCCCACAATTAAAAGCTTATTCTCTGACTTAACCATGCAGGGAGTATAGTACTGGCGAGCACTTGGGCAGAAAATGGCAAATTAAAAGTGAACATTCATATGCTAATACATAAATAATCTACCTGGACGTCTGCATACGTGTGTGTGTGTGTGTGTGTGTGTGTGTGTGTGTGTGTGTGTGTGTGTGTGTGTGTGTGTGTGTGTGTGTGTGTGGGAATGTGTGCAAGCCAACCTGCGGGCATATTCAGTCGAACTGTGTGTGTGCCTGAAGCAGAGAGTGTGGCGTCTGTAGTAGTATGTCCTTGAGGAGCAGATCAGCAGTGTTATTACAGGGAGTAATCTCATGAGGAAATGGAATATTCATGAGCACTGTGTTGCCCTTAAAACAAAGCTCAACGCCTCTCAAAAAGTCTCAAATGGCCATCCGTATAAATATAAAAGCGGACTGGCATTTAATAAAATGAAACATTCCACATGCATAAACATTAAGTACTGTATGAATGCCACTGAAGAGTTCCATTTCATAATAAGGCAGAGCAGTTTAGCAGCAGACACGCATCCATCTGAGCGGCGCGTTTAAAAGCAAAACCCACAAGCGACTATCGTTTGTTATTTATTGTGCTGGGTGAAATTAAAAGGTAACCCCAGAATAACTGCAGACAGTTTGGAAAATTAAGCCCCGCAGACAGACTCCGGGTGGAAAAAAAAGCAACAGAATAAAAGCCCTGATCTGCTGAAAGAATTAAAAATACGTCGAGAGAAAGTTGCAGCCACAACAACATATGAAGCTATTATTATGAGAGAAGACAGGCGGCAGGGTTATTTATGTATTTATTTATTTTCCTTAATACCGAAAGTGTCACAGCCTTGGAGCTTCATGGAGAAGCAACGGGGGGGAAAAAAACAGGGATGAATATGAAGGCTGTTTCACCAAGATGAATGGCAGATTCTTTGACGATACTGTTTTTTTTTCCTCATTGAGTCTGCTCTCTCTCGCTCGCACACAAACACAAACCAAAGGACCTCAGCAATTACCCCTGAAATAACCTCCTTGATTGATATCTCAATTACGCCACGCCATTCTTGTGTGTTATCTTGTCTCACACACGCTCCTCCTGTCCCCATTCTCAATTGCTGAATGGATGCTCAGGAGGAAGAATGGGGTGACCTTGTTGGGGCTCTTCTTTTATTTTTTTTCCCCCCTCTTGGAGCTTCTTTCCGTAGGCCTTTGTCTATCCAATTACTTGCGTCTGCGATACTTTATTGAATTCCCTCTTTCATCTTTATTTGCCTAAATGTGTGCGGCATTAGAGGAGTGGACAGAACGGGAACGTGAAAAGAATAAGGAAAGTTCCAGGGAGTCATTCTGCTTATGGAGCTATTCACTCGGCAGTGCTTGTCTCTCACTGCGCTCTCAAAGGCGGCCAGGCAAAGCAAGGTATGACAAAATTAGGTTCACTGAACCAGGTGAGTCGCTTTGTGGAGAGAATCGGCAGACAAGGACAAAACCGGAGAACATGCAAGGCGATAACAAAAGCACAACAATGATGCCCACGTTTTGCTGCTGCACCCGAGACAAAAGCCAAAGAAGGGAAGAATAAGGAGGATTCAAGAAATTACTCTTACCTGAGAAGAAAAGTCGGCACGGGCAGGATCCGCGGAGGGCAAAGCGTGGAAGGGGAAAAAAAAAGAGGAAACATTTAGACAATTAAGCAATCATTACCAAAACATTAACAATTAACACTGGGTTCTGAATTAGTGATGCTGTTGGGTGCAAAGTATAAGCAGCTAATGATGCTTGGGATTACTAATTGATTTAAGTTAACTGCAGCAATTACTCTGAAGTCAGGTGTGTCAATAGTCCACAGCGAGAACTGCAATTTTTGAGTTCAGCAGCAGTTCAGCATGTGATGCAACTACACAAAAAGCCTATTACAGTACCCATCTGGTTTGGGTCCCACCTCGAAGCCCCGGGACAGCTGACAAGCAAAATACTCCCCACATTTTTATAAGTGGTTGGAACAGATTTGGACAAAGTGCAGAAACAGGCCAGACCCAGAGTGAGCCAATATCAGATACTAATGAGGTATCGCTGTTTTTAGTTTCACAGGCATGCAGATGTCACCGAGTCCACTCCAGACGGCCAAATGACACATCGTAAGCTACTGTGATCCCGTTTACCAGTGTGAATGAAAATAAATTACATTCTCATGGACTCAGCGGAGGTACATCGCTCAAAGCGTTTGCTCAGTTACAGCTAAGAGTTTCATGCTGTCAGTGTGGGTAGGCCCGTATTCAAGGAAACCTTTCATTTAATTGCCATACGCTTCTTGTGCCACTCTTTATAGGAGCTGTCCTCAGCAGGACCGATCACCAGGAGAAATATGACCTCCTGTTTGCAAGAGCAGACAACTTATTACTCCCTGTCCACTGTAATGTTCTCCACAGCCTGCTGGTTGGAGGTCCATACAGAGCTGCAGCCTGACTTGGCTCAGGCCCCAGTACAGTTGTGGTTTTCAAACTATTTCTCAGAGGAAACAAATTTTCACTGCAGCGCTTTAACCAAAAGTGATTTTCTCCTGGAGGGATTATTTTGACTTGCATTCTGGACAAAACCAAAAGCTGACAAACTGACTCAGTCTTAATCCCAGACATTGTTTCTATCGTGTATCGAGCTCTGGGGCGGTTTCTTGAGGGGCCTGTGAGAAGAATCTCTCCTTTTTGACCTTTATCTTGGGCTGGACACACTTTGTCAGCAGTTTTTCCTTCATAACTTCTTTAGTGAAACAGAAAACATGCACTGCTGTTCAAAAGTTTGGGGTCACCCAGGCAATTTCATGTTTTCCATGAAAGCTCACACTTTTATTCATGTGCTAACATAATTGCACAAGGATTTTCTAACCATCAATCAGCCTTTCAACACCATTAGCTAACACAATGTAGCATTAGAACACAGGAGTGATGGTTGCTGGAAATGTTCCTCTGTACCCCTATGGAGATATTCCATTAAAAACATCCAGCTTGAATAGTTATTTACCACAATAACAATGTCTAGACTGGATTTCGGATTAATTTAATGTTATTTTCATTGAAAAAAAAAAAAAAGCTTTTCTTGCAAGACTAAGGACATTTCTATGTGATCCCAAACTTTTGAACAGTAGTGCACAGGTGAAAATATGATTATGGTTTTACAATAAATATACTGGCTTGCAGAGACCATATACTACAACTCCCTCCTACTGTATTAACAGTGGTGTCATGAAAAATACTAAAAAACTAATGCACTTAAGTAGGATACGCATAATGTAGAACATCTGAGTGATTTATTATTGTACACATGATATGACGTCATTCAATTATGCATCAGTCTATAAGCTGTCTGATACTGTTTTAGCTGCTGGAGGTAGAGTCAGTTTTTTATATAAATATTAATTTACAGGGTGAGCAAATAAACCCGAGAGGTCTCGAGATGATTAATGGGAGAGGAAAGAAGAGAAAACAAAGTTGTGATACACAAATCTGTTTCCAATTTTTAGAATGTTTCTCTAATTTCTCTTTTGGAGAGATACTGGATCGTTTGTGCAGTTTTTGAAAAGAAACCATATGAGAAGCTTAGAGGGAAAAAAAATCACGTTTTGTTGGAGCCGTTAACAACTCAGATGTAAGAGATGCGACTTTGACTCACAGCTTTTTTTATGAGATGTGAGACGCTGTTCAGGCTGGAAATAATTGGTTGAATCTTGACCAGTGTGTTATATTCTTAAATGTTGTTATACTAGCTAAGATGTGAAATAGCAATCCTGTACACACATTGTCAAGTAAGTGTATAAAAGAACACATTCTAACATTTAATTCTGAAAAGTAGTGGGGGTGGAAGCATGCAGTAGCAAAAATGAGAATCCTCAAGTGAAGTACCACAAAATTTGACTTAAATATGGTACTTGAGTAAATGCATTCAGCTGCTGTTCACCACTGTTCATCACTTTCCATTTCTGTACAAATATTTCATATCTGAAATTTATATTTCCCTTTTTTGTGTGAATACTTTCAAACTATGAATTTACAGCCATTGTGCATACAGTCATGCCTATATGTTTACATAACCTGGCAAAATTAGTGAACTGTCCTTTTTTTGATCATGGAAAAACTTTACTTTCATTTAGGACTCAGTTATTTCTTACCATGAAACTGTATTTGCTCCGATCATTTGTTTTCATTAAAGAATGGTACATATTTTACAAATTTTGCCAGAGTATGTAAACTTATGAGCACAACTGTATTTTGGTGTTTTTTAATTTTATTTTTATTCAAGCGAAGCAATGGTCTTACTGTAATAACCGTGTCTAAATTACAAGCTCTGGATCACTTCTCATGATGTTTGGCATTGCTAGACAACACACTGCTGATTTCCAGGTGATGCTACTGACAGGCAAACATATAAATGATGATCGACAAGGGCGTCCAGAAAGCTAGTTGATCAGGCGACCGGTGAATTGTGGTTCGAAAGCCCCTCTGCAGTGGCCATAGATCGATTCTGACCTAGTGCATGATTTTCTGCTTATCATTCCCCCTCTCTCTCCTGCTGAGGTTAACTGATGATTCTAAATTGCCCGTAGGTGTGAATGTGAGTGTGATTGTCTGTATATGTAGCCCTGTGATAGATTGGTGACCTGTCCAGGGTGTCCCCTGTCCTCACCCTACGTCAGCTGGGATAGACTCCAGCCCCCTGTGACCCTAATGAGGATTAAGCGGTGTACAGAGAATGGATGGAAGGCTCCTTCATGCTGTTTAATGTCGTTCTCTAAAAAGACAGTGAACGTTAGTTATCCTTGCTATAAATTGGCAATAATTCCCACTATATATATGCTTTGCCTGCTGAATGTTATTGCAGAGATCTTGTATTGTCACCAATGTGTTAGAGCAATGGTTCTCAACCCTGTTCCTCAGGACCCACTGTCCTGCATGTTTTAGATGCTTCCCTGCTCCAACACACCTGACTCAAATGATCAGCTCGTCATCAGGCTTCTGCAGAGGCTTGATGACGAGCTGATCATTTGAGTCAGGTGTGTTGGAGCAGGGAAGCATCTAAAACATGCAGGACATGGGGTCCTGAGGGACAGGGTTGAGAACCACTGTGTTAGAGAAAGGGCTTAGTATTAGTTGCCTCTCTTGAAAGAATCTACACTACCGTCCAAAAGCTTGGGGTCGCTTAGAAATGTCCTTATTTTTGAATGAAAAGCAGTTTTCTTATGAAGATAACATTAAATAAATCAGAAATCCAGTCTAGACATTGTTAATGTGTTAAATGACTATTCCAGCTGGAAACGGCTGATTTCTAATGGAATATCTCCATAGGGGTACGAGAACATTTCCAGCAACCATCACTCCTGTGTTCTAATGCTACATTGTGTTAGCTAATGGTGTTGAAGGTTAATTGAGGATTAGAAAACCCTTGTGGAATTATGTTAGCACATGAATGAAAGTGTGAGTTGTCATGGAAAACATGAAATTGCTTGTGGGACCATAAACTTTTGAACAGTAGTGCATGTTTGGGGTGAATGACAATGCAAAATATACAGTAACTCAAATGCTGTGTCCCAAACAACAATGGAGCCAGTGTTCGGTAAAACAACACCTTATGCAGAGGTGTGGAATCGGCTGGTTTCCAGTTCTGCCACTGCTCTCTCGTCAACAGATGACATGACTGACTGTCAGCACTGAAACCGCCAACACTCACATCCTCTCCTCTTTCGACGGACACACCTTCAGCACACCTCCCACACAAATTTTTCTTGAGGCCTCTTTGAAACACCGTCCACCTCGCTCAGTCTTTAATGATCCGCTGCATTTTTGCTGATGGCAACAGAATAGAGAAGAACAAACGTATTGCCACTCTCATTCTGCCATTCTACTTAGACTCCCATAAATTTCCATCAGTACTGTTGCCCCCAAGGCCCAAACTGGTTGATGATAAATTCTCTGGCATTAACAAAGATCAAGCCATGGGGTCAACTGTTCAGACTTGTCTCTCCACCAGGACTCTCAGACCTGTCAGACTGCAGCCATGCTTTATGGCCTGAACCCCTCCCCTCGCCAGAATCAGCGCGACACGCTCAGGCGTCCACACAGACACACACACTTTATGTGACAGTCTGTCATTATAATAATATTCCTATTTAAATGCATGGGCTGCTATTTTGCTAAAGGCCCTTGTGTGAAGAGGGGTTTCAGCGTGGACAGATGCAGAGATACATTTTTTTTTCCTTCATAGATTCCTCATAGGTCACGGCAGTGATGGTCCAGGCCTCTCAGAGGTAATTCAACACGTACTGAATGTAGATAGCCTTTTTTTAACACTGGCGTAGCAACAACTGCCTGAAAAATCATGGTCCTACTCGAAAGATGATGCAATTTATCATATAAAAACACAGAAATGAAGAATGAATCATTCAATTAGATGATCCTAATTGTCCCAGACGTAATCATTAAATGTCACAATTTAACACACAGGACTATATTTTTCTTTAAGCACAGCTCAGGCTCACATAAATACTTCGCTGAAATGCGACATGACATCTGCGAGAGAGAGCAGTAACTGGGAGAGTGAGTGAGCAGCTGGTTTCTGTGCAGCTCCAGGCTCCACCTGACCAACTGTGTTTCAAGTTCAAACCTTCTATCTAAGGAAAAAAACAACACTACTGCCAACCCCTTTCACTTGGAAAGGCTGAACTCAAGTGAGAAACAACATATAGGGCAAAATAACACAACATGAGAGTACATATAATGCCATGAAGAAACTGTTGGTCTTATAATGTACCGGTACATGAAATAAAATCTACTGATTCTGCACTATGATATAGCCTGTAGGGTGGCACTCTTGCTGTACATGTTATTCACTTAAACAACATACACCTACATAAACCAGGAGCTCAAGGGAAAGTTAAAAACTGCTGAATTCCCAAACACCTCACGTGAGCTGCCAAGAGGCCTTAGGTCACGGACATCCATCAACAAAGGTATTTATCTCTATGATGCTTGAAATAATGGAGCTATAAACTAATGTTTGTCCCTGTGTGTGAGAAATTGTTATTGCTGTGCTCAACAATAGCAAGTGTCCCCTTTCTCCCCTGGTTTCCACTGAGTTTTACCGTTTTCTCTCCACAGGCCGCCGTGGCACTGTCCTGTTTTTTCTCCCACAGGCAGGAAGCAGGAAGACGAAGCACCAAGGAGGGTTAATTCAACAGGAAATATTACCTCCATATCTGTACTAGCACCCTGTCAGTCCTAACTGTGTGGGGTTGTTTCATAACTGGATTAATGTGTTGGTAAGTGGGAGAGAGCAAGAAAAAAAAAATAAAAGCTTGAGTCAGTCACAGCCGCTATTAACAGGCATTCAAGCAAGTCTGCTAAAAATAAAATGGTTATTTAATGTGGAAAAATAACACAAAAAAGAAATAGCTCAAGGATTTGTTATACAAGACAATGGGGCTTAAAGAGACAAATACAAAAAATATTCATGCTGTGAATGTGCATTGCCACATATGAATGCCAAAACAAGCCCTATTGTCAAAATAGAATTCCCCACAGCGCATGTATCACAGCGTGCCTGATTCCCTGATGGGGTGGAGCACTCTGTCAGAACAATACCGCTGGGCATCTCTCACCTTTGCCCTCTATGTATGACAGTCGACGGCAAAACATATGGCGGCGCCTGGAGAAGTGGTGTCTGTGGAAGGTAGGAAAAGGGCAGCGCCAAGCGACATGCGACCATGGCCTTGTCTGAGGTCACAGCGGTTGCTGGGTGGCGCCTGCAGGGTGATGTTGCGCGCTACACTGGCAAAGGGACAAGCGCTGTGGCTCCTAGCACGGAGGGAGGGGGTACACCGTCAGAGTGACCTTCACACCTCAACACCCCAAGACAACTGCTGCACCTCATGAGACAAATCGTGCGGAAAAAAAACAAAAACAAGGCACGGACCTGGGCTCACCTGAACTCGGCGAGGAATTTTTACGTTTGCGACCTCCTGTTCTTTGCTGTCAGCAACTAAATGTGAAGCCTTGAAGTCTAAAAAGCAGCAGCAAAACTTTCAGACCTTTGAGGCTAAATATCCATCCATTGTCTATACAGCGCTTAATGCTATTTCTCGAAGCTAGGAATAATTAGCTCCAGGTATTCAGATATCTATGAATATATTGTATGTTACAACAGGCACTGGTGGTACATATGAAGTTGTGCTTTAGTTCTTGGTCTTAATGTTTTTCCTCTTAGACACATACAGAAGGAGTTGGTAAACTAGGAGGCTCAGGCAACTCACTTCCTGCAACATATGAAGAGATTAGATGAAGAAATCAAACAGAATGAAGGGATGCTGAGAAGATCCCACATGGAACAAAAGTCTACTAAAAGTCACAATTTTGCCCATTAAAAAAAATCAGTATTCACTTCTGTCTGACTGGCATATCATGAAATGATGAGGATTTCCACGCTCATTTGAAAGTTGGTGAATGACTAATGATGTTTGTACATACTTCTAAGTACCAGGAAGGGAAACTTGAGGCTCATACTGAATCCATCCATCCATCCATCCATCCATCCATCCATCACCTTATCCTCATTAGGGTTGTCGGAGCCCTGAAGTCTATCCCAGCTGACCTGGGATGAAAGCAAGTGACACCATGGACAGTAAACAGTATATCACAGGGCTACACATAGAGACAAACACACTCACATTCACACCTACGGACAACTTAGAGTTACCACTTAATCTGAGCATGTTTTTGGATTGTGAGAGGAAGCCAGAAACCTGAAGAAAACTCACACCTAATAGGGAGAACATGCAAACTCCACACAGAAAGATCCCAGGCCGGGATGCGAACCGGGGAGGGTCAATATCCCTCAGCAAAAATAAGATGTGGACATGGACAACTTGAGTCAAGCCCTTTCTTTCCTTAATGCTTGTTACATTTCAAAAGGTAGTAGCAAATGTGGTCCACATTTTAGGCAACGCAAGGCGGCCCTTCTCCTTTTCAAAGCTGCTTTTGTCTAAAGTCAGGCTTTGAACGTAAATTTCACCTGCATGCAACCAAATATTTGCGTGATCTCTGTACATGCTTGGCAGTATTGTACACGTGCAGAATACATAAACACAAGCTACAGCACATGCATGCAACAAAGTTTTGTGCCTCTGGGTATCCACATCTGTTTGGGTTTGGGTCAAAGGAGTACAATAAAGGCTTAAGAGATATCACCTCTGTCAAAATTCAACACCTACACCTGGATTGTAGTTTTTCCAGTTTGAAGGACCCTTATATGATTGGATGGGTGGAGGATTTGCAAGTCACAGGATTTTCACCCAGGAGTGTCCTGTATTGGTCCGCTATTTTTTCCCACTTAGTTTTATTCTTATAGTGGAACTTACATTTCATTTTTATTCACTGTTAGCTAAGCTTAGGCACCAAAACTTTTTGGTTAAGTTAATGCACCCTTTCATGTTACAAGAGAAACTTATTGCCCAAAAGAGAACAACAATGATTGTTAAAGACTGGACGACCCCTGATGCTAAATGATGCTAAAGTGTACCCAGTGTGATCAAATGGGATGCCAAGGAATCCTGACAAAGCAGCAGTATGTGATGAGCTGGGAGAAATACTGGATTCCTTGATACCCTGCAGAAATCCCTGGAAGGTATTCCCCAACTAATGTTTTTCTGTCACAGCAAATTGGTAAAGAAACTCGATATATGATCTGCATCATGATTTCTGTATTTGTATCAAAACTGGTGTATCAGATCTGTGCAGTCCCAGAAACCCTTTAAAGTGATATCAGTAGATTGCGCAACTGACTTCCATTTCTCGTTTGACGAGGTAGGCAGTGGTCGAGGTGGTATAAAGGTGTGGTCATTGTTCATGAACCCCATAAAAGTTGGCTTAAGGTTAGCATCTCACACAAACTACAGCCTCTGATAAATCTTACATCTAAAGTTAGACTGAGCAAATAACCGCTGGTCCAGTCCTCACTCTGACAAGTACTGCTTACAATGTAGCTTTTGTGATGCATTTTAACCTTACATCTACATGAAAACACAGTTTACGCTTTTGAAAAGCTCCTTTCAGGGTGTAGTTATTCAGAAGCTACATTTGCAGTGTTGACCATAAACTGTATTAAGATAGAAAAACCCTCTTTGATGTCACCCATAGGTCCTCAGTTTTGAAGCTCAGCCCCTATATAATTGTAATAAATGATGACAGTAATTGTACAGACCAAAACAGATTTTTGAACCAGACTGTAAACTATTATATTTCTGTATTTCTGTTGTAAAGTTGGACATGCTGCTCAGTGGCATTGTGGTTAGCACTTTCGCCTTGCAGCAAGAAGATCCCTGGTTCGAATCCCGGGGTGGGCCTGGGATCTTTCTGCATGGAGTTTGCATGTTCTCCCTGAGCATGCGTGGGTTTTCTCCGGGCACTCTGGCTTTCTCTCACAGTCCAAAAATATGCTGAGGTTAATTGATTATTCTAAAATTGTCCGTAGGTGTAAATGTGAGAGTGATTGTCTGTATATGTAGCCCTGAGACAGACTGGCGACCTGTCCAGGGTGTCCCCTGCCTTCACCTGAGTAAGGTGGGATAGGCTCCAGCACCCCCCACGACCCTAATGAGGATAAAGCGGTGTATAGAGGATGGATGGATGGAAGTTGGACATTTTAACATGGGGGTTAGTGGGGTTTTACTTGTTTTTGGAGCCAGCATCAAGTGGTCATTCAAGGAACTGCACTTTTGCATTGGCTTTATTTGTCAGTCTGATGTGCAAAGAAGGTAGACTTTTTCAATTTCTAATGCCAGTGTGTGTGCCGTTATCCTCTTTGTTTGCCCGATAGAATTTTGTGCAATTGTATATGGAGCAACAGCAGTATCAGAATCAATCCATACATATGATTCCGTCCTTTCCTTGATGTGCCATTGTTGGTACTCTACCAGAACCCATAACGGCATTTTTTCAGGCTTCTACTGGCCAACATTGCTGTAGGTTTAAGGTTATTTTGCCAGATTATTTACACCCAAGTAAACAGGATGGCCTTGTCTGTTACAGTCTCAAATCAGATGGTTTTTTTTTTCCCCTCCAAAAACAACCTCTCTTGTGCAGCCGAGCTGTCATGTACAACACCACATTTTCACGGCTTTTTCAAGTTGACTGACTCTGACAATTAACCTCAGGGTTGGAGGTATTACCTGAGGCAAAACCAGCAAAAAGCTCTCCGGCAACACAGGATACATGTGTGTATCTTGCTCCTCTGCTCTGCTGAAACATCTTACCATCCATCATCATCTCACACTCCCTCTGTACTGACAAGTGATTGATGTGTGCGTAACTTTGCAGGGGCAACGAGGCGGATGTTTGGAAGTGTTAACGTGAATGTAAATCAAATGTTGGTGCATGTGTTTGTCTGCTTGTGTGTGTCAGTGTGTTGGCCGTCTATGAAAGAGAATGTTGTCTGGATGCTGGTTTATCCTATTACGGCTTTAACAAGGCTTTTTGTCCTTCAAGGTCTTAACTGTCTCCCGGCTCAGGTTTTAAAGTGCCAGCGACACAAACAAACAATTACATTCATGCCAAGGTTATAGCTCTGCTGTCATAACAACTACAGCACACTTTCAAAACACTATCTGTCGCTGAAAAGACCTGCAAACCAGTCAGTAGTCTCTTGTTACTGCTTTCGGTTCTGCATCCCTGACAAAAAACAACATCACAGGGAGACCGTTTCTCTCATCACCTCTTTGTTTCAATAGCAGTAGCTGGATAATTAGTTGCGTCTTTTCCCAAGCCCATTCCCAGCATGGGGCTTTGTGATAAAGAACGGTGGTTTGAGATGAGGTGGAGGGAGACAAGGCCCATCATGTTCAGCCTGTAACAATGACACATCAAAGAACAGGCGCTGGCCCAAAAAAAAAAAAAAAACCTCAGATGCTGTCAGAATATATCTCTGCTGATCTGCGACCCGAGCCAGGCGGCAGCACTTTCAGCTGCGAACTTCTCAGAACGCAAGAAGAGAAGCTCACTTCAACATGTACGCACGCATTCGCATATTTTAATGGCAGCATGCTCAATTTGATAGCAGGATCAGCTACTGTCAACACACCTCGGCGCCGCGAAGTTTCATCTGGCTCACTGTGAAAGTGGCTTAAAAATAGCATCTGCGTGGTTCTTCTGTTTGATCACAGATAAACAAAAGGATATTGTGCGTTCAGAAACAAGGCTAAATTAAAAACAATACAGAGCAGAAGCTGTCAGTTATGAAGGAATAAACAAATAAAGTGGGTGTTCTTTTTTTTTCCCCCCACCACTGAAACATCTTTGTCCACATGCACCAGTGGAGATTTTTTTTGTTGCAGCAGTTACATTACTATACTGGCAAGAAGGAGGCAAAGAAGCTAATGATAACATGTTTGACAAGCCAGGGACCAGCTGCCTGTCTATCACTTCCCTCCCAGCCAAGAATGTTGGACAAGTGACAGACAGGCTGGCAACTCGAAACGCCTGTAGCCTTTTTCTGAATCGCAATGGACTGGAATCAGCACAGTCACAAAGTTAAAGCCATGATCAATGATCTGTCTTGAGGGAATGCTTGTTACCCGCCGCTCTCGTGCGAGAAATAACATTTCATCACATCGCTGATCAAAGTGGTGAGTAATCGCGTTGGATCACACCCCCAGGTAATAACATCATCAAACACAGAGGTGATATTAAATATACAAACTCTAATTAAACTTCCTGACACATTCGTCAAGCTGTCAGAGTAATGATGAACTCGGTGGACAGAGGTGTGACTTTTTTTAGGTATTTTTCTTAAGTGCGTGCTGGAGCCAGTTTTGGGAGTGTGTCAGTCTTAAGACCCTTTCAGGTCAACATTATTATAGATTGCACAGGGAGAGGTGACAAAATGAGGAAGGGTTGTAGTTACCAGGGTTGCCACATGTTCTCAGAGCCAATTTCTTGCTAATCCTGTATCTCTATTGCTCCAAATCTCGATAAAACCTTGGCGTATCTCAAGGAAGCAGATTGGAAACAACTGCATAAAGAGACAGTTTTCTCTGCAATAAAAAAATATACAGTTTCTTGACTCTAAAGTGCTTTTTGCATTTCCAGACAGAGCCAGTCTTGGATTATTATTTCTGTTGCAAGGGGGCTAAAACAATCTCTCCAGAGCTTTTTGTTTGAAATGTGGTTTGCTGTCTGTATTGTACCAAAATGATAAATTTATATTCATGATCTGCACATGCTCATGTATCACCGAAGGGAAATTAAATAAAGCTGTTAAATATAGGAAAATAAGGCTGTTTTTTAGTTCTTAGTTTTTTTTCTTTACCAGACTGCTCTAAGTTTAAAAAAACCTCGGATTTGACAACACAGCAGGAAACGCTGACAGCCACTTCCACTCGCAGACGGTGACAATAGCGTCGCATCCTTGGCCGCGACACGCGTGTGTACATCCCGGCACGCTCAATATTCCTTTGTTGTAGCCTTACGTGGTTCTGAAGATTACAATTCAGCCGTGCACAATGGGGCCACGGATGAAGGGAGTCATTAAAACTCTATTTAGCCGAGTCTGAAATGAGTAGTCCACTTAGTTTCACAAATCGATACGATCCAATTCCATTAGGAGGCCAATTACACACAGATGTTTGATTTATGCGATGCTGCTAATGTTTGTGTCCGTATACATAAGCGACATGCGAATGAGCACGCTGCAACTGTACTCAAAAACACAAAAATCAATATTTCAGAGCGGTTTAGACAGCTGACTAACTACTTGGCATGTGCATGGGCCTGTTCATGTAGGTGAGTGCTGCAATGCTTGTGGTTTGTGAGTCACCTTGCTGCTGGAGGTCTACATGCTTCTGGCGCATGATTATGTCTGACTTTTTGAGCCACAGACAGAAGAATCACACTGCCAGAGACACCATTCGCCGTTTAAAGCAGCGTTCAGAACAATAGCAAAGAAACTGAGTCTCTTCTCTCTTCGGCGCAATGATTAAATGAGCAAAAACAACCTAATATACCAGATCCTGCAGTGCCACAACGAAGATCAATGCAAGCCTCTCATTTACAACCATAATCTTGTTAGCCTCGGTCCGGTTTCAATGTGTCCTCTTGACCTTGCAGATGCGACTTTGTTTCATGAACAATAGCTCAGCCTCACAAGCCATGTAAAATATATCAATTACAGCAAACCTCCCCAGGTTTCTACCTAATTTATCTGGAAAGACGAGGAGTCGCCGCCACATTGCTAACAACAGTTTCCAACAGCTGCACCCATTGTTAGGGTCAATGCTAAACTTTGAAGTCACCGTCATGATTTTTTTGTGTGTGTGTCTTGCTATGACAACTCTCTAAACAATGTAGTGGGAAGAAAAGTAGAGCTGGAACCTGTAGGCTGTTTTCTTGGTCAGAATATTGTAGCTGTGTACAATAGAAGTGTGTTAAATGAATCACAATTGGTCAGAAAACAGAAAGCCGTCGACCAAGCTGGAAATAGTGTGAATATGAAGCTGTGAAGGAGGCAAAAAAGAAAAGTTCAACAATCTGAAATTCCTTTTCTTATTTTGTAAAAGGCTGTTTGTTTACTGACAGCACACTGGTTATTAGCTCAGACTGCTGGATTTGACAAGAGGAGGTTTGCACTCTGGAACAATGTGAGGATAAAATAAAACCATCCAGAACTTTGAGAGGTTATTTATGTCCTCTCTGTCTCCACATTTTCTCTATGCTATAAAAGCGTTTATTGCCATGACCGCATTCTAATTTAAATATAGACTATTAAACGTGGTGCACTAAGCATTCCCTGGCTGACCCATTTAAAAATGTCAAGCGGAGGAAATCTTACGAGATAGCAAAACTTCTAAGGGTCATTTGTGCCGCTAACTTTTTGGACATAATTCCTAAACTTCCAAACTCGAGTCGTGGCGCTTCTGATGAATATTCCATTGCCATTTCCTTTCACAGAACATTTTTCTCTAAGTTCAAAGCTCTGATCTTTGAGGCAGATGTTGATGACTAAAGTGCTCCTTCTAAAGAGGAAAGGCTACATGCTGAAGTTAGCAAAACACTGAACAAAGGGAATGTCTGATTAGAAAGAATGAAAAATTTTTGATTCACTGTACAGAAATGTGGCTTTCTACAAATTGCAGATGGCAACCTCTTTTAGGTCCCAGAATTGGCTGAAGAGCCCATATTAGGAAGGTTTTACAGCCATAAAGGACTCACCTGCCCTTCATAACCATTTTTTGAAAAGACCACCAAAGCAACATAATTACATGATTATTACCAATACGGGAACATGGCAATCAATGATTTATGAGCAATAGTAAAACATGCGGTACCACATTCATTAAATGATTAATCATATCAAGGGCAATAACACTGCTGGGATAGGCACACTGTTTTTCTTTTTCCTTCAGTTACTTTGATCCAAAGCTGGATCGAAACCAAGAAGGTGCATTCTGGAGGCATTTTGAGGATTAATCATGCATTCCTCGCCACATCCAGTCTTCCACTCCCGGGAGCGCCGCTCGCTTCATTAAAATCCTGAAGGGGTTTTCCGTGAAAAAAAAAAAGACGTAAATAAAAATTTGGGCTGTGCAGTAATTACAATGAGGCATAATAACCGTAGAGACACCAACAGTTTGTTTAATAGTGAAATGATAGCTGTCTGTAAAAATGGATTGCTTTGCTTTGGTGTTATCTTAACGTCGCCTCAAGGGCCTAAAAAACTCAAAGCTGTGACTGTTTCTTGTTCTGCACTGTGTAGAGTCTTCAAATCTTTTTAAGCACCATCTAACATGACGCAACGACTTTGCTAACCTAGATTTCAAGGAAGCCATGCAGACCGAACATGATGCTTGATTCAGAGTCATTTATTCAGGATGTCTTGAAAATATAAACAACTCAAAACCCATCAGCTAAAACAAACCCAGGTAATAGAAAATTCAACCACATAGCAATGGAGAACAGTGTGTGTAGCTGCAGATGAAACCATAATTTGACAAAAATCTGCAGTTTCAAGCGAACAGGCGATGGACAGACTCCACAATGTGCTAACTACTGTTGGGGGGCGGCGGAGAAGGTGGGCTAGACGTCTTTTCACCAGCGTGGTGTCGTCCGCTGGGAGGCCCGGGAGGCTTACGGTGGTGCAAGAGAGGCGTCTTGACCGGGAGCCCTGCTAACCCCGAGTCCCACTGTGCTCCACAGGCTGACGGTGCTCAGCCATCCACAGCTAGCCCGAGAGATAATGGATGGCAATGGATGACAGCTCTCTAAGGAGGCCCCTCCCATCTTTACTTGCAAGAGACAATAAAGGGAAGCTGGAAGGAGAGCAGGATATATGATCTGCAGTTTCTTTTGTTGGGGCTTGGAGGAGAGTCTTAACAGCTTCATTTAATTCAGTAAGTACATGGACATATGCACACACTATAACAGAAGTGCCAGTCGACACCTCGTGCTAAGAGTATTGATTTGACTCGTCAAAACAAAGAGCTGCAGGCCACACCAGAAAAAGTCCATCTCTTTTGACTGAAAAGAGACTCATATATCCTCCTTATATATCAGTGACTCAATTATGATGCCACTCACTACATTGCTGCAGGATGGGGAGTGTTTTCAATGTAGCAGAGCTCAGAAGCACGAGTCAGGAGGCCACCTCTCATATTAAATTAATGAGAGAAGCAATTGGCTTATAAATTGTCAAGTCCCTTCACCATTCCGCCCCAATAACACCCTTTCCTGAATCCCAAATCAAGCTCGAACAAGTGCGCGTAATGAGATGTTTAGGCTTTCTATGGCTCTTCTGATGAGGTCTGGGCAAGTTTTTAGGTTGACAGAGGATGCTGTTTTGCCAGGATTGATGATACAGATTATGCAAGATTACTGTATGTTTTCTCATATGATTGCAGTCCAGTCTGTCCTAATTATTATCATTATTAGCAGATGTGATGGCAATGCTTCTACAAGAAATAGCAAAGACAGCCACACCATTAAATGACTGTCGAAATAATGCAATTTCCGTACTGTGGATGAGTTGCTAAACTAGTCTGTGCAGCATAACCTGATTAGGATTATCCCTTGGCCCTGAGATTAAAGTGATTTTTAAGTATCTGTATTTCTTCACAGCAAACACATTTGATCAACAGCTCTATTAGATTTGGCTCCGTAATCTCCTTAGCAACTGGAGAGACTGCACTGAAGCAGCTTCAGCCAGCTTCACTCACAGTTCCAATATGTAACACATAATACAAAGCCCAAACTAGTTTTGTGAGACGAACCCGGTACAGGTGGCCATCTGTCATTATGCACGCACTCCAGGTGACAGAGCCATCTGCTGCTCCTTCCTCCTTGCCAGAGCCTTCCTTACATATGTAGATGAAGTGGAGTGGACAGTTGACAAAGGAAAGATATGAAAATACCTTAAATTCATACTGAATCTGGCGTGCTGTATTCTGATTTATTGCTATGTCTCTTGCAAACCTGCATCATTTTCTTTATATATCATGCTGTAGCATTAAAATGAAACATAAAAACTGACAACGCAGTGGGTTTCTTAATTCTTTTGGATGTAACCGTCACAGGTCAGAAACAAGGCGGCCTCCACTCTGCAGAATTCAGTCAAGCCTCCTCGGCCACAAATCTTCGTTCCATCCCTGGAGGCCGCCGCTGCCGTGTCCCCGCTCCCAGACAACGCGGCAGTGACAGAGAAAATAAATAAACAAGCAAATAAATAAATAACCCCTCTCTTCACTTTATGATGCTCTCTCGCTTTGCCCTCCGGCCGTTTCTGCCGACATCTGTGCTCCTGTAACAATGTGCCAGTGCCGGTTAAGTAGTCGAGATACAAGGACAAGGTCGAGCCGGGTGAAAGGTGCTGTGTCAAGGCTGAAAACAGAGAAAAGTGATATCTGCAGGAGGAGGGTTTAATAGAGGTTTGGTGAAGTTTTGCACATTCACGTCATAGAAGTTTATACTCATTGTTTGGTACAGTTAAGCGATAGCAACATCAAATTTGCACCGAAACAAGGCATAATCACAATTACCCAGAACTCATGAATAATAAGCAGGTTAAACCATAGAGACTCTGTATATGCCACGGATGACTGCGAAACTCATTAAAATCATCATGCATGCATTCGCATTCTCGGGGGAATTACTGTACAATACGGAAAAATGAAGTCTGGATTTGAAAGTATGAAGGAGTTCTGGAGGGGGGTAGGCTCATGTGTCCGCTAAAAATTCACAGGGTTCAGGGACTAAATGCAATTCTGTCTCATTTCAGCTAAAGTTAAGGCTTAAATTCTGTCCCAGTAGCCCCCTTTGGTACCGAGGCTTCTATCTCCTGCTGTGCTTCCGTAAGATTTCGTCATCAATTAGAACAAAGTACAGGTCAGACCGAGAAAAAAGCAGAGGAGACACACAGAGAGCGATCTAGAGGGACCCAGAGAGAGAGAGGCAAAAGAGCAAAGCGAAAGAAAGGTCCATCTCTCTAGATAACTTTTGTATCTGGGAGGCAGATTTTGTCCCAGTTGTCTTTAGTGGTGAGAAGAGAGGAGGAAGAGGAGGAGGAGGAGGAAGGGGGCGGAGAGTGAAGACAAGGGGAATGGGAGGCCAGTGTTGGGTGGCTGTGGAGATGCCAGTGAGTGTCCTGGTTTAAATGGTCCTCCACCGCTCAGGACACAGATGCAGCGTCATGCAGAGAGGCAGTAATTGGCGCTCAGAGGAGGCACATGAGGCCAATCAAGGAGACATTCAAGTACACGATTGTGTACTTGTGAGAGTGTGTGTGGGTTTGTGTCCATCCAAGGAATTACACTCTTAATGTACAGCATTTTAAATAAATAAACTGACAGTAAGCTATTTGTATGTACAAAAACATGCACTTACAACAATAAATATGACAACTGAAACTTGGCAAATGGAGTCCAAGCAATGCAGGGTTTCTGGGGCTGATACGGATACTAATTTTGAAGGTGTAAAAAAAATCCAGAATTGATAAATTACCATCATGACACCACTTGACTCTGCACCACTAGTTGATCAGCTGTGATATGGGTCAATATATAATTGCAGGACTTTTTGTACCATGGTTGACAGGTATCATAGTTGACATTTTTGCTGTTTTCAGGCCTAAAATCAACACCACAAAGACCACATGGCATTTTAACAGAAATATTCTGCTAAATATCATATATAATACTGAGTAAAATTGAAATTGAAAGTTATAAAGATATTGTAGTAAACCTGTTGACAAGCGATAAATCCACACTTGACTCACACACGACTTTATACAAAATAACTTAGAAAACCTTGGAGTCTTGCCAGTCTTTTCTTCAGGAGGAAATGACATCATGTGGAGCAGGTCATGTGATTTCGAATTAACACACTTCCCTTGAGAGGCGTTTTTGTAATGGGTAACTTAGTTGAAAGTTATTTCTCGGACACAGATACAATTTGATATGTTGCCAAAAAAGAAATATCTGTCATGATTATCTCAACTTAATAAAAAGAATACAATCAAAGCAATTTTTGAAGAAGCTCATTATATTATTAGCTAGCTAATTAGAAGGTGGTGGTTATTAACTTCGGACGGTTGCTTAGTTGATATTTTGGTGATATCCAGTAATTTTTTATTATCAAGTGACTGTATCCACAATAAATTGTTCTGGAATTTGTAAAGGCCTGATCATAAATAACATAAAAACATTATTTTTTTAAAATTTTAATAAAAATATATGCATCCCATGGACTTCAAAAGTCCCTCAATTACATTTTGATCCACATGTACTCTGCTACATGTGCTGCAGACAGTGCTGTCAGCATTATAAACCATGGATTTGAGGTCACTGTACTGGACAAACTATGTGACTTCATTTTAAAAATCACCCAAGCATCTTTTTTCTGTTTTCATACTGGCGCTTATTGAGCAAGATATTCTCCAATGATACCAATTATTGTTATTATTTAATATTTCAAGTTTCCCCAGTGAGGGATCAACAAAATTGATTTGTAATACCAACTAACCAATATAGTGGTCAGACTGTACTTGGCAAAGCAGTTGCAAGAACAAAATCAATGAAAACTGCTGGATATTTGCTGCCCTTTATGTCCTTTAGTCAGTTTCTACTTCCTACTACCAACAGTGAAAGAGAAAATGCACAAATGTTGCATCAGGTACCATCCGAGCCGGTGAATAAGCTAAAAATATTCGCAGCTTGAAGGATGTCAGCCTTAAGGCAACCATTTTTCTGTGTTTACTGACAACATAAAGCATCATATTTATGGTAAAATACAGCTATGTAGTAGTATAGTGGATGTAAAAATTGTGTGCAAATCCCCTGGTAGCAATCAGTCCCCACTGGAGCATGAGGATATTGAGCTAAACCCATTCTGCTGACCTCTCTCCTCTAATAGCACCATACACAGCCCGCATACACTCAGACAACAAAACAACACAATCTCAGCCCCCAATTAACTCCCTCCTCAAATAAACAGGCAAGGAAATATGAGCAATTGCCACGACACAGACGGACCCGAACATTGATTTCTATGACTTCAGATTTCAGTTAACACCAAAACAATCAATTGTTGCCGTCTGACTCTTTGAGTATTAATTGTGGCGAAAATTACCAGATGTCTGAACGTGGGGTTTACACTGGATGAGTGCAGTGTGACTTATTGACCAGTTCATTCGTTTCCAAGTGCTGCCATTTTAGATTTCAGTGTAATTACAGCCTCGCTGGGCAATCTGTGCCATCGACCGCCTTCTTCAAACAAACAACTCCCTCCAGGCTGGGATTGCTGGTGCTGGCTGCCATGAGCGGAATGGCAGGGGCGTGAAACAGGCTCAGACTGTGAAAGGTTGCAGACAAAGATGCCTGTATCTGCACAAACAAATAAAATGAAAGTGCGCACCTCCATTTTAAACAACTGGGGAAATAAACTCTGGCAAAGTCTAGGTGTATACTGCGCATTGACGACAGTTCAGCTGTATGGGAGGATTTGATTAGCAGGGGCGTAAGGACTTGTAGGTTAACTCTGTTATGCTTTGTTAAGTGCAGAGCTGCAGTTCACTGGATGCGGTACAACTTTGATAGACTGCTGGAGGGGAAGCATGGCTCAGTCAGAAGAATATGTGTATAAAAGTTCTGACTGTCACAAGCAAACATGGCATCTCCCATACTTTGAAACAGAAAGTGCCAGGATTTGTTACGTAAGGTTTGAGCTTAATATAGAACAGAGCCTAAAATTTAACATTAAATGCAAACTACCATTCAAAAGCTTGGGGTCATTTGGAAATGTCCTTCTTTTTGAAAGTAAAGCAACTTTTTTTTCATGAATCAGAAATCCAGTCTAGACATTGTTCATGTTCTAAATGACTATTCTAGCTGGAAACAGCTGATTTTTAATGGAATATCTCCATAGGGGTACAGAGGAACATTTCCAGCAACCATCACTCCTGTGTTCTAATGCTACATTTTGTTAGCTAATGGTGTTGAAAGGCTCATTGATGATTAGAAAACTCTTGTACAGTTATGCTAGCACATGAATAAAAGTGTGAGTTTTCATGTAAAACATGAAATGGCCTGGGTGACCTCAAACTTTTGAAAGGTAGTGTATATACCAACAAAAATTAAAATAAGTCATTACTATTAGATTACATTGCTTTTTTGTTCTAACTGCGTCACATAATACTTAGGGACTATGTGGTGCCTGATATAGCATTTCATGTGTGCATGAACTACATGGGCACAGATATTACATAACAGCATCAGTTATTTCTATATGCACCATAAAATATGGTGCATCTAGTGTTGCTCTGCCATCTATAATTCATTTGAATGAAAGCACACTTTCATGTACTGCCTACAATATAAACATACAAAACAACCTTAATGAGTAGCAGATAATGTTGGCCAATGGAATCTCAAAGTGTCTTGAGCAGAAATGACACAAACCACCTAATGTACTTTCACTTCAGTAATGACACAGCAGTAAGAGGCAGCCCCCCCTTGGTCACAGAGATCACACCTTTCCCCATTTCAGAATATTCTCATTAGGAGTCAGCTGGTGGGGAAAGGACCACAGCGTGACTCTGTGCAGGACGGAAGATTTGGACTGCAGCACTGCAGCAGTGACACAGGGTTTTTCTGCTCAGTTGCAAGCTAGAGGGAGGTGATATGTCTCAGAAAACTCTGTTTATGAGTACACACCCAAATATCTTCCATTTTCTTTTCAGTGCAATTTGTCTTTAAGTTAAAAAAAAAACACAGACACACAAACAATCCTCCCCCTCTGTGACCACTCCTTATTGCGACCTACACGGATCTTTGATTCAATCAATATATGTGGGGCAGACAGGAGCAGAATACATTTACATGTAAAATGTCAGGAAGGTCAGCTTACAACTATGTGCTTTAATAGGCGCCAGGGGGTTTTGTGACGCTCCTTCAGGTCATTTATTCTGGCTGTCAACCAAACTACTGCATGGATGTGAATATAAATTTGCACAGTTTGTAAGAGTGTAGTTCAGATTATAACTGCAGTATGATCTGTGCTGAAATCCAACAAATCTATGCATAGTTTGTGTAATCCACTAACTTTTCTAACAGCTTTTTAGACAAAATGATCAACGTTCACATGCTGGATGACAGCGTCACGGTTTATACAACTTAAATGGTGATTTTCTTTTGACAAATGCACTCTAGTCAGGTTTACAGCTCCCTTCCCTACTTCTGTAATCCTCACTCAAATAAAAAAAAAAAAAACAAACAAAAAAAAAAAACTACTCTCCATCTTCCGTGCTGTCTCTTCCTTCCTCAGAGGAAACGAACGTCTTACCTTAGCAGAGTAAACCTGACAGGGCACGGCACAGAGCTTTTCTAATGAGCTGAGCTCAGGGCTGTTTTGGCTTCTCTCTCTGTCAGCATGTATAGTGTGAAAGAATACACATGACAGCGCGAGCGTGCACTCAAAACGTTTCATATAGCCGAGACATTCAGCATAACACAGGACCCTGAATCTCAGCAGAAGGAGCAGAATGCTGTTATTCCAACATCTTACTGGCTCTCTTCACACTGTTTGTTTGTACATGTATGGCCTATAGAATACAGGCTGTTTGAGCTGTACACAGACATCACAGTTGTATCTATTAATTGCAGGATTATTGCCCAATTTATACAACGCGAGTCACAAAATTATTTATTAGTGTCCTTTTATTTATTGCTGGCTTGAGAAAAAGATTTTCACTGCACTAAATCTGAATATTTGTTGGAAATAAAAATGCTGGAAGTGCACCAGACTGGAAGTGGTCCAACAGGCAGAACACATTCCTCAATAGGCCTCTCCATCTAAACAAAATCGAATAGAAAAACTCAACACAAAACACATCCACTCTGCAAATGCTGCTTGATTTTTAATGCTAGTGATGTTTAAATTGTAGGTGCCAAATTCCCAAATGGCGTCAACATGAAAAGTCGATATAATTTGATAGAATTTATCATTTTTGTCAGAACTGCAGGCAGAAAAAAAAAAAAAAAAAAAAAAAAAAAAAAAAAAATCACAGAAATAATTTATTCTACTACTGAACTAGGCAATGAAAAATCCAAGTATGTCTTCTCCATTATCGTATTGTTGTAAAATAAATGGATTTCCACAAGACTTCCCAAAACCTTCCATTGTGCTCATCAGCAGCAGGAAAAGCTGTGTGATAACTGCTTCTGTCAGCACAATGTGGCTGAAGAAGAAATAGTGATTTCTTGGGGAAAAATAGAGAGAAAAACTTGCTTCTAAGAGAACCGAAGCCAGAGGTTTTAGGGGAGCAAAACAACCCAAATAGGAAAAAAAAGGAAACAGCCTTGGCTTGCTTTGTTTCTGTAAGACAAACGATCGCTATCTGTATTCTGGGCTGGAAAACTTGGATTTCCACACCTCGAGTAAATTGATTCTCTCCTCTGTTACAAATGGTTTTAAGAGAGACAGCAAAATCCTGCAGAGAACCACATAATAGCATGTTGCCGGTTTCGTCGGAGGGATAACTGTGTCTGTCTGGACCACTGTGATGATGTCACTGATGAAACCTTCCCAAGAACATCTGGGACATGTTAATGCAGCGAAAACGCAAGATATTAGGACTTCATACTTCATCACTGTGCCTCATCTTATACCCAAATCCTTGTAACAATTAGGACTTAGTACCTCATCATTGATGACGACAGAGTGGAGCAGTGGTTAGCGCTGTCGCCTCACAGCAGGAACATTGTGGGGCTTTACTGTGTGGAGAAAATCTGCTCTCCCTGTGCCTGAATGAGGTTTTTCAGTCTGAAGACCTGCATGGTAGGTTAAGTGGTGACACTGGTCTAAGCTGTACGAGCATAAATGGTTATCTTTCTCAGTCTGCAGTGGATTGGCGACTTGTCCAAGGTATATCTTGAACATCTGTCAACCAACTTGCAACCACATATACTACCATTCAAAAATTTGGGGTCACCCAGGCCATTTACGTTTTCCATGAAAGCTCACACTTTTATTCATGTGCCAACATAATAGCCAAAGAATTTTTGTAATCATCAGTCAGTCTTTCAACACCATTAGCTAACACAATGTAACATTAGAACACAGGAGTGATGGTTGCTGGAAATGTTCCTCTGCACCCCTATGGAGATATTCCATTAACCCTTAAAAAGCCGGTTCCCGCTTACTTGTACACACAGCCGAAACTGAACATTCTCGGCTCAACACGTGTGACTTGTTTGTGATTGCAAATTAACATAAAATATGCACACACTCGTATGTTTAAGTCGACCAATGGTAAGATATAAACATTGGCCCCAAATTTGCTTATTTCAAACGATAAAGCTGTATGAGCCGTTATAACGAAGCCGCAATTACAAAGCTTTTATCGGGACCGTGTACTGTAATAACGCGACCGAAATTCACAATGGCGAACGTCTACGACAATGCGACCTCGCAAGACTTGATCGATATTTTTATGGATTAGGTGGTTTTAGTATATATACTTCTCCAGAAATATGGCTGTACATGCAAATACATATAAAATAACATGACCTTGTAAGGGTTAAAAATCAGCTGTTTCCAGCTAGAATAGTCATTTACCACATTAACAATGTCTAGATTGTATTTCTGTTAACCTTACTGCTATCTACATTGAAAAAAAAGGCTATTCTTTCAAAAAAGGACATTTCTAAGTGATCCCAAACTTTTGAGCGGTAGTATACAGGATAAAGCAGGTACAGGTAATGGATGGACTTAATCTTCTATCTAAATTCTAGCAGTAACCATTCGACGGCACACAATAATGGACACCTACTCAACAGACATTATTTTGGTATCAATTACCTCCCTTTTTTTTAAATAGAGGTACTTGAAAGAGACATAAATGCACAATAAACCTACCTTGATACAACCATGAAACGCAATATAAAATGGATTACGCAGTGTGTAAAATTGGCTGCTGACTCCCTATAACCTGCCACATATTCTGCAAACAGGCTTGCTGTTTTATGACAACCATTAACCAGACAAGGCAGCATGGGACAGCAGGGATCTGAGAGATGGAGATCTCTGGCTGGGAGAGACATGACTTCAAGGCAGTCAGGATCAATGATGCCGTTTGCCTATTGATCCCCTCTGCCTCTCAAGAGAGGACGATGCATCAATAGGGCTCAGCTATGGGCTGGAGAGGGATTAGGCACTCAGCTTTAATCTAAGTCCCTTTACTAAATTTGAGCTAAATCCCTTTTGTAATGAGAAGTATAGTATTCATTTAGGTGTTAGGAGAAATTCCTGCATAGCCTCCGAATAAACTCTGCAGTTTTTTCTCCAAGTAGCGAGTAAAACAAAGGATTACAGTGGTCGGCTTGATCAAACAATCTGTGTGTTTAGGTAAGTGGAACAAAAGCAGCAGAATAAAAAGTTGAGTCTAATCTGCATCCATAAGAAGTGCAGTTCAGTCTTGATCAAGAGAACTTGGAGGGGGAAAAAGGACAAAGAAGAAGGACCTGATCCCGGGGGAAGTATAGGGCTGCTGCCAACTGTCTCAGCTCATCCACCCTTCAGGGTTCAGCACACGACAAGAGCCAAACAAAGACCTGTGCACCAACAAATACAGTCTAAAACTGATCGAGCAGCTAAAGGAAAAGCTCTTGTATACATTTTACATAGGATATCTACATTTGGGATTCAAATCGTTCATTGTCTCTCCTTCCCAGGCATGTTTAAGCAGCAGACCCTTTGTGTTGCTTTGATTCAATTTCTAAGGCGCGCAAAGAAGGCACTACATTTCTTAGACAGGGGTTGAACACCCAAGCCATTAAAAGGTCACATCCACGTGTGAGGCTGCCCGGCATACATTTTATACTCTGCTCCAAGCATAAAAAGATTCACTTTCTGCCTTTCTTTCAAAATGGATAACCACTAATTGCTGCCCCCTTTTTCATGTAGATATGTAAATATCATTCCTGCCATTTCAACTGAACCATACGGGGGATTATGTAACAAAGGTTAAAAGAAAGGCCTGGCAGGAAGGACCGCAAATACAAGCTACTTTTGTTAAATGTGGACAGACTTTGTGATATTGATTCTTTTTTCTCACTAGGAAGCACTTCCAGTTGGCAATCCATCTGTTTGTCAGTGGGTTTCAATGAGCAAAGCTTCCTCTGGAAATGACTGAACTGTGCTGGCCTCAGCGTTAGGGCGTATGTCAGAGACGACAATGGAAAACGGCAGTTGCTGCAACACTGTGGGCAGCAACAACGCGCGTTTCGGATGCTTTCTTCATAGCGAGGTGGCGGCGACAAAACAAGCTGCTCCAAAAGAAACAACAAAAAAATAAAAATCCGGTGACAACTCCACGAATCCCGGTGATTGATTACGAACAGCCCTCCTCCAAACCTTGAACCCCTCTTTAGAAATAAACAAACTTCAATTTGAAGCTCATAATTACGGCTCTATTAGTCATCTGTCAGTAGAATATGGGAGGAAGAAACCACAGAGAGATAGAATGTGGCTCCGGTATTAGCGGTTAAGGGGACTCTTAATAGCAGCTATCAGGGCTGGGCTGGATGGCAGCCTGCTGCCTCTGTCTCTCCTATTGATCGGACTTGGGATGTGTGATTGCCAGGAATAGCAGTTGATTCCAGAAGTTATTAGCAATGCTGACCTCCCTCTGAATCAGGACAGAAACACCCCCCATCTCTGGTGTGGAGGACAAAGGAGAAGGAACAGCAGGGCTGACAACAGTGAAAAAAAGGGCTACTGTAATTGCAGGACATGTAATCTATGGCTGTGATGTCCCTCAGTCTGCATTATTCATGGACATTGGGGCTGCATGACTCCACAGAAATGTTGTCACTACTTTATTTTAGCCAAATAACTATGACTGAGGTGAACTATAGATAGATTAAGCTAACAAATAGTGCAACTAACCCACCTGCTGTCAAACAAAAGGGTGCATAGAAAAGAGTACATAAAATAAATGCACATCCAGAAGGGTGGAGAGAGTACAGCAAGCTCCAAAGGCTTTTAGTGGAGCAAAGCTGTGCAAAGGTGATAGTTAATGCAGTTAGACAGAGAAAATTAAATAAATACAAGCAGCAGTGGGGCGACACAATACATACTTACATCTGACAACTGAAAACACACAGTGATAAACCAACCCAATGCCCACAGACATTTACCGGCTGACATTTACTGAAAAGGAGCACTTAATATGGCAAAATAGCATTACTTTGTCCAGTGTTTTAATCTGAAACATATTAAATCTAGCAATAAACCCAAGAAATCCAGGATGGGGCCAAAAACAACATTCAAAAACTGATGATCCCGCTCTGAATGAGGTACTAATAATGACTCCCATTTCTCCTCAGGAAATTTAGTGGTGCTCTTGAGGCCATTTTGCAGACAACCGCATCTCTCTCTTCTTTCACTCTGGCTGGCAAAATGAGTCCCACATAAAATCTGTTTCAGGGCCCACTGCCTCTTGTAGGCTTCCATTTCTTTATGGGTTTTCCAGCTGCCAGCCACTGATAACAAAAGCCATTGGCTCCTGAAGAGCACTCTTCACTGCCACAGCCAATGGCTGTCATCCACCGCGTCATCTAATTACCATAACAAAGGATGTTTATCTGAGATTTTCATCACAGCACAAATACCTCCTTCTCTGTCATCCTCTTCATCTAAAGAAGGCCTTGAGGTCCTTCTTAATTTAATATTTACATTCCGACACCACTGTATTTCATTTGATCTTGTCAATTTTGTCATTTTGGACAGGTGTTAGATATGCAAATGCTGATGTGGTTGTTGTGGTGGTTTCTGTTAAGACACATCAAATGTTGTTCTTCTTTAGATGTTCCACTGTGCATGATCACAGGGTATTTTTAGTGCTGCATGACAAGAATCCTAAACCATATTACATGGTTGCTTGTGCATGAATGGTGGCCCTCAGCCTTGCTGCAAATAACTGTAGAAAGTGGTATGAGTTTACTGGTTACATTCGACAAGTTTACCAACGAGGCAGCAGATATACTGACTGTGAGCCTGTAGGAGAATGGAAATACCAACCCAAGCTTCACAACCATGGCTAAGATTTAAGGAGGATGCTAAACCATGCTGGGGAAAGCACTGAATGATTATTCAGTCAACAGCGACTTTCTGCTGTTTTTCGGTCTTCCTGTGTGTATTCGTCAGTTTAAGGCAAAGCTGGTTAGTCAGTGCCAGGGCAAATCTAAGCCATCTGTGACTGAAATGAATGGTTGGAATCCTGACATTGGCCAGTGGATATGAGCTTGTGCATCACATGGAGGTAGATGCCCAAAGACACACCTGTGCCTTTGCATTTATGAGATAAGTAAAGAACAGACTGATGGCTTATCAAGGAAATTGCACATCTTAAATCACTGATGAAATGAGCACCAGAACATGTGCAGATACAGCTTCATATATGATTACACACATATATACATAAAAGTTTAGGGTCACTTAGAAATGTCCCTGTTTTTGACAGAAAAGCAGTTTTTTTTCTAATTAAGATGATATTAAAATAACCAGAAATACAATCTAGACATTGTTAATGTAGTAAATGACTGTTCAAGCTGGAAATGGAAATTTTTAATGGAATATCTCCATAGGGGTACAGAGGAATATTTCCAGCAACCATCACTCCTGTGTTCTAATGCTACATTGTGTTAGCTAATGGTGTTGAAAGGCTAACTGATGATTAGAAAACTCTTGAGCAGTTATGTTAGCACATGAATAAAAGTGTGAGTTTTCATGGAAAACATGAGATTGCCTGGGTGAACCATAATGTATATATTTGTGTAGAACTGCAATTTCCTTGGTAAGTCCTCAGTCTGCTCTTCACTTATCTCATAAATGCAATGGCACAGGTGTGTCTTGGTGCATCTACCTCCATGTGATGCACATGAACATTGTTGTGACTGGACTAGGTGTGTTTTACTGTAATTGGACGATGTATAGATCACCGATTGCAGTGCTGTGCCGCTCCCCACTATAGATAATGTCAACACAAGAGAGTTGTGGTGGAAGGTCGGCTTAAGGAGCTTAGTGAACTGTCATGTCAGCTGCAGGCCATCTGAACATGATACACGCACTCCGACACACATTCCTCACTGCCACGCTTTCAGATTCCAGGGATTTATTGTCAGACACGGGGCTTTGTATGCTCTGTGAATCCTGATTAGGGTTTTTGTCTTTTTTCATGACGTTTGTTTTTTTTTTTTTTGCGCGTGACACAATAATTTATACTGTTGTTTCCCTGAGAAAGAAGCAACTGCAATGGCTCGCATGGACTTTGGATCAAGACAGCATTAGTAGTAAAAAGATTCCAACTAGAGCAAAGATGATCTCCAGTAAGTTTCAGTGAGACATCTGATATGTTGCATGTCAGGGGGAGAGTGTTTTCACTTGGAATGCCAGTGACTCTGAAAGGTCTAATTTAGGACACATGGCCTCTCGGTAGTGTGTTTTTGTTCTGCGCGCTGAACTAACCGAATTCTAATCGGCTCACCGCACATGTATCATGTGTGGGAGTGTGTGTGCTTAAAACCGAACAAGATCTACTAAGAGAAGGTAACTGACAAGTGATTAAAAATGTGGACTGGCTCAGAGCGAATGTTGTGAGAAGGAAACAGAGACGCTGTTGTGTGTCTGTGTATGTCTGTGGTTGTGTATATTTCTGGCTGAGGCTTGGGAGAGCAAGACACTGATTATTAACTGTCACAGACCTTAGTTTAACTCTGCGATTCTGGCATCCAGAGTTTTGTTAGGAGCCATTCTGACAACATTGAAAATTATTGGAGAGATATGAGACACATCAGAAATTAAGATTGGATTAAAAAAAAAGAGATGTGCATTTTCATTTATCATGATAAATGGGTGCTTTTTAATCGATGAAGATGATTAAAAATATGTAAATCAGTTTGCGTGAAGGTTAATTGTTTCCCTGAACATCTTGATATTTCAGACACCTGCACAACCGCGAGAAGAAATCAATTAAAAAAGGTCAATCACTAAAATGAAACGATATTCCCTTCCCCCGTACTCCGACTGAAATTCTACTGTTGCGCTACCAAATTAGCAGCATTCTCTATTTGTAAAACCGCGTTACATCCCCGTAGCCGTTCTCCTGACCTTCACTAGAAAACATTTGATATGCTGGAGATTTCAAAACAACCTGAAGCTGATTACTTTTTTTTTCCACACAACATCAAAACTTATTGGATAATTAATGAGTGGTGTTTCCACCAGATGAAAGGTAGTTGAAATATTTAACAAGAAAACAAGCAATTTCACCACTAGATTTTCATCAAACCTGCTTGTCTCTTTAAATCATTTATCACAAGGTAGTCAGGGATTATTAGATTCTACCATCCTTCTGACTTTTCCAGCATGCATGTGACTTTTCAGACAAAGAATCTCACTCAAACATGTGTGAAAACCATCCTCGAGTGTGATAAGAATCAATAATACTGAACTCAGCAAAGAGACAAATAATGTCCCTGAAATCCCCTTTCTGTACATTGTCTCACATAATCAATTCTATAGCTCTCTGTTCCTATGTTGCGTTTGATCAAATATGTATTGAAGCTTTAAAACATTTAGACTTTCTGTCTTCATGTGTGTGAGCAGTGCAGAGGCGAGCTGAGCCTAACAGATGCAGGCCCACGCGCATCTGGAGATGTGTCCACAACGTGACCTTTACAAATTTGCAGGACATGTGTGCTTTCCATTCCACTCCAAGCTCACACCTGCAGCGTGGGGTTTGCCTTGTGTCTGTTTTGCGCTGTAAAGTCTCCGGAGAGGACGGCGGTGGATTTGTACTGAATCAACAACACGTTTTGCGCGACGCTGGCTTTGGTGTTGTTCGATCAGCGCGCGTTCACCCAAAGGCTCCTAATGCTGTCAAAGAAAATCAGCTCATCTTAGGCTTTCATCTACGCATCATACACATTTAACTTTAATCTGATCACTGCTATATTCCACAATAAAACTCCATAATTCTCTAACTGAGCCTACAAATACAAGCGTATACTGGATAAGCAACCATAGCTCATAAAGCCTGTAACTGTGTAAAGAACAGAGCAGTTAGGCACAAGTCTATAATAAAATATATGGATTGAGTGCCATTATCTGTCAATGTGGATAAAGTACATGGAGTTATATACTAGCATCTGTCAGCTAGACACTGCACCAACATGATCCCTTTACATTTGCTGGCACAGATGGTCATATTCTCATCGCTGAAGGGATAAATCCAATCCAACAAAAGCTTATGTCTCGGCCCAATCACCGGCTCTGATCTAATAACTTACCCACAATGCACTTTGAGGTGGATGGAGAATTGTTTTGCATAATCAAACGGAAGAGGTCTTATTTCAGCCCACTTCTGCCTTTGTCTTGCTTGTCAGGTTGTCTGCTAAACAATTATTTCACATTCACTTTGCGGTTTGCTTTATCTCGGTGTCACTCACAGAGTGAGAGATGGTGGCTGCACAGTCATTAGCTTTGTTCAGCTTTCTGGTTTGGAGCTTTAATAGTGTTTTTCCTTTTTTTCCTCCTTCTAGTGGACAGCACTTAATCCTGAGAGAGAAAGCGTTTGAGCAGGAGAAGGTGTAATTGCAGCCTTGTCTTATAAGTACTGTGAAGGAGCAGTTAAGCCACTTTATTGAATATAAAAAAGTCAACTTTTAATATATGTACGTCCTATTATTGTTCTGAGAAGAATATGCTTTCCAAATGTGCCAAAGGGAGTCTTTAAAACGACGCAGGTGCTTCACTGCTGCCTATAAATTCAAGTCAGTGTTGCCTTTCTTGCGGCGATACGAGCTGTAACACAACCTCTGACGGAGAAACTCCACGGCTCTTTCATTGGTGGTCAATCATCTCAAAGCGACTGGAATTTGAACACTGACAGACGCTATTGACAAGAAGCAAAATCCATTACTTGCTGGTATTTGATTAACTTCAGGTACAATGAGGGGTTTGGTTATCTTTGTCTATTTTTTTTCTATTGCTCTGCAGGTGCATAATTGTCTCTCAGTTTATTTTAATCGGTTATGTTTGGTTTGTTGCTTCAGAATTGGATTTTGGAACAGAAATTTGAAAAACTACTCTCTGTGTTGCACTTGTGGTTGGACTGTACCATTTTTTCACAACTGGGACTAACACAGATCCAGATTCCTCCATAATGAGGATGCAAGACTTCATCAGCTACACAATATGCACTATATGTTACTGTATTGAGTGAAGGCTACAGGTTTACATTTAGTTTAGTTTTTCATTTATCAAGTGACTCATTTATTAACCTAGAGGCTATACTTGAGGATTTGTATCATTACTCACACATGCCTCTGGGTCAGTTCCAGGTTATGGAAGAAAAGCACGCCCAGAAAGGTAACTGAAGGCTGCTACTTTTTGTTTAATGAGAACAACAGCAATAATACATTGGCCTGTGGCTCCAGTCTCTGAGTAATGTTGGCAAACTCTCCCAAAATGAGCAGCCGATCTGTTGCATGATCAAACGGTGTATAGACCTGCCACGCATAATGAGATAGTGCTCCTGGGTCCATGGCTGGCTGTCGGCTTTCCCTGCAGGTAATGGTACATTGCAACAACATGTGCCAAACACAGAAATGGAAAAATTAGACAAATGAGATTTTCTACTTTTGCTCAGAGATCTTAATCTGAAGCAGCAACCCAAATGTGAGCAATTCCAAATTAAACCAAGGGACAAATGTGCATTTTGTGGCATTATTGGGGGGAAAAAAAGCAACACAGAAAATGAAAGTTTCCAACCCATTTTTCATTTGATTAATTTTGACTGGGTGAATTGAACAAAGAACTGCAAAGCGTGACACGAGTCGTGAAGGGCCCTTAATCAGTTCTACATTTCACTTTTTCCACCTAAACACAAAAGGTGTCTGCTTACATTAAGCTCCAAATGGAGAGCAAAGCGGTCCAGTGGAAAAGCTCAAAACTAAAGAAAAAACCCCCCGTGTTTTCTAGGCGAGCGGCAGTTCATTCGGCATGTCTGGATATAAAGAGGAGTGGGACCGTGTCCTGTGTTGAGAAATGACTCCGTGTTGAAAATGATTCCACACTTACCACCCCACAGCCCCTCGGACCCCTCGCGGCAAAACACATCCACTTACCTGCAAGAGAGGAGAGACAAGAAAATCAATGACTGCACACTCAATTATATCACAACTTACCAAGCAAGTGCTCCCTTTGTTTCCTCTGGGGGAGATAGAACACCACTTTATATCGCCACAATGTACCTAGCAGCTTATTAAGATGTACACTTTGGGCTTAATAAGCTATGTCATTTTTAAAAAAAACAACTCCAAACAGGAAAAAGAAAAGATTGTTAAGAATCGAACCAGACATATTCAGACTGAGTCTCGTCGATCTCATCCTTTACACCTCTGTGCATTTATCAAGCACTAATAAAATGGCTCTGCCTTTGTTATACTATAAAAGGACAAAGATGCTTTCAAAGGTGTCTATAACCTTGAGTCTGCTCCTTCAATCAAGACGGCGTACAGCTAGATATGACTGCCTATTTGTCAAATGTAGAGTGATGAAATCCAATGTAAACACAGAGAACAAACGGCAGGGAACAAAGCCCAAGTAAATTACCTTGAGACTAGACCGGATTCATCATGTTTCATATCTTGCCGTCTACCTCCCTCACTAAGAGGTAGGGGAGCAAATAGGCCGAAAGACCCTGACCTGGTCACGCCGTTAGCACCTACTGTACGTGCACACATTCGCACACACACACCACCACAGGCAAGACTAGCTGCTGCGATATTTCCACAGCAATGTGAGAACACACAAATTCCAGGAAATCCAAAGTTGGTGCCACGGTCGATATGCATTTTCAGAAGAGGTGCACTGATGTGAGCTGCAAGAAGCGGCATCATTCCTAACATGAGGCTGACATATACGGCTAATCTGAGCCATAGTCTGGTCTACTGCAGCTACAGATGCACTTTTTGATCATCTTACAGCAGTTGCATGTCAAATGGAGAGTTCAGCATTCACAATTCTAGGACAAATCCAATCCTGGCGACTAAACACAACAATGCAAGAGGCGGAAAATAAGTCGAAGCCATCGGAAAACAGCAACAATAGAGCCCTGATGTATGGCTAATGGGGACATAAGGTCAACATTAGGGGGGGAAAGAATCAAAGCAAACAGAGAAATTTCCTTTGGCCTTCTGCTGGATGTCCTGTTTTCCAGCGAGGCCGCGTCAGGAAATGAAAGAAACCAGTCATTTTATTGAGGAAATCATTATTCCATTATTGTGCTGCTAACACAAGTTTGACCTTAGCAGCTGTTTGTGTGCTAATAAACCGCACGGCCTCTGGAGTTCAGCACTCTATTAAACTAAAAGTAGTGAGGGACACTCAATGAGCATGTTAAATATACATTAACACTGGGACTAGCACAGACGGCTGGGAGAGTAAACAGTGATTAGCAGTTTATTTGTTATCTGTGTGTGTTTGTGTGTGTGTCAGTGCCCAGCAGGGACAAGTGTTGAGCCACAAAGCCCAGCATGCGGCCTTTGGTGAGTGACTTATCTCTGCATAGCTGATCAATAATTAACCATGGGACACGCTCTAATGAGGATGATAATACACTGTTAGTAAGATAACACCTCAGCGCGAGGTACTGGACCACTTCTCTTCATTCAGATCCTCCCACCAGCCTATTAGTATTTGTCACTTGCTTGATTAACATATTTCCATTCGCCGCCTTGCCGAGTTCATCAATTGTCATTCCGAGTCTGTCCGTTTTCCTGCCGGTGCACTCGGATTTTTGGAATTTTATTGAATTTGACATGCTACTCTTGCCTTCCCCACTTCTTGACGCAACCCGCGGTAACAGTGGAGGCGAACCCTCCCCTCGGCACATCAATACATCTCCAGATGCTGTATGACACATGCGGTAAGGAGCATTTCTGAGATCATCCATCAGAGGGAGGACGAGCCCTTGCCCGTCCCTGCTACTTGTCTCCTCCACCTCCTCCCACAAAGCACGTCCAGCCAGACAGATTTTAATAGGGCCCATTAATCAGCGGGGTCGTCTAGAAAAGGCCAGACTGTAATTCAGCTGGGGAATGGCAGATCTTTAAGCGCTTCTACATCTTTGGCAAGATGAAAGCGCTACCATGCATCAGCACAATTGAACATGGATATAGCTTTACAGCTCGGCGCGACCCAACCGGTGGAACAATAACGTTTCATTTAAAAATTTAATGCCTTTTGTGTCTGCGATTGGATTGTAAGGAGTCTGATAAGTCTAGCGGTGGCAGGTGATGAATGCTTGGCGGTGGTGACGTTAATGCTGGCTAGCACGAGGAAGGTTCTAATAACTGCTCGAGACAAGTCACTGACAACTCTCCGAGGGCCCATTAGACAAGCGGAGAGAGACTTCATTCATTTAGAGCAACGGCATCTATAAATACAGGGACATTATGGGGTAATATTTGTAGCTGGAGTGAGTGAGACGCTACACACATCCTGACACCACACACAAGGCATGCAGACCCTTCGCACAAAAATACAAGACAAGCGCACACGCACACACAAGCTGGAGTTCATCTTGAGTGAAAATAATCTTCCTCCTGACTTGCAGCGAAGCCAGGACCTCTGTTTTCTGAAGATACCTCAGGCTTTTCCAGTGCCATCTGCTACACCAATACCTTCTCACAATGGAGTTGACTAAGGGCCAATTGGCAGCGAATCTGAGTACAGCAAGACTCGAGAGATGACTGGCAAGAGGAAAAAAACACAGAAACCCGAGCCGGCCAAGTTTCAGCAAACATAAAATCTGTTCCCTTGAAAGATAAAGACTTTCTGTTTAAAGAAAAATCTCACTCTTACATTCCTACCCATCTACACAGGTGCATCGCTTTGTTATCCCAGGATTTATGCTTCTAGACATGCTATTTCCAGTTTGCAACATCTGCCAGTGGTCATACTTGGCCAGCGAAAGCCAATACAGCTGGATTACCTGAACGACTTCCCCTTTCCACACGAGCCTCAGGCAACAACAATTCTAGAAATGGTGACTGTGTTTCCACATTTTTATCTTGTGTCTCTTCACAGTTTCTTACATTAAAAACAGAATCAATAAATAAAGTTGTAACACAATGAATGGGTAGGAAAGAAATGAAGTTAGGGACCAGTGCTTTCAGCCAGATATCATTAGTGGAGTGCAGTGGACCAATCCACATGTGCTTCCACATCATACATAAACAACAACAATGGAATACATCTGTCAGGCAGTTGGGTCCCCAGAGGAGATGCTTATAAAGACAGACGGTTAGGCCATCAATAATTAAAACAGATGTAATTCCCATTAGCCATGGGACTATACCCATAAATATTTAATGTGCTCCTTGTGTCCCTCTTCCCCACCCCCTCTCCTCACTTCTCTCCTCTCATTCCCTCTCTCCTCCTCTCATCTTTCATCTGAAGTCGTTTTCTCTCCCTTTCCTCTCCTGCTCCTCACAGTTTCTCCTCTACAAGCCTCCCCACCGACTTCAGAAAACAGCGTGGAGGCAGCGATAGACACATACTATCATACTCATTATAATGGTCCCACTGGGGAGGTTGAATGGGATGAGGAAGGAAAGAGAGAGAGAAGGGGGGAGAGAGAGAGAGACAGAAGGGGAGGGATAGAGAGAGGGCAATGAGGGGAACCTGCAGGGAACGGAGGCTACAATTTATGATCCGGCGTCATGGGACCGGTTAGCTGGAGTGGGAGGCTCTTGTGTCTGCTTACACTTCAGCCTGACAACAATGAAAAGCAGTCACCTTCCTAGGCTGACAGCGTAATAGAAAAAGAACAAAACAAAGCCTAGTTTTACATATAAAGAGAGTTTGCGTGTCGCTAAAATGAGACTTTAACTGGTGAACAGGACAAGAGGCCACATGGGGAGGAAGATTTGCCCTGTGGCTACTGAGAAGAAACAAGGATAAAACATAATGAGCGCTTTGAGTGGTGGAGTAGAAGAGTTTCTGTACTTCCGTCTGATGAATAACAGTCAGGATGTAGAGTGGGAGGCTGAAATTGAAACAGCCGTCTACTGATGTCGCCCCATCAGTCACCAGACGCCCCTCATTAATCCAGACTCTCCCCCAACATCCAAACTCCCCATCCATCCTCCCTGCTGCTGCCGTATCTTCCCTGTTGAAAGAGCTGCCCGTGCAACTGCAGTGCTATCGGAGCGCCAGCTGAGCAGCACACTGTCCATCCATCTCCTCAATGACACGGGGCCTAATGCACCGCTTCTACACCAGCCACAGACAGTCCTCAGGCAATGGCGACTAAAGAGGAGGCCCATAAGGTTCACAGAGAACACAACTCTGAGAAAAAAAAGAAAATTACTGCCACTAGCAAAATGCACAAATTGCTCTGACAGCTATTACAAATCTGATCAAAGGCATTTGATCTTCTAAGCGAGATCAGAAGTGACTAAATAGCCAGACGAACAGTAGTGAGCATTTAAATTCCTTAAATGTTCATTTATAACACTGTGCAACAGCCACATTTACATAATGAAGTCATGTCAAGATTTCTTGACATGCACTCAACTGTTGACATGCAACCTGCTGTTAGAGCTCTGCGCAGGCACGACTATGTCTAAGTGAAAACCCCCAGATTTAATTTGTCTGACCTACATAGCCAACAGCAGGAGCATGCCAATCCAAACTGTTAATCAACCAAACATCGCAGGCTTCCACAGCATCTGTCTGAGACGAAGTCCCCTGAATTATAATCTGCTCTCCAGTTGCTTTTGTGCGATGCTTGCATATTAAAAGTGCACCATTGATAATTAGGGTAATCAAAATGTACAAGAAATGCTACAGAGTTGTCTTAGTTGAGGTGTGGTTGAGTTTGATCCCTGACAAAAATAGATCAAGTATAATGTGAGCTTCTGATGGGTAAAACTACAGTAAGAAGGAAAGAAAAGGTGAAAATAAACTATGTAGGCTTCACAAAGAAAGCAGCTTCTACGTAAAGATAAGAGCAGACAGTCTTCACCTACATGTGTTGAAATCCTCTAAACTTATATGCGAATGTGTGTATTATCAATCACAGTGATTTCTATGTTTTTCCATCTCAGCTTTACCCTTATCCCAACCTGTCAAAGCAGATAGCTGCCTTCCCTGAGCTTGGTTCTGCCATAGTTTTTTTTGCTACTGTTGCCAAAGAGCTTGACCATAGGTAGGGAATCTTTGGCTTTGTTGTTTTTCTCTCTATAATACAGCTTTGTATGATCTTAAAGTGCGTTAAATTATTAATGTGTTTAGAACTTGAAGGATCTGTTCTCTTGCATTTCTCAGTTTCTGGCTACGTGTTAATAATGATTTTATCGGAACTTTTTCCACTCAGAAAGTGCAAAATGATTGAATGAACTGTAGCTGATTCATGGTGCATTCAAAAGCCTCCATATTTGTGTGGCTTTTAGAGAATTTCAAGACATATTCTGCCACCCTGCCACTGAAACTTCATCTGGTTCCTCAAACATGATTTAGTACCAGCTGTTGTAGTGATTTGACAGTTTGCGTCAAGCTAAAATGGAGAAATGAACTAAAAAACAGGTCTAAAAATGTCCAGGTTTTGGACTTGGACCAACACATGAGATAGCACATACTCATTACGTGCTTTTGGGAATCCTAACTGAGCAAATGCATGACACACGAAAAGCTGAGGGGAAATTTCCATTCCTTGCCTTAAATTCTACAAGAGGATTCTCCAGTGACATGTTAAGCTGTGGGTTTCATAAGCTCACCATACTGCAAGTGCAATCGGAACCGTCTCGAAAGTCAGCTTGTTCGGTACCACCGCTCTTCCGCTTTCGCCACCAGAATCTGCATTTCTCTCTCTGCGGCCAAGATTTCTCCCCGCTGGAGGGGAGTTGGCAACTCTAAGCACCACAGAAAGCTATTCATCATCTCTCAAAGGAGTGAGCACTACATCAATCTGTCTGTCAACAGCCCTCCACACCAATACGCCTCTGCCTGCCTCTGTGCATTCCACACCAGATCTCAGCACCGGGTGGATTTAACTCTCTGTGTATGGCTGCACTCATTATATGCCCAAGGAGCTCTGAAATATAAGCATGGCAATAACTAGCATTCCCTCGCTTCTAGTAAGCAGTAAAAAAATGAGTACACTTTAATTATGCACCCAGGCACTAGTTTCCCTCTTGATAGGGTTCTTGTATTCAATTTGGGAGTTTGTAATCATGCATTCTCAGTTTGAAAAACTGAAACACACTCTTTGCTGCGCTGTTATATTTTATTCAATTAAATACTGACAGCAATGGTTTAATTTCACAAAACTCTCATGCTCCATTTAAAGTGAATGAGAAACCATGTCGAGATAAAGGGACAAAATAAAAAACAGCACGGAGGCCATAAAAGAATGGCTGATCTTCTGATTTTTGAGTGTGCACAGAAACGACAGAGGAGGAGCTCAATGAACCAGTGGAACCAGTGTAGAGACTTCCGAGGATTGGTGATCCCCATGGGGTAATGTTTCAGAAAGACTGGAGGTTTGGGGCACCTCTGCTTAATGTGCGTCCACAATTTGCCAACTCAGCATTTTCCTCTGATTAGGAATCCAATGGGGTCTGCAGCTCATCTCACACCATCACAGACAACCCACGTGTATATACACTCTTTGGCTCAGTGTCAGGAGGTATGAGAGGCTGGTTAGAATCGTGAGAAGTGCAGCGGACACACAAACGCATTAGTTGTCAGTAAGGCTTCAAGCTTAACACAGTCTGTTTGACAAACACTGACAGCTATTCTGAACCCAATGTCAAGATAGATAACCCTTTATGTGGTCTCCAAAGTATAGACAGCCTATACTCATCGTCAGCTTGAGGCTCAGAAAAAGTCACATCCTCCAGGATAATATCTCTACAGAATATGAAAGTGGTTTTCCCTAGCCTAAGGCCTCGAAAGCAAGTTTGCTTAATGAGCTTCATACTGTAAATAACTCACCTAGCTTTATATGAACATCAGCTTAGGTAGGAAGGATAATTTCATTCTCACAGCGACAATACTACTGTTTTGTCAAAGCCATTGGTGTCTTTTGGTGTCATTCAACAGATCTAGGAGTTTACCCAGTTTAAGAGCCTCATAAGTAGGTTGGAGCAACGGAGATGGACTAGACTGGAGTTCATGCTCCATGTCGAACCACTATATTTTCTATTTATTCATGACTTGAGTCTTGCTTCCACTCAATTTATTTTCATTCTGACCTACAGTTTGTTTCTATTTAAGCACTAAAACAACTTAGTTAGCTTTAGGGCAAGATCATGGCTTGGGTTCAGCAACATCCTTTCACATAATTAAGCATGTTAAAAGGCAAAGTTCTTTTTATCTAAAAAAGAGCGACAGTGACAACACCAGGACAGAACATTTGGCTATGGACTCATTGCATCTATTTCTGACTGATTTGTATTGGTCCATCAGACTACCCTGTGCTAAAATGATACAAAGGTTATTTTGTGCATTTAAACGTGATACCAAGTGGTCCTGATCAAAGCGTCAGGACTCAAGCTTGGGATGTGGATTGTCCTTTTCTACACTCAACTGATTTCAAGCGAGTAGGGTTCTGTAAATGTGACCAATTTCCACAAATAATTAGAATTTAATGATGTAAAAACTTGAAACAAAAACAGTTGCTGAGTCACTGTCAGAAAGACCCCGCTATACGTCAAAACTGATCAAATTACAGCTGAGACTAAGGTGTTAGACAATCAAACAAGCATGCTTTTCTACCATTGATTTCTACATCACATTATAGGTTACTTGTTATAAATATTTTTTTTTAAAAAAGAGCCATACCTAACAGTGCAATACAGTGTTCCAACACACCCTGGAGTACACTTCTACAACACTGTGGCAAATGGACTTAAACCTACAACACCGGAGGACAGCTTAAAGTTGCTCTCTAAGACTTTACTGATATTAAATGAAATCTAAAAGCAAGATTTTCTGTGGTTGATACTACCCTGAATGCTTTAAACAGATTCAGACAACCATTTCTTAGTAGTTTTAGGATTAAATACAGTATTTAATAGATTTTAAATAGATGTTTCAGAGGTTTTCTGCCCATATAACAAGTGAAAAGGAATATTTTGTTGTTCATAAAAAGTTCTGGAACACTGGAGTGACAAAGGATCATACCAGTGCACTGCAGAGATGCCACCAGAGACGAAGTCGTAATGTGAAACACTGGTGCAACATGAACTCATTTCCACAGTTCAGCCAATAAAACAATGCAGAAACGGCACGGCGCACATCTGGAATTAAACCGGGAAATGTGTGCGAGTGCCACCTCGCAATCTTTCTGTTCCAGTCGCGATTCTGTGTCAAGGCGAGGAGACACTGAATCTCACTCTGGCTCTGTAGCTGCACACCAGGAACCAGATCACTGACAGTTTTGAATTCAAATAGCAGAATTAAGGAACAGGCAGCTGCAGACCTCCACCAGGCTCCCCATCTTTCACTTTCTCATTCCCTCGATTCACCGGTCTGACAGAGTGCCACAGACAGCCACAGGCCTCCAGCGACAGCTGATTTGTGCAGCGACTTGATCGTGGCCTCTGCTCCTGCCAGCTTCTTTTTAAAAGCCCTTGACATGGCAATAAGAGCTTTATGTTTTCGAGGTGACAATAAGCCATGGGTTTATCACATAAGGGCACTCTTAGCAGGGCGTAGGCATGAATACGACTTACGTAGGTATTAATGACTCTGTTCCCTGATTAGCACACAAACGGTGGCAGGCTTGTGCATGCGTGCGTTCATGGGCATGTGCCCACAGTGTGAAGGACATGCAAAACTGTGGATTCTTGATGCTGAATCCTCTACACCACCCACATTCCTACTCAGCCCTCGCCTGGTAACACATATTCCTGTCACAAGTTTCATTATTTTTCCATGATTAGCCAAGTTAATAGGCCACTAAATGCTGCATTATCAAAGTCAGAGCTGTATCCCCCACCGAGTCTGGCCTCTCATTCTGCAGGAAAAGAATGTAGCAGGGAGGAGGCTAATCCAACGGGATACTCCCAACAATAAAAATACCTTACTGGCAGTGCCTGGTGGAATGACCCATTTTAATTGTGCATGCACTAATCTATCCCACTACAAAAAGTGCTGCAGCTACATCCAACACTCTGTGGCTCAGTGGTGCATTGTGTGGGTGTGCGAGGTCTGGAGGATCAGCAGTATTGTTTTTGTGGGTCTCTGAAGGGCTTAGAGAGATGTTTGCACCCTTAGGGCTGCACTAAATTTAATCCTGTGTCAGGAACTGTGTGATGGGTGATCATAGATGTACTATTTGATCTTTTAAATCTGCTATAATCATCTTAGACTCCGAGAACACATATTTTGTAACACAAACCTTGTAGAAGAATAAAAGAAGTTAAACTTGAGAACATTTCACTTGCAGACTGACGGGTCAGGCTATTTTTGGGTAATCTCTACAGCTGGATCACCAAGTCGGACTGAAAGGGAATATTTTCTCTTGCATGCATTGATTCAGCAGCTCTGGGTTAAGGCAGGACAGCTATTAGCCTGGAGAGCCAAAAGCTAATAAAGCAACAGCATTTCTGGGCAGTAAACACATCATTAACTGGCTGATAGCAAGCTCTTCTGCACAGGTTTGAAAAGCACTGCCTCTATAAATGTGGGGACATTTTGTTCTTCATGAGAAACGGAGAACAGTGAATCCTGTGATTGGTTTGACCTGTTATTGATTTCACCTGTTAAACTTCTTTAATTCATGGAGAGATTTATTGTAGATTAAAGTAGACAAAGTTAATGTCTTTGAAGTTTGAAAGAATTACGTTTGCAATTCCTAAGAGGGGATATAGCTCAGTACAAGGAATGTTTTGTGGAGTCATGGTGGGAGACATCTGCACTGCACTGGGTAAATCAGCACCGTGGGATGTGACATGATCTCTGATTCAGTCTGAGTCACCGTTGCTGTGCAAAATGGACTGCGTACACAAGGACGACTGTGTATGCCTCACGATTTAATACAGTGGCTAATCAGCATTTCTCCCATTATATGGGCCAAATAAGACCTTTGCATGCTTTGTTCCTGCCGTGTACACAACGTTGCCGCAGGTTGTTACTGACATTTGGCACCTCCCATTTATCTTGCGAAAGGTCATGAATCGTAGCAGTTTCTGTAATGAGTCATGTGCAGCATAGATCAAAGTTCATACCAATACCAGAAAGGTCAACTGACAGGGCATGTCAGCCCCCAGGCTCCCTGCTGGAAGTCACTCATCAATACATGAAACGATACTGAGGTGAAGTGAAGCACACTCACTCTGTGGCTACTGTTAACTATCAGACTGTATGCCATCACACACGCAAGTATCAATACTTTTGGTTGTTTCCATTCCTTTGAGATTGATGATCTCCATGCTTTTATTAGGGGATTAGTACCCAACTGTTCACTTTAGAATGAACTTCCTCAATTTGTCAGGCCTTGTGAGCAAAATAATTACTGTTGGAAGTGTATTTAGTTCTACAGAGCAAACTCTACTTAGATAATTCTGTCAGTGCACCAGTTGTTGTTCATCAGCTCTATAGACTCAGGAGGGTTGGTGCTAAAAGCTGCACTGTACCAATGGAAACAATCATGTACAAGGCTTTAATCTACAGAATAAATTTAAGACTTTGCAGGTCAATCAACTAGCAACCATGGATGGAACATACACTACCGCTCAAAGGTTTTGGGTCACCCAGACAATTTCATGATTTCCATGAAAACTCACACTTTCATTCATGTGCCAGCATAACTGCACAAGGGTTTTCTAATCATCAATGAGCCCTTCAACACAATTAGCTAACACATTGTAGCATTAGAAAACAGGAGTGATGGTTGCTCGGTACCCTATGTAGATATTCCATTAAAAACCAGCCGTTTCCAGCTAGAATAGTCATTATTCATTATATATGGGAGGCGCTACAGGTCCTTGCCAGCCAAAACAGTCAGATTCAAAAACAGTTTTTTCCCCATAGCCATACGGACACTAAAATCAATGCCCTGATGTGACCTGTTGTGATTTGTTTGTTTGTTTTTGTCATGTATTTGTATTTGTATTGTTCATTGTATTATTTAATGACACAGTAGATTTGAGCATGAAATGCTGTACCCAAAACAAATTCCACCAACTTTGATGTGTGGCCACGAATAAATGAATCTGAATCTGATACATTAACAATGACTACATTGTATTTCTGATTTAATGCTATTGTCATTGGAAAAAAAAAATGCTTTTCTTTCAAAAATAAAGACATTTCTAAGTGACCCCAGACTTTTGAATGCTAGTGTAGATATTAAGCCCCTGGGTGCTTTACTCCAATGACAGTTTTAGGAAAGTTTTGTCAAGCAAATGTTGACAAAAAGAAAGGCAGAGAAAAGGCAGCATTCCTGTTAGAGCAATGTCTAAAGTTGAAATTTCCCTGCTGGCTATAACAGTTTTTCACTTATACTGAAAGTAGATGAAAATGTTATGCATTGTTTTTTCTTTGCTATTCCGCTGAGCTGAAAACGTACCAAACAGTGTGTGTAACATTACACCCCAAGCTATAAGTGTGAATAATGCCACGGAGACATAAATATGGTTATGGGGGATTTTCATGCTAAAGGCGAGAAGAGGCGAGATGGCATTCAAACAAGTAACCTAGTTCTCAGACGCAAGGGCTTCTTACTCCGCACCCCTGGCATCCTGGCTTAAATTAGTTTAAATCCCTGGCAGCGCCTTCACTCACTGATACATGTTAATCACCCTTGTCATAACAAACACAATCGGCGGTCAAAGCCTGCGGGGAAACCAACAAGGACATCCTGTGAAGCTGTTTTGAGTTGGAGAACTTTAAAAACGGAGCTCCAAGTGTGCGGTGATTTAAAGTTTAAGTACAGAAATTAACCTGGCAACACTAAACATGTATTCACCTTAATATATTTACGATTCATACACGATATATCAGCATATAATAAACTGTCATCTGTCTAAAGTTAACAAATCTTAATGATCTTATTACAGGCAATGCATACATTACTAACAAGAAAAATAACTAACTAAAGGTGGAATTCTGTTGAACATTTCATTTGTTGTTGAGCTCAATATACCCAGAGGTCAGTGGAAGCAGTTGTGTTCGCAACACATTTTGGGCACAGACATCACAAGCGCTTGTGTAATCCAATGCAATCCGACAACCGTGCAGTGAATGCTGGCTTTGTAAAGCTCATATTATTATTATGCCATTTGTTGAGAATGTGTCATATGGGTGTTGGTTCTTTTTTAGGGCGTAGTTTGCAATTTTGACCTACTGACTACATTTCAAGGTAATCGGCTTACTGTAAGATGAAGGCGCTGACAATAAACTGACATGAAACCAAAAACACGGTAAGCCAAACACCGAAAATAACCGTAATCATCTTTCATACGCACCTCGGCATAAAATCTCTTCTGAACAAACACACGCAGATACCGACGCACACACCGTCAACCACTGCGAGACAGTTAATAATCTCTCTGGTATCTTTTCCACAGCAACCTAGCAAGCAAGCAGCCCTCCTGATATCCTGCTTTGCCGCTGCATCTGTGTTGCTCTACATCCTGTGTTCGAGATAAGAGATAGGGAGCAGTCCAGGCCGGTGCCACCAGTACAGGCTGATAAGCTCGGCTACAGGCCTGATGGTTTGCTGGCACATCACTGTCCACACCAGACTTTAGTAACAGATAAGACCTCACATCCTTACAAGACCTCTGCGTGAAATGGATGGAAGAAAACGATAAGAGTGTGGAGTTTTAAAAAAAAAAAAAAAAAACACTTTGGAGTAAAAAGTAACAGCAAAGTCGAGGATTTAACCTGATAAATGACGGGGTGAATCCGCTTCACAATGTGTTTCTGGCACCGACTGGCTTCAGAGTCATTGGGTAAACTGTTCTTTTTAACAAACACGATGCAGTGACAGAGCTAAAAATGAAAACAGGGTAGCATGAGTTGCATCAGGCAGGCAGCGCTCTGTGCTGTAACCTAATCTTCACTGAACTGATGTCACAGAGCTGTGAGTGCGGCACCTTTGCTGAACAAGTGCGGCTCAGATACCTGGGCTATGTGTATTTATAGGGAGGTCTTCAGGGAGCAGCTTCCTGACACTTCCCGAGACTCTCTTACAACAGGCAAACATCTGAGGAACCTCTGACACCAAAGTCAAAAGCCTTCTGTTTGAACCTCTGAGCCCTCCTTCCAAGATCGAGCGTGTCCCCAAACTACAGGCAATGCAGAACTACAAAGGCAGAAAAGGGAGAGGCATTCTGCAGGGAAGCAACGTACTACGGCATCACTCACCTTATTAAAATATCCCGATCTGGTGGAGTGTCAAATTTATGCCTCTTTCTTTTAATGCACACACCTAACAATGAGCTATGTTGCGCAGCCTGTTTATGGCTCTTTAATCAAACGCATGTGATTAAAACAAATCTAGCAGGGACTGAAGCCAACCTTTACCAAACCACAATCTATTTCCCCAGCAGCAGCAGCAGCTGTCCTGTGGTAAACCAATACACAGAACTATAATTGGGCGAATCTCATTGGAAGAAGAAAATTGGCTCATTGAGATTTAACAGCAGGCCATCAGCTGAGGTGTGCTACCGCATCACAGATAGGCACTAGTTCCAGCGATCGAAACGACGAGAGCGCGCGCCTGTGTGTACTGTAAGTGTAAATTTTCGGACTGTAGGGTGCAAATGACGCTATGCTACCCAGCAGATGGTGTGTGGAGCCATTCAGGAGCCAATCTGAGGTAGCACAGCATCAAATAATTGGAATTCTATTCAAATGTTCCATGTATAATGGCCCTCATGACGAATAAGCATTCTCTTCTTATTATGGACAATTTACAGAAAACTTGTTGCCAAAGTGCACACCTCAGTGTTCTCTAATTACTGGGTGTGATTTTCTGCATTCCTACCTGCTCTGCGGTTGGCCTCGTTGTACATGGCCTAGAATCTTAGGGAGTGGCTGATTGGTTAAATTGCTGATTTAATCTATTATGTATTGCAGTAAGGTTAGATATTCCAGCTCTGACTTCAGGGCTTCAGACACAAGAGGAAAATGTTTGATATTGCTTCTCTTGAGGATAGTTTAAAGATACAAGCAACAGAGTAATGGCTGATATTTAGAAACCACGGTGGTAAGCCGATCGGTGCTGAATCTCCCCCAAAACAACCTGGCAGGACACATCGACTCCCACCACCACCGCCGCCCGCCATCTTTCCCTCTGCGCCGCTGCATCTGTTGCAGTCTGAGAGGCAGATGTTCCTATGAGGAGAGGCAGCAGGCAGATAGAACCCCCTCCATCCCCCATACGACTACCTCTCTATCCATCTGAATGCAACAACACACCCCCATCCGCCTCCCCGCAGCAGCTCATTGTATGAGCTTTATTGACCCTCATCTTTGCACAATTAGGACGGATAACAAGGGGTTGCGAGCCCACCGCTTCCTTGCAGAACCCGCTGATAGCAAAGGACAGTAAAGGCCACTTGACTGTGAAGCTGAGGCGATATGAGCCCATAAAGGCATAACCCGGGGATATGTTGCTTGCATCTTTAACTCTGGCGCCTTTTCATTACCCTGATGAATATCCATTTGAATTGGAACGCTTAATGAAGGCTCAACAAGCTCCAAAGTACTACGGTATTCACGCCAGGTTGCAGCTAAGCAGTGGACCTCGCATATTTTTACCACAGAGGGTTTTTTTGGTGGCAGAGAACTGGCCTGGGGCCATATCTGACTGCTGTTAGGGAGAATAATGATGAATATCTGAGGTGCAATTAATCTTGGTCAGGTATGTGTGAGGCCGGCTGTGTGCGTCCCTGTGTCACGCCACATTTCCCCTGGAGCCAGGTGGTGACTAGACAGCACAAGGTCAGGAGGAAAGGTCAGAGAGCATTATGGGCCCTTCATCAGTGACAGAGTGACAACAGGACACACATGCATGAAAATCACTTAAAAATATTAATTAGTTCATATGAAACTGGAAACATCTGCTTACATTTCAGTGTAATAGATCATCATTCTAGTCTACGACTAGAATTGGCTGAGTAGTTATGATTTGAAACGAGGCATTTAAACATTATGAATAAGCAGCTATTTCACCCGTTTTCAAACTTAAAGTTTTCATGCAAAATCTGCTTACATTTCCAGAGGAAGAAACTACAAAGCATCAGTAATAACACTGAGTGGAAAATGACAAGCAGGGTTAGGATGCTGCTGAATACTGTCATACTTTTTATGCTCACACAGCAAGCGAGCATGGACAGCTTGCAGTGCTCCTGATCGACCACTAATAATTGAGATTTTGGCTTTAGCTGGACTTGAGTAGTGCTGGGAGACAGAAAAAAAAAACAAAACATGGCTACATTTACTGCATTGTGTGCCAGAAATCTGAGCGAGCTGGCTCATGGTAATCCTGTAAAAACTCCAAAGCAAGATGCAGCGATACGACTTGGGCAGGGTTTGTCGTTTCCTACTGATCACAGCGAAGGAACTGAGGTAAGGAGGGAGGGTAAAAAAAAAAAAAAAGAACAATTCTGTACTAAAGCCGAACATGTGCTGTTGTGTTGACGCTAAATCCACAGTTGGATGTGTCAAGTATTGGGTGTCATTGTGAAAAGCTTCTATTTCTCCCCTCTGCCTAGTGCAAACCTGCAGGCATATGTCAGAATATATATATATACATATGCATACACATACCCACACAGGAACTGATACACGCAAATACTTTCACAAATACGCATTAATATACACCCGCTGCACTGCCTGAAAAAAGAAAATCAATGCACAGACGACGCCGGCTTTGGTTTGGATTGTTGATTCGCAGAATAATTAGGTTATGCCTTTCCTCTATCTGAATTTCAAAAGATTCATAATTCTCTTTGTTAACACCCGAGCTCTACCACAGGCCCTGCAGCTAGGATGTAATCCCGCAATGAACTCTGCATCACCTCCAACACAGCCAAAGGGAATTAAGCAACTCGAAAGGGAAGGCAGTAAAAGTATGCCAACTGCCCACTCAGCCAATCACGCGTAGGATGTCAGTGGAGAAGGCTGTCATGTGGGATGGGAGAAAGGAACCCATGGGGGACTGATAAAACTGTTCAAGATACGCCATTGGTTACCAAGACGCCAGGAATATGAGTGCTGGAGCATTGATAATGGATTGGATACCGTAGCAGGAGATTGGTGCTGCTGGTGGATTAAATTTGGCTCCGAAAAGACACTTTAAAGTCTTAGTTTCATTTCTATAACACCAATTTCATGGGTTGATACATAAAGTTTGGTAGTTTTTTTCCACGATGACCATACTGCATTATACGCTGTACTATACAGAGCCATCTTTTAAGACTCAAGCAGTCAGCTACTTCATTATATTTATGTTGGATTGTGCTAAAATAATTTTGATTAACAAGTTGTGATTTGCTATGTAATTACATTGTATGACTGCTAGCTTCTACCAGTGATTTAGCAATCGCATTGATGACTGGGGATGTCCTCATTAGATGAGCTACTTTGGATGAACAATGGAAAACACCAATAGCAGCAGTGTGATGGAAAGCATTAAAAAGTCCACTAAAAGTACTGCATTTTCCATGTACGCAACATACGAGACATTTTGGGGTTTACTGAATTTGGAAATTAATTAATTATCTTTATTTCTATAGTCTTTGCTGCAGCAGAAGACAACTAGCGGTTGATTTGATTCAATAGATTCTCATTATTTGGATAAAATAATGTACATTTAGTTATTTGCAGTTATTTTTTGTCATTTTGCATTATTTTTTCCTGTTTTTTATTGAAAACCTAATTCAAAACAAATAAATACCCTTTCAAGACTAAAGACATGCTGCTCTTTAAATAACCACATTTATTTTCACTGAATAACAGTACATTTTTGTTTCTATTAAAATAATATATTAACAATTCTTGTGGAATATCTTGATGAACCTCACAGTTAAGGTGTCTGGAAATAATTATTAAAATAATAAATAAGGTCTACTGACGTTCAGATCAGCAAGGAATATGCAGGTTTTAAATATTAATAGCTGAAATGCACAACAAGCCTAATTCTCTTTTACAATAATTGACTACAAGTTGACAATTGAGTAGGCAAACTCACTCAAATATGCAAAAACTTAAATCCGAGTACATAATGGACTAAAGGAATAAGGATGTGCCAGAGGCCACAAAATATGGGTTTTAACAGGCACATTTTTTTCTCAGAGGGGACATTCCCTCAGAGCCCCCCTAGCTGCCTCTCCATATCCTTGTGGAAAGGCTTGACTCTATAATGTTATTAATCTCATATGAAGCAAACAATCTTGCGGTAATAAGTGCAGCCAGCAGACGTCTCAGCTTTCTTGTAAAACAGCGGGTGACACATGATTTATATTATTCCTGATGGAATTTAAGGCAGCCTCAACTCCAGCTAAAAAGAAAGAAATGGAACTGTGCCTTGAAGCGGTGACTTGCTATATGATGAGAAGCGGTTTTGCGGGGGTTTTTTTCCCCAACTTAAAAACATCCTTCTCTGCTCAAGACACTTGCTCATTGTTAGCTCTTTTCTAAAACCCAGCTCCCGGTGAGAGAAATTACAGCTCTGTGCCCCAGAACCACCTGGTTCAATGTGCGCGGCATGTTAACTAACCCGACACACAACTAGAATACACAATCTATGCAAACAGCAGGAAAAGGGACATCAGTTATCCTGAATGCAAAGGAGAGCATGCAGGCAGGACGAATGGAGACAGAACTGAGCTGCAGCTTGACTATCATTAGTTTGGAATTTAACTGCGAGGTAGCTCCTCTTTAATCTTTTCGATGTCACACTCCACTTCTCTTTCTTCCCCCTGTCCATCTGCTGGTGCAAAATCTGGCCACAGCCCTTCCTGTGGAATTAGCTTCATTTACAAATAGCCACATTAACTTCGGCACAGACCTTTGGCATTCGCTTGATTGGAAGCAGAGCAGGAGTAGTTTGGCCATCCATGCCAGACCCACCATATGGGGGGTTGGTTTGCCTTGAGAACAAATGATCTTCCTTAAACCTAAAGCTTATCTTGAGCTGAAGACATTTTTGAGAAGGAGGAAACAAACGCTTTATTAACTGCCCTGCCTTTGTCTTGGAAAAAGGCAGGGCAGGAAATGTATTCTACCAAAAATACACTCAATAAAACATAAATAGACTCCTATTAAAAAGAACCTTATTATAGGAGTGATTTAGAGGAGACAGTCACATAATATTGTTCTCCATCTGTTGATCTTATTTGACTCTGTGAAGCCACACAGATTTTTAACATGCAGGGATGTGCTGTTTGGATATAAACCAAATGCTCGATATATTTTCAATAGCCGGCTTAGTAGCAGCTGATCTTACGCGGCTGCAATCAAACTGGCATCTGGAGAAAGCAGGAAAATGCTAATTTTGCTTTTATACTCATGTTCTTTCTAGAAAATTTGTTGTATGTTTTTGCTTAATTTAGCCATCACTGAAACATTTAAGGTATTGTCTTTGTAGGGCCCAAACTACAATCTTTAGTGAATCATGAAAACCTCACTGTGAGATTGTGACAACAAAATCGTGTCACTGAGCAGCAACCCTGGTTACAGGATATGACAGAACTCAGACACATTTCTTTGAGGCCATTTTGTCACCTCTGCATAAGGGCCTCACTGTTGTCACAGGCCAGTCTGCATCTGAGATCCAGTCCTCCATGTGTCTGTGTGGAGCCGAGCTGGGAGAGGAGGTAGTGCATCGAATGAGGCAGTGCAGGGATAATATAATTTGTCAGGAGGTGTGAGGTTGAACTGATAGGTGTGAGGAAATTTGTCTCTCACCAGAAGAAGTGTGGTAGAAAGTAGAGGTAGTGGGAAATTAAGGGCAAAGAAATGAGAGAAAGAAATGTGTGACATTCAGGAAGATATAACGCCTAATAATCACCAATCAGCCACAACATTAAAACTCCTGACAGGTGAAGTGATCCTCTTGTTACAGCGGCCTGCCACACCTTTAAAACTGCTCAGGAATGGCTCAAACAACATGAACCCAAACTTCCAAATTGCTAATCCAATCATGGGGACGTGCAACAACTACCTCAATCCACTGAAGCCCCACCCCACAATCCACAAGACTCAAAGGGTCTAATGAGAATCCCACCCCCCTTAATCCCCACCCTCACCCCAACCGGTCGAGGCAGAGTTCCACCCTCCCTAAGCCTGGTTCTATCAGATGATTTACACCGATCAGGTTTAACATTATGACCACCTGCTTAATATTGTGTTGGTTCCTCTTATGTTGTCAGAAATGCCCTGAACCATTGGGTGTGGACCAGAGGGCCTGTCAGGATGTTGGCAGTGGATCCTTTGGGTGCGCTGGGTTGTGTAGTAGGGCTTCTGGGAATCAAACTTGTTCCACTGCATCCTGTTGATGCTTGATCAGAATGGGGTCTAGGAAGTTTGGAGGTCAAATCAACATCTTGGGTGACTGTCATGTTTGATTTGTGATTGACAATGTTTATTTGGATGTCTAAGACTCATCAATACGGACCCCAAAATCCAAGGTTTTCCAGCAGAACACCACATAGTACTGATATGATCAATGTTATTCACTTCACCTGCCAGTGGTCTTAATGTTGGTTCTGATTGTTATATGTATTTTTGTTGGTCTTCAAAGTGAAAAGGAGGGTTTTTCGTTCCCTCCTACGATTGCCAGGTGCTTGAGAATACAAAAGAAACTGTGATGACATATGTTGTGACTTGGTTCTAATAAAAATAACATTGAACTGACTTGGAAGGATCCCCTGACAGCATCTAGGTGCCATCACAGGACACCTTAAGAGCTCCGATGTATATGACCTGATGGGTAAGAGCCATTCTCTAACCCATCAGGATCTGGGGGTCTAAACAATATCAGGCAGGTGGTTTTACTGCCGTAGAAGATCAGTTTATGTTCCAACTGTCGGATGGGTTTATTACTAAACTTAAATGAAGGGAAAAACTTACATTTTCTGCTTACTAGAGCTTTTCAAATTACTCCCTTGGGAGTACATGGAAAGTAAGAAAAAAAATTAAAAATCATTCTGCGTGGTTTGTTGAAAATTGCCATTTAAAAGACTATTTCTTTTGTTCTCCTACCAAGACTGTTGTGCAAGGGGCTTTACATATTCAACACTGCATTGCATTGCTTTAGAAATATAAGTCTAACATATTAAAAACCAAAAAATCTGTGCTGGCTCTGCATTTCTTCTAATAACATTTTCCTAACTGCCCCCTTAGGTGTCAAACGCGGTCCATCTGTGAAAGAAATCTGTTCCAATAAAACCTAAACATTAACTTACCTCACCAGAGAGCGATACAATTAGCTATTCTATAAGGTGTTCTGGAGCAACACAGGAGATTTAAAATGAAAACTGCAGGCTATAACCAAATGCTCATCCTTGGAGGAAGAATATGCAGAACAAGACAGATATAAATGACTGTGCAACAATTTGATTGGGTTAATATAGTACAGCTTGTGTGCTCAGCCAGCAGAGGTTGCTTCAAAGGCAGGAGTTAAATGAGTCATTAATGAATATCTATGGGCTCATCTGTCAAATCTAGCTACTGTTGGTAATTTAGATGCAACTGTGTGCGTGTAGTTATGTATGATTTATATTACAGCTTCCCTAATAGCACGAATTTACCAATAATTTTGACTTTACCATCATTTAGATACAAAAAATGTACTTAAATGGATGCAGGGCTTAATTTAAAAGCTGAAATATGAGTTTACGCTGAGCTGCAAAAACACTCAAACATATATATACAGCATATAGCACACCCCACATATATACTGTAGAGAACCTGATCGATTGAGATCACTGTGTTAGCATTGCTGATGGCCATCACGTGAAGGGTATCATGTGGGAATCAATCATGGCAGCAGCATTTGAGCTTCAGAGATTCCACAGGGATAAGTTCGCTCAGATCTGACGGGCTGGGATTTGGCACTCCAGAGCTTTGCTTGTCACAATATTGATTTAGAAATAATTACCCAGACTGCTTAGTGATTCCTTGCGTGTTCGCCCGTATCCTGCCTCAGCTCCTGCATGCCACTGCAGCAAACCGGCTCTTATTCCTCCTCTGATTAGATGTACCAAACATAATCTGTGAAAGAGCGGTCTGTTTTGAAATACAGCTGAAGCAGTCAGCTCCTCCTTCAGTGAAGGCTAACGGAGCTGCTAGTCAGTAATTACCATCAAAGCTGGTAGGTTAGCACACAAAGTATGACTGACAGCTAAAAGCCCCTTAACGGCTGATTGAATCACCATACATACAAATTATTGAAAGACACAATCAAGCCAACTGGTTAGCAATTGCCTGTCAAATGTTCTCCTAATTCCAGGGACACCTGAAATAACTATATAATGTGCAAACCATGACAATATTTTCGTGCTTAGTGACCAAGCAAATCTGTACCTAGGTATAAAATCGGCTCATAAACTAATAAGAATGTACTTTGTCGTTCAAAAGTTTGGGGTCACTTCAAAAATTGTCCTTAATTTTGAAAGAAAAGCAGTTTTTTTCAATAAAGATAACACTAAATTAATCAGAAATACAGTCTAGACATTGCTAATGACTATTCTAGCGAGAATTGACTGATTTTTAAAGGAATATCTACATAGGGGTAGAACAGAATTTATTGCCATTTGCACAGGTACATCACAGTACAGGTACATTGGATGAACAGACGAACATTTCCAGCAACCATCACTCCTGTGTTCTAATGCTACATTGTGTTAGCTAATGGTGCTGAAAGCCTAACTGATGATGAGAAAACCCTTGTGCAATTATGTTAGCACATGAATAAAAGTGTGGATTGTCATGGAAAACATGAGATTGTTTAGATGACCGCAAACTTTTGAATGGCAGTGTGGATGCAAGGACGCCCATGCTTTCAGCCATATTTATTGTGCTGTACCTTGCATGAGTTGGTATATGCCACTCGAGTCAAACCTGTGGCATAAATATCCATTTCATAACTGTAAAATGAAACATGCGCGGCACAACAAGTCAAACATATTTCTACCACTGCGGCTTGTGTGGTTTTTGGCACATCTGCTCCGCTGAGAGAATTTGATAAAGAGTCCATGCAGGCCATTCGGCATAACTGCTCAGCAGGGTTAAATGAGCAGGAGACATGCTGACTTTAAGTGCTCTAATAGCACTGGATCATATAACCGATTGCTACTGTCCTGCTGTAATAGACTACCATAATTACAGCTGTGTGCGATACATAAGGCAGCAGCTGAGCTCATTCTCCCTGTTGCAGCCTCTCAATCCATTTCTCATGCTTTCTGCTGTGTTAGAGCCTAAATTAGAGATGGAACAGTCTCAAAACCCCTTCAAACCTCGTAAAAACTGGACATGAGGATGAGGAAAGGATGAATTTCAGATTTGTCTCTGGCAGCCTGGTAATTTTTTCGCTGGTTTTAAGTACGTGCTACAGTTAATGGGACAGAATGTAATGAACAGAATGAAGGTAGTTCACTTTTTTTTTTTTGCCTCCGGGCTAAATCTGAAACATTATCATACAAATGGGTACATAATTCCACTTAAATCAGCAGCCCTTTTAGACAAATCTTACAAAGGGGGTTTTATTTGACCACTTTCTGCATTTAGTGCTAAATCAAATGTTGCATTACATTTTCCGACACTTCCAAGAGAGCTGATATTAAGTTGTTAGCCAAAGCAAATCCATTTTGAAAGAAACATAATTGTGACCTAATCACAGACGGGATTCTGGATGAGGTTCAATTCATGATTGTGGCTTTTTATATCTTCAAGGAAATGCCACCCATGAATATACACCAGCCAGAGATTATGTGGCTCCTGAATGCAATTGGGAAAACAATGTAGCAGCATCTGAAAGTAATTTCTGGCAGACGACACTTGCAAAACTGACAAATCAATCAAATGGCAATAATCAGCTTGTTACAATGCAGTGTTCTGCTGGGAAACCTTGTATCACAACACCCACCTAACACTGTTGCACACTAAGCACACACCCCCATGGCAACAGCACTTTCAAGAAGAAGAGACAAATGTGCTCCAGTCAAACTGCAAAACCTGCTCAGAAAGAACTCAAGGTGTTGCTTTGACCATAAGACTATGATTTGCATAAAATGTTGGTGCTATAATCACAACAGACACCGGTTTATGTGGTATTTAAACACATGTAATGATGCAAATAGCAGGTATAATCTACCCCAAACAACATGCACTTTTACAGACTGACTGACTGGCTTATTTTGCATGTTTCACAATAAGAGAGCTCTCTGCCAGGTAATCTACATGTCATATTTACCACACACGCCTCTAATAATCGGCACAAAAAAGGGTCAAAGAATGCGTCTAGACTTTCAGAAATGTTCAGCAGTCAGAAGGACTTTCTTCTTTTGCCCCCAGTACAAGAAACTGAAAAGTCTGAGATAAGTTAAAAAAAAAAAAAAAAAGACAGTCTGAATTTTCCAGTCTCTTTGAACTTAACACCATGACCAAAGATTAAACGGTGACTCGAAGCCTAGCAAAGACAGGGAGGATAGATTTCATAAGTTATGCAATTTTTTATATGGCTCTTTGATGGTTAAGTGAAAAAAATCTCATATTTGAATTATGGTGGTTTTTAGAAAGATTTAATTTGACACGATTATTTACCATGTTTGCTTCCAAAACCTCAACAAAACTAAAACACTGGGTTTGAGGCAACCGAGATTCAATGTCGCAAACATTCTCCCTCAGCAAAGCAGATTATAGTTTCGAGTTTACCACATAAGACTCTTCATCGCCACCGAAATCTCGTTATCCACAATTACACCATATTTACTGTAACTATCCTGTTAAAACCTGCGTGTTGCTCAGCCAGGTTTGGTGAGAGCAACAACTGTGGTTATTTACCCTCTGCCAGCTCATCTGGCTGTATCCTTCTCAGCAGTCTGGCATAAATGAATCATGATTTTTCTCCTGAATCAGCCTCCCTTTGCTCCTCGTCTCACAGTGAGCTCTATTTACTGTATCTGACTAACAAGCCTCACCATGGAGCGGCAGACCCTCCGCTGCCCCTGCTACTCGCTTCTGCCAAGTTAATGACCACATCTGTGCAAACATACAGTCGCTGAATGATCAACCCCAAGAAAGCTATGGGCTAATTTGGTTGACTGGGCTCATCTCTATTAACCTAACTCTCTTTCCTCTGTGGTAATAAGACTTGGCAATACTGGCAGATGGCTACTTAACCTATTATGATCTGGAGTACGCAGGAAGTCCCGGCTTTCTACCATTCAGTGAGTTAATCACCCATGCCTTCCAAGTGGAGATTGAACTGGTCCAATCAGCTGGGACCATCTGTAAATAAACCATCCATTACTGAGGCCCAGGATTGATGCCTGCATTGCTCCCGAGTTCATCTGCGAAGGGTTATGGGTGCAACAGTGTCGATTCATGGTCCAAATATCAGAACCCAAAAGCCAACAGTTTGTCCTTGAGCTGACTAGTTCCAGTCAATGCTCAATTAGTGGCTATGGAAAACCATTTTAGCATGCCATGGCCTTTGCGTGACCCATGGGGGAATACATTAACCTTTATAAAGCACAAGCTCATGACCCTCCTCCTAGCGTTGACCTGCAGCACTCCTGTGAATCAGACAAATGAAAAAAAAAAAAAAACTGTCAAATGCAAATAACTGAAATAGGATGCCTATTTGCATTATCAATTAATTAATTTTGATTGATCATTTGATCAATTGTTCTGTCTATACAATGTCAGAATATTATAAATCAAAATAAATAAATTTACTGAACGTTTGCAATAAATTGAAGCATCGTTTGCTCCTGTAAGAATTCTTGATAAGTTGGCGAAAGGATTACAATACACATAGATGGGTAACAGATTAAAGGAAAACCCAACATCAGGTGTCCTAGTAAAGTTTCAGGCCAGCTTTGATAAACCTTGGCACTGATTCCCCAAGTCTTCGGAAGCATGACCACCATTCTTCCAAAAGATATTAACTCATTTTTGAGATTTTGGACTGGTGTGTCTACAATCTTGGAGAGCTGGTAAACAAGGTTGATATCTGTCCCTGTAGAGGCCAAGTGTTTGGGTTTTCCTTGTTTCACCTGTCTATATTTGGAGGAATGAACCATTAACCTGGTGCGCAACATATCTGACAGCTATCCTTAACCCTTTAATGCACAACATGGATCAAAAATGACCCACATTCAATGGAAAATGGGTAGCTCTTGACCCACGTTGTGCATCAAAGGATTAATATAGAAACATTTAACATAATAAAACCAACTTGGTCCAACCAAAGTTTACTCATAGTATCTAGAGCAACTGCCTGATAGTGAAAAAAGAAATACTTGACTTTGTCGGTTCCAAAGAACTTCCATGTCCTTCAGGTTGTTCAATAAGACTAACAGTGATAGGGGTATCCTAAAAAAAAATATGGTCAAAAATGTTGGACAGGGCTAAAGTGTCATCTACTAATGCTAATGAGCAGGTTCAGTGCTATTGGATGCCTGAAACATGGTGCCGAAATGGAGCTTTATCACAGTGTAGTTTTACCATGCAACTCCCAATTGAGGATTTGATATAAAATAGGAAAAAATACTCACAGCAAACAACCCTAGTGAATAACCTGACTGCTTCTTTCTTAATCCACATTCATTATTATCGCAGTCTGCTCTAATTGCAAAGCTGAATGAAAGTGTCTGAGCGGGGTCGACGCAACTCGACTGTTAGGTAAATACTGTAGTAGCAGCCCGTAAATGACCGCATGGCCGATGCTACCACAGAGGCAGCATTAGCAGCTTTTCACAGAGGAGATGGAGGGTAATGAAGAGTTCGGAGACTGGCTATTCATACGAGATAATGACAAAAGCATTCTCGTGCTGTGGATATCATTAGCTCTAAATGGGTGCAGGATCTTGTTCAAGAAAAAAAAAAAACTAATGAATGGCCAAGAGTAATCAAGTTCCTGCTTGATTCTTCTTTGAATATTCTGTCTTTAACCAAAGTTTAAAATATTAATTTTAGCAACAGCAGAAGGATAAATAAATGCTTTAGAAAAAAGAAAGAAGCTTATGTGCCCATTATTCGTGCATAACATGCAAATGAAGTGAGTCACCTTCATCCAAGGCAGCAAACTGAATTTAAATAAAAATGTGTATGAATATATTATTTAGCCAACTTGGAAAAAGCTTAACTTGCTGCTGTTACTTTGACATACAGTAAGGCTGCTCCCCGCTGGTGCAGTTTTCATCCGCATCATGTCACTTGGTGGTGACATAATCGCAGGGCTGCTGTCATCTGAATTCAGTATTACAAACGTCTGGCTTTTGCAATCAGGGAGCAAAAAGGGGAGCAGAGGGGAGAAAGACAGGCAGTTGGAGTTCTACCGGGCATTTGCACAACTCTTGTCACATTGGGACTCATTTACTCTCAGCAGGGTTTTCAATTACGAATGATTAAAACCCTTTTGGTGTTCTTTTTAAGGAAAAGCAGGACGTGGCTTTATAATCAGATATAACTTGTACAGAATACACAGTCCGATAATGTTGAGAAAGCCTACAAAGAACCATATCTCACTGCTGACACTAACAATCCATTTTGTAGCTACTAGAACCAAGCTGACACTCTCACATTTCCCTGATAATCGCCAATAACTGTCGCCTAAAATAGCTTGTGACGTTCTCGGTCTCTGCAAAATTAGAAATGCAGTTAGCTTGACACCATGCATTGTGGAGACTTATTAGGACGCTATTAAAGCAAGATCATTAAAAGGGGTATTCATGCAAAACAGGCGACCCTGGACTAGTGCTGCTCTCACCAGCCTTGATTAATAGAGACTGGAACCCAGCGGGGAAATGCAGCTAAAACTGTACATTAGACGGTTTAGTCGTGTTGTGTGATTTACCATCCAGAGGAAAACGTACACAGGTGCACATGTCAGAACAAACAAGCTGCAGAAAATCTAATTTATGTCAAAGCTGACAGTGTTGATTGCTGCAGTCACGTGGCAACACCTCCGGAGACAAACACTTTCCTCTTAATTGAAAGTAGCACAAACTGAAGGACTCTCCTCTGTCTTATATTGTATTTGCATGAGAAAGACACACACAGGTTGAATCAGACAAGCGTGCAATCTGCTCTGGCCTTTCTTGATCCCTGGGAGTGTTCCTTTGTCGTCACCTCCTCCAGCATGGACTCTGTGTACAGGTGCTCCATGCATGCATTTGCATTAATGCACCTGATGCAAGATATAGTAACTCAATGCAAAAACAAACCAAAGTTGGACCAAACACTAGAAATATTTATTAGAAAAAGTCACTGGGACTAATGTGAAGCAGAGTGTGAACAGGAAACAACATGCAGTGCTGTCTTATTTATAGTGACCAGTTCCAAAATACCACTCAGATTCTGTCATTATATATTAAAAGGTAGAAAAGCCAGGGCCTGCTGGGAATAAAGTCTACCCTAAAAGACAAATCTGAAAATCCCAAGATTTAAACTCCTTATTGTATTTCTAGTTTATGGAAGTTCATTTCAGTGTGGTGTAGCCTGATTTCCAAAAATAAGGCGCATGGATGTTAAATTTGGAAAACAAAAGCGACCCATGCCAACCCATAGAACACAAATAGAAAACATGTGAACTTCCTCCTGCGTTCTTTGCTTTCTTTCGCTCTGTTATGTGGTGCCTCTCAACCACAGAAAATCTGGAGCAATATTTGCCTTTCAGTGCTTTAGCCTGGTCCCACTTATCCATTAAGGAGCAAACACAAAATAATGTACAATTAACACTTGCGCAGCAGCACGACATGCAAACAGTCCAGACAATGAGAGCTTAATCAAAGCAAACATTTGGCAACGCACAAATCATTTTGATTAAGTGCACAGAAAAGAAAGACACATCTGCGACATCTTCAGTGACAATCGTTGCCATGGTAAAAGTGAAGCACTTGAATGGTGGGTTTTAATTTTTGCTTTCATGCCGGCTCCCGATGGGACAAGGTAAAACCTTAAGAGTGTCAGGTTGTTGCCAATTCTGTGGGAAGCGATTGATTGCCTGTGGTGGCTTTGTGAAGTTTTGTTAGCACAGACTTAGAGAGTTTAGGGTGTCTGAATATTGTGGGATTTTTCTAATGTCTACTAAGAACACAGTCTAATCCAGAGCAAATAAATGAAATCAAGAGGAAAAAAAAAAGTAGCGTCTTTGGACCATAATCAACTATTTTGCCATGATAGCCTCAGCTGAGGAGCTTAGTTTTGTACTCGTGCAACAACACAATCCGGTATTGAGGCCATTCTTACATGCATGTAAATGCAGGCAGTTTCAGGTTGATTGCATTGTTCCAATAAAATTTGCCAGATAACAGTATTAGAGTAATCCGGCTATAAGTGCTCTTGTGTACTGCCTGCTTGGATTTGCCAACAAGGCACCAGGGAGAAGACTGGATATTTGTACTAAGCAGGAGGCTGTCGTTTTGTCTGCACACTTAGCATCTTTCTCAAAAGACACCACAGCGGCTGTACCGCATTCTTATCCTTACTTAAGGAAAATAACATGACTAGACAAACTCCCGTTGTTAGCCCCAAGAACCTGACAAAACGGAGCATTCATCGGGGGAAAAAAAAAAAAATGTGCTGGGCTCAGCCGAAGCTCCTTAAAGCAAACATCACAGTAGAGTGCAACTCTGTAAGTGAGCCACTTCAGGGAAAACGTCCGCTTCACTGACATATGGACGTTCCACTGCAGTGCCAGACCCCCACCATGAAGAAATGCCACAAAAGAAGAATGCTCTGTTTACAAAACAGTGTCAGACATGAGTGGAAGGTGTCAGGATAGCGAATGGGTTCACCAATGAGGTCACAAGTGGATTTAAGCAGCGCTATGTAAATGACCCCTCCTATAGGATTTCAATGAGCACTAATCTGCCTGTATGACCTAGTCTCATCTCTCACTCCCCTCTATTCACAAAGGGCCTCTGTCAGTGAGTTCTCTGCTGAGAGGAAAAGGGGGAGAGAGAGATGAGACAGATACACAATACATGAAGCTGCATTGCCAGGAAATGGAGATGAATAAAAAAAGCCTAGTTTTCTCTGTCTCTACGAAGCTTTATTAAAATAATAATGAAGAGACAACTTTTTGAAAGTAAATAAACAGATGACTTAAACAAGAAAACAAAAAGCAAGGACTTGTATAATCGATGCAAATTAGGCCCCGACTGCAAAGCAACATCTCTGGAGATGAGGCTGGACTGCATAAATTGACATTTACAGTCAAATCAAGGCTTGAGTTATATAACTTAGTTACACAGCAGCATTCGTGACGCCGCTTGATTTTAAAACACTCATTGTGTTGCGCTCTCCTCCAGTCCTCTAGTGGTGAGCGGCGGATGGTTTCTCTCAGCTTGACCCACATTGCGTTCAGCAGCGCAAGCCAAACTCGTCATATGTCTGTGGGTGTTGTTCTTATTTGCAGAGGGGAGATGAAACGAGAGCCACACTCATGTCGCACTTAAAGCTGGCACCCACACACAATATTGACAGCGTTTTGGTTTTGGTGCAAGGGCCTTGACTCAAACCAGATGGAAATAGTAGTCATCATGCGGACACATAAAAAGGTTAAAATATAATGTCTTATCTATGTGAAAGCATGTTTCCCATCATAGTAAAGTGGAAAAGAAATGGATAAAATTAGCTTGTAAATATAGCAAAAGAGCATTCACAATTCCAAAATTATTAAAAAGTACAAAGGATGAGTCATAAAACTATTTTTATAAAAGCCACGAAAGCATCAGCATCAGCACTCAAAGTGCTTTACAGTGTAGTAACCATATGTGTTGGGTTTCCACAAGGCCAAACTCTCGACTGCACACAAAAAGTGAATCAAATCTTAACACTAGGGATCAATCGATGTGGGTTTTTCAGGGCCGATTCCTTTCCCAACTATTGCCCGTGAAGAAAGGCCGATGACCAACATTTAGGCCAAATTTACATTAAATGTAACGTTTAAACGGCATGTGACAGCAGAGAACCTCTCATTCATAACTAGGCTTCTTCATTAATAAGGGTGACTATAACTGAATATGTAAAATAGAAACAAGAGAGATTAAATTAGAATGCTCGCCTCTGTTTATATGGGATCAACTAAGATTAATCAGTTTGTCTCCTGCAGTTCTGTCTGCTGTTCTTCTGTTTTTATTTTATATTTCACGGTTCTATCACTTGTATTGTCCACTAAGTTCCATATCTTAAAGAATTACTCATGATTGTTTTCCACACTCTGTTTCACGGTAATTTGTACCTGCCTTCTAACTTTGCCACTAGCATAGCCTCAGCCAGCCTGAAAGTAGTTTATTTCCTTCAACAACTTGCGTTTCTTGTTCAGCTTTTGGTCTGCTTGAAAGACATTTCTGAGACCACAGACAAAGAGTTGGCTGCATCAGACATGAAGTAGCACATTAAATTTATTAGCAATTAGTCAAAATAATACAGATAATTGAATAAATGCCAAATATCAGCCTCAATAATCAGCCAGGCAGATGAACAGTCTCTCCGTATTTTTCAGTGATCTCCAGATTGCTCCGAACAGAAACGCCAAGACTTGGAAAAACATTCCCTCCTCACTCCCACCCGTTCCCCTTCTCTTTCTCTGGATAAGCAGAGTATTAATAATAACTTCCTGCACGTGTGGAAATAGGGGCTTTGCATGTTCCAGGGTCCCGAGTGGCTCTCGTCACCCAGCGCAAGCCACACTTCCCCTTTAGCTGCTGCTTTTTCCGCCTCTGTGGAGACCACATGAATGATTCCACTCAACCTCTGACCTTCAGTAGGAGGGTGGAGGTAGGGTATGTGACACGCAGTTAGGAGCACATTAGCAGCTGAGGGCCTGCGGGCATGCCAGGCTTGGCTGAGTCCGGATATTCCTACAGGACATGCCTGAGTCCAGCCCTTTAGGATTGAATGACCGAGGCTCTTCATCTATAATAATGCATTCCTCCGAGGACTTGGTATTTAGCAGGAAGGGGTTTGGGGGCTGCAGCTTATAGAACATACTACCACCACATTTCCACACTCTCAATCTTTAAATACATAGTGACCTACTTCTTCTTCTTCTTCTTTGGCTTGCACCCCTGAGGAGGAGTGATATGCAAAAATGAAAAGCAAATGAAGCAGTTGAGGGAATCATAGCCCAAGTCACCTACTGCCTGTCAACAAACGGCACCCTGACGGCATTTTACCGGGGCAGCAAGAACCGATCTCAGTCTTTATGATTACTACAGCAGGCATATCAGTGACGCCTGTCACTGGGCTTATTGTCCGGAGGATCACAGGAAAACACACTACCAAAAAAAAAAAAAAAAAACCTCAGCGGTGCTCCTACATGTTGCCTTGGTAACCTATTACAGTTTTTTTTTTTTAAAAAAAAGACACATTCACACATCATTGGAAAAGAGGAAGGCTGGCAGACTTGACATCCCATAATGAGCCGACTGTGAATGGGGGTTCAGTAGGGGGCTTCACTCAGGGCTGTGTGGACTGTCAACATAAATACCCCGGCTTCATGCTCCCCTTTCAGGAAGGGGAGAATACCCAACAGAGGAGCTGTCACCGCGGAGACAGCCAAATATGAAGAGGCTTAGCAGCATCAAAATATTGTAGTTGTTTACGGTGGCAGCAAAGGGTAGATGTGGTGTTAATGCAGTGAAGGAGGACATACAGTGTCATACAAGCAGCGTAGATGTCCGATAAGTGCTGGAGGGGAGAGGATTCTGGGTAGGCAGAAATCTAGCCATCAGGGTGCGCACACACACTGATTCAGCTCAGGGGCCTTCATGAAAGAAAAAAGCTTTGTCACACTCACGCTTGTGTTTTACATCCCATTGCAGTTTCTATCTCCAGAGTGCTGACTCGATTGAAAGTGTCCTTGGCAAGAGCCGGCATGGTTGTTTTTTTTTACTCAGCCACAGGACTGAGGCTGATCACAAAAGTGACCTCCTGCACAATGTTGCCTTGTGGTGTGCTTTTATCAAAAATGGCAACTTTTTCCTCAATCTCAAAACCCAGACTTTTTCCACCATTTAATGAACCGGCAGAGAGACGTAAACAAGACAGTAATGTCAGCCGTTTCTATTCATCTCCCAATTCAGGATCTAACTCACCCACAGGCTCCCGGAGAGAAAGCAAACATCACGCTAAACCGGTCTCATCAGACTCTTTCTGACAAGACCCGAGCATCGCAGATATCGAAGAGATTACATAAGATGATTTCAGAGACCCCAGTGGCCTGGTGGGATGCTAACTGGTGCTGAGATGCATATCTTCTTTCTCACGCAGCAGCCCCAGTGATGTGCATCTATTGTAAAGGTCTGTCTCGCAGCATGCATGATATGGAAGCGATGAGACAGCCATTAAAAAGCAGCCAGAAGAAGAAGAAAAACTAAAAAAAAGTACCGCTTCTTATTCACTTGAGGGAGACTTTGTGGAGTCCAGGAGTTGAGGGGAAAAAACAGGAGGAGGTTTTGAATTTTTTTCTAATTCATGCAGTGATACGATTTCCACGTTTTTGTTCTGAACAACAAGTGAGAGAAGCCCCATCTTCCCACTGAACGGATTGAGGATTTAGAAGACTTGCAGAAATCCTGGCTTCACCATTTCACCGGGAGCTCAGATTGTGTGCTCATTTGCGGGGAAGTTTATGCACTGTGCCATCTCAGTGTCTCTCAGGTTTCTCTCATTTTTGACCAGTCATAACAAGCCAAGTAGGTACTTTGCACAGCTACTTAAACTGTGGTGCTGTGATGCCATTTCCTCTTCTGCCCGTGCTTTTATAGCATATAGGGTGGATGATTGTTCCTGTTCCTCTAATGCCATTTAACAAGAAGGAAACTTGTTTTATTGCAGAGCCTAATGCAGTGTGTGGCGTTTGATAGCACAGTTAAAATGTTTTCCAGAACCTCTTAGTGCATAAACAAGTTGTTGTGTATCAGTGCATAGTTCTGTAGTTTTGTGTCTTAGATGCCGTATGGCTGTCTATACGGTCCAACAGCTATTTCTGGATACAGAGTTAGTTTTCAGCTTGTTGAGGCAACAGCATGCATATAATGCTGGGTTGGGAACTTGGCACAGAGCCCCTCTTTTTACAACAGTATATACTGTATGGTACAGACACAATAACAGAATAATGGTGCTACCAGGAAAGTAAACAGATCAATTGATAGCAATGTTTGACGTGTTAATTGACAAGCCAAAAAGCAGAGAAAAGGAAGGAGAAAGGTTGAAAAGTGTGCACAAATGTGTGCCACCATTCTAACTAAGCATAATTTCAGCATTAAGTACAAATATACTACTATTTTGATGAAATACAAACACTAAGGTCATAGTAACTGTACTAGTGGCACCTGCAAATAGAGGATCTGCCTGCTTCTTTCCTCAAATCTATCACCTCCACACCAAAGCAGTGACACAAAGGTTCATCTGAAAACAGCAACACTAAACAAATGTTAACATAATATTGCTTTTTTAAATGATCACAGACAAAACACAGTAAAAAAGACTGACATAAGGAAAAAGAGACAAAAAAAGGGAAAACTAATTGCAAAACACGTCAAAATACAAAAGAAGAATGTCGAAATAAAATGAAATATTTATATTAATTGTCGACTTTCAATGCTAATACATCTTTGATAAATACAAATATTTCTATTACAATGTTTCCTTTTTCACTTCCTGTTTTATTTGCAATTCCAAATTCTACTTCCAATGAAAGATCGTAATGTCACTGTTCTGGCCCCATATGGAACACAGTTTCTGATGCAGATTCCAAAGTACCACACTTTTAGAAAGTCATACAATAACTACAGATTTTTGTATTGCTGTTAGACAACAAAATGAGGATGAAATAGTAATAGATGTGTTGCAGGTTATTGTAGTCACTGATGGGATTGTAATGATTATTGCAGGAACAGAAGAGGTGCATTATGCAGTTCTACTTCTACTCACCACTTTATATATCATTAAAGAGGTTTTTGTTCGTACTGATGGTTAATGAGTCAGGGAAACGGGGATTCTATGGTGCAGTCACTGTAGGTTGTTTTGGTGGTCACAGAAGCCTTTTAGACTCTGGAACAGCTCAGCCCACAGCTGTGTGTATGCACAGCCACAATACGTATAATTAAGTCACTACAGCATCTCACCTGATCTGTAAAGACCTGTGACTGAGCAGAGTCTCCTGTCACAGTTTACACCTTTGAAGCACGAAGAGAAGGCGCAGGAGTCTAGTTTCCTCTCAGACCACTTGGTTTACATGCATATACTGAGAGGTTATCATTGAATTTTTGCCCCAAAACTCCAAAATATTACTGCCTACCCCAGCTTTAACAGTGAGCTGCAGGGCGGCCAGGTTCAACATGGGTCAGACCTGCACTGGGTAGACGCGCATGTCTGCTGTCTCAAAGTGGGAAGAAAATAACAGCCCAAGAGAAAAAAGATAGTCCTGATGCAACTTTAATTGAGTTTAAGGAGTAAGCACCCAATCTCGCAAGCGACCACTTAAAAAACAATCACATCTAGCGCTACAGAGTGAGGCAGTGTGGGAAATTCTCCAAATAAGTTCCCCCTTGTGCTGGTGTGACTAAAATAAACTGTCACATCTGAGTCTCTGAGAACGTAATGTCATTTCATAACAAAAGCCTCCTCGAGCTTTTTTCCCGCAAGGAAAGAGGGTTCATCATCAATATCCTGATTAGGATTACAGGAGAAGCCTTGTCCTAATCAACAATAAGAACACTTGAGCTCCGTGCACTCTGTTGTGCACTTGCAGGATCATGGAGGGAGGTGAGAGGCTCTGATTTCTAGACAAACATGTTTAAGACATAAGGCGGCATGTTTGCCCTACATTAATCCGAGCAGGGACTGCACTGGTTTGTTTTGCACAAATACACAGCTGAAGACGGAAAAAGATGGGAGGTGATAGTTTCTGTATGTGTGTGCAGGTGTATCGTACTGAAAACAGTAACAATACATTTTGTGATATGTTTTCCTCATCTTTCTCTGCTGCACAAAACCCAAACCAGGAGCTCAACTCCAAGCAGATTGTACAATATGAATAGCCGTTTTACATAACAATTGATATAAGCCCAGGATGTGGGATTCCTGCATGACAATGAAGACGGTCTCACACATAATCACTACCCTAAACTTCCTCCGCCGCATCGCAGTCTACTTCCCAAACAAGCCTGAGCGCAGCTGCCACTGGAATCAGAGGAGACCTTTTGTCATCTCCTACAAAGTATTAGCAAGATAATCTAGTCCTCTGATTCAAATTTACTTGCTCCACTTGAGGATAAAAAAAACGCTAACTGCTGTTTGAGAGCATAAAGTGCAGTTTTAACAAGTGGGTTTTCACCAAATCTGGGTAAAGCGGGGACACTGTTTGCTTCTGGGGGTGCTCTTGAGTAGGGGTAGTGAGGGGTGGGGGTTGTAGTGTAGCGGCGTTTAGCTGTTCCATAATGGAGTGGACAAGGATCAGTGCTGCAGGGGCAGCTGGGAGAAGAATCCCAGAAGCCTCCAGCCTATTGTTCAGGACAGAGAGTGCATTCTCATCACAAAGGGGAAAAAACAATTCCATCTCCAGGCCACGGACAAGGCTAAGTGACCATAACAAAGCCTCACATCACAATACAGTTCGCCTGAGAGACGATCAATGCCGAGCGTTCCCATGCTGCTGTCCAATCCAAACCATGAATTTCCTATGCGGTGACAATCCCTGTCCTATGACATTCTGATATGTGCAAGACTTCCCCTCCTACAAAGAGACTTTTTGAATCAGGAAATGCATCTTTAAAGAGATAAATTCATGTAAGGCTTTCACTTTTCATGCTCCAGTTTACGCTCTCTATAGTCGCACTTCACTCAGCCACTATGCATTTTAACCTCAGCAATCATTCGTGCACAGTTTACGGACTGACTCATGATCTAATCATTTCTATATCAATTATTTAACTTTTAAAATGCTTTGGAGCATATGTAATGAGAGTAATTGCCTCACACTCAGAGTCTTGTTTGTGCAGACGAAAACAGGCTATTATAAATATATCATGGCGGTGGGAGTGATAGCAGTGGCGGTTCCTCCAAGAGGTCTCAAATGAGGGAGTATTAATGACTAAGGATAGTCAGAAGACAAACCACATTTTTGCCTCTCTGTCAATCAAGCTGCATCTCCACAGGCCTCACATTTTATTTTCTAGTTTTTCTGTCCGTCTAAAGCTGCCCGTTTGTCTCCCTGTCCAACCAGCTGTCGGTCTTTATCGCTTCCCCTCTCTCGGTTTGACAGCTCTGCCAGTCTGTCTATCTGTATTTCTGCCCGTCTTAACTGTCTGTGAGTTAGTGAGAATGAGGTGAAACTGGGTGAGGATGTTTGCTGGAGCAGAGAGAGCTGGTGATGCATGACCCCTCGGCTCAGGCTGGGATGGCGAGCTGTCAGTCGGCCCCGTTCATTGTTTGGCTTTTGTGTACGACATTAGCTCCGAGCTGCACGCATTCATAGAGAGGAGGTGATTTACCGGATTAACGACACTTCCCCTGCCACCATGACCACGGCACGTTAGGGGCGCACCATCAGTGTAGCTGTTACTAGGCAGTAGAGCTGCAACAAATAATCAATTAGTTGTCAAATATTGATTTATTTTGCAATTATTTTGATAGCCAACCGATTGATTTGACTATTTTTTTAGCTCAATATTTTTTTAAACTTCTCAATAGCCATGTTTTTATAGAATTGTAACGCAAATTTGAAGTAAACGTGTTGAAAAAATTCAAAAATGAAAAAGTTCACATTAGACCCGTTTCCATTACCTGCTTTCAGGTGTGTAGTGCCATTAGAAGGTGGCAGTAAAGCTTATGCTACACATTTTAACAAGGTAGTAGAAGATGAAAAGTCAGGTCTGCTCTCTGAATCATCTACTTTTTCTTTTAAGTTTGTATGACGGCTGCCACCTGAAAGTGCGTACTGTTTCATGGGTACCATTTGGATGTCATCCTAAAAAGGCGTCCTAAACTTTGACTGTTGCACTATGTCCTGCAAAATCAGCGGTCATCTTTCTGTGCACTCTTGGCTGCTCAGCCTTGTTTATACTCACACACAGCACCATGACATATGTGACATAATGGAGCAGAGGATTGTGGGTCAGAATGGACAGAAAAGCATGCCGACTTGCATTCTGCAAAATTTGATCGGACGTAGTAGGACATCTGGGTATTTCTGAGTCACTACATTTGACAAACTATATACTGGATGTTTTTGTAGGTTGCTAGTTAGTACGGCGGTATGGATATTGGAATGAAGTCCAGTTCTGCTAAAGAATCTTCGCTAGGAAAAAGAAACAAACAAAATAGTGCAAGGTGAAATTAATATTTCATGTCGTCAAGCAAGCGCAAAAACTTTCTTCCAAATTTGGTAGTTTTGCCAAATTTTCCCAGGTGGTACTTCAAAATGTGTATACAAGTCCTGTATGGATGCACAGCTTTTGACAGTAAACTGAATATCCTTTGGCTGTGGATACAATAACAGATTTGAGGACAACATCTTGGGCTTTGGTAAACACTGCTAGATGTGTTTCACCATTTTCCAGCTCAAATACTTGAGGAAACTATTTGGTAATAAAATTGTTATATGCTACCCTGCTATGCAGAGGACTGTATGTCCTGAGAGTCAACGAAAAATATTTATGAAGGCTTTGAGCTATATTACAAAGGTCTTGAAAGGTGAACATAATGTGTTTAGCTCTCCTTCTCATTAGTCCATAATGTTTCCAAGATATAAATTAGAATACTGAAATGCATAATCAACTTCTATTGTTGTAGTATTTCTTCAAAGACCTCCATGTCGAAATAAATATGGTTTTAGCCTAATCCTCTTTAAAACAAAGCTGACTATTAGAAATCTGTCACTTGACTGGTTACATAAGCTAGTGCCTTTCAGTCGAAGTCACACGAGGCCGGTTGCAATGAAGACGAGTTTTCAGATGGCTGTGTTTACAAATGAGGCGAAATTTAATTAAGGCAAGCTTTCTGATGACTTTGTTCTCACATTCAGCTCCAGCAGAGACTCCAACTGCCTGCGTAACAAGAACCCTAAGACTAAACTGAGGTTGGAATGATCTAAGATCTTTGGACAATGGTGCAAGGACTTGAAAGGTCTTGAAAGCCATCATGTAAAAAAAAATTTAAAAAAACAAAGAGACCATTGGGATGCATTTCCAGATTTGTCTGAGAAACTTTCCTTCAGGAAGAATCCTCAAGGGCCATTAAAGTAAACAGGGGCTGGTTTGGCACAGTGCTGGTTGAAAGATCTGCTGACATGAAAATTGTGGTTTTGTGGTCGACCCACAGCAGATGAAGCTACGCATCTCAGACATGGCCTTAGCTGGCTACAAATCCAGCCAAGTCATAAAAAGGTATTAGTATCTTAAAAGCTTTGTTCTCATGCAAGCACAAAAACCCAGTAACAGTCCTAATTAGCAAGGCTTCTCAGGTCAGTGTCTATTTTCGTGATTAATTTGTGGCTTCAAACCTGCTTGCAGTGAAGTGGATGCGCTCCAGAATGGGAAGTTGTTTCACACAAATTCTCAGTTTTTACAGTATAAATAACTCCGTCTCGAGTTCACTCTGTCTGTGCACTTCAGGCCAAAGTAGAAAGGGTAAACTGAATAATGTGTTGCAAAGTAAAACCAAACAACTTGACCAGACTCCTCTCTACAGAAGCCACAGAAATCCAATCCCCTAGTGAAGGTTTAATGATGTGAGATTCAGATTTGAAGCCTAAAAAAAAAAAAAAAAGAGGATTTTGGGACAACCTCAGCGGGTACAATGGAATCTCTTCACCCCTGCATGAAGCAAGTGAAGCAAGTGATTAATTTAATGAATAGAACTATTAACTCCAACATGTACATAGGTCAAAAGCAGCAATTAGTGTGATGAACTCTAGCCTTCCATACTGAGCGTGTCTAGATTGATCCACTAATGGCAAGCTTGACTGGCTGGCAGCGTCCCATGATTTTGGACAGAACTGCTGGAGTCCGCTGAACCTTCAGTGCAACAGGGAAGAAAACTTTGCTCTTTTCACTTAAATTTTGTCATACTGCACATGTAAATCTGTAAATCTCATGTACACCAATGACTATATGTGCTGCGAGGCATGCACGATCCATTATCTTAGATGAACTCACACTTTTCTGCGAGTATCCTTTGCTTCCACATGCTTTTCTGCTTACTAAGCACATGTTAACAGCAATTAGTGTTAGTAGTGGAGACAAAACTCCTGCAGCACCCATAGTTTCATAAGTATACAGGCACAGAACCAGAACACACACAGACACCACTCAGATTAATATTTGTGTTGGAATGCGCTGAAACCAAATAAATGTTCCCGTTATTAAAGGCGGCAAAAAAACGCGCAAGACATAAGTATACCAATGAAATGCCGGGGGTGCTTTGTGCAACACAGCAAATGTGTGTGAATGTGTTTGCGTGGGTGTGTTTGAGGAATGTACTAACTGCCAGGTAATTAGAGTTCAGATTCAGGTATGTAGAGCTGCAGGGAAGCCAGAGCAAGATCGACGGACAGACAGACACACTGTGGTTTTTAGTATGGCTTAATCCCCTGCCAGGCACAGCCACTACAAAAGCACTCAGGTAGGGACATATCGACACTGGTGTGGTCTCCGTGATCAAAGCTTTCAGCGTAGCCCTGCCCTCATGCCTTGGAAATGGACCAATTAGGGATAAAGAGGTGCTGGTGGGGGGGTTGAGAGTCGGTTCCATACACCTATCTGGCAGCAGCTTCAGACAAAGTAATTATACACACTCTCCTGTCTGTCTCTCTAACACTCTGCTATCATGCCTCACTCATCTCTCTACACCCCGACATTACATCCCTTAAACACAGTCCAAGATAATATGGGCCGACATGAGCCAAACTGTCGCTACATGTGGGACAATTAAGCTCTGTTGCAGGTAAGGGAGCTTCAACCCTCCCCTAAAAAAAAACAGTGTTTCGCTGCCTAAAGAAAATCCTCCACTAAGTTGCCCTCAACATCAGGAACACTAGCAAACTGGCGTACGTCTCCGCCCTCATCATTCTGATTTATGGAGCATGTCTGAGCCCCGTGCTTTGCAGGCAACACTGTCATTGCTCATTCTTAACAGCATCTTCATAGGAAAGAGGATTATTTCATCCAGTTGGGGCAACATGCGGAAGCCGGGGTTTGAGAAAAATGACTAGATCGTCCTTTGACATATTTTTTTTCTTAGAGGAGCTGCTGCTCATGTAAAGGAGCTTACAACTTTCTATTTTTTTCACATCTCTCACTCACACAAAAGCAGATTACCAGTATTGGAAAGATTAGTTAAACATTCCATGATATGATCACTTAGTACAAAAAAAGTGTTGATTGCATCACTTTTAAAGACTTAATCGACATTAAAAATCATCACCTCTTACTCCAGGAGGTCGAGATTAATTATTTCAGCACTTTTTGACACTTTACCAGATTAGCCGATTAATAATTAATTGAAATCTTAACATTATGTGGAGCTAATCATTACCTGCTAGTCATTTAGCAGACTGAAATGCTACACATCTTTTAGTTTCTCAGAAAGGGAGACTTTTTTTCATTTTATAACCTGATAACGTTTGTGTTAATGAACTGCTGGTTCAATAAAACAAGCAGTTTCAATGAAACCTGAGGATCCAATAGGAAAAAAAACAACAACAAAGAGGTCAGATTATTATTAAAATGATCTTCAATTATATGCATGATTGAATGTAGCCCATTAAGATCTACCATTGGTCAAGACCGCCAGGACATATTCTTACATTCTTACATGGTTTAGTGCAATTTCTGGAGTATTTTTATTTGCTTTACATCAATATAACCCTTAAATCCCAAGTTTTAAAAAGATGTATTGACATAACTACTACAATAAATTGTTTAAAAGTGCAATAAACCAAAAAAAAAGCTATTTTTGTTGTTTTCACATATATGTCAAAATACAAAAACTGCAAAGCTGTATCGCTCAGATTTGTAAATGTAAAAAAAGCTGCAAAAAGAATGATCAGTCCATCTTATCTGGTTTCAAATCTACCACCAATCAAAAATGAATATGCAATTGTAGCACCAGGCTACACTGGGCTCTATAGGGTTAAAAGTTAGTAAATGGCTTTTTCATGATTTACCGGGCTTTGCAAGAGTTCTGTTAGACTTATTGAGACATTCACGAAAATGAACACAAAGATTTTTTGGTGCAATAAGATAATTCTTTATTTTCCAAATATTTCAATATATGTGTTAATGATGATAATAATCAGAAATGTGGCCACCCTTGGCTGCAATCACACGCTCCAGACGAGATCTGAAGGCTGTGCACACCTTGCAGACATAGTCCTTCTTCATTCCTGCCCAGACACGGTTGATGGAAGTCTTGAGCTCCTCGACACTACTGTGCCGGACCTTGCAGGCCTTACCCTCAACGTGCGCCCACACGCTGTAGCGGAGGGGGTTGAGGTCAGGTGACTGCGGCGGCCATATGTCCTTCGGCCAGAAACTCAAGTTGGACCCTAACCACTCTTGCACAACCTTGGCAGTGTGGGCTGGTGCACCATCCCGCTGGAAGACAGTCTCCCTTCTTTGTGATGTTTATCACTCACGGCAGGGTTTTGTGGTTGTTCTTTGCGAACTCAGTCATTTTGAGCGTCGGATTGCTTTGAAAGGCCTTTCTCACCACCGAACGCTTGACAACTCAAAGTCTGCCTGATTGTGGTTGATCTTTCAGGTCTTCACCATTCTTGAGCCTCTCCACGACTCTGTGGACGGTCATCTGGCTGATGTTCAGCTGTTTGGCTCTGTCAGACTTATTGTGGCCAGCACGAAGGAGAGCAGATATCTCAACTCTTTTGACTTCCACCTTGATACAACTTCACCGGCGAACAAATTTGTATTAATGACACCTGCCTACAAGGCAGAACTGTCAGTTTGTTTAATGGAATTTTTCACTCAGACATGTAAACGTCTCCAAAGATCATGAAACAGAGGGCAACAGAACTTTTGCAAAACCCGGTAAATGATTCTTGCTCAAAATGCATACCCTTAAGTATGAGCTATGATTGGCAGAACCAACACAGCAGGAGAGCTGCTTCATCAAAAGCTTGAGCACTATTTAAATCTATCATCCAGCTGATAGAATTATTATGCAATAATCCGAACCCCCATGTTTGAATTTAAGACAGCAAAACATTGCCAAAGTGAGATTACAGCCGAAAAAAAAAAATACATAAGGTGTGATGTTTAAATACCACTCTGCTGGTCTCCATGACAACTTTAACAAAGCTCCTTTAGTGAGTGACTTCCTGCTTTAATGCGTGAGAGCCAGACGTAATTAGCTTTCTTCCACTACAGGTCACACACAACCACCGAGGATAACACCAATCCTTGAGGTGGGTGACAGCTTGCACGCAGCATCTATAACAGTATGCAACGGTGTACGGTTGTATATTTCCAGCAAAAATCTGACACTTTTTATGAGGAAATTTGATGATCCCCTCCAGAGTAATCACTGCGAGTGTTTGCGCAAGACAGGCGATGTAGAGGGAGAGAAAACATGTGTGGATGTGTTGATTTGCAAAGTGTGTTTGCAATCTGGATCCTGACACAGACAGATGCTCGGGCCTGCTCTCTTGTCATCTTTCTTGCCATCCTGTAGGGGCACTTGATATCTTCATTTTTCACTGTGGGGTCAATACCGCACAGAAATACTGCAACCGGAGAGGAGGCTGCTGTTGCGATAGGATTTCTTCATGCTCCCACACAGTTTTCAGGATAAAAGCAAGCTGCTGTTTATGCAGACACAGAGAGAGAGAGAGGTGGTGAAGAAAAGTGTAAAAAACAAACATGTTTACAGCAGCAACTGAACATCTAGTTTCTTCTGTTTGCTGTTGCTGACGACGGATCTGCCTGCTGTGCGCTGAGCTGTTAAGTGTAGCTGGGTGTTTAGAGGCTTAAATTCAAAAGAGGGATTTTTTTTCCACATGTCGAACATAACTTAGCACAGAAATCAAAACTAGTTCTCTCAATCCATATTTGACTAGGTTTCTGTGACACAAACTAAAGATACAATGGTGGCTGCAATGCATGTGCGTATACACACCAACAACTAACTGGGTCAATATATTATTGTGGGACTTTTTGTAACATGGTTGATGTTATAGTTGACATTTTTGCTGTTTTCAGGCCTAAAATCAACATGGCCGCCTATCACCAAACACCACATGGCATTTTTACAGAAAGATTCTTCTAAATATTATATATACACACACAACTGAGTAAAATTGAAAGTTATTCATGAAGCTGTTGTATTAAACCTGTTGACATGCAATAAATCCACATTTGACTTGCACACTACTTTATATTAAATAAGTAAAAAAGCCTTGGAATCTTGCCAGTCTTCTTCAGGAGGAAATGACATCATGTGGAGCAGGTCATGTGATCTAGAATTAACACACTTCACTGAGAGGTGTTTCTCTAATGGGTAACGTAGTTGAAAGTAATTTCTCGGATACACATACAATGTGTTATTTTCCATATGAAATTTGACATATTGCCAAAAAAGAAATTTCTGTCATGATTATCATTTTTGAATAAGCTCATTTTATTATTGTTTAGCTAATTAGAAGGTGGTTGTTATTATATTTGGACAGTTATTTAGTTGACATTTTAGTGATATCCAGTCATTTTTTATTAATAAGTGATTGTTTCCATAATAAATAACTATGGAATCTGCAAAGACATGATCATAAAGAACATTACTTTTTTCTACTTTTAAGAAAATGTTTGCAAGATACATCCTATGGATTTCAAAAGTAACTAAATTATATATTGCCCCAACTATCGACAGAAAGAAACCGACTCAGTAAAGACAGCATGCATACTTTGGTACTGAAGATGCAGTGTGAAGTCTTCCCTGATGCAAATACTGTAAATACAGTACGTCAAGTAGACAGGCTGTCTGGAAGCTGCTGAAACCGTGGACGAGAATAGCTCAGATAATGTATCTGTCATGAATGTGTGTCATCAGGACCTGTTCCCCGGCACACTGTGGAAAATGAAATGGCTCTGATGACTGCCTTGCCTGCTTTATTTAAAGCGGTTACCATGACTCCATAGCTTTAAGAGATACACAAGTCAAATGCAATACATCTCAGGAGATTGGAGGGAGCAGAAAGACAAGTCTTCAACAGGAACTAAAATGTCTAAATGTTGAGATTATCATGTCTGACAACCCTTGTAAACGAACCGAGAGAATACTCTGCACAGTTTTGTTGATTGGTAAATCTGGGCTCTGTGAAATGTCACATTTCAAAGAGAGTTCACGCGGCCGGGGAATAAAAGTAGCTTAGAAGTTCGTTGATCATGTGAGAAACGGCACAGTAGGAACAAGCCCCTCTCACTCCTTTCTGCTGAAATAAGGAGGCCAGCTGCACATGTAGCGTAAATGTTGCTTTCCCACATTCATACATGATCCCTGGAGATGGGTGGTTCAGTCTTTCTGACAGAGGGACACACACAAACTCTCTGACTCACAGAAGAAAATGTGGAAGTTCATCCAGTGAACACATATCTCTTTGCAGTCACGGCATTCGTGGAAACACTGGATACAACTACTTTTGCAGGTATTGTTCTTGGCCGAACGGGAACAAAGAAGTGCAAAAATCTCACATGAATTCTGCAAATGGGAAAGCGATCACCGAGTCACTTGCTATGCGAAATGTAAGATAGACATGACATCGCTAGATCCAGCACCCACTGAGAATCATAAGGGTGTGGAGGCCATTTCATCGTCTGGAGTGAAATCGACCTGACAGCTTTGTGTTGTGGTCCAGCAGGACCTAAAGCAGTGGGGTCATAAGGTCAATGTGACAGCAATTAATCCTCAGCTGCTTTCTGAAGAGCTAAATGCAGCAATTTATGCATAAAGATGGTTAAAAGGCCCTAAATATGGGCTGTAAGAAAGAGCCACTGTGTTGGTGGATGTGACTTCTTTTTCCATCTGATGGGAATGGGATCCATCCTTTTAAAGTGCCCCATATAACCCTGCTTTTCTATAACGTAAACAGCAGCCCACTTTGTTAATTGACTTTCTCCGTCTTCTCAGGACAATAGCACTAGTGGCCCTCGACTTCTTTATGACTTCCCCTCTGTGAGTCCTTGGTTGATTATGCCTTTAAGGAGCCTTTAATGAAAACTAAGCAAACATTGCTTTCAGCAGAAGCCATGGAAAACTCAGAGGCTGTTGTGAAAGGCTTTCTCCTTCCTCATGGCGAAATGCCAGCTCTATAGCAATGAGAAAAGATGAGGACATTCACCATAGGCTAAATGGAGGGCTTCATAGGCAATGGATATAAAAAAGCTCTTTGTTTTGGGTGAAAAACTGCCAGATAATAAGTTGGAATAATGGCTTTGAGTGCATATATTTGTCATTTTCCCATACCAGGAACATCACATGCATATGGAGTGGAAAACAGAACAGGCTCAAGTGCAAACATAATGCAGAAGCTTGAATGGACATCTGTGTTCATTCAGTTTCTGCTTTTACCTGAGCTTCACAGTAGTTGGCAGCTGGAATGTATATGTATTGGCAGTGCTGCAGTGGAAAGAGCCTCGACGACTTTGATTTGCTAGAATTATTTTTCTCAGCTGGTAGCTGGCAGCTGTTTAGTGCAGCCTGAGGGCCTTCAAACAACCATCAGAGGGTCCATCTTAAACAAAAATACTAATTTTCTAATGGGTTGTTTGGATATTAATCAAGATAAAAAGCGTGAAACTGGAAGTGAGGTGAGTGTTTGGCATGTAAGGTGTTAAACTTCCTGTTTTTCGCAAGGGGAAGTTAAGAACACAGTCATTTAAAAGCTCTCTTTCTTTGTGCTGCTTCCCCCTCCTGACAGACAACACCTCCACTGCATTTCTTACATTCTTCAGGCCAATTAAGCTGCAGGCCTCTTACAATTGTCACCCCACTTCATTTGATCAGCTGCTCCGTGGGGTCAGAGAAAGGCCTCTAAGACCAAACTTTCCCCCACAACTTAACAATTTGTCCCTTCCCAAAACACCCACCAAGCCTTCCCCGGCCTTCCAAAACAATGTGCCCATCTATTTACAATCCTCTCTCTCTCTTTCTGCATGATACCCAGGATTTCATCACCCACCCATCAGCACAATGCTGGACACTTGCCTCCACAGCCTGTTTCAATGGACGGAAATTGGGAATGCAAAACAGACCACTAGTGAAAGGACATGTGGCTCCATCAGCTTCCATACAAACAATGGAGAATCTCCCAGTATTTAGCTTCTACTTCCTCCTGACACACAGCGCTAACAATGAGGCGCTATTATGACGGACTGACTGTGTCTCTTGCCTCAGTCCCTGGATGAGACTGGGATGAGAACACATCCAGTTTGGGTACTGGAGCAGATTTAAAGAGTTTCAAAGTAAAAGAGATGTTTCTGTGATATCCTTTGAGATCAACAGAGAAGAAAAAGCAATAGGAAACAGCAGGGAAAATAGAGTTGAACATGATAACAGAACAATCACTGTTCATCAGTTTGAACAGGGGAAAATGTGTCTTGCAGCCAGGTAGCAGACAGACCACACACAGACTCCTTACAGATTCCCTCTGGGCAAGTTCAAAGATATATAAAAATGCTCTCATTTGAATAACAATCTGTGTTAAACAGTTTCTTTTTCCAAAAAAAAAAAAAAAAAATCTGATAGTGATTCATTTGTTTCTACTGAACCTTGATTGGCTTCCAAAGCAGTTTTAACCTCATAAATCTTGTTTGCATGAACATGTCTTAAACTCATAGCCCATAGAAACTGTATACTAAAACAGTTTTCTATTATTAAACCAAAGCTTAAACATCGATCACTGATCAAAACTCATTTTTGAGCAGATGGGACTTTTAAAGTTGAAAAAAAATCTACAATAAAGCCTCCAAATGTCCTTATATGCATCAAAGAAAAGGACATCATTTACTGCGTATTTCCTCTCTGTGGCAGCAAATCAAAGCAGACATTAACTCTACACTTGACAAATACAGAAAAAGGCAGATCATCCGAGTTTGTCAGAAACGCATTTACTCTTATTATTTCAGAAATTTATGAGGTTGTTTCAACCCCCCCAAAAAAGAATATGGCATTAACTCCATGACTCCAGTGTATTCAACAACTAGCAAACCGACAGCATCATCTTCTCTGCTTTTATTGTTCCCTGATGAGAGATCTGGAAATGTGCAACCCATGGCAAGTGTTTGTTTATAAGAAATAATACTCTCTTTCTCTCTCCCTCTCTCTCTCTCTCAGACAAGGAGTCTCTGAGGCCTTGATAAGGATCATGGGTATTTATTCTACCCAGCAGAGCCCTTTCAGTGAATTATTTGATAATGGGTTGTCTCACAAGAAGACATTTAGCACACACCAGAGAGGATTTATGAATCTTAGTGTTTATATTGCCTATGGTTTTACTTAATGACAAACAATGGAGACAAAGTCATTGGCACAAAGACGAACAGAGGCCATAGCTCAGGGATGTGAATCGACAGCACAGAACACAGTGTAAATGTGGATGGAGATCTTGGTTGTGCTGTACAATGATGATCCCTTGAGACTGACATTGTGTGTCCTGTAATTGCCCCGAGTCTGTCTTGCTGGTCTCTACTGGGGGTGACATCTCGTCTCAAGGGCAAGAGAGAAAGGGGAGATATGTGCAGACCAATCACAGGCCAGTTAGTCAGACTCCATCAGCTGGTCACAGCTCCATCTCCCACACTCCTCTCACTGCTCCTGGGGAGAAAAGCACTGGGCTGGAGCCAATTCAAAACTACAGGGTCACTCACACACAGAAAGAGAGTGAGGGAGACAGAAAGACCTTGACCTGCTCATTCCTCGCCAAAGCTCCAATGCCAAAGCTCTGGCTGTAAATAAACACAGCTTTCAAAAGGGAAAGATAGTTTAACCCTCTGGAACCAACACTTTGTTTCAGCCCCGCTCTGACAGTTAATCCTCCCAAATCCCAAATCTCTGTGGGATTCTCAGTTATCCAAAGTGGCAAAAATATACGGACAAAGCAAGCATTAAAAAAAAAAAACATGGCTGCAATTGCTTTCAAAGTTTAGAAAGCTAATGATACTGGAATTCATTAATAATGTAGGTATGGTCATGAACATTTTCATCACAGCACTGACTCTGTACCTTCAGGATCTGTTTAAGCTGATATTGCAAGTAACACCGAGAAGCCATGACTAACACAGCCACGCATAAATATGCAAACACATCGAAGGCCACAAGCAGGATTTTAGAAAATACAGAGGTTATTTGGTGCAAGATGCAAAGCCCTTACTACAAATCCATACGCTTTCAGAGCACACTTAATTACTCAGGACACTCGTGTCTCCTGTCGCTCCCTAGGCACACGCAATTGTTGAAAAGGACTCATCAACAAGCTCCAAATCTGTGTTCTTGAGTTCTGCAAAAATTAATAATTCAGGAGCCCAGCAGTAGCATGTGCAACTGTAATAAATAAGGACTGGGTTTGTCCATTTTGTTGACCAGCTAACAAGCCAGCTCTAGACTGTTATTACTAAAAGATGCACATGCAGCGTCAGGTTTGGCTTTTAGTTATTGCAGTACAAAAGTGCACGTAAGCGCCCCAGGAAAAAGTAAAGAGGACAAGACTGCTGCCTCCTCAGCAGCCTGCAGACACTCCAATCAAAAGCCCCCCATGTATGCAAACAGCAGTAACTCAGTGGAGCCCTCTCAGCTGGTAAGGCATATGATTCAAACACTTCTGAAGAAAGGTCACTATCAGTCCCGTGAAATCAAGAGGCCCTCTCAGTCCGGCTCCTCGCAGGAGTGCGACAGCCTGCCCAGCTGGGTGCTGTTCATTTACTGCCCCAGCAAATCGACAGCCCATGCCCATTCATCACAGCAAAGAGCCGGGGCTCTTACAGGCCTGTGGGGTCCGGCTGATCCACCCACACTGAATGCTGAGGCAAGCCGGTGGACAGGTGAGGTCAGGGTGGATTAATAATCACAGCCTAAATCTTTTTCTTCCCCCCACGGCGAAATGGCAGACAGACTGAAAGCTCTTCAGGATCTCCTCTCCGCTTTCTGCTTATCGATCTGCTGCAACTTTACTCCCCATCATTCACCGTGACAGCCACCACTCACTCCTGAGCAAAGTGCAGCGGTCCAGAAAATTTTTAGGTGTCATACCTGCATTTACCTGTGACTCGGCTGCTTATTTGATGTTGAGCAGATCAGTGAAATGTCACTTTTTTTTTTTTTTTTTTTTTAAACACAAGATGCGCTCCAGCTGACTGACAGCGGGCTTTTCATCCGAATGATGGATGATGCAGAGCACGTGGCAGCACCTTTTTGTGCCATAGAACCACATCTGACACACAACAAAAACAGACACCTTCGTGAATCATTCAATCTACATTTAGTCTAAGAAAAAGCAAGATTATGAAAGATTGGCTTGGATATTGTTTTGGAAGCATCCTCTGAGCAATTTCTCAAATCTTGTGTTTCTTACCTTATAGCAGAATGCTCAAAAATGAGTTACTTTGAAAGGTTTTAAGTGGCCATCATTGAATTACTTGATAAATGGGATGATTTTGCAGTATGATGGGGGGGGGGTCCATGATGTGTTTTCATCCACTGGTTGTCATGCATGTCTCTTGACAGGTGATGGGTGCGTTGGTTACCATGTTTGTGCCATGAACCAGGTGGTCCCTCTTACCTTATTAGAGTAGGGCAGCTTGGCCAGGTTGATGCCATCTCTGATGAGTTTATCCCTGATCATGATCTTCAGCTTCAGCTTGGGGTAAATCACCAGCTCCCTCCTGTTGCCCAGCGTCAGGTTCCTCTGCGCGCCCATGTACCCACCGTTACGCCCAACCCGGTCGCTGTTGGGTTCGGTCCAGGACTTGGAGCCCCGCAGTTTGGACTCGTACTCCACCATGTGCCCGCTGTAAATCTCTGCTGCGGGTGGCATTGGCTCAAGGGTGAAGTAGAGTCCGCTGGCCGTCTCTTTGGCTTCCTCCTTCAGCCTCCTCACCGCGTCGTGGATCCTCTGCCGGTGGTGAGGGATGTAGACGCCGATGGCATCCAAGTCGGGGTCTCCGATTTGTTTGCAAACCTCCAGATCGTCGTATCCATTATCCACGAACGCCTCGACATACTGGGAGAGCTGGAGGGTCTTCAGCCACTCGTAGACGATGACAGGTCCGTTGCTTGTCATTTTTTTGGCTGCTGCCTAATCGGCTACAACTCAGGAATAAGAAAAGTGACTGTTACTTTCCCATCCGGCGTTTGAAACGCATTATAGGGTTTGCCAGTTACAATGTGCGTTTCCTTCGAGGGTTTGGTGCGTAAAAATAACTGGATTAAATCTGTGGATCATCCATACCAAAGGTTTGGTTAGCATACCCAACCTTATGAGTCTCAGGTGTTTTCAATCACAGTTAACCCAGTCCAAATGGCTGCAACACCTGTCAGTATTCAGAAATCAACACTCCTCGAGTTCCACTTGAGATGGTGACTTACCATGTGCAGCCACTTTAAATAATTAGGCTTTCTTAACCAGGTATGGATCACAAAACTACTGTCATTCAAACAGCTGCTCGACCAGATTCTCTCCGTTACGCACGGAACGCGTTTAACAGCTCCTACCCTCGAGTCCTCTGCGTGGCCAAAAAACGGCAGCGCAACAAGACATAAATCCAAACAAAGCTTCAAAATGAAGAAAGTCCGAATGATTCACGGCAACCCCAGCGTCCACAGTCTACGCGTAGTCCAGTTCCTCCAGCCGGCACATCACTACACTGGAACTGCAGCCAAGCGCCAACATGCTCGCTGCTGCTGCTGCTGCTTCTTCTCTGCCGTCCACGCCCCCCCAAAATCTCACTGTACCCATTTAAAAATAGTGATACGAGTCCTTTTTTCTCTCTCTCTCCACCCCCTCTCTCGCTCCTAACTTGTCGCGCAGCCGCGGGGCATTCAGTGGGTCACCAGGTTCCCACCGACTTGTCCAAAGTTGGTGCCGCAACGAAAACGCGTCTGTCAAACCTGCCGCACGGCGCTTTGCTGCTGGTTTGTGTGACATTATTACTCCCTACGATGTGATTTCGTCCACCTCTCTCTCTCTTGCTCATACACACACTCTCACTCATTCAGCATTTCCACGCTTTTGGTTTCCCAGCGCGCATGAGCTCCCTCTATGTGGTGACTGGGGAACTGAAGGTTTTACCAGCACTGAAGCTGATGTATAGGAAAAAAAATAACAGAGGTACCACTTCATCCATCTCGATCCTTTATCGATGAGAACATATATCCTTGTAAGCTGTACAGCACTGCAGTGGAATCCAACTGTCTGTATCAGATTGCTTGCACCACTGGATGCCGTCACTATTAGTCTGAGACAACAAAGTCTAAACAATGTAGGAAAACAGAGAGAGATGGGGGGAGCTGGGCGGGGAGACACACAGGAGTGTGCATGAAAAGACCTGTCTGCTCTGCCCAAGTGGATGCCAAGCTGGCCGGCGCTGATGTATGCTTTATCAAATGTGAACTGACAGCTTGTTAGGGGTCAGTTTTATACAATCACTATCTGGGCTCTAAGCTGGAAGTGATTTGCCTCAGCCCCATTATGAACGCGGCAGAGCTGAAGAACAACACACCAGTCAGAGAGGAGCAGGGGAAGCATATCAAACAGGCTTCTTTTGGGGGATTTCGGAGGGGATTGGGGGGGCACCATCACGTAATATGCCAAAAATGCATGTCAGAATGTCAGCGACGGAGGTGTGCGCCAGTGTCAATCCATTATCATTCTCCCAATCCAATCAGAGTTTGAGCGAGTTGACGTTTGCTGTGATTTACCTGTCTGTTGCTGTCAGTGTAATTGCTCAGATGTACCTCATCCCTCACAACTCACCAAACGCTCATGGTAAAGTGGGCTTAACCGACATGAGCAATGGGGGGCTAAACGAGAGCAGGGTGTTCATGTGATACAGTGGAGCTTGGTCTTGTTTGTCGCGCACAGCTGATATACGAGACCATAAAAATGCATTCTACAGCTTCCAATGGAAATTAGGCCCTCTATATTTAATATTTGTAATAACACGATAATATGCAGACAAAGATAATTGTCTCTAATGTGTCAGATTATAGGGACCTTTAACACAAGCTCGTATTAACCTTTAACATTGACTCTAAACACAATCCTCTTAGTTTCCTCCAACTCTCCCCATTGTTGGGGCCAAATATGTGTCATTAGATGGGTTACAGGAGCAGGGGATTATGGAGTAAAGTGACAGATGGATAGGGGAGACTGGTGCGCTCCACGGTGAATGAATTCGGAGTGGCAGTGCCAGAATTGCGTGTTTCCACTCTGCTGCTCCTGGGCCGTGGTGAACGACCAGAGGGCTCTGAGACAGACAAGGGTGGCAACTCTCAGCAAGCGTCTCAAGCTGTATGGAAATATAGAGATGTGTTTGTGAAGCGATTCATGAGAGCTGGTCACATGCCCTGAATCGCATTCGCTCAGGCCAAGTATTTGTAGCTGCATAATGCAGAGCAGGTGCACGTGTGTTTGATTGAATGTGGCTTTCTGGTGAATTGATGGCACTTTTTAAGATTACTGCATATGCAGTCCTTAAGGTTAAGGTTTTAAAATGACTTCGCCAAAGTTTTCTAATTTAAACACAACGATAAACTGTGATGAAAGAAACGGGTCTGTGTTGAAAGCCAACAGATTTAGTTGAAATGTACTAATTCTATCAAGATAAATGGTCAAAGATGCAACCTGAAGCTTGTGACCAGCTACCAAAAGCTCTTACCAAATATTAGCTGTGCTGTATGTATATTTTGAGCCTGCAGATTTTGTTATATTTCTAAAAGACCTACAATACATGTAAGAATGAACCAAAATGTATGGTTTTTTTTAAAAATGATAAAGACAAATGTGTTCATGTTCCATCATGGGAAATTCTGATTAACAGGAGTCATTGGAAATTCAAGACTGCTATGATCTACACTTACCAGCAACTTTATTAGATACACCCTGTTCACATTGCTTGTTAACACAAATAACTAATCTAATACATTTTAGGACTAGACGTGGTCAAGGCAACTTGCTGAAGTTCAAAGTGAGCATCAGAATGGAGGATAAGGGGATTTAAATGACTTTGAACATGGCATGGTTGTTGGTTTGAGCATTTCACAAACTGCTGATCTACTGGGATTTCACACACAACCATCTCTAGGGTTTACAGAGAATGATCCCGAAACAGAAATATCCAGTGAGCAGCAGTTGTGTGGACCAAAATGTCTTGTTGATGAGCAGGGTCGAGGAGAATGGGCAAGACTGGTTGGAGATGATAGAAAGGCACAGGACTCAAATAACTACTGGTTACAACCAAGGAATGCAGAATACCATCTCTGAACACACAACACGTCCAACCTTGAAGAAGGACTACAGCAGCAGAAGACCACACCGAGTGTCACTGCTGTCAGCTAAGAACAGGAAACTGAGGATACAACTGGCACAGGCTCATCAAAACTGGACAGTAGAAGATTGGAATAAAGTTGCCTGGTCTGATGAGTCTCCATTTCAGCTGCAACATTCAGATGGTCCCCGCGACCCCTAGTGAGGATAAAACAGTGTATAGACAATGGATGAATGGATGGATGGATTTAGATGGTCAGAATTTGGTGGAAACAACATTAAAGCGTTGATCCAACTTGCCTTGTATCAACAGTTCAGGCTACTGGTGGTGTAAATGGTGTGGGGGATATTTTCTTGGCGACTTTGGCCCCTTAATACCAACTGATCATGCTTTAAACACCACAGCCTACCTGAGTATTGTTACTAACCATGTCCATCTCTTTATGACCACAATAGACCATCTTCTGATGGAAACTTCCAGCAGGATAATGCTCCATGTCACAAAGATCACATCATCTCAAGCTGGTTTCTCGAACATGACAATGGGTTCTCTGTACTCCAACGTCCTCCACAATCACCAGATCTCAATCCAATAAAACCTTTGGGATGTGGAGGAACAGGAGATTGGCATCATGGATGTTCAGCCGACAAATCTGCAGCAACTGCATCAATATGGAGCAAAATCTGTGAGGAATGTTTCCAACACCTTGTTGACAGTATTCCACCAAGAATTAAGGCAGTTCTGAAGACAAAAGGCGGTTCAACCTTTAACGAGCAAGGTGTTCCTAATAAAGTGGCCGGTGAGTGTACATGGTTCTTTACCAGTGTATGTAAACTTTTGTTCACGACTGTATGCTGGTTCTTTAGATATAATTAACTGTGACTCATATATTAGACCTGCAATTTTTTCCATTATCAGTTAGGCCGAGGATAATTTGGTCCACTAATCATGAATTTATCACAGTGGTTGGCCTTTTTTTTTTGTAGCTTGTGACACCTTAAAAAAGCAAAAGCTTCGTCTTCCCGCCATTAGATACGGATGTCCATCAGTTTTACACATTTACACTCAACTCTGTTATTTCGTGCTTTAGTTTAGTCATTCAAAAATGGCCCTGAAGAAGTAAAATTTTCCTCTGAAAAAGAAAAAAGCATTAATGGGAAGTCTGAAAAAAAAACATGAATTTGTGCAGGAGAAATATGCTTTATTTCCCCCTTTTTATTTTCTTACCATCATCCTCACACATATCTTGTATCTCCTTGTGAGGGTTATGATCTCATGGTTAGAAGATACTGGTTCAATTTATGAAGTGTGAAAAACCAGTAAAAAAAAAAAAAAAAAAATCACCTCCCAGTGAGAAATCATAGAAATCATTTCTTTGTCCAAGTAACAATACAAAACTCAAAATATCCAATATACAGCAATGTTATTCCTACTGATTACTGTGGGAGAATATTTCCCTGGAGCCTGAGAGGCCGCTTCCACATCGATAATACCTCAACCAGCTCTTAATAAACCTGAAACAGTGGTAAATACGAGCGTGTGCCAGTGAGAGTGCACATTAACATTGGCGCTGGTAAATATGCAATCGGCTGCTTTGACTGTGTTGATTGAAAGACTGTGACGGGCAGCAGGTTGAGGGAAGAAAAAGCTCCAGCAGGCGCGGGAGAGGAGATAGACACAGCTAGACAGACAATAGCAGCTCTGCAGACAGCCAAGCTTTCTCTATGCTAATAGTCGACACGGCGCGCTTCTGTTTTCTCTCCGACAGGAAAGACTTGGGTATTAGAATGTGGGGATTTCAGTAGGGTGAAATTTTCAGTCTCTTTGGCTTCACACGTCTGGGTTGCACCTTTCAGGACCTCAATTTTGAAATGCTTTGAAGCAGAGAATGGCTTCTGTCCACCTAAATGCAGAAGCACCATGAAGGTCACGGATGTTGGTTTTCTAGTCGAGGCTTTCAAGGGTGGCTATCTGTCAGCCTCCTGATAGATACGTAGGACTCGTCTGCGGGCAACACAGCCTGGTTGGAAGAAGGAAAATACAAATCACAATTCATGCCTCGAATTGAATATGGTCTGCAGTGGATATGGGTAATCATGTTGGCCGTTTCTGACTCTTATTCCATCCATTTCAGCTCATAACCCCCCCATCAGATTTACTGTCATTGTTCATATTGCCACAGCAAATGAAAATATGAAAATGAAGTTGGAATTCTTCTGTAAGTGTGTTTAAATTTAAAATAAAGACTCAAACTTAAATTTTTGTGGGCACGTTATTGTGGTCAAGAGTTTGGCGGTGAATCTGAATTAAATCAGTAGGCCCGCAGTCTTCAGGTTGAGTGGTCAGCTGGTTGTTCAAATGCCTCATCATCAGATCAAACACTCATTAAAACAGCAGATCTTTCTTTGAAGCTTTTCGCCCGTATTACATTCCTCCATAGTGCTTGCTGATGTAGTTTTGGAAAATATAAATATAGGCATGTGGACGGTTGTCGGCTTCGAGTCAACTTTTAGCTTTTCAGTACAAAAACAACAAGAATGAAATGACCTAAATACACGGAAATGCAAGTTTCATTGCTTATTGATTGCCTCATTAGACTAATAAGGCTATGGGAAGACGGTGCACTCAAGACAACATCCGTGCGGAAGTTTTAACTTCTGTCTGAAACCGAAATAAGATTAAGTGATCAGATGTAATGCAGAATGCAAGGTTTTTCAGTTTTAATATTTACTTATATACCTTTATGTCATTGGGACTAATAAGGCTATCAGGTAAGAGTGCACTCGGTCGCTGGGACAACATGTAGTGGATTTAAGCCTTTTTTTTAAAATATTATAATCTTGAAAAAAGATTGTGACTTAATATAATGCAAATACCAAGATTTTTTGTTTTTTATTTGTTTTTATTTTTTGTCACTTAGAATATAAGGCTAGCAGGTAGAGTGCAGTCAGTGTGGGAAATTTAGTGGATCTGATTTTTTTCTATAATTTCTATTTAAAAAATATTAAATTGACTTAATATAAGGTAAATACAAATATTTTTTATATTTATTTATGTCATTTAAGACTTATAATGCTACTAGGCAGAGTGCATTCATTGTGGCCTATTTAGTAGATTTAATTTATTTTTATAATTTCTATGAAAAAAGAAAAATAAATTAAACTGACTTAATATAAAGCAAATATTTTTTTTATTTTTAAAATTTATTTTTATATTTATGCCATTTAGATTAGTAAGGCTAAACACAACTACTACTACTACTACTAATAATAATAGTAAGAATAGTAATAATAATAATCACAATTATTATAATTATTTTCCACTGACCAATCAATTAGTTGAAGAGTAGGCATGATTTCATTCAAACAAATTTTTCTGTGGTTCATTACATTTAGAAATATATGTGCTAAACTTGCATTGTTTTTGTCTTGGTATGCAATTATGGGCGAAAGCTGAACTTTTTGCAGGTTGAGAAGTGAAGGCATTCTCCCTGGAGGTCAGTGATTCCCGGCATCTAGGCGGTTCTATTTCTTCCTCCTGGCTTTTAAAATGGAAAGAGAAGGAAGGAGCTTGATCTGTCTTTATGTGCTTTTAATTACAAGAGGCTGGCTGAAGTCTCCAGAGACCAAAGGTGAAGCGAGCACTTCAGGCCCAGCTGCCACTCCACTGCCAGCTCAATATCAGCCTAAGCACCCTCAAACTGACAGGGCAGGAGGAGTGGGGCTGCAGCTCGAGGTTAATGCAGGGGTTGCATATCTAAACATATCACCTACAGACACCTGCCAATCACCAGACGGAACCTGTCTGTAAAAGGAAGAGGTCAGTTGTCTGTGTTAGCACTCCCAGCGGAGCAATAAAAAGCAATGGCATCAATCAAACCTCTGCTTTGAGTTGCAGCTGTAGTCAACTTCTTAACTTCTCCTGGTTCAATAGGAGCTGCGGGTGGTGATGGACGGATCTCCGATCAGACAGTAGCGGTGATTACCCTGAGTGGAACACACAAACTGAGGGAGTGCTGACTTCAAATCAACCCACAATCCAGCAGCTCGGACCACACTGCATTTTCAGCTTCGTATTAAGCCCAGGAGGAGCCTTGTAGCAATGAATATTTGAAAAAAGGGAGGAACAAAACCATCCTGCAAAACAGTGATACAGATTTTTGCCTGTTCTTATTCACTCTGTAGAGAACATAAAGTCTTTGGCGTCCTGTTTTATCCCTCACAAGCCGATTATAAACTGGCAGTATACATTAATAGCTGAAACCTTTTCCAAAGAACAAAACAGCAGCTACATAAAAGAGATGAAGTTTGTGCAGCGCAAGTGCAGAGACCGACTACAATAAAAACACTGCTAATTAAAATCACTTGTGTTACAAATCAGCAGTTAAAATTAATTGTATTTATTGTGCCAAGAATTAAAAACTCTCTTGGCAGCCTAATGAGCTGAAAACATTTGAGCATGAACAGACAGAAAGCCTTTTCGTTACAGGTAATAAAGTGATTTTCTGCAAATGGGTCGCACTGTCTTCAAACATTATGCGCTTACACAAAGCTCCTTCCTGTTGATTTGTGTTCAAAACAGAAGTCACAGCAAAACTGAAATCCCACAATTCTCCCGAACCAAGTAACCTAAGAAATGAAGCTGCTGCTTTGTGGTTTTAAGCTGTTATCATGGAAACCCAGGCTTTACCAAAGAGACTTATCAGGCAATATGACTCCTGCTATTGCCTTTGGAAAGACTTCAATAAGACCCAGCAAACCTGTGACCTAAGTTTGCAGCTGCAGAGGTAGTTGTTGGAGAGATTTGGAGGCTTAAAGGGCATCCACATGCCCACAGGAATCGCCACTTAATTCCCAGTCAGCTGCACTGATATGTCATCAGAGTGAACCAGGGTCCATGTAATTAGTATGGATGACCATGCAGCCACCAAGCACAGCACTATAAGTGGATTATGTATATATGCAAATTTTTGACACCAGGCCAGCGTTATTTTGAGACATTCAACGGTGAGTCGTGATATAATACATAAATTGTGGCATATTTTGCTTTCACGGTGCTGAATGTGTGATGTAACCTTGGAAAGCATTTGCACACACAGACAGGAAAGTACACTTGTTTGTTATGACCAATTAAAAGATGTTGGTCTCTCACAGATATACAGACAGAAATCTACACACACTTGTTGGTCAGACGCTGGAGACGAAGAGTTGTACGTTAGCTGGCCTGTCCGTCTGCCTGTCGCCTCCACAGTGGGCTTTAATTACAGATAGAAGGATAATCTGGAGGGGTCAGGGTCTGGCAAGACACCGGCTGGAGGATCTCTGACAGGAGATATTGACTTAAAGGCACTTCCAGCAAGCCACATCCCCTGATTCACAGCTAACCTCAGAGCACAACGGCACCTGGATGTATGAGGTTTAACCACCAGACCAGGAGGCTAGATGAAGGATGACCGCTGACCTGGAGATTCAGAGGATCTCTACCAGACTGCTTTATTACCGAGGATGGGTGAAATGCACCAGACTTGTAATCAAATCCTAAGAGACAATAAAAGAGGAGGCGACAGAGCGATGGGAAATCATATCCCACCTAGAAAAGGACTGACCGTCTCTGGTGTGTGTGTGTGTGTGTGTGTGTGTGTGTGTGTGTGCGTGCGTGCGTGCGTGCGTGCGTGCGTGTCTTTACGCTAAAGGGAAGGTTTCCAGCTGATGATAAATGAAGCGTCATGTGACTTCAGAGAATGTTTTATAACAATCCCCTCAGCAAAGCAGCGGTGCAGAAAGCCCAATTAATAAAGATTAGCTCTTTTTTTTTCACAGACCTCGTTTCCCTCTTAATTAAAACGAGGTGATTGAAAAAGAAATGAATTATTATGCAGATGTGTGAGGACGATTTCTTAAAAAAGAGAGAGATTTTCATGAACTGAACAGAGACTTCCAGAAAATGATTGATGGCACCAAAGGAAAACAACTTCATGTTTCCGGTTTCTGTATAGGATTAACTTCGTTTCTTGGCAGACAGATGGAAGACGAGCCTCAATGGACTCCCTATATTACATATACTGGATGATGGAATGTACTTATAATTTGAATAAAATAGAGAAGTTCGTACAGGATTTTTGCTTAGAGTTTGGGTGCTTGGAGTAAAAGAATTTCTTCCTTACTTACCAATGTCTGTACCTCAGGAGACCTGAAGACAAAAGAGCAATTAAACAGAGCAGCCTCAGTCTCACTACAATAAATCTCATCTCAAATGGATGGGAAGAGGATGGCTGCGAGCCCAGGTTTGTTAACATGTTCTATTAATGAATCCGGCTCGGAGCATTTGACCTGTCCTCCAGGTCCACAGGGGCGTGATGTATTGGTGGAAAAAATACACAACACAGCACATGAGCAAATGGTGTATCGGATAAATGATGGTTGATGGATGAAAACAGACGAAAATGTACACAAAACATTTTCATTCGATCACAGCCATCTTGGAATATTTCCATCTTCCGTCACTGCACAGGTCAATGGCGTATGAAAAATGAGGGAAAGTAAATGGGTTATCGAACACGAGGTCCAGTTGCTGTATTAATCCCTGCGGTCTGACAGCGAAGACAGATGGGAAGAATAAAGGTCCAGGGGTCATTACGAGTGACAATGATGGCCGCGGATGAGGATTCCATCATAAGTCCAACAATTTCCTAACAAGGGAATGACAGATCAATACGATTCGATGTCTCACTGTGAGCTTGACCTCAGGAGCATCACCTCATCCGTTCTGGTACACTGCTAACATTTCACTTCATTTTTAAATGAAAAAGGAAAAGAAATATGAAGTCACATTGGTGGAAAACAATCAAGTTGATGAGATTAACAGGCATTTGTTTATTGTCTGTAGCACACTTTTGAACTTCCTGTTTCTTTTGCGGGAAAGGTGTTTTAAAATTGATGTCTGAAGAAAGATTTTCAGTAGTATGTAGAAATGTAACGATGTGTTCAAACGGGTGCATGTTTCCTACTATATGACAGGACACAATAACACAATCAATAATTTTCAACGTAATCTGTTCTTAAAGCATGATTTATTATTTTAAGGTGCCAGAAAAGTGATCAGACTCTTCAAACTAGTCATATTTTTCATTGTACACTATTACAGTCAAAGCGTTTCTGTCATTTTGTCCCCTCCTGACTTGTTTCAAGATATTGAACAACTATACCGAATCGCATCTGCGGAATTAATATGTTGTCATTTCCTGGGTCTACCCACAAAGTTTTTGTAATAATAGCAAGTTACTTTTCTGCAGATAATTTGTCATGATTTTCACACAGAGTGCTTTATTAGGAAAACCAGACTACTACTGACAAAGGATTCATTGGTTTTAAGAAGTCTTTTTCTCTGTATCAAGTCCACAAAATACCGCAACTGTTCCTTTTCGATTCTGGTCATGTTGACATGATTGCTGTTCATAATTTCTGTTGATTTCCATTTTACTGAATCGTCAAAAAATCTGGTGACCAAGGAGGACACTGAAGTTCACTGAATTCACTGTCATGTTCATGAAATCAGCTTGAGATGACTTTTCTTTGGGACATGTTGCTTTAAAATGCAAGAGAGTTGGTAAATTGTTGCCATAGATGGGTGCACAAAGTCAGCAGCAACACTCTATGGCATTTTGACATTGATCAATTGGTATTAAGAAGCCAAAAGTGTGTCGAAAAGCATTCCCAAAACCATCATATTCCCTCTACTAGCCCAGACACTGTGCAGGTTGGGTCAATGGATTCATGGTCTTGACCAAATGGTGACCCCTATCTGTCTTCCTCAACAGAAATCAAGATTCATCTGAGCAGGATGCATTTTTTCCAGCCTTTCCTGCTGAGAAAGAGATGAGGCTTCCTTCAATCACATTTACAACACTGGAGCTGTATGACCTAGAAGAGTGCAGTCCAGCTAAGTACTGTTCAGAATCACCCTTTCCATCTTCTGGTGAATCCACTGAGGTTCTGGTCATGATGTTGGTCTTCATTTTTGACAAGCAAGTGTAATTTATTGCCGCCATGCAGAGATGAAGTGGTTTTTTCCCTACAATGCGAGTGGTTTTCTGCTTACTTTTCTGCCAAAAGACTTCTTCTCCACAAATTTAACACATTCGTATTAACAGGGGTACATTTCTATGCATTTCTTTCTTACTCATGGAGACTTATTCACCCAAAACAGGGGAATCCATTATTTTGTATTGTATTTTATGTAAAGAAACTGTTAAATATTGATTATTGCGATCAGCATATTTATTAGAGACAAACTAGGGCGCAAAGTGGTAAATTATTTGTCAGGATGCACATTGAATGATTTCCAGCAAACAAGCCTAAAACTGCTTTTATCTGCCGTAGATACCATAACAACATTCTTCAAAGAAACTCTCATTTAATCCCCCTCTCATCTCTGCAGAAGTAATCCTGTTGGCAACTCCCCTCTGCTCTCAGAAGATAATGTATGAGTCTGATGACTTAAGTGTTTTATATTCAATTTTCTGCTCAAGTAAGCTTCAAACACGCCACGCAATTAAGAAAAGGAATGACTCTACTATATTTGATGTACTGCAGAGGCTCTGAGGGACCTAAAAGTCTCACCTTTCTGCCTGCAAAGCACAAAAGGCTCCTATATTCCCCTCACATGCATGTGCGCACACACATACACACGGCTGTAAAATTCAAACCGCAGATTTTTATTGGAGTACATCGTGTTCCAGCTTTGGTGTAAAGACTGATAGATGCTGTTTGATCTCAGTAAGACACTCTTCTCTCTTGGACTTCTGAAGCTTTTTGGGCAGACTGAGGTATTTTATTTCATATAGTGGACCACATTTTGGTCCTATACTGACTTGTTGGCACCCTTTCCTGTTAAATAATGAGAATATTCAGTTAGCACCAATTACTTGACACTATTGTAGAAATAGCTACATGGTTTTATTACAAATTAACAGCTTGTAGTCTCCATACGAATCCACATGGATGTATGGAGCTGCTGGTCCACAAACAAAGCTAGCAGCTCTGTGAGGCTTAGCGGTGAGTTCAAAGACAAGCTAGCATTTATTTTTATTTAAAATATTGCATGAAAAGCCTACAACCAACAATGAATCAAACCTACTAACGAATACTATCTTAAACTTTATTTTGCCAATTCCTCTGTGCCATAGAGCTCCACTATTGTCCACAACTATTAGAAACATGCTACTGAATCATGCAGTATCTGCTGCAGGTCCAGCAGGCTGTTCCACAGCTTCTTTCCACAAGCTGTGAGACTCTTGAACAATCTGTGTCATTCAATGCACTTCATCTTGCATGTGCACTTTCATTCTTCTTACGTGTTAAATTTAAACTGCTGCAATTCTTACAATGACTATAAAGATGTGCTGTAATCTAAAATGATATCCATCATATACAGTTCATGCACATTTTTCTATCCCTCTTATCTGTTATATTTTAACCTGCTGCTATTTTTTTAGATATCCACCAGTACATAATTTTAGTTGTCACTGTTTTTATTTATCTGAATGTTAGCATGTTCGCCTTGCAGTTAGAAGATCCCCGGTTCGCAATCTTGTCTTCCCAGGATCTTTCTGCATGAAGTTTGCATGTTCTCCTTGAACTGCGTGGGTTTTCTCCAGGTACTCTGGTTTCCTCCCACAGTCCAAAATCATGCTGAGGTTAATTTGTAGCTCTCAGTTGTCCATCGGTGTGAATGTGAGTGTGATTGTTTACCTCTATGTGCAGTCCTGTGATAGACTGGTGACCTGTTCAGGGTGCCCCCTTTCACTTTAAGTCTGCTGGGATAGGCTGCAGCCACCTGCAACCCCAATGAGGATTAAGCGGTGAAAAGATAATGATCTGATGAATTTTTTTCTTATTTTTTAGTTTTAAGTGCTTGCACCAGTGAGGAACTTTTTTTTAATTATTATTATGTATGCAGATACTTAGAAAAATTACATTAAAGGAATCTTGAATCTTGCTATTACACTGGGTGACGGGTTTCGTCATTACAAAAACATGGCTACAGTAGATTATTTCTGTATTTTTATGTGCATTTTGAGGTATCACACTTGGAAAGCTTCATGGAAACAGCCAACGTTTAAGAAAAGAAAACTTTTCTCATGTTTGCTTGAGGTGTTTTGGGACGACCTTTCCGAACATTTAACTCACACGAATAATCATCTGTTTCTGCTTAGAATCATTGCATGTCACCATGAAACATAGCCAAAATTAGCTGGCATGAAAAACACTGATTACGACTTGCCCAACTTAACAAAACTCCTGAAGACTCGATTCCACTTTTCAGTCGTGTATGGCCAAAGTGACAGGTGTTGTTTGGCGTTTCAAGATTTCTTCCATCCATCCATCCATTCTCTATACACCGCTTTATCCTCACTAGGGTCGCAGGGGGTGCTGGAGCCTATCCCAGGTGGAATTTCAGCGAGAGCATTGAGAGAGGATGAGGAGGCAGACACAGAGACACTCTGGAGACTCAGATGGCTTAAGCTGAGAATAATTGACATCAGGAGAAGGGATACGACAAAGCAGCACATTCATGTAAGCATTGCCAACATCACTTCTGAGGATTCGCTTGGACCGATGGGTATATATTGGGTTGGGAGGAATTTAGACTACAACCTAGCATGGGGATAACTTCTCTGCTCAGGCACATCAGACTAGACAATGCCATGTATCATCTTTTGAAGCATCGGCCTTTCTCAGGACCTTATTAGAGTCAGAGAACACCTGAATGTACTCACAGTCTTAGTTTGGGAGAAGTAAATAGGAACAGGGTTCAAAGGTGACGACCTGTAGGATAATTTGAGGTGACCTATAGGATCTACAGGATGATTAAAGATAACTACAGTTGACAGATGCAACTCGTACGATATTCTGAGATGTCTTCAGCTAACAGCTACAAGGAAATGCCTCAGTAAAGGGAAAGAGAGTCATTTTTCCTTCATATCTTACCCATTGACAAACAATTGTTTCTGTTTCTAGTTGGCAACATCTACTTCTTCTACTGTTTATTGCAGCCATATAGCCTACACTGCCACCTTCAGATACAAGACTATGTAGTCTTCACTCCAAAGTAGTATAAAGTTCGCTTTGAATTTACTTGTCAGTTACATGGAAACATATCTACTGTCTCTGGAAAGTATCCTTTGAGGCAAAAGCCACCCACAAGGCTAATAAATTCACCAGCTCTATTTTTCTTGGTTCAAGAAGAGAAGGCCTTTCGTATAATACCAAATGACAACAATCCCGAAACGCAACCTTTCCTCGGGGTCATGAATATGATTTCTCATCCTTCAACCTGAGAAACACCACAGAGGTCTTCCGAGGTGTCGCTCCTTCATCAGGTTCAGGGCCATCTTATTAAAATGTTTGTTTAAATAGTGACGCTTTGCAAAATACCGTAATGTGAAGCTCTGACATCTTGACAGCCATAATGGTTTATCTGTAGAAGTGCCCGCACGAGTCGTAGATTGATAGTGGAATCATAAGGCATGGAGTGAGCAGCGAGGGGTCAAATGTCTGAGCTCATTCTTTTCAGGGCCCTAACACTCTCAAACCAATTACAAAGTAATGCTCAATGGCATGTGGAAGAGTTAACAGACTGGCAGAATAGCAGAATCTGTAACTAGAATGTATCCATCATTATAATAATATTCCTATTTAAATGCATGAACAAATGCTTTGCTACGGGGATGTCAGATGCATTTATATAACACTCGAGTGTGTGTTTGATTGCTGTGCAGATATTCTTTGGGGCTCTAGTCAAACACTAGCTATTGTGCGCTTCCCTACTGAGAGACAAAGCCGTTAATATTTCAAGGTGTTTTCGAGTTAAAAATGGTTTTGAGTAGAAGCGCAGTTTCTCCTCTTATGAGACAACACAAAATAGAAGAGCTTCAAATTAATTTGCTTTAAGTCCACACACTACACTGAACCTCCAAAGCATAAACAAGGTCACTGGCTGGGGGCAACGCATTCCACGTGTCAGATAAGAAAACTCATTTTCTTGTCAGGAGTATTAGGGAATGTTTTCACACAAACAATTTCATACTCCTTTGCCTCGCTGCATCGTGGTGTTTCGCCGTTTGCATTAAAAAGTCAGGACCGGTCCCATTCCAGCTTCCATTCCATCGCCTGGAGCGGCGAACATCCCCCAGGCCTGTTTCAAGTTGTCTACCTGTCGGAGCTGCTTCTGTGGCTCCTGCAGGCGTGTTTATGCCAAACTGCTGCTGAGAACAAGCATCGCAGGCTTGTTATGCACTGATGTGAGGCTGTGATCTTTCGTGCAGTTGCAGCTAAGCGTGTGGAATGTTTTAACGGTCAGTTCTGTGTGGATGTGCGCAGAGCACAATAAAATGCTCATGAAAAGTCCATGATTTCAAATGCTTTTTCATAACAAAACAACCTAGTCATTTACTAGTCTCAGGATTGGGGTTACATATCATCTCTGCTGTCCTTACAGGATTTTTTTTTTTTACCACAGGTGCTGCACAGAGTGTTGCCTCTCTGTCGTGGTCGATTTGTTGCCCTTAACAAACATGGATTTACCATGTCTGTTGCACGATTTGTCATAAATTTGGGGGATTTTACAATGCTGTTACATTCATTCATGTTTGGGGACTCGCTCAGGACATAGCATGTTTGGATTTTCAATATGCACAGCAAAGCCATAGCACTCATGGCAGACATGATAGCAACCGAGCATAAGCATAAATTGCAAAATTAAAACATCTACATCAGAGACAAGAAAAGCACTCAGAGAGCGCTGTACTTCGTCAAGGCTGTTCAGACATACCATTTCCGACACATGAAATCTTTAATGAAAAATATTATGTATGGATACCAAATTGCAGGACGTAAATATGTAGTTGGCGGCTGGAACTGATGGGACTCAGAAACACCGCTCAGTTGTTCCTTGTATCATTTCCGACGGCTAAGTCCCGATAAGTTTCCAGCGGTCAATCATGTGATCGTCAGCAGGCAGCTGCCTCAGCGTTCAGTTGTTGTCGTAGTTACAGTGACACTGTTCCACTATTTCGCAATACAAAAACCTTTTATAAAAACCTTTTATCATTTTTGAAATTATTACTACAAGAATATAATCATTTATTGCTAGATAACAGTCAATATAATAGTAGGATATAAAAGCAATTCCATGAAAGCTTTTGAGATTTAGACTAAAGGCAACTGTGCAATAAAACCAATAATCCTGACCAATATGTTATTTATTACTTCTACTTTCACATTGTACATTTCCAATACTATATTTAATTATAAATATCAGCAAATTTTGCACCTTTTTGGTGTCAATAGCAACTTTTTTGGCATCTTATTTCTATTTCTTCAACCAGCATGATTTGTGTGTTTATTGCACATTCTTTTGCACATTGTTTGCTTCTCTATTTGAATGTAACATCTATCTATCCATCTATCTATCTATAGTAGATTTTAATCTACATGATATGGTTCATTTTAAATGTGCCTTATACACCACATTTATAGCAGCAATGGATTTTTAGGTACATCCTTTAGCCTAATATTTTTTTAAAAAAGCACAGAAACACCAGGCAAACAGTTTGTGGGAACACAGGCAGATTAAAGAGCAGCTTGCTAGTAGACTGTGAAGTACAGCAACCGTCCTGGCTGTCACAGACCATAAAGCATTCCCCAGAGAGGGCCGGCTATTTACAGCAAATAACTGGCTTCGTGTGGAGGTGGCTGAGATATGCAGAGTCACACAGGAGAAAATCCTCGTTGCTTCGGGGCAGATTAAAGAAAGAAATGCATGTATTCCACAGATTTAGAGGACTGTGCTTAACGCAAAGTACACATACACAACTGGGTATTTCCAAGAATACAAACAAAAGAAAATGTCCAACAAAGGGAAAACTCAAACTACTATGTTTCCTTCACAGAAGAAAAAACATAATGCCGTTTAAAAAAAGCAGATGGAATACTATATGTATCCTATGTACACTGACATCAACCATATAAATCATAAAACAAATCTGATCACAGAATGTTCCACGTTATCGTGCTGAAATGCATCATCACTTCATTAAAACATACACTGTTAGTTAGTCCCACAGAGACAGGCTTATAAGCAACAGACCAAACATAAAACTCAGGGTAGAGGTTAGGTTAAAATCTGACCTTGGATGAATAAAAGGGACAATTTACATGCAAATGATACTGCTAGCATTTGCTGTAATTGCCATTTGTGGCGCTCCTCCGAAATGATACAACAGCAGCACCTTTAAACTGCAGGCATGAAAAGGGGGGGGGGGGCATTTCTTTGGGCTAACATGTTTAAAATCTTGAGTATTCACTACATTGCCTTGTCAAATCTTGTTACCCGGCCTGATAGCGTAGCAATTTCTAAATTACCACATTAAACTTGTTTATCTTTAGGATCTGTTCGAGTTCAAGCACTTCAGACTGCAGCTGCACTGACTGAAAAGGCTGCAAAAGGCTCCTGTTAGCAATGCCAAGCTCATTAGAATCCAAATCATTCTGATCACAGGCTAGTCCAAAAACAGACTAAAAATAACTTACACTCAATGGATGCATCATAATTCCAGTGAGATGAAAAGGTTTTGATGCGGTTTTGGGACGCGGCAAGAAAGTGTTTTTCTTTCATCTTTGAGATGTAAAAGCAAGAGATATAACAAACACACGCAGCGCAAGAAAACACAGAAACGCAAAAAAAGCCAAGATCATGAACTCGTACTCCCATATGACCAATAATTTATGGTAAAAAAGTAGCTTTACTGTAAAATAAAATGAATATTTAGCATTAAGCTAAATAAGGGAAGTGAAGAAGAATTATAAACCAGCATATGTATGTATTTATTTAACTATGTTGTGCTTGCTGTTTTTGATTATTCTTACATCTGTAGATCACAATTTTATGTCCAGCTGATATGCAAAAATCATTGGTTTTGTCATAAATTCACAATTTCCTTGTGGAATTATGATAATTTACCTGCCTCCAAATAAAATCTAAAGATCAATCAAAGACAAACAATGCTGTTTAAACATAGGGTGGACAGCCGTTTCCAGCTAGAATAGTCATTTAATGTTAACTTAATCGAAAAAAAAAATGCTTTTCTTTCAAAAATAAGGACATTTCTAAGTGACCCCAAACTTTTGAACAGTACTGCACATGAGCAAACTAGCATATACACACCTGTGCTGCTACAGAGGCTACCAAATATGGCTGCCTGACATTGATTCCTCAATTGATTGGACTGAGACATTGCTCAACCCTCTCATTATTTCGTGCCTGCTGCTTTTGGTGTGACTGGTGCTGCCTTGAGTGGCCTTCCCTCCCTGGTTCCCCTTGTCCCTGGTGGGATGGTTAGCTGAGGATAGCTCTGCTCGAACAGCATCGTGAGTTAGGAGTGCTGGAAACACCACTGGGAAAGAAAGGCCATTTCTAATGAGCAGCTCTGGGATTATCTTGTGGTATAGACGAACTATAACACAAGAACGGGGACACAAATAGTTACCAAAGAAGTAGAGATTACATGTCTTTGGCTGTTTGTTTTTTGGAATTAATATTTATGCTGTAACACATTTCCTTTACAGAAAACATCCAAGGCAACACGGTGTGGGAAAACTAGACGAGTTGCTTTGCTCTGCAGGTGTACAACATACTCCCTTTTTCTCTTTATTACCATAGCAAAATTTTCGACTCCAAAGGCATAGCAAGAACAACTGACAGCTTGAAGGAGCCGCTCCATGTTTCTTTACATCTTTGGATTTCCATTCAGGTCCCTAAGCGGCTTCCTTTGGAAAGGAGGAGTTCGGCAGAGGAGGAATGTCTTATGAGCTCTATGAATAATGTATCTGTTTAGACCACTTGGCTTTTTTGCTCTGTCAGGACTTGTCAGTGAAAAACAGACATAGTTTTTTAATTCAAACTGAGGCAACAAAGGACGGCTGCCCGCACTGTCGAATAATCATTCCGTCTGAAGAGAAAACAAATCCAACTTTCTTGAAATTCAAGAAAATCAGTACAACTTTGATAATGCCTTGACTTCAACTTGGACCGAGTATTCAAATTTTTACCGCATTGTAAAGTAAAGGCGAGAAAGCAAATGGTGCAGAGCAGAAACATGCTTGGTACAGTCTTGAGGAGTGATATAACCTAGATTCAGTCATGGATATGGGACAAGACAAGACAGAAGAGAAGAGTGACACAAAGAGAAGAGAAAAAAAACATCCAGTGGGAAATATACATCACAGTTATGCTGGGATAAGCTGATCTGTTTCATCAGCTGTTGCTACACACCAGTCTGCCTCGGCTCTTCAAAGGACACTGGCTCAGAGATGTCCATTTGTTCCTGATAGATTCCAACAGCGAGACACAATCTTTTTATCCAGTTGTCCTGCACTGTTCAAAACAGCTGCGGAAACTGAAATGTATATTGACTTAGCAGCAGAAGGAGAATTTATTGAATATGACTGATTTCATCTTTTGAAGTATCTGAAGAAACTCTGCCTCAATATCAACCACGAACAATAAATCTGGCATCTGGTCTTTCCTTTAGCAGACCCACAACAGCAGATTGACTTTTCTTCAGCACAGTGGGATGTGGTTAGCTGTATGCAGCTTGCTAAAATCAGAAGAAACCATTGAAACAAGGAACATAAAGAGCTCCCAGTGCATATGACAGGGAAGGTTGAAGACACCAGCCAGTAGCACATCCCGTATAATCAATAGACTGATACAGGTTGTGCTCAAAATTGTTGTGTCTCTTGTATTTTCAAGGTAACATGGAACTCCTGCCCACATCACCTCCTGATTCCTGGCAGTTATTGGCATGTCCAATAAAAAAAAAAAAAAAAAAAGCCTCCACCCAGACTCTCTTGTTCCCACTTGCAACCAATGTCAGAAGCATTTTTGACAAACCACTTAGTTTGTTTTTTTGTTTTTGCAGTTTTTACCAGATTTTTGCCATTTTCGTGCTTGAACCCTTGAACCTAGGGCTTGTAACATACAGTAGGTACTCGCAGTTTTGACTTTATGGTGACATCTATCTGTGGAGTCATTGCAGAAGGTCAACTTTTTGAGCTTTTTGGCTCTTGGCATTATTTGGGGAAATACATGCTTCTTCGCAAGTTGGGAAAATGCCTTAAATACTTGGGCTTAAGAAAATATTTCAAAGATACATGGGAAAATGGGATCAATGGTACATAGAAATCAAGCTGTAAAAGGGTGATCTTGGTTCCTTGTATGTAAACATTCTGAACATGTAGGATTTTACGGCGTTATCATGACTAAAAAAAGATGAAAAAAAATCAGTGTTGCATTGCTCCTTATCACAGCATAGTTAATTGTTGATTAACTTCGCAGAGGTAAGTCAGTCGGGGTGTGAATCTTCACGCTGGGCTGGCTGGCTGGCTTTGTGCCAGTTCAGTTAGCATCTCCAGGTTTGACGTCCATGTAATCCAACCATGTCTCACATACAAAGCTCTGTCTATTTAAATGTCATCTTTTGCATCACTACAGGATCTTGATTTGAACCATTTATGCTTTTTTTTGCCAGTTCATAGTCATGTCCTAAATGACATCTGACAAGGGTGGAAGAAACTATCTGTTTCACTGACATGTTTTACATTACCCTTCAACCAAAAGCAGCGGAGGTCACGGAACAGGGATCGTTTTCACAAACACAAACAAGATATTAGTCACTGGCATATGATCAAATGTGCTGAGCGGCAGCACAGTGCAGCACTACAGCACTCTCATGCCCCTGTTTGCGCAATGTAATTCCTTTACTCAACAGCTTTGATGCTAAACTCCCATGACATGTGTGAGCCGGGCTGTCAAAACAAACATAATTTGGTATAACTCAGGGAAGTGGAGAGGCACCCCAGGAAACAGACCTGCTTTTGTAAGTGGGGCAACCTGCAGTAAAATGTGGTCCATGAATGACCCTAAGAGCCGTGAAGACAGAACTGAGACGAGATTAGAATGTCGGAGTTCTCATCCTGCATCGCTAATGCTAAAGCCTTAAAAACAAACAAGAAGTAATAAAAAATAAATAAAAGAGAAGCTAATCCACAGGCAACATCATGCTTGTGTTCAGCACAATGCCGAGCTGCACTGCAAACCGCTGAAGCACGGAGCGCTTTCACTCAATAGACCTCCCATAGGGCAGGATACTGTACAGAACACGGTTGTCTCAGCTGTTCACCTCCTCCCTTTTTCTTCCCCTCTCTCCTCCCTCTCTCCCTCATGCTCCATTGTCTCTGGTTGACTGCTGCTTAGACAGGCCTCTGGGTGGGCAGTTCAACAGTCAAGTATCTAAGCGCACATCCTCTGACACCCAAGTCAAATGCCTTGTGTTTGGAATCTGCCGCCGGCTCTCTGGAGAGTCTGCTTGTCTTCCCCACCGTCCCACACAATAGAGCCCAGACAAACACAACTGAACGGAACAAGGCGAAGCAGAACAGAGGGGAAATAAATCGAAAAAAGGCCCATGTTCTTGAGTGGAGATAGGGTGAGGAATGATTTGAGCGCGTCACAGAACATTCTTGGACAAATTTAGTTGAACAGAAAGACTTGAATTGTTTTTCCAACCTGAATATCACACTGATCATTACGACACACCGATGCAGAGATACTACCAATAAAAACGACAACAGAAACATCACACTGTGACCACCCAGATGGTTGAACTACCATGAAAGCCTGGCTGATAACCTTGTACGAGATCAATCAGAAATGTCACAGTCTTTTCCTTTTTTAAATTTGACTATTTAAGCAGAGAATAGGCTCAGTCTCTCAAGCCCTTCAAATCTCTGGATTACCCCGGTCGTTCTAATTTAGATGTAGCCTCAAGCAGGGAACAGGCTAATTTCCTTGTATGTCGGAATTAATGAACAAGATAATTTGCCACAATGGGGGAAAAAACACACACATGCAGCCACACAAGCATCTATGATGCACGCATGCACAAAGAAATACCCACACTATCCTTTAAATGAACCCTGAATGAGGCCAGAAAGTGAAGCAGTTTCTGCAGTCAAAGCCAAAAAACTAGGTTAGACACATCAGCAGTGAAACATGTGAGATTCGACACACATTTTGCACAAAAGGGTCTTGAAATCAGCATAGCGGAAGAAGAGAAGATAAGCAGTTCATGAGAAATTCAGCAAATGACAGCTTAGCATTTAATTTAACTAAGTAAAACACAAACGTGCCTGGTATTTCTGTCAAATTTTCCCTTTAAGCAGCTTCAAAGTAAGATAAAACACACTGTTCTACAACATCACATAACGTTTCATTGACATTATACCACATTTAGGCTGAGGGAAATGGGATGTAAATGAGAAAAATGTGAGAATCGTGTGCAGACAGTCATCCAGAGTTCCCTGTAGTTTAAGCCTTACATATAAGTTGCAGTATCTTGGAAAAAACTTGTGATTATCACTAGATATGAGATTAATATGATCAATAAGACAAATTAGAACTCAGCATGGATGTTTGTATTTCAATGTGAATGAATCCATTGGTTTTGTGTCTCATAATATCTACATTTCCAAATGCCTTTTCTAACAAAAAATGACAAAACATCTTGTTATATAACTATAGAGAATGGTAAAACATCATTAATTTTCATGAGTGTAACTTTCACTGCAGTACAAAGCACTGAATGGAACTATTTGGATCATCTAATGTTGGTAGAATAATTGTAATGACAGCTAATTAAATGACTTGAAAGAATATAAAACAACTACTCACTGGTATACCCAATAATTAACAGTTTATCACAAATTTAAAGAATCTCTGTTGCATTTTCATTAAATTTAAAATGGTATTTCGTAATTGAATTTGATTTGTCCAGAAGCACCACTACAGGATTAGTCATAATTCATCTTTTAAGAGCACTATTCTCGATGAGCCAGGCAACTGATCGCACTCTGTTTCTTCCACTATTTAATCAGGACAAATCAGGCAGGCTGACTATCTCTTACCAGCCATCTCTAATCTATTATCCATCTGAAGCCTTTGGGAGATAAACAAATAGTAGAGAGATAATTGAAAATGTCTCTTTCCAGCAGACAGACTTTGAACTGATCGAATTTAAATCGTTCATTAGAGGATGCTCTATTTTGGACAGTAGCGACTGGCTAAGTTACGGCTGACTGTGAACAAAGTATCCTATAACACTGACCGCTGAAGTGTGAAAGAGAGAAACACTGTCAATATTAGAAATTAAAGCTGTTCGAGCGAAGGAGGCCCTTTAAATGTTTTGGTGATGGTGTGAAGAAGCATTTTCAGTCCAGGAGATTAAAGTTAACTGTCACAGATTTATGGACTTTATGTGAAAAGAGAAGAGGTGTCGGGAAAAGACCAAAGGAGACCATCTTTTCCCCCCTCTGTGAATCTACATCTGCTACACTCTGAGAGACAGCTGTTCCTATGGGGAGAACCAGCAGGCTGACAGAGCCCCTCCACGCCTCTCTACACACTTCCTCCATCCATCCGTCAACCATCAGACTCACTTGCATCCTTCCTTTAACTCCATCCTGCTCCTCGGTACCGATACCAACCTTGTAGACACATGCTTCACCCGCTGTCAGCCATTGTTTCCCACCTCATTACTCCGTATTTGCAATGTCAGAGAGTCCGGCAAGAGTTTTCTCTTCCTAACTTTCTTTTAAGTGGACACAGAAAAACCAAGGAGGGGATGTTTACTGTCAGAGAATGTTGCATAAGCTGGAGGCATGAGAGATCTGAAAAACCCAGATTTATTCCACTGCTTGGCTGTCAAAAAGGAGGAGATGCAGATTACTTAAAAGCCTTATGACAACTAAGAAACATGGAACAGGGAAAAGCAAGAGGATACCCCACCAGCAAGTTCATCCCTTTAAATAGCCACCAATTGTGCACCAATGCTGATGTTTTTTGTGCAGTAACACAGATTTTTGCATGGAGAACAGCCTTGGGTATGGGCAGTGACACAGATAGGACAGTGGGACGCAAGGTCAGATGATCACACTGGTGGTCAATGTGGCTTACATGCATCATTGAGCAAAGCCAACTCAAACTGTGTTTCGGCGTTCAGCCATCTGGAGATGACCACTAGCATATAGTGGCGGACAGTTGCTGCATAACATGCAAACTTTATTATCCTAGGGCGATGCTGCGGTGAGTCAAACCGAATGCGACATCTATCCGCATTATTTCCGTCTCGCTGAAAGCTCCATACACCCCGTTAATGTTGACAAATCACTGACACCCACCAGCAATCGCACAATCGCCCCCACCCCGGCCGTTTTCCTCCTTATCTCTGGCTCCTGCATGGGGGCATGAGATCGCGACATAAAGGGGAGAATTCTCCACAGTCGTCGGCTGATTATGAGGTTAAACCAGTCAGGGTGATGTTCCACCTTCTCCTGTCTGCACCAGGAAATCCTGTTCATAATTCTGTCTTTGTTAGCAACCCCGGCCTGCCTTCCAGACCCACACTCATCCCAGGAAGAGCTGTAATCCTAAAATGAACTCCACATCACCGCAGCTGCTGCTTGAAGGAAGAAAGAAGAGCAATGTTAAGCACGCTCGGTATCTGATGCGTACCAAAACACACGAATTTTGGTGGTGAAAAGTAAGCATACACACGGTTACTAGTCCCTTTGGGAGAGCCCTGAATAGTCCAGAAAGAGAGGGAGGGGTAGAGTAGACACAGATTGAGAAAATATAAGAGAGGTAGTCGGAATCCGAGAGAGATGTTGTACAGACGTGACGCTACGAGTAGAAAAAGCACAGTGGAACACAGGAAACAGGAACAACAGCAACAAGAGAGGTGAGAACCGCACAAAGCCAAATGTGAATGGAGCACACTGTTCATGTTTGTTTTAGCTGAGGCTGTGGAAGAGGCAGACTTAAAAGCAGCAGAGTAGGAGAGAAAAAGCTCCCAAAGACAAACAGATGAGCGAGGATGGCATCCAGCACAGGTGAACTGAAGATGCGATTTGCATATATTTACTGTTGAGTTACAATGAACGCCGCATAAATACCGTATATTTGAAAAGACAGCTAGTTACGAGGCCGTATATGTGTGTTGCAGAGAGAGGCAGGTAATAAGTTGTGTATTTATGAGGTGCAGTGGTGTCAGTGACATATGCATAACCTATTCATGAGAACCGTGATGAAATCTCAGTTATCCTCCACTCAAATCTTACAGGTGAAAAGAGGTGAGAGTGGGGAGAATGGTAATGAAGATGAAAATGGAGGAAGGAAGCAAGAGAGAGAGAGAGAGGTAGCAAAGACAAAGTAGATCAAGAAAGATGAGGAAATAGGGGTAGTGGAGGGAGTAACAGGGGATGTGCTAAATAGCGGGAGACAGACAAGGACAAAGAACAAGGAATAAGATGAGAGAAATTGAGAGACGTAGTGTTGGGAGAAAGAGAGAAAGAAGGAAGCAGACGAGCGGAGGCAAGACCGAGAGCAATTACCGGGAGAACGAGGAGAGTATTTCAATAAACCTGTACATGTTGATTCTGCCCGGCACATCCGCCACTTGTGCCCCGCACTCTGAATACCAATGATTCAGACGTGCCATAACTGGAATTCACAATCTATACAGCTGGCAAGGGCAGCAGCATATTCCTCCAGAGCAAGGAGGAGGGTGAAGGGGAAGGAGGAGGATCAGAACTGTACGTGACATCGCTTTGAAATGAAGGACAGAGGCCAGGAACAGTGTTTCAGCCCTAACAAGGTCTGTTCTGTCTTTTGTTTCCTTTCGGCTCACTGTCAGAAAACGTGGCTTGATGGAGACATTCCACATTTCTGCTTCAATCTATTCATTCGCCAGCGTGATAACCTCAAGTGGTTTTATCTACCTTATCAGTCATATTGCACTATAAATACCTGTTGATACCTGGTTCACTGTTGCTTTACCTGTGCTGTCAAAAAGAGGAAATGAGGGACATGTTCTGGACCCCAGGAGATGTTCCTGTCTCTAAGACGACGACAGATGGCGTTCCACTCTGCCTGGGCCTGACGTCAGGAAGACACAAGGAGGGCCACGAGAACGCCAAGAACCCGGGGTCGCGCTAGTTGAGGTTTATGGCCAAAGGCAGCGAACATCTTGTGCTTCACGCCCCTATAGCGTGATTATCAAGGACACGGAATGGCCGTCCAGAGGCTCATTATGAAGTAATGGATGTCCTGGGTTGTGAGGATGGAGTTTGGCAGACACCCAAACACACACAGAAAGAAATCCCATATTGTACCTTCCCAGAGGACCCGAGGTCAAATGTGATCCAAATTTATAAACAGAAAACAGAACTAATGAGTAAGTAAAACATGCAAATACAAAGATATACAGAATACAAAGTTTTCGAGGTATGTCTTGAAGAAAAACCAAAGATTCGGGCTCAAACTGCTTTGTAGTTCAGTCCTCTGATCTGATGAATGCCGGAACACTAGAAAAGCTGCACTGGTTAAAATTGAAGCATCCTGTCAAATTTAAAATCAGATGAAGTCTGGGTCTGTATTTGTATTCGGGTCTAGTACAGTATGTAGTGGATTAAACAAAGCTTTGAGTCAGAGAATTTTACCTCGAAGAATTTAGTAATCAAATTACACGATTAACTAGGTATCGCTTCAGCCCTACATTTTGTACAAAGTTTCAAGCCTAAAGTGACTGATCATAGCAGTTATTTTCTCCAAAATCTCAATTTAAAATGAAAGAAGACGTATTCAACTTCACTCACAGGCTGAGTGGCACTCCTGTGACAAGTCAAATGACTCTCATGGGCAAATATGATAGAGGATCCTTTCAAATAGGAAATCTGTAGCTTGCTGAACGTATGATTGAAGAGCAATACAGAAAGTCCTGTTCATGGAAACTGGCACCTTGTTCCTCCTGGCGTGATTCAAACAACTCTGTCACCAAGAAACTTCTCCTTTATTACCACTGCTGAGCTTTGATTTTAGATGTTTCAAGAAACTCTTCAAATACCCTTTAAATGTTGAGCATTTAATATTCAAAGTGCAGATTTCCAATGGAGTATTCCTTTATCGCTAAGTGGGTTTTCAGCTGCACTGTCATCACTATATGTGACTTCAGGACACATTATATATATATGATAACTTGCACTACTCAGCACCTTTATGTCTTCGTGCTTTCTAGCTCCATTGAGTACCCCTGCTCTTCTGTTACCTGCTCATACCCCGAGGCCTATAATAAGCACATGAACACTAATAATGGATTATTGATCATAATGAATCCACTAGCTTTCCGCTAACGCCAGCACCTGTCCTGCTGAGCAAGAAGGTTGGTTAGGAAAAAGCAGACAAAGAAAAGACCCTGACCGTTAGTTTGTGTCTAAATGATGAATGGCTGCTGAGAGAAAGGAGCGGGGACCTCTGTGGTTGGGTTGAGAGCAATGATGGTGGGCAAAGGCCACCAAGCTACATAGACTGTGATTAAAGTGAGTCATGTTTGGTTAAGCAGATAGGTGTATCACAGTGAAGAAGCCCCGTTAAGGAGAATTAGTCAAGTTTAGGTGATTAGCAGGTATCTGTTGACTCTCTAAGGAATTATTGGTAGGAAGAAACTTGAACATACTTAACATCTTATGTCCAAGAAGGCTCCAGAAGACCAAAAGTTGCTTTGTTTTCTACCAGACTGCCAAGTACAATTGAGGAACAGTCATGATGCACATGGTAGCCTATTTGAGTTTAACATTTTCATTCTTTTAAAAGTAGAATCAGCAAGAATACGCCAAGCAGGCACTTAGTCAAATTAAGCAAATACGACATCTTGGTCACCCCAGCTGTTCGTTCTGTGTGCGCTCAAAATAAATCTGGTGGTCATAGATATCCTTTGCCCTGAAAATGGGAAACATAGTGGCTCAGAAGGATTAACTCAAGTGTTCAAGCGTGCCCTGTGCACAAGTCGGTCAGTGACAGTAAATTTGGCATATGCTAACTATGCTAATTAGCTAAATAACAACAATCTTTCTCTGAAATCACAGACTTTTTCAATATAGACCCACTCTGGACATTAGTTAAACCCCTATAACCTCATCTCTGTGTATGAAAGTTAGAAATTTAGAAGTTTTGTCCACCTAACTCTCCGCTGCTCACTAGCTCACCTTCAACTCTGTTCAAACATTGTAAAGCTATTTTACGGTAGGCAGTGACAAATTGGAAAACTGGAGCAATTTAGCTACACATGTTTGAACCGGAAATCAATTCTGAAGAAGAATATTGACTTGGAAAAATGACCTTTGTTGTCTACAACTTAAAGATAATCAGCTCACTGCCATAGTGGAATAAATACAAGAGAAAATATTCAAATTTAAGAAGCTGAAATGAGAGAATTTTCCATTTCTTCTTACAAAATTTCCCAAACTGACTTATTATCATAATTGTTAGTAGTTAATTTATTAGAACTGTGGCTTTATTTAATTTTTGCATATTAAAAACAAACTTCATATGGACATAATACGAAGGTTAAAAACATGACTTTTATCAGGTTAGGTCTTTATGTTTTAGTTGATGAATGATTATGCCAAATACTGATTGAGCTGCTCACAAATTAATCATGTAACACAGAGTCTCTAGCGATATCTCTTCAGCACAGGTGTGTGGAACAAACAAAAAGAGCTATGGATCCATGTCAGAATGAGGAATTTTCCAAGGTTGAGAGGTCTCCATCCCCAAGACCATTTTGAAAAAAGACTGGGCGGTTACAGTGGAGAGGTAATGGTCTCTCCTCTCTCAACAGCTATCATCAAGATACACTTACAATGGGCTTCTACGCTCGACCCAAACTGTTTTTACACAGGGCAGCTCAGAGGTGTTGATGTGTGCAGCAGACCGCAGCTCAAAGAAAGGATGTGTGCTGAAAACATCTATGAAACAGAATCTAAAAAAAACAACATAAAAGCTGCCGGTGGCCTGATGAGGAATAGATCAGAAAAAAATAAAATGAAACTGTCCTGGCCCATTTTCACCCTGGCTAAAAAGAAAAGGCTAAACAAAACCGAAAACACCACCATAGACAGGAAATTGACAATGTAATAGCATGTTTTGAAACATATTTTGGGCAATTTGTCATTTTCTGACAGCACGTTCTGTCCCTATGAATTGGGCCACGCACAATACAAAAAAATAAACGAGAAAAACACATTGAACTGAAGTGACAAGAATGAATTTTGCTTGACCAAGCTGGAAAATGAAAGGCAAGAAAAGCAGAATGTTTTCATCTTTGGGGTGAAACACGAGTATTTCCCCTTTTCACTCAGACAGGAAATGGAAAATAATGCTACAATTAGGTGAATTATACACAAATCTGAATTCTTCCACAGCATGTGGGAATTTCCGCCCGTTTCCATGTGAGCCATATGGAAAGGTGTGGCGCGGTTAACAATTGTGTTGTGGCTAAAACACAGTGGACAGATGACCTCTGAACAATGACGTGTCATGAAAACTCCCTAAACATAGATGTAGAGTTGATTCTCAGTACCATGGATGTCACCCTTGGACTTGAATTTAATTATAGCGTTTGTGTCAAACATGCAGCCCGCGGGCCAAAACTGGCCCTCTTGAGGGTCCGATGCGGCCCCCGGGACGACTTTGTAAAATGTAAAAATTGCAGAGAAGACATTAGCTGCAATTTGTAAATCTAGAAAACTATAATTTTAAAATCATTTCTAGACCCTGACAAGTTGCTTTGATTAAAAAGTAAAATAGTAAATTGGTCATTGTCGTTTTGTGTCTCGTTGTAATATTTTGTCTTGTTTTTGTTATTCTTTTTTTGTCTGACTTTGATTGTCCTATGTTTTTGTCCTTTTGTTTCTCACTTTTGTCGTTTTGTGTTTCCTTTTTGTCTCGCTTGTGTTTGTTGGCCTTTTTTGGTCATTAAGCTTTTTTCATTGTTTTTTGTGGGTTTTTTTGTCTCACTTGTGTTGTTAGTCCATTGGTTTGTCGTTTTGTTTCTTGCTTTTGTCATTTTATGTCTTGTTTGTGTCATTTGTCCAAAATTTTGACACTTTGTAACTTTTTGTTTTGTTTCGTGTAATTCGTCTCATGTTTTGTTGTTTTGTTTCTCATTTTGTTTGCATTTCTTTACTGTCTCGCTTATGTGTTTTGTCTTATTTTTGTCATTTTGTTTCTCTCTTTTCTCATTTGTGTCTTGTTTTTGCAATATTTTGTCTTATTTTTGTTGGGTTTTTTGGACTGACGTTTGTCATTTTAATTATAAAGTAAACTACTATATCATTCAGTTCCAGATACCTGTGACTAAATGTTTTGTGCCTTTGTAGAAACACTGTGATCTATAAGTTGTGATGTGTAAGTGATAAACTGAGTCATAATGTTGTTGAAATTGAACTTATTTTCTTGAGAAATTTCAAGTTGTTCATTATGTTCTGTAAAAAGATAGTTCATTAAATGTGAACATTTTCAGTATGAATTTTTGCACTCAAACATAGGAAAAATTTGGAGTTGTCAGTATTTATAGGTTATTATGATCTGATTTTCGTGGACCGGCCCACTTGTGATCAAACTGGGCTGAATGTGGGCCCTGAATTAAAATGAGTTTGACACCCCTGGTCTATCAGTACACGACCATAGAGAGTATCGTGGTGTTTGAGATCTGTGCTGATACTGCAGCTACATGGAGGCTTCTTTCTCTGCTGTTTTCTACCGTTATTAGAAAACAAGCGCTCATTCTGTGTTGTGGTTTGGCCGTTGACAGAATCCAGGCTGCAGCTGAACTGAATCCATGCACCCTTGTCTGCTTTAGTCAGCAGTGCCTCTGGAGTACTGCTCCCAGTCACGCACCAGCAACCGCTGACTGAAACTCCTGGTAAATAAAATAGGCTCTGCTCGTTGTCTTGTCTCCTGCTATACATGGAAATACACAAAACCCTGATTGCACAAGAGGGAGAAAATAGTAGGAGGGCAAATTAAAAGACTTGGCAGTGGGTTTCTGCCAAACCAGCGGCAGAATGTTTTTGCTTGCCTGGACACATTCCTCGAGAGTCCCACCCTATTATTATTAGAAGCGTGCGTATGTGTGTGTGAGGGTCTGTGTGTGTGGTGAGGAAAGTATGCAGGGTTTGTTGAGAAACAGTGTCACTTTGCTGTGATGGCTCACTGCATCCTTCAGCTGCCATGCTTGACTTGGTGTGTTATGAAGTACTTCATTAGATATGTGATTTTAGGAAGAGCAGTTGTTCCACAAAAATGTAAAATAAATCAAAACTTGGCTGCCAAGACCTTGTTTTGTAAGAGTTTTCCAGAGGAATAAGGATGAATTGCTACCACAGTAGACACTCGTTTAAGTTAAGCTGGATTTCATCATTTTTAGGAATCCAAATGAGGAAAATATTTTTGGGGGTGATTTAATCCTAAATAACTGCTAATCTGGTCGAAGTCAAGCAAACACCATAAGGGAATTTAGTCCACTTGTCTTTTCTTGTTACTTCAGGTAAATATACACGTTGTGCTCATTTCTAGTGAATTAAAATAAAGATAAATTTTTATTTTCAGGCCACTTTACAACTTAAAAATCTTAGTTATCACATAAGTCATTTTGACTTAAACAGTGAGCTGAGTGAATAAATTAGCACCCGAGAGTTCAATCAACTCATAAAATTAAGATTAAGAGAAACAAAAACAGCATATAAGCTTCCCAGGATGCATTGTTAGAGATTTTGAACTTCCCAGAGACTCTTGTTTTTGTTGTGTTTTTTTGTAGTCTGAGAAAACAGTAACCATAGAAACTTGCTGTGTATCTTTGATACATATAAAAATAGGTTTTGGTTATTTCTTTTTAATAAAATCTAAATAATTCCATCCAAACTGACAAAGGTGCAGGATATAGTCCACACACATATAGACTTAACATTTATCTCACTAAAACCAAGACGACGAGTGCCCAGACATAGTACGTCTCTGAGAAAACATCATAGTATAGCCTTTGGTTAAAAAAACGCCATCATATACATCATATATTGTACAAATAAGTCAAAGGAAAGATACATACATTGTAGAATTGTAGTAATTGTGGGCTGACTGATTTACTGATTATCAGTATTTTATTTACAGTTTACGGTAATAAATCAATTTAAAAATGGCGCTACTTTGGCTTTGAACCTTTATCTAGCTGTGGTCGCTCTGTCTTCTGGAGTGATTTGATTGGTTATGAAGGAAGTCATGAATAAAACATCTGTAAACAAAACAAAAACATAAAGTTTTCTGTTAGTTTGTGTTCTTCTAAGTTTAACTCCAAGATTTTAAACACTTTCATTTACTACAAATGAATATCTTCTCCAAATGTCTCACTAATAACCATGATTAGCCTTAAAACCCACAAACACCCCTCTATACTGGACCACACTTAGTACAGTCTGGTTCCCCCTTCTATAAATCTGCTTGGAATCTTCCACTTCCTGTTTGTCAAAGTGGCCTTCTACCTGGACAGGTTTTGTTGGAGCTCATGCAACAAACATTTTGGGTAACTGCACTTTAATATGGATGGATGGCACTGAATTAGAGTCTGTTTTAATGAGACTGAGTTCAGATGTGTAGCTCTGTCATTAAATAGGAAATTATTTCTCAGAATTCACAGAGAAAAGTCTGAAATGTTTGCTAGGTTAGCATCCCACATGTTCTTTGGCTCAGCTAAAGCTAGCTCTCTCCAACTTCTGGATCTCTTGAGTTGCTTGTTGTTCAAATATCTTGCTAGATGTGCTGAAGCTCACAAAGTCTGAGATGTTTGTTCAAAATAAGCTCATTCTCAAGTCTGATCTGAACTGTCCTCTTTTGTTTGAACTTTCCCTAAACTTAGGAGTTAATGACAGAGCAGCACATCCAGACTCGGTCTCATTTATGTAGAGATTAAACTTCAGTGTCATTCATTGATGTTAAAGTGCAGTTTTTCACATGTTTGTTGCTCATGCTCCTGACCAAACCAGTCCAGGTGGAAGACGATGTGAAGAGAAGCACCAGAGGATGAATATCACACATTTACGTTGGAGATAAATGTTCTTCAGTTAAACATTGTCATGCAAAAGTTGAATTTCCCTTTAATGATGTTCAAATCTTTGAGTGTTTAGTTGATGTTGGTTTCTAAATGTTTTCTGACACTCGGCCCCAAAGATTAAAACCTTTTACGGCTCACAAGTTGCAACAATTCACACATGATCAACTATTTCGGGCTAAACTAAGATAAAAGGTGAAAAACTGCCTGATTCCTGCATCATGAATGTAATCTTTTTGGTTTTTAATGACAGTAAACTGAATATATTTGGGTTTGACATTTTATAAACCAAAACAAGAAATGAATTACTGGAGAAAACAATCCACAGATTAATGGACAAAGAAAATGCCTTTTCCAACATATATGACTGAATTACTCCAACATGACAAGATACATACGATTTAAATTCAATTTTTTTATATAACGCCATTTACAGGTCAAATTGTCTCAAGATGCTTTATTTTTAGATTTTTTTGTCATATTTAAAATATGACAAAGTAAGAAATTTAAACCTCTTGACTAATCCAATTTATTGTTTGTTTTTTCAGAGGCTAATCGACAATTAAAATAACTTTCTCCACTAAAACTAATAAACATGAGGTCAAATAGAAGGAACAGTTTTAAATCCTGCAGTCCCACGACTACAAGAATAAAGTTTGTCGACAAAAACTAAATCTGCTGGTTGAGTCCATTAAAGTCCTAATAAATGATAATAAAGTGTGATACTAAAGGTTTGTGGTGCTAAAAATCTCAAAGATATCAAGTTGAACATCTGGATGGAGGCTGATAAAAGCTGACCTTCCTTCATTTCTCTGGAGCGACTCCATGGATTTCAGGGATGCTGGTTAAAGCTCAGGGGCCTCATTTATAAAACATTGCGTATGATCCATACTAAAAGTTTGCGTACGCCAAAAATCTGAAATGGACGTACACCCTTCGCCCCTGATTTATAAAACTGTGCGTACGCACAGCTGCACGCAATTTCTTGATAAATCACACACCAGCTGGAAGATTGCACAAGTGGATCCACCTCACATTCCGCCCACAACACACCCACATTTTACCATGAATGGTCAATGCAAAGTAACTCATGAATGTAGCTGCATATAAATAAGCTGCTGATCCACGCCATTTTACACAGCGCCGGCCTGCAGTCTTTTCACTGCTGTGTGTCAGGATAAATGAGTCATGTGTTGACCCAGGCCACTCTGCCACTAAATTTGTTATGATCATGTCCGATGTACAAATAATTTGTACACTGATTGAATGTACATTTTTTGGTTCACATAGACAAATTCATTTTCACTCAGAGCCCTTACAGCAACATGAGTGCAGTCAGTTACGCCGATTACATTTGGGAAACCGGACATTGCTGCAAATTGCCGTTTAATGTTGGCCTGTTCACCCACAGTGTAAGGAAACCTGATGTATCGACTGGTCATGTTTATAATGTCATCCAAAACAGCTGGCATTATTGCGCTGAGGGATGGTTGTGATATCCCAGACCTAAAGGACATTATCTAACTGTATATCAGACCCAGATAGGATTTAGACAACAAATGTAACCTCATATATTCTTCATATAAAACACATACCTGTCGGCCAATTCCCGCTGGAAGGAGCCGGTGTCGCCAGAAACCCCCGAGTCGTCAGCTCCTGTGTCTGTACCGGGATGGCAGGTTTCGGCGGGTGGGTCTGTCTAAGACGGCCCAGTTCAGCACATAGATCCAATAGTACTGCTCTAGGGAATCTGAATCGGCTTATTAGCCAGTCATCGTCATGGGCCAGGAAATCCCCGTGAGCCCTAAAATCTCTCTCCATTCTTAACGTGATCTTCCAGCAATGCCAGCACATCCATTGTGCCCAGAGGCGTCAGTTTAGGGGGGGGACGGTGGGGACGTGTCCCCCCCACTTTTTGTCAGGGGTCATTTTGTCTCCAACACATTCAAATTCTTCACATGTAAGCCGTTGTAAACCCAGCTATTTTCAGTAGTGTAGAAAATTCCGACGCTCGTGAACGCACCATTTGCACTCGGCCGAGAGTTGCACAGACACGCAGCACACCTTCGTGAGGTTAAAAAAAAACAAAAAAAAACGCGCAGATGCTAAATTTGCGCCTGTGCCAAGTGGAAGCTCCGACCAGAGGCATGCAGGGGCAAAATTTCGGCCCGGGAGAATTAGTCCTATAACAGCCCACAGACCCCTCTACCCGCATGTACTGATAGCTCAACAGCTTGAGCCTCCGCCTTTGGTGCGGTGGTTGTGAGTTTGAGCCCAGCTTGTGGCATTTTGCCGCCGTTCTTCGACATTTTCTCAAAGTGCTGTGGTCTCCACCCCCCCCACTTTTAAAAACAAACTGACGCCCTTGATTGTGCCACATTACGCACGGCTGTCACCCGCGATTTATCCGCTTGATCAGCGATTGGACTGATTGTCACGTCTTTTCCAAATTAGTAATCAATCAGTGCCACTCACCGCTCTATATCATTTGAAGATGGAAGTTTGATATATGAACATAGTTCTGCAAATACAGTCGTAGGCCGAATGACGCACTATATGAACATCTACAACAATGAGGGTTTATGATTATCCGGCTCTACAAGTCTAATATGTGATCACAATAAAGGTTTGAGATCAATCTGGTTTCAATTCACCACTTCACCCTCCAGTACTGCCGTTCCCTCCGTCTCCAAAATGTGCTTAAGCAAGCATCAAAGTTGGCGCACCGGTGCGCACATTCTCACGCCAAGTTTGTTTTTAGAAATCACAACGAACACAGCGTACGCCACTTTCTACGCAAAGGTTGTGATTTACGCCACTTTCTAGCCCTGTTTTGTGCGTACGCAAGCATCAAGCATCAAGGTTGGCGCACCAGTGCGCACATTCTCAAGCCAAGTTTGTTTTTATAAATCACAACCTTTACGTAGAAAGTGGCGTACGCACTTTCTCGCCCTGTTTTGTGCGTATGCAAGCTTTATAAATAAGGCCCCTGCTCTTCTAGTCGTCTTCCTTCTAGTCGCTGTAACAAGTCACCCCATCCTCGCCGACTTCAACACCTCTTCATGACAACTTGTTCTGCCTCTGACCTGATGGAAACTCAAGAAACTCGGGAAACCCGTCAAGACTCGGATTTTCGAAAAACTCATCTGGCAGGGGAAGGTGTGGTGGGCGGTGGGGGAGTAGAGGGGGGCAGTGGGGGGAGGTGAGGGGTAGAGGGGGGGAAGCAGCCACCCACCTCCCCGCCACCTACTCCACCCAGACTCTGCCCATATGGTCACTTGGAAACTACGATGACAAGGACAAAGAATTTATTTCTTTTTATCTGATCTGTAGCTCAGTGAGTTAAGGATTTGCCTATGGAGCTGCAGGTTGCTGGTTCAAAGCTAGACCCTTCTTAAATTTTTTTGAAAAACATAGACAAAGACAAACAAAGAAAGAAGTCCAACTTGTTTTGGATCCTTGTGGAGAGTTTTATCTTCTCATTTGTAAAGCTGTTGAGTTTTTAGAGCCACATAGATTATTTTGACATTTAATAGAGAGTTTAGTGTCTGATTGTAATTCTGTTCAGTAAATGGATAATTTAAGTTATGAAGATATGATTTGTTTTTACTTCAGCACTTTTTATTGTTTAGTTGGCTGATGTGGTCAGCTTGAAGCTGTTGAGTGTGTGCATTAAAATCCTCCGAGACAAATGTTACAAAGTGGTTGCTGGAGTTATTTCAATTATGCAGATATTTATGGAAAATACTGAAATGTATTGTGCACATCCAGCCACAGAACTTTCATCCATATTTTCCACGAAGAACCATTTTCAATACTGCCTTCCCTTGCTTTGTTTTTTTTTTTCAGATTTTTTTTAAGCTCTGTTTTTTTTATAATTATCCCTTAATGTTATCTCTATAATAAGATTTTAACAGGCAAAATGCTCTTAAATTACACCAGAATGCAGGAAGTGATATATATACATATACATATATATATACATATATATATATATATATATATATATATATATATTTGTATAATAGCACCTTCCAAAAAACTTTGGTGGAAGAAGTAAAGCAAAAGCATCTTAAATAAGAGACTAGTTGCCTAAATCTGTGTTCTATGAGAAATACAATGACAGGAAGCTGTGCTCAGCTGTGGCAAGACACATGTTTACCACATTAGACCAGAATACGCCACAGTCAGAAATCAATTTCACCCCACCTCCCCTGGAATCTGCATTCCTCTAATTCTAGCTAATATTGACTGGGTTCCAGGTATTAGAGTCTATTTTAATAGAAGCAGTGTGACCTTGGATTCAAATGAAGCACATTATTCAGTAGAGAAAATTAGAGAGTGCAAATGTGTGTGCAGAAGTGTGAACACGCAGCCAGACAAAAAAAAAACCCACACTCGCACACCACGCTAAAAACACCTCCCTCCTCTTGCGCTGCTTCCCGAAAAGCAGAGGCAGAGACCACACAGCTTGCATTGCCATCACTCCTCTGCCTCCGCCGAGTATTTACCACTCCGAGACAAATGCTCTCCTGGTACTGGAGCACTTTAATGAGCCTTGGGGGGTCTGCAGGAGGCACGTTTATCAGCACAGTTTTATTTCGGTTTAACACTAACTCCTCATGCACGCACAAAGAGACACAAAGGCATACAAAAAACACTGATTCCCTAATGGAATATTCCATTATGAGGCAGGGATAAACTCACAGGTTTGGAGTATTGTGCCTAAAAGCTACACAGGGACCTAAAAATCATAGTTTACCAGTGAAGCTAAATTCAGAATGACAGCAAGGATGCTGTGGTCGTGTGGCGAAATGTCTAAAGACTGTGTTTATGGAAAGGGCAGAAAATGACAAATAGTTGCAGGCAGACAAATTGAGGGTGGTAAACAAAAATACTGAAAGGACGGGTAATTATTTCCTAATCAATATTGTAATGGAACAAGCTCTGGAATGCCGAATCCCAGCTTATTGGATTAAAGGAAGAGAAATCTCAAAGGAGTTCTAAACCTCTAGTAGAGCTTCTTTTATTGATTCCCACATATTTTACATAAGATTAAGTCTACAGCACCTGCAATGCTAAGGGCTCCTGGGTTCTTTGTTTGGAAAGCTGCTACACGGCTTGATACCACTGTTAACTGAAATGAATGTTGCATTTAGTTGATATTATTCACAACAAAGAAACATGCTAGTTTATTTTTTATTTTCTGGAAGTCTCTCATGTAGGATGGTGAACTCTCTGATCGCAGTCCTGCCTATAAATTTCTCACTGGCAACAAAACACCTATTCAAGTTGTTGGAAAATAAAAAAATAAATCATAAAATTTTCAACTACATCAACCAGACTGCGCTCGTTATTTTACTTCCAATCACATGAATTCATGCTGTTTGACTGACTCAACAACTAAACTGGTCAATAGACCAACCTTAAAACCAACAGTTAGGCTGAAATTCATGACCCCAAAGTGACATTTTAAAACAGCAGACTGTCCAAAACCCAACAACATTCAATTAACAATGATATAAATCAAAGAAAATAAGTCGATAACACACATTTAATAAGCTTGAATCAACAATTAGTACTTCTGCCCAATGAACTTCCGCCTAATCAAATAATTGACCAATTGTGTCGGCACTAGATGACAGTTTACATTTGGCATGATCCCATCCTGCATGACATCATGATGCCTCGGTTAAAGGTTCCTTCCAGAGTTGACAGATGAGGCCACAGCTGCCAATTAAGAAACCACTTACTGTAGCTTCCCCCTCTGACAAATCCATCCCATCAGCCATCATACCTACATTGAGGCCAGAGACTTGCTTCCAAATGTGCTCGGGAACACACACACAGGCGGGCAAACATCGGATCAATTCATTAGTCGTTGACCGCTCATTTATCCCCATCTTATTTGGCCATCATTTCCTGTCCTGTAGCATAAGCACATCTGCAATTCCTGTGATGTGTGTGTATCTGTGTGTGTGTGTGTGTGTTCCCTCAGTCTCAGGCATTTCATTAGCTGGATCAATTAGCCTTAACATTTGTTCCAGTGTTGCCACCGAGGGGAAACACCTGACACAAATGGAGAGAAAGGAGGACTCCGGGCAGCTGAAATCTCTTCAATGCGAGTTGACAGCTCTTACCTGAACATATGGCATCCTGTTCTCTTTGAGTGTAATGCTGTTAGTTTAAACTGAAAGACTGGCAGAGTGTGCATGACAATACAACAAGATTACACATTAAGTAATTAAGATCCCACAGGCACTGCTTTATCTTCATTCAGACTACCTGTCCGGTGTGATTTCTCACGGCGGGCGGTTTGGCTCCGAGATGGCCACCGCTTCACCTCCGTTATCTAATGAAGCTAATCAATTCAGCATCGAGGATGTGCGCGTCTTGGCGTAAACCAATTTTGACTTTATCTATTGGCGTTCTAATGTGACTGTCAATGCCATACAATAGGCCGCTGATGAGCTGCTTACGCTTCCCTTTGTTTTGGTTCTGATCACTTCATTATGCTTCACATCAATCAGATGTAAGTGCTTTATCCGGTAGAGCATCACGGTAGGCTGGTGCCTATTCTAGCTGACATTAGGCGAAATTTCAGGTGCATCTTGAGCAGATCGCCAGTCCATTGCACAGCGGAAACAGACACAGACAACTGAGACTCCTTTGCAAACTAAGTAAAGAAAGTCAACCAGCAGGAAAGAAACAACTACATCAAAGACTTGCCCAACATCTCAGCACTGTATTAGAAAAGCAGCACTTCAACTGACCTATTATCTTTCTTTTAACAGGTGGGTTTCCAGCTGCAGCTGCATGTGCTATTCAATCCCAGTTGCTCAGCTCATTCTGCTCATCCTGATCGTCAGTCTGCGATCACTGCACACCAGTTCCTTGACCTTTTGGATGCTGGCATCAGTTCTTCTTGTTGAGGGATGTCCTGGTTTTCGTTTATCCTCCACGTCATCCTGCAGCAACCAGTGTCCCGTTTCTCTTTTGTCACCCCTCGTATACAGAGATTTTATGGCTTTAGGAAAGTTTTTCCAGAATGTTCTGTCGTGATTGTTTTCGAGACACACAAAAGCGAGCCAAACCCTCCATATCTGCAGTGAAATCTGCCAGAAGAGCCTGCCGTGTTGTTGTATTACTTCTGTCTTTCGGTTGCCATCTTGAAGAGCCTTTTGTAGATGATGGATATCTTCGAATGAGAATATTATTAGTTTGTTTGTTGCTGGTTTGTTATATCTGTGCACGGAAGGAACCAACAATAAACAGTTTAAATGTTGCATTTAGGTGCACTGACAGAGTATTGCCCATGTATAAGCATTAAAGCACACTATTCCTCAGCCTTATTCTTATTATAGATTATTCTGTCACGATTTTCTGGGCATTTCTTGTCCCACAACTTTGAGAAAACCATAGAAAATATGTATCAAGTGGCTCGATTGTCGAACGGTTTTCAGGGAATTACTTACAAAATACACTAGAAATTCCTACTGAAATGAAAGGAAAGTCATCTGGAAATTGCTAAAGCCAAGCTATTTTTGAACCCTGTAGCTCTGCGTGTTTTGATAGCTTTTACATCTTTGACATCACGTATCATCCACTATCAAAATAAAAGTTCAGAAATGTTACAAAAGGCTTACCAGGTGGATCTTCAAAATAAAATGTACTTTTATAAATTACACTTTATGTTTAATTATAGTCGGATACATCAACCTGCAGAAGCTGCATTGGCACAGTCAAAGTTTTTAGACATTTTCTAGTTCTAACTGTGCTTTGGTGGAAAGTCATGCTTTTATAATACGACTGCTGATGGATTTGAATTACACGAAGAGATGCTCTTTGGCTTAACAGCTGTTGAGGTTGTGAATGCCGAAAGGTTCTTTTTCTTCTCCACAAACTATATTTTAGCCTAACAGCAACCATGTTTCTGAATAATGATTTAGGTAGAGTAGCATTTAATGCTATTGTTGTGTACAGTGATCGCAGCTTTTGGCAAACAGATATGATTCATCGGAGATCCTAATTTGACTGCAAAAGATCAAAGTCTTTACAAAGGCCTCCATCTCTCTTTCAATCCGATGAGCGCTGAAGTACAAGTTTACTGTTTACAGCAGTCATTCCACACAAACCTGTCAACCAACTATCTGTGTATTCCCACCACTTGTTGTTAATGAACTGACACCGAGTCTGGCAGCAGTTTTCCTGGCACAGCGGGCTGCGCTTCAGCCAAACAGCCAAGCTGCCTTTAGAGAGTGTTATTGCTGACCGCCAGCTGGATTAGAGGGTTAACCAATTAGCGGTAAGAGGATGGGTCAGAGCACTGAGTCAATCCCAATCTGTACCCGAGTCGACTGAGAAGCTACTAATCCACCAGCGGATCACAACCTCCAACACTATAAAGCCCACGGAAGTCTTAGACAGGTAGGAACAGGCAGTGGGTGTATGAAGAGCTTTGTTTTGGCATATTTTACATTGCAAATGTAATGGTGAAATTTCAAAAATAATCTTTCCGGCAACAGAGAAACAGGAAGCAAAAAATGCATCAGATCTATTATTCAGATACATTACAGATAAACAAGCCACATTCAACAACATGCATTTTATTTTAATCAATATTTCTTTTTAAAGCTTTCTCTCCTTTTGAGGTTTTGAGGACATTGTGTGCAGAACAACACAGGGTTTTCAAACAACAGCATCATCGTCTGTGTTCTTCTCTCCATTCTCTACAACTGCATCATTATTGTACATTAAAAACATCATACGGCTCGTGTACATGCATCTTCACAAGGTACAAGAACAAGTACAATGCATCCATAGACACGACTCCCACACACAACAAATGCCACGCACACAAAGACATGACTGTTGATAATCACAACAAGCAAGACACGTCTCTGCTGCCTTACATCTTCTGTTCTTCTGTGTTCCACTTAAAGAAAGGTGTCTGCAACAGTTACACGAAATGTGTCTAATGGAGCTCATTATGTTTTGCTGCTTGAACCACATTACAGCTTTGATAAGGAAACTCACAACCTGTTTTCTGTGTATTAGCACAGCAGCCGTAGTGTGTCGGGACCCACTTTTATCTCTAATTTTGAGAAAAATTTGAGCTGGTGGGATGTCAACAGCAAAATGCAATGGCTGCTTGAACTCCTACATTATATAAGCTTCCACTATCTATTTAAGCAGGGCTTAACTGTAGAAAATATCATTCTGGTTTTGCGAGGCTACAAGTGTGAACAGATTTGCTTTAATTTTCCTGCTCTCATATAGGGGAAGGCTGCATCTCCATGGAGACCCTGACAATGTCACCTCCAGGTTCCATAAATCCACCTTTATCTGATCAGTTTGCGAGCCGATTTCCTCCCCAACTGGAGATATTAAACATCTGAGCTGCAGTATCTTCGATGGGCATGTCAATTTGTACTCATGTTGGCTGCTGGTATACTGTGACTAAAAGGAAAAGTAGTGTGTTTGTTCTGACTTTCTTTCTTTTTTTTTTTATTGTGAAAGGCATTGTCGATCTCACAAACATTTTAGTTCCAATTAATTCACCCTTTCCAGTGTAAATATCACAACCAGATAATGAAGTAAAGCTAACCTCCTAGTCTCTAAGCAGCTTCGTTCACTTTTCACAGCTTGCTCTGTTGTTTTCAGTGAATATTTCCCAGCAGTGCTCGAAGCCCTTTAGTTCTGGTGTTTTTAACTTTTCAAGCGGAAGTTATTGGAAAACGGTGAAGATGACCATGTATTTTGTTGGTTGTAAAGCTTTTAGCCCGGCACACGCAGTCATGTGGAAGAAACCGACACACACAAACACCTCATAGGACACAATCACACATACACACACACGTCATCTTGCGTGCATGTATGAACACGCACAGACACACACGCTCAGACATAGCTGAACCTGCAAAGGAGCCTGACTTTCCACAAAAGCACACTTGAAAATGTCCAAAAAAATTGAGTGTGCCAGTGCAACTTCTTCAGAATATGATAGAATAGAATAGCTTCATTGTCATCATACATGGGGGCATGACGAAAATATAAATAGCTGCCATTGGACGGTACATTGATAATAAGCTAAATGAAATAATAAAAACAAATGCACATACAAAACAAGACTTTATTAAGAATTACAATATATGCAAAGCAGGCAAGATATTTACAATAGAGAGTGGGAGGTAAATGAAATTTTAAAAAAATCCAATAAAATAGAACAAGAAAAGCACTCAGAGAGCGCAGTCGTCCGCCAAGGATGCTCAGTTGTTTTAGCATTTCCAATGGTTGAAATCTTAAAAAAAAATTGTGGTAGAAATCACGGCACTATAGAATGTAGACATTTAATATAGAGTTACCCACAAATGAAATGACCTTACTGTGCAAGATGGCGGCGCCCGGTGTGCAGGGGGTAGCTGTAGCTCTCCTGATTTGCGCGATGCTTACAAACAACTTCAGCTACACTGACACCGTACAAATCTTGAAGGATTTATACACTATTGGTGATGATATTAAATCTTCCTTGGCAAATACAACTACGACCAAGCAGAACCATAAACCAAAAGATTGGTTTATGGAGAACCAGAAATGTGCACATTAAGAGTGTGCGATGTGTAGAAGTGAATGTTACCTTGTACGTGATGAGTGAGGTTATTAAGTTTATGAGATTATAAAGGCATTTGCTTGGGATGATGAATGGCTGAGATGCTACGGATGGGTCTTGAAGAATGATGAGTTTTAATTCTGTAACTCTATGAATGGGACTATTTGGAAATAGTCAAATGTATTTTATGTGTATTTGCACCTTGGCCCCCCCGTCCCTTTCCCTAAGGACTACAGATAGAAATTAGCTTGGAAAGCTACAGTCTGGTACAAACATCTTTGCTCCTGAGCTTAATGTCATTGTACACTGTCCTGATAAATAAATAAATGAAATGCAATGAAATGAAAGCACAGGTGTGTGTTATGCATGTATAGGTTTATAGGTTATGTACGGATACCGAATCGTGAGAGCTAAATATGTAGCAGGAAATGACGGGTCTCGGAAACACCACCATAATTTAATCAATTGTTCCTTGTATAATTTCCAATGGATAAGTCCCGACAAGTCTGCAACATGGATTTGTAGTAGGATCACAATCTTGTGATCATCAGCAGGTAGTTGACGTAATGTTTACTTGTAGTCATAGTCACAGTGATACTGTGATGCTATCTCACAATGACACAGAAAGGTCCATCACTGCCAGAATCTAATCACTGGGTCCTTGTGACATTTCTGACCTTCCATGAAAATTTCATCCAAATCCGTTAGTCCGTTTTTGAGTAATGTTGCTAACAGACAGACAGACAGACAGACAGACAGACAGACAGACAGACAGACAGACAGACAGACGGCAATCGTCACACAACTCTGCCAAGGCTCTGCCTTTGGCGGAGTAATAAATATGGGCAGGAGATTGCATGTAAACAGTATTTGAACCATTAAAGATGACTCTGTGTGTTTCAGTTTTTAGTAGCTACAGCCCTGCAGCACATTTTATAGCTCAAGACGTTTACATGAATTATGATGTGCGACTATTAAATATTGACTTGTTACTATTATTGGTTACATATTGGACAGAGCTGTCTGTATTTTCAGTCCAGGCTTTGTCTAAGGCAGTGGTTCTCAACCCTCTTCCTCAGGACCCCATGTCCTGCATGTTTTAGATGCTTCCCTGCTCCAACACACCTGATTCAAATGATCAGCTCGTCATCAAGCCTCTGCAGAAGCCTGATGACGAGCTGATCATTTGAGTCAGGTGTGTTGGAGCAGGGAAGCATCTAAAACATGCAGGACATGGGGTCCTGAGGAAGAGGGTTGAGAACCACTGGTCTAAGGGACATTTTTTAAATCTGTCCTTACAGCCATATTTGCAGGCATGACAGGCTTATCTGTATTCAAACTGTAATGAAAATAAAATAAACATTATTTGGAAAAAAACTTTGTCTTATCTTTTAATTCGGGCTCGCCCTCTATCTTTAGATTATTCCCTTTTTTCTGTCTTATTCCTTCACCAGCTGACTGAGATCCAGAACTCGACTGAAATATTATTTTTGAGCTTATCATTCAAATGGGATGTAAGTCAGACGGGTTTCACCTCAGATGGTGCACGCAGAAAAAGGTAGATAAGGCACACTCTTTGAATTGGAAATGCATTATCTCAGTATGAGTGCAGTTTCTTCAATGACAGTGAAAGAGTGAAGCGACCAGGGAATCCAAATTATGAGATGTGATTAACGATAAATTAAATCACATCTTGAATTGATGAAAATACATGCAGGGAAAATAACAGACAGAAGTCTCTTTTGCAGTCTGAACAGTTTCAGTTATATATGTGAGGACTGAGTTGCATTTATTCAACTACAATGCCTTATCTGAAACAGGTTTGAGCTACAGATCCCACATAGAACATAACGCAACTGAGAAACAGGCCGGCTCACTGTCTCCACAGCCGGTGACAGTTCTATAAATCCTGGTTCTCTCTGCATCACACTAAACGTGCCATGCAAATGCCTAAGCCCCTGGTGCTAATGGTACGCGCTCGGCTGTCAGATTAAGGCTCATTTACTCCCAGCAGGGTCTTCAATTACCACTGATTAAAACCCCTTTTGGTGTTGTGTTTTGAGAGAAACAGGATCTGTCTAGATTAAGGAGAGCCCAGAGAAACATGGGGCATGAAGACTTGGGTGACTGCTTCTCTTTACTTACTTTAAAAAGAAAATATTACCAACAACACATGGTAACTAGATAAAATAAATGGGGTGAATAAAAACAAACCTTTAAGAGAGCAGAGTTTATCGAAGGGCTGTTGTATTGGACTCAGTTTTAGGTAGCTGATAAACACCCGTGTATGCACTGATAGAGGAAGTTGGGGCAACATTTTTAAATTCACTATTATGGGGTGTCAAACATACAGTCTGCGGGCCAAAACTGGCCTGTTAGAGGGTGCAAAGGTGAAAATGAATCCTTACTGTGAAAATATTTAAAGACATTGAACATTGTGCAATATGTCATTCACTAGTGCCATTACCCTATTGCTGATGCACTGCCGCAACTTTTATGCAATTTTTTTGTATAAATTTTTTACATTTACAATGCAGGTTGACAAAGAATGGAAATGAAAGTAAATATAAAACAATTTCCAGATCTTGACAAGTTGTAAAATACTATATTGTTCAGTTCCAGATACCTGTAACTAAATGCTTTGTGTCATTGTAGATACTCAGTGATGTGTAAGTTGTAATGTGTAAATGATAAACTGAGGCATAATATTGTTGAAATTGCGCTTACTTTTCTTTGAAAAATTTAGCTTTTTTGTTGAAAGGATAGTTCATTAAACGCAAACATTTTCAGAATGCACTTCCTTGCACTAAAACAAAGGTAAACATTTGGGGTTGTTGTTATTTATAAGTTATTATGCTCTGATTTTACTGGTCCAGTCCACTTAAGATCAAATTGGGCTGAATGTGGCTCCTGAACTAAAATGACTTTGACACCTCTGCTCTATCGCATTGAAGACATTAATTGGATTTTGCTCAAGTGAAGGCAGTTGTTTAAATCATTCTGAAACTCGAAAGGACCAGACACATGTCTTTGGTTGTCCAACTTTCTTTTTGTGTGTTCTACGGCTGGCTTTAGCAACACAGACAACACTGGTCATCCGTAACCCTCAGTATCAAACAGTCTGATCTGAACCCGTTGAGAACAGCACCACTGAGCAGCCCTAATCTCCGCAGACGGCCAAACAGAGGCAGATAGTGCAGTCGTAAACAGATAAAACAGGACACAGTTACTCTATTAGAGCGGGGGACATCATTGTGATTTAATTTGTCATCCAGAGAAAACACAGAGCTACCCATCATCCGAGGAGCCTGCTTCTGCTCCGCTGTGTCTCTGGATGTGTCGCTCTCTGTTTCCATTTCCCTCTGTGCCCATCTCTATTACTTAAAGCCCAAAACACAGGCACACACACACACAGCCTGTCTAATGCTGTAAGGGTTATTCCATTTACAGAGCAGAGCAGTATATGTACTGAGCACACACAAAGATGGTGTTGCAGCACCTTTCTCCGTCTTATTTCAATTCATTTTAGAGTTGTTCTCCAGTGCTTCTGGCTTTGTCGTGCTTTCTGAAGCGAATTTGGCTCTGGATGGGAAGCAGGTAAAGGTTCTTGTTGCACTCCTGTTGCAACTCAAAGACTGTAGAGTCAGTTCATACTGGGAGGAAACTGGGGAAGGGCTGAAAAAGTGAGAAAACTGACAACACATCAGTCCGTTAAATGGCAGTTTTTTGTTCATTAGAAGTCAATTAACTACACTTTAATGCTTGGTAGTTATCTCAGTCACTCTGGTCTTTTACCAGTATAAAGCGGATAACAAGAAATTGAAATTAAACCATTTATTATTAATCACTTCCTGTCTTTTTTCTGTCCCCACTCCACCTTTCATCCTTCTTGGTCTGCTGTGTGTCATGCAGGAGTGTTCAGTTTAAACTGGAGATGATCTTCGTCTCCTGATCTCCTTCCCTCTTTCATTACACTGGAAAAAATGTTCCTCTCAAAAAAAGAAAAACAATTATTTCAAGGAACTTTTTACCATGAAATAAGTGGGGAAAAAAAATCTGTCACCAGAACAAGTGAAAATGGCTTGATAAGATTTCCTGAAATAAGATGTGATATTTACAATATTGAGATCTTAAAATTAGCTAGGAAAACGTATTTTAGGCTAAATTTTTACCAGGATTGTCAAGCTTAGGTGTCTTAAAATAAGCCAGACATGCTAAAAAAAGTAATAGTTTTTCACTCAAAAATAGATTTTCACTGTCATGTAACCTCCTAATTTCAGATGTGTTAACCCTCCTGCTGTCTTCATTTACGGGCACCAAAATTATTGTTTCCTTGTCTGAAAATAATCCAAAACTTCTGCAAAAAAAAATTCTCCAAATTTCTGAAAATTTGCAAAACCTACAGGAAGAACATTCCAATAATTCCTTAAAAGTTTTATTTTTAAAAATTCCCCCAAATTTGGCAAGAAAATTCTTGTAAATGTTTTTTAAAAATGAGTAAAAATCTTCCAAAAAAAAAAATCCTAAAAATATCAAAAGTGATTACATACAGTAAAACTTTGAATATTTTCTTTCATTCACATAAATTTTTTTTGTGAATGTTCTTAAGAAACATTTTTTAACATTTCTTTTTTCCACCAAAAAATTTCAAAGATTTTCTAAAAATGTTGAAAATGTGGACGTCAGGAGTTTTACTGTCAAAATATTTTTTTGTTCCACATTTTCAAACTTTAAAACGGGTCAATCTGACCTGCAGGACGACACGAGGGTTAAACTTACTTTGAGTTTTCTTGTAAAATTCAACTCAAAACAAGATAATTTCAAGATTGTTTGACTTAACAAGATATTTAAGATGCATTGTCTTAAAACAAGTCCCTCCATCTTGCTGAAATGTCACTTGTTGAGTGAATTTATCTTATATCGAGTGAGATGAGACATTTTGACTCAAAATAAGACTTGGGAAGATTTTGAGTTTTTGCAGCGTAGCTCATGTGCCACAAAGGCAAAAATTAAGAAAAAAGGAGCAACAATGGGATGTAGACCCAGCTCTGAGGCATGTCTTGGCCTACATGTGTTAACACCAACATACAAATCATTTCAAGTCAACCCATGTACACAAGGAAACGTATGTGTTTGCTTTAGATTATTGAGCGGGGTTGGTTTGTCACGTCGCATTTTCCTCCACAGTCACAGTCAGTGGAGCTGAGGAGAGGACAGGTAGGCATGTGGCACATGTGGTCCTCAGTTTCAAGTATTATCTGAACACACATGCATACGCACGGTGCCACACACAAGTGTACAAAGGCGGGGAGGAAGCACCGGCTTGCTGTTTATCTGTGCGTGACTCTGTAGGGAAGGATTAAAGTGGGCACGAATGATCATGTCCACAGGAGCAGTGAGGAGAAAAATAGGGTGCTTCTTCGACACACACACACACACACTCACACTGACTCTCACCCATCCCTGTTCCGTCTGAAATAGGCCCAGCAAGCTTGGCTGCTTGAGTTAAGCTCCTTTTAGTGTGTGCTGTAACTCCAACGGACCTGCAGTGACCCCAGAGCACCCCCTACAGATGTGATGTAAAGCTCAGTAGGACGTGGAGGTGTTTCCTGTTGCTCGATATTGCCAGGTAAATCATCAGCGATTTGACTTGTAAATAAGATGTCTATCCCGCTTTAAATGAAGACAAACGAGGCGAGGCATTAAGTCAAAAATCTGCAGCATAAATCAACATCTAATAGTGTTTGCCGTTCGTTGTCTTTCCTCTCTCGGTGTTTGTGCGGCTGTGGCAGCGTCGTGGTGTGCCAGGGGTTACGTGCTCACCCCCACCCCGCCTCCCGTGGCATGCGATGTTTTTCTAATTACTCTGAAAAATGACGGAGGGCGTCTCCATTGGAGTGTGTCGCCGACTACGACACCACTGGCTGCCGAGACATACATCACTCTAATTGGCTCAAATGGCTCTAATATATGCCACCATGTTGCCTTCATGGATCGGCAGCGTCGCCTTTTGAAAATCAATACAGGAACAGCACGCTGGGACAGAGGAGTGTTACGTTCAATAAGCAGCCCAATGACTTTGGCATTTCGGCATGAATCTTTTCGCTATCAACCGGTGGCGAGAGCGGTAATTGGCAGTAATTGGGGGAACATTAAGGGATGAGATAGAGACAGGAAGGGCTGAAATGTGTCAGGATGCACCGGTTTTTGTGTGCATCTGCGTGTGGTTGGTTAATGCATCAGTGTCCGACGGAATATTTTTGCAATTATATGTATATTGACTTATAATGTGGGCCTGTGAATATGAAAGAACAGAGGGTGGGAGGCTGCAGGGTACTGATGCTCAAGCATTAACATATTGCTTAATATATCAGTGTGTGGGTGACACCTGTAACATGTGGTGAACCCGGCAAAATTGCATATTTGAGAAAATGTGGGGGTTATTCCAATAGTTTAGACCATATAGAAGGTGATTGATGGGATATTGCAAGAGGAGCAGCTAAAAATGGTTAAATAAGAAGCTGATTAGCTTTTCAGAAAACATCAGCACATTAAGTCACATTCAGTAATTAAGTAGTAAAATACATGATTTCTAGTATGCATGATTATTTTTAGAATTCATTTTACTACGCCAGTGGATTATTAGTTACAAAAATAGTAAATGGAAGTTGGCAAAATGTCATTTTTTTTCCTCTGACAGTGTCGCAAACAGCACTCGGAGCATCAGTTCGGCATAATACACACCATTTTCTTTTAATGTTTTGTGATAAACTGACACTTTTGATCATCCCACAGACCTGCAGGTGTTTCATCTGCATCTGAATGATCTTCAAAGGGACATCAAAGTCATAATTTTAATACCAGATACCAACAGCCGCCAAAGGTTGAAGAAATAAACATGCCAGTTGGTCCTCATTGATGCAGTCTGGTTTTTGTCCCGACAGTTTGTTGTATTGTGCTGCAGACTAAAAAAAAAAGAAAAAAAAAAAAAGGCTCTGCTACTTCGCCTTCAAGCAAATTGACATCAGAAGCTCACTTGGCCTTAATCAAAAACTGTACCTTTTCAGCATATCTACATTTCCAACATAATATGATTGTCCTATCAATATGTCCGTGTTCATGGCACGGCTCCATTGTCATAACTTGTAGTGGATTCCAGTCACGCTGCAAATCTGGAATCGATGGATGGAGGTGATAAGCTTGGCTAGAAATCCTCCGTTAAATCTGTACAGCATGTTATTAAATATGTCACACATGCAGCATGCATTATAAAACTTCTCAGAAAACCTCCACTTTCCATTTTCCCCCTGTGAATCCAGTATAAACACACTCTAACGCAGTGAAAGATCATACGTTGAATTCCCAGCAGAGTGTCCTTGATAAAGCACGAATGGGGAGGTCTCCTCATCATTCCTTGAACTGATGTGCTCTCTATCTATATAGTCTATCTGAGATTAAAGGACAGAGGGAGAAAAACAAACTATATTCCCCACCAGGACACATAGATCACTGTCACCGTGGTGGAAATGGAAGGTGGCCTTGCAGTGAGGACATTTTGTCAGGAAATATTCTCCCTTCTTCTTTTTCTCTCCATTGCTCCCACTCTGTCTCCTCCCCTCCCTTATCCAGATGTTCTCAGATAAAACAGCTGTAGAGAAGATTCCAGCTTGTGTCACTGGTCTCCATTTAGGGCCATAAAATGGTTCGAGGAATGATAAACATGGGCTCGGTAGTCGTGTACCACTGTATTGCAGGAACCTCTGCCACACTGGGATTCTGACCGTGCCTAAAACTTAAACCCTGGCCTTGGGTTTCTGCTACCTTATCACACCATTACAGCTGTTGGTGCTCAAAGAGGATCAGCTGCCTTCCTCTGTATGCGTGCTGCTGGATGTGTGTGTTCATAGGAGTGTTTCACTGAGAGAAAGGGGAGAATGTGGTGAGAGAAACAGAGGGAGACGCATGGAAAAGACAAAGAGCGGTTTGAAAACTCAGTGGCTTCCATGTAACACTGCTCATTGTTTGATCCCCCTTTTCCCCCATTATCAGGGTTTTGGGGATTGGAAAGCACATTTCTTCCAAGTGTAAATTAATTCTAAAATTAGCAGGGCAGTTGCCATTCTTTGTTGGTGTTTGGCTCCTTGAAAGACCATTCTTCCGACAGGATTTGAAGCTTTGATGACGGTAATGTTAACATCTCCAAAATCTCTACTAGGTATTCAACTGGGTTCATCATTTTTGTACTTCAGATAACTAAAACAGACAGATCAGTCACGTGGAAAAAGTAAGGACACTCTTACATTTACTGCATCTTGGAATAAATTAAATAGAATTAGAATCAAGGGTTTCCAGGTTATAGAACCTCCTTAGCTAATGAGGAGACTCCAGGCATTAAGGATCTAGTGTTTCATTTGCTATTAAAGGGTGTGGTCTTATGATGGCAACATCTAAAACGCTCCCTAAGGCCTCCACTAAGGCATATGGATGCCCCTGAGTCTATCAAGGAAATCCCAAATGATATTAAATAAACCATTCCCATGCAAGAAAAAAACATCTGCAAAAGGGTGTAGATTTCAAACAATTGCTCACTTGCCCAGGACTTGCAGCCAAAGTAAATTCAGGCCAAGACCAGACAGTCTGATTGGAAATAAAGTCTTCAAAAAGTCGAAACTTTTATCACAGGATCTGCATTTAAGGTTTGCAGCTGTTGGTGTCTAAGCGTCCATAATCAGAAGGAAATTGTACACATATGACCTGCATTTGAGGCTTGCCGGAAAAATATTTTTTAAAAATCTATCAAACATAGTTGCTTGACACATGTTTAGCACAGGCCAGAAAAAAAGGTTTTAGGAGAAAAGTGTCATCTGCATCGGCAGCTATCAGTTGTTGACTTCAGTAATTCTGCACCATATTGATATTGTGAGGTTATCTTTCCAAAAGCTGAAGCTGAACCAGAAGTTCTTTCAGTAGGATCCAAAGAACACTATGAAATCCACTAAGGAATGGCTCAAAAAGAGAAGAAATTAAGGGTTATAGAAGCCGGTGATTCAAGAAAGCCCTCAAACAACTTCAAACTGAAGGAATTTTTCCTGGAAGAGTGCTCAAGAAATTCAGCAAGCCATTGTTCAAGCCTGGAGGAATATTATGCAAAATACCTACAAGAACTTAGTAGTGCCTGAGGGGGCAATGCTAGCTTCTGAGGCCAAGAGTGTACTTCTGCTCCACAGAACACTGAAACGTGATAGGAAAAACCAATACTTGTGGTGTTGCTCTAGGAAGCCACCTTTAGCTGTAGGTGCAGGGTTAAATAGGTTCAAATATGTGAAGAAAGCTAACAAGTTTCACCTATTTTTTTTCCACGAGTCCATGACATGATGTCAGTTTGAGAATCTCCTCTCCCACTTCTGCTAAAATACTTACACATAAAGTAATATGAAGTGTTTGAGAAGAACATAACTGCCACTTCTGTAGCTTTATTCATGCATCAGTGCATTAAAAAAAACCTTGTACTTGCCATTAAAATAAACACTAGATAATGAAATTAGCCATAAAGAAAATAGGCTATACCTGGGATGTTGCTCTAGTTGGCCTTAGCCTATGTAAATGTGATTTAATACTTTAATTAGGGTGCCGCACAGAGCTGATGGCTGCTCAGTGGTGTGCGGGAGAACCATCAAGTCACACTTTGAAGAATGCCTGCTATGGTAGCCACGTTCCATTTGGGCCTTGGAGTAAATAAACCAGGGCCCAGGGGAGAACAAATGGCTGGAGAGATCTAAACACACGCATAGAAAGGCTGGGAGGAATTAGGATTTGTTCAAAGAAGGCAGTCACACATGCATACACGAACGTGAAGGATGTATCAATTATTCAACCGTTCATGCATGTTGGTGTATTATGTAATTTTTTTGCTACTGAGAAGAAAACTGCTGCTACAGTCTTGTCATTTAGGTGCACTCTTGGGTACAGAAAAGATCTTTAGGAATGACAATCTCCACTGAAATATGAAAAACAAATCCCTCCTGACAGCCAATGTCAGCTCTCACAACAGCAGTCTAAACACAGTCTGTCTGGTTGTATATTTGGCGTCAGTTCCTGTTCGGTATTTACTGTATTGGTAGCTGATAGTCATTGGCCAGATACTTAGTGCAACGCCCTTTTTGTACAGTCAACAATTATGATCCACTTGCATTCATTTGCAATATATTTTACTTGACTGAACCTTTGAAAAAGCTCTTAAAGTTTATTTTAAGCTTCTCAGGTCATGTACTCTGCTCTTCAGAGCATACACTTCTGCCAAAATGTTGGATAAAACTGATGAACTAAAGCTCAAATCTTAAGAATTATTTCAGCATTAACCAAATGTCAAATGCTTTCTTAAAATCCAACCCAAACAAAAGCCAATAAATCTTTCTCAGACTGAGGAATCAGCCTTCAACTGTATATATATATAAAGTTTTCGATTTTCCTCCCTCCAACTAATCTCTGTCTGGTAACAGTAGTAGCTTAATTATCTTAATGTCCCAGACTCCGACGGGACCCCGAAGCAATATTTCCTGAGACTCATCAATCAGACATCAGCTCTGGTGAACATTTAACTGATAACATTACCAGTAACATGGCTCATCCTGTTCCCTTAATATTCTCTTGGACCATTTCCTAAAGGATGTAATTCAGCATGTCTGTCCATTTATTTTGTCCATAATTAACTCCTCTCTCTTGACTGGCTACATTGTTCAGCCTCTCCTTAAAAACCATTTAGAGTCCCTCATCCTTCAGAGTGTTGGGCCTGTTGGGAAACGAACAACCCGCATTCTTAAATATGCAAAGGTGTCACGACTGACCAATTCCGTCTGAATTCACAGATGGGGGTTGCAGCACCATTTTCAATTTGGCTTTGGAAGATAGTGGTGGGAGATCATGATAAAAAAAAACTTTATGTGCAAAATTACAGGCATCTACTCCCAGTAGTTTTTGAGTTATGGCATTTTAAAATTTTAATAATTTAGGCCAAAATGCCCTCCCCCCAATCCTCGCCTGGAATTTTTAGGTTTTAAAATGCTTATATCTCTGCTTCTGGGTATCACAGAGACTTGATTTTTTTTTTGTCCAAGCTCCCTACATGTTGGTGATGTCCTAGAAACAACACACACACTCAGGAGAAGTCTCTACAGAGCAGGGGGGCTTGCCCAAAATGTATAAATTATTCGTAAAAACCACTCGCGAGTAGGGTTAAGGGTGTTAAAAATACTAGAAATCTTACAGATTAATGTCTTAGCACCATTTAGTATTGCTCTAGACCAGACTGGCTTATTACATATACAGGGGAAGCCCTCTAGGCACATTATTTAGAGAGATATGGACTGCTGAACATTGCCCCCCATGAAAAGTGCCTAATTTTCAAGGACCCCGAAGTCAATGTAGCACAGGTGGTAGAGATCTGCAAATTTGCACAGAAACTCATCTATCCTCTTACTATATGCAAAGTCCCAACTTCTAGCCATCACTGCAGATTTATCATGATCTTCCACCACCAGCACCCACAGTAAAACTGAAGATGGTGCTGCAACCACCTTCCTGAATATTTGGTGTTTTGGGATGGAACAAGCCGACTGCCATTTTCAGTCTTCTGCATAACATCAGCATGTCATACATGTTTTGAAATCAATATGATGTGTAGGCACAATTTTGGCTTTTAAAATGTACAATCCTTGTCTAATGTATTTCCAGATTGAATCTTAAAATGCCCATATGTGTGGACAGATTTCCACTGTATATGATTATATGTCCTATACATATATTCAGGAATCAGGGAACACATAAGGGTCCTACCTACATTTAAAATTACATTAAAAAATTCAAATTCATCACTCACTACCTACAGCGTAAGGTACATTGATTCTCCGTGAAGCTCCTTCAAAGCCTTTCGGAAAGCAAAAAATGTACTTAGTAATTGACCTAAACTGTGTCGAGTGAATCAAATTTTCAAACACCTAAACTAGATGTTTCATAATTTTACTTAAATACAGCAGACAGAAACCACCAGTTAATTTAAAGTACATGACAAAAAAGCAAATTTCAGTTGCATTAACAAACTCCAAGCATGTTTCTCCTCTGACTTATAAAGCCTCGTCTATCCATTTCAATAGAATACTATTGGCCTCTGATGCTCCATTGGTTTCCATGCAGGAACCAGCTTCACGTTCCAAAAACACCCATGATGCAGGTCAAGGAGTCGAAACTTTAACATCAGCTTGGTGCAGTGACATTCCTTTATCCTTCTATTTTCCCCAATGTGTGTAAACTGTGCATGTTGATAAGTAAAGTGATACAATTATCTTGGTTTCTATCAAAATAGGTCATTAAAAAAGATCAATAATTATCCGTTACAACTGAAATCAAACATTGACAGAAACCAGTGCAGAATCCCACACTGATGCCAGCAGGAAAGCTGGGGGAATTTTGTCAGTCTTTGACAAATTCTACGTATGCTTTCATCTGCACCTCACCTTGATGATTTTTTCTTCTACTGAACAGCTTACAGACTGTATACATATTACCAGAGGATTCACAGAAAGCTGCATCTCTTTACTAGAAGGTTTATTCAATGAAGGTGTCAGATCATGCCTTTGATGAGTTCTACAAGAAAGTAGCTGAGGAATCAAAAGAGCATGCAGATGCCCGTGTGATGCCCAAGAAGCAGAAACAGCATGCGAGATTGGATCCTGGAGAGCCTGTATACATTTTCCAGATCCAGATGATTACAGAAGATTGGATGCTGGAAGTTATTGATCTATTCGAGGATGAATTAGAATAGGGTTTGACCAGAAACTTGCATATGGACCACATGGGCCACCTGAATTTGAAAGGAAGGCGGTCAGTTTTCTGTTTGATTTTCATGATTAATGCAGGCGTACAGTAGCAACAACAACAAATGCATCTCATGTGACAAAAGCTCTATTGCCAGAGGTGCACAAGCTGCTCTATGCCGATCCTACAGCATATCAACTGCCTGCGAAATCTCTGTTGTTTAAAGACAAATCTGAGGTCAATGAAGATCCAAAATCGAATAAACAATGCACAACTGCACACATGCAAAGGGATTCTGGCAGCAGTGCATGTTTTGGGGATTACAAAAGACTTCACCCAGCGTAGCTACAGATGGGGACGGTTCTTTGGTGATATTTACAGAGCTCTTGTGATTTTGATGGTAGGACTTCTTCTATTGTCTCCTAATAATGTGGTGGACATAATAATGTTAGGATTTTAAAAGTAGCTCTGACAGCGCCTGACCAGTGCAAACACGCATATAATGTGCATGTACCGGGTGCACAAGCTCACAAACTACATGCTCAATTTGGTTTACAGCTCATGAAACACTTACTAGAGCTTTGTGAAGATGCCTCAGCGAATCCTCTGCTAAAGGCCTGCAGGATTAATATACAAGATACATGCAAACAGCGTCCTAAAATTCTCCAGCTGAACTGTTGCCAGCAAAAACAAGGTCACATTTTCTTTAATCCGCTCAAACAAACTTTCCAAACGCTCTTGCTGTGTTTACTCCGCTGCCAGATAAGAACAGAGAGCGCTCTTTGCTGGGCCACATATTGTTTTAATTTCAAATGGACGACCAAACCCTTCTCCGCTTAAAAGGGCTGTAATCTGAAACGCTAAACACAGCCACAGCTCACCACCATAAACTGGAGGTTAATTGGGATCAGAGATGCTCAGTCACTCCTAAAATCCATCCACACTTCAGTCCTTGGGAACAAATTTAACAGCTCTTTGTTGTGTTTGCGTTTTATTGAATAAAAAGAATCACAGATAGGGTTTTTTTTAAAAGAAAGCTGAAAAAAATGGCAAAAACAGAAACTAACATTTTAATTATTTTGTGCAAAAATCCTGCTGACAAGCCTTCGCTAATTCTAAACTTCAGAAAGCAGAATTTGACCTTTGCCACCTTTATACTCTACAGTGAATCAAGCCGGAATGTAAATGGACTGTCTGGCTTCCCTCTAAACACAGAGAAGGCAAAGAAACAGACACGAGCCACAGTAACAAAGAAATGCTCGCTGGCTTGTGGGCAAGTTTCTCCCATTTCAGCCACAACAATACACACTGACAACAGTATTTATATTTACAGAATTAATGTCATATTTTTGCCATTGTTATTAAATTGTCTCATTATCATCGGCCCATTTTTGGAAATGTTATATGCCACGGTTAAATGTGGAGGACCTGCAGGCATTTTCCCTGGTTATTGTTTGGCTTCTTCCCAAAACTCCAACATAAAGTTATGCTCTGCTGTAGATCCTTTAAATAATAACAGTGTTGGTGACAGCTGTGTCTTTAGATTTATCCCCAGCTGAACTTTTCAACTTTCAAACATCTGTCTCACGCACAAATAAGCCCCTGATCCCAGCAGTTTGTGCACACTAGTAATCTTGAGCAGATATATGTCTGCGAGAAAGCAACACTAAAAGCTTTGGACAAGGAGAAGTCAAGGGAAAAGGGGTTATCTGGGTAATGTTTTTAGGATGTGAGAGGAAGGTCCGGCCCGCAGCCGTGACCCCAGACGTCTCTACGGCTGTCAGAACAAGCAAACAACATCAAACACGTTGCTTTGAATCAATGCAGAGTTGCACTGAGTTCAAAGTTGTGCAGAATTTTTCCGTTTCCGGGAAGCAAAAGGAATGTGTTTGAGGAGATTATCAAAACTTTGCTTTGAAAAAAAACAAACATAAACCTTGGTGTGAAGTCAGAGTGGCTACGTGAAAGTTCTAATCCACGAAGGAATGCAAATGCTTAATGACAGCTAGGCTTCAAGCAAAACGGGGAAAAAATAACAGATAAAGACAGAACCTCAAGAAAATGCAGTTATTAAAATGACAGCACGCAGAAATTCTGGGAGAAATGACGAGTGGACAGAAAGTCTGCTCTTTATTTTTATCTTCTATTCATAGTGGTCTTAAAAAAAAGAGGAACTTATAACCTCATAACTCAAATTTCTGATTTAACTGATTCCAATTTGGCTTTTTCCATATCAGACGTAGGATATCACGCAACCACTGATCTCAGTTCAGTTGAGGACAAACATTCAAAGAACTGTGCTCATACTTTCTACAGAAGTTCTATTAATCGCCATCAGGTTGTCAAAATTTATTGCCTGGTTATGGCACAGGACTTTTATTGACTAAATTTGGCTCCTTTCGTCATTTTTCTGTAGTTAAGTGTCACCAAATTCAATTTCAATCACTCCTGCTGCTGGAAAACCCTCCAAGTGACATTGTGTGTGGCCCGAGTAGATTTATGTTTAGACTCTTTTTATTTATAGCCCAAAGTAAAGAGGGTGAGATTCATGACCCCTGGGGCCCATGAGAGCCATTCAAAGCATATGCTAAACCTGGAAATATTCAGGGTTATAAATCTGCACAACTGGCATTTCTTCAGTCTTTTTTAAGCGTTTCATCCAAGAAAATCAGCAAAAGTGGTTAAAAATCATCTTCTGAATGAACTCCAGACATCAGGAAGCACCACTAACTGATCCAACTAGTCAAACCTGAAAAGAAAACAGACCCACCTCACCTTTTGTGTGGAGCCTGTACTTCACAGCTACGACTGTTCAATTTTTATTTAGAACCATGCAGAAAAAAAATCCCAAATTGTGAAATGATTGTGTTTAATCTGTTGTCTCAACAATCGCAGCATTAGAAGCAAGAAACAGTTCTTTGTGGTCATGTGTAATGTAAGCTGTCAAACAAACTTGAATAATGACGATAGCTGATGATGGCAAAATAAGAAAAGAAAGATTGTATTTCTGAAGGATTATGGAAATGGTTTGGTTTTGCCAAGTCCTGCGTCAAATAGATGCTGCGCAGCTTCACGCCACATCTGTCCGGACATAGGATCTGCTGATAATAACACAATCTGCCTCCTCCAAAAAGTGTCGGAAAGGTTCCATTGAGATAACACAGATCTAAGGAGAGTCCTCAGCATTGAAGCCCTCTCTCCTCTATTCATGAAATTTGATTTTACATAGAACTCATTTCGTATATTTTTCCTTTCAGGCCAGTGAAACAGTCAGAATAATGTTCTGTAACAACAACTGTTCAACTGTTTTTCGAGCTCACCATGTGTCCTATAATAACCCAAAACCCACAATACTTGGGTTTTTCTTGCATAGCAAGATTTTGGGTGCCCCCGAATGACTGTTTCACCTAACACCAAAACAAGAAGTAACAATTTCACCAGTTTGGTGAACTAGGGTTTAATTTATGTGACCATTACAGCCATTTTTGTTTCTCAGATGGTAAAAACTAACACTCGGGTCATTCCAGAATTGGAGGACATTTGGGCCTCAACATTTTTTGAAAAATAACCCTTTTCCTACAATTTTCTGCTACGTATTTATCAATAATAGGTAATAAACTATCAGAGGCTTGATTGGCTCAGCTTACACATCAATGGAATCATTTTTATTCCATGTTTTAACTGTTTTTTGCTAAACTTAGTCTAATCACAGTAACAGAGTTGCTAATCCATGCTAATGTTAGCTTTTTCTCAGGAGTAGAAGCTAGATATACTGCTAGATAAACTGTTTGATGATGTTCATTCCAGCTATTCATGTGATTCACTGTTTTTCTTCTTCTTCTACCAGCTAAAAAGGTTATTTTGACAGGGTTGTTGTGGGACACACGTTCTATGCATAATAATTATTATTTGAAATATCATGTTGATAAAGAAAAAAGTTCCCACAATTACAAGAGACATCAACGGAAAAAAATATTATCAAAAAGAGGAGATTTAAATTCCATTTTAACTGTTTTATTTGAGGTCACCAGGGGGCGGGACAAGACAAAAATGAGATTTTAGGGGGAACTCCAGACTTATTTGGTATTTTTGAAAATATTTTTAAACGTTCTTTTGTTCTAAGTTTTTTTTTTTTTTTTTGATTTGGTCTCAGGACAAGTAAATTTACACAAAAACTGCTTGTTTTAGTATTTTTGTACATGGACTATTTCAAATTTAATGGATGGGGCATAAAATGTCCTACTCACTGCTGTGCATAGACGCCCCAAAGACCCATTCTGAATCAGGATAAACCATCTGTTTGACAGATTTTGTCCCTCATTTATTTCTCCAGTAAAGACATTAGGAGATGTTATGAATTCATACATTTATAGGAGCATTCAGAAGCTCCGGCAGGTTAAACAGGGTTAAAAAAAACACTGACTAATTCCGGAAGACTCGCTGCAAACTGACTGAACTCGACTGAAATCGTGACTCATCCACATGATGAAACACGAAGAAAATAACTCAAGATTAAATATTTGGACCTTATTACCTTATTTATAGCAGCAATAAATAGCAGACCAGAGAGGAAGAGACTAATGGTGACCTAATCTAAGGTCTGTTCTATTCTAATTAAAACCTGCAATCCATTCATTTGCTTGCATAAGGACTCCACAGAAGGCAGTAGACGGAGGTCTGATTCAAATGAATGGATGAATTAAACACAAGAACAAAGGCCACAGCCGCGGATAATTGCAGAGGAAAAGGCAGCTCAATTGAACGTGACATCACCAACGTAAACAGCTTTCTCACATGGAAGCACATCCTGAGTCGGACGCCTCATATTCAGAGCGAGGAAGCAGAGAGAGTCGATGTAATGTGAGCGTGGCTTGTTAGTGAGTGTTGGAGTCAGCTGGAGTGGAGGGGCTAATTGTTGTCACTTGCTCATGCTACGTTACCGGATGAAAGCAGAGAAAGCGTCCGCAGGCCAACAACTGGTGCTGTGTGCGGTTATGAGTGTGTAGGTTTGATATGATTAGCCACCATATGGACTATCTTGACCATGAGTGGATGATAAAAATACACTTGCTTTGCTGGAGTGTGAATAACAACAACTTAATGAACAGACAAACTGAATCACTGAAAAGCAATATTCGGAACTTTTGGGGATGTGTGTTTGCTGCATCATAAGATTTAATTAAACTTAAGTAGTTGTTTTTACCCATGCCCTGCAGCCCTGAACTTTTCTAAATATTAAATGAGCACGCAAATGTCTGAATTAGTATTAGTTGGAGGGGACATTAAATGGACTTTACCCTGCCAGCTGCAGAGTACAAAGTCTGTTAGACTTTATGTGAGTATAGCTGTGAGTGTGCGTTTGTCCTGCCTCCTGCAATGCCTCGCCTAAAGCAGAAAGAGAATTTCCAGTATGATATGGATGATCTTCTGTTGTGCATGCATTGGTGACTACTTGTAGAGTTCAGATGGTGTGGAGTTCATGTGTAAAAGTAGCTATAGCAAAGCCCTTGAGGACACTGGGTAGTTCAGCAGTAATATCAACTAAATTGGCTGGACGGATGGATGGATGGATGGACGGATGGACGGACGGATGGACGGACGGACGTGTAAAGTCTTCTGTTACCTTGACCGGATTATTCTTCTATCCACTATCTATTAATGTACACATTCAGCTGATTTATATCTGTGTGCAAATGCTTAATGAGCACTAAAACCTTTAAATTTCTACACCCAGCACTGCAAATGTACTGTTCCGATTTCAAAAACTGAGAACACAGGCTTACTTCTCGAAAAAGTACAGCACTAAAACCTAATAAAGATGGCATACAAACAGCATTCTATTAAACTGGTGAGATTTATGGCGTATACACGGTACATTAATTATTCACTTACAGTGGGTCATGATTACTCTAGCATGATCGTTTTGACCAATGATAAGAGCTTATTTATGATTTGCCAGATAGTGCTAGCTACAGAGGCTGTGCTGGTAGTCAGCTTGTCCAATGTAAGTTAGAAATTAACACAATTAGTAACATTAACATGAATGAAACTAATACATTTGTCAATTGACATGGTCTCTGAAGAGAACAGCTCAAATGATTCAACGCTACTGTCATCAAACTATGTCTTTTGTTATTGTTTTGATTGAGAGTCCATCACATACTCTGCCTTTAACTGTATTCTGTGAGTAGAAACAGAACTGAAAGATTTTTTTTAATATTTTGTACAGCATCTGTTACACAAATTTCTAAATTTAAGAGAAAAGAAGAGAGGAACACTACAATCAAAATACAAAAAGGGTGATATTTTCGAGCCATTTTAATGTTAAGTATCTTGAATCCTTCTTTCTTGCTGCAGCAGAATGGTAAGAGTGAGGCACAGGTGCTTGAAATTCTGAGACAGCGAACGGAGACAGAAAAAAAAAGATCAGGTGTGTTCAGCTGTCTTTGTTTCTGATGCACTGCACGGTTGGCTGAGCAACTACACCAACTGATACCGTCCCCCAAGTGGACAGGGATGCCAATATAGGCCAGTAAAGAACAGGGACCGGTGGAGGATGTGTGGCTGGTTTTAGTTGTACGATCTCAAATGCAAATACAACAAAGGGTGCATGCATGTGGATCTACTGTAATTGTTTCATGACACCCAGCACTGCATATAGCTTAAAAACACAATTTAACAGTGTATCATCATGTACTGTGGGAGATACATGACACTTGCTTCCAGTGGCAGAATATATTTATGTAGCCGTCTGGAGACATGTGTTCTTTGCACCATGTAATGCAGCTGAGGAATGGCTATGTAACAGAAGGAGAGAGGGTCACTGAATCCCTATCTGTGTGACATTTTATGTCAGGATTTGTTGACCGGCATCGGTTCATTCTTAGCGAGTTCATGTTTTAAAAAATCAGTGTGGGTGTGTGCACACCAATCAGTCATACTACTTGTATAGCACATTCTGTACAAGCTAGTGCAATTCAATATGCTGTACAGAGGCCTGATAAGCTGATAAGACACTTCAAATGCAAACCGTAAATTTAAGACAAATTCACAGACGAAATAAATATGATGAAATCAATTGAAAATGGTTAAATAATGATATATATAAGATGTTATACATGAACTATAAACATATGGATAAAAGAAAATGACCAAAACTATGAAGGAATGGAAGATTTTATAACACAGACATCATCCAAGAAATGACTAAAAAAATAAAAGTCAATGAAACACCATAATCAAGTATCAAGCCAGTTGAAAAAGGGAGGTTTTAGGCCTGTTTTTGTACTGCAGTAAAAACACTCTTGCCACAGGACCTGAGAGCTGGTTCATAAATTGGAAGCATGTCAGAAAAGGAGGCTGGTCCACAGAGTGCTATGAAGACAAGTAAAAGGATTTTATGATCAATACAGAAAGTGACAGGCGACCAGTATAACATCTTTAAAATAGGAGTAATGGGCTCTTCTCTCCCTGTAGTTCTAGTCAGCTCTGAGGCAGCAGAGTTCTGAAGCAATTGTAACAAATTCATAACTTTTTTTGGATTAAACCAGATGGGACAGTGTTTTAATGTTATCTAGGCTGCTAGATATAAAAGTGTGCCTTAGTCGCTCTGGTCAGAGGAAGAAATGTTCCAATTTCAGCTATATTTTAAGATAATTTAACAAGATATCTCACATTACTCAAATTTAGGCCAGCGACAAAAATGCTAGTATTATATGGGTAAGCACTGGAGAGTTGAATTTTTTTGCTTGTGTTTGCATATGTCTTGTCGACTCAAGGGACAAAAATGAGTATTTAAACAAGAAGAAGGAAAGTGCAGTATTAATATGACTCAAAAAGTGTTTGTTTTTTTTTTAAATCTTGTTTTGGCAATAATGAAATGCAGATGATTAATAGATGCATTGTTCTCTTCAGTGTAAAAAAAGAATGCCAAATCAGAACATTAATATTGTAATAATAAATGTTAATAAATAGTTGCTCTGTGGAACTAAAAAGACTGACTCTTAATGGTCATGTGAAGTCTGTTTTGTGTCGTTGTGTCTCTGTACTCATATAGTTATTTTTTTCAATCCTATTTTCTGTTACAGACTATAAAACAATAATCTCACATAAGTAAAACAGATGCATTATATGAGATTTAGCGATGAGCTTCTGGCTGGAAACCACAAACAAGTGACACAAGACAATTGGACACTGTGTTAGAGATGCTGCTGATGAAATTGAACTATTTCTACCATTTCTTAGTAATCAGTAAAGCTTTTATTTGGCTTCCTATGTAGATATTGTTTCTGTTAATCGTTTCTTGACCACTTTGGCTGTAAATTTCAGATCATTGCCAGGTTGGAAAGTTCAGCACTTCCAAGATTCTCAGATTTCTTGCTCCATTTTCATCTCGCCTGAACACAGAACTGATCACCAAAAGCTTTTCTTATTTGTCCAGTCAAGCTTTTGTGTTCCAGCTCCTCCATGGAAATCAGGTGCTAAGTCTAAGTCTGCCTATTACCACCTGGAGAATATTGTCAGAATGAAGGGCTTTCTGTCCAAACAAGTCCTTACTCATACCAGGAAACTAGACTACATCTCACCAGTCCTCAAATCGCTACACTGGATTCCTCTGAGTCAAAGGACAGATTTCAAAATCTTACTCATGGTTTGCAAAGCATCGAATGGTCTTAGACCAAAACACATCCTTGACTTATTACTCAGGAATGGGTTTACAATCAAAACGAAACAAAAAAGCAGCATTCAGTTATGAAGCACCTCTTCTATGGAACAAACTTCCCAAATTCCTGAGATCTGCTAAAACAGTCAACCCATTTAAATCAGGCCTGAAAGCATCAGTATTTACTTTCCTGAATGAATAATTCTAGTTTCTAATGATCCATTCTTGTATTGTAATATGCCCTTTCATCATGTTTTATATCTCTATGATAATACATCTATGTAATGCTTTTTAATGCCTTAATGTCTTGCATTTATACTGTTATTTTAACATAATTTATCATCAGAATATGCATAGAAAGAGATGCAGCGTCCCCTGATTACACTACCAAGGGGAAACATATAAAGATATGGAAAGCATAGTGACTCCAAAATCGACCCTTGGGGGACACCAAAAGTTTAGTAGTAAAGCAAAGAACTTGGCTAGAAAGGCAAAAGACAAATTGTTGAAAAGAACTACGAATAGTTCAATGCCATCCCTCAGAGTCTTAAAAGACTAACAGCAGCATTAAATTTAGTAATTAGTAATAGTTTTCAGTTTACTCATTTGAAACCTTCTGGAATATAAGCTCATTGTGCAATATTTTCCTGTTTTTTCTGCTACAAGTCATTCTAAAACTTTCATTTCTTTCAGAACTGACATACCTGGTTCAGAGGCATCTTTTCATTCTATTATCCTATGTTTAAAAGCTCTCCTTTGTTATGGAAGGGTTGTACTCTCTCTGGCACAAACACCCCATCTGCATCAGTTTGAGTCAATAAACTTTGCATTTTAACTTCAACATCTGTTTGCCCTTTTGAAACCCACTTGTCCCATATCCATTTCACTGAGTTTTACTTAGTAGCCGGAATTACAGCGACATTTTCAGCAGTCCGGGGTGGTCTGTTCAGGTCATTTCACAGCAACATCAGCAAGGTATCACCATTTTCCCTGACACTGCCTGTCCTCTGAAGGTGACACGTGAAAGCTGTCATATCACAGCTCATCTTGTCACTCTGTTCCCTAACAGCTCTCTGGATCTCATTTCCCTGGACGCCACACATGACAAAATGCTTGCAAAAAGCTTTATGTGCCCTCCGAGTCACACCAACATTATTTGCTCTCACTCTGCCCAATGCCCACCTGTCAAAATACCCTTCTCTCTTGCTAGCTCTCTCTCTTCCCATTTGTCTCTGTCCCCTTTTCCCCTTCCCTGTTTTGTAATCCCCCCCTCTCTCACTTTCACTCCAATTCACAAGCTTGAGCTCTTTATCCCGCTCATCCTACCTGTCATTATTCTTTCTTGTGTCCTTGAAATCCCCAAGTCAGGGAAATATTCATCCTTAAAAGCAAAAGTGCTGACTGGACGGGATCTCGGCAGCAATTGAACGGTGCAAACTAGTTTGTGTGATGCTTCAGGTGAGAGGATGACAGAGATGTAGAGATGTGTTTAAGCTCAGCATTTTAGAGAAACATGCAGTACAATGACAAAGTTGGAACACAGAGGGTATATAGCATAAAGACTGTTCATAATCAGCAAAAACTATCTCAGCCAATACATGCTGTATGTATGGTATGTCTTTGTTTGATCTTTTATTCATATTCGGAAAGACGATGCTTCTAACTGATGCTTAAGGGTGAAGGACACAATGTCTTATAATGTAATGTGTTTTCTGCTAGTATTATTGACATTCTTGAAACTAAATGTCCAGATATCAAATGTTGGATCAGATCTTTGCCTCATCTAGTCTGCTTACAAGTCTCAACTATTTCCATATATTTCATGCAACTGGAGTCTTGTTGGATGAACTCTTTACTGGTAGTTAAAGTTCAGCCCTCTTAGCACAAAAAGTCCTCATTTAGCCCTATTTCCCTTTAAAAAAAGAAGGAAAACCACTGTACAGACGATATCTTTTTCAAGTACCCATTAAAAAAAATAATTAAAAAATCATTTCGATTAAACGAATCTGACTTGGAAATAGAAAAGTATAATGAAGGATATAACTGACATTCATGACTCATGCTTTTTTAAATGTGCTTTAATATTACAGGCGCCATGGGGGGGGGGGGGGTGTAAACAACACCTACAGCAAAAAAAAAAAGACAGAGGGGGGAAAAAAAAGACTGCATTAACACTGCTTATGTAACTGTACAGAAAGTGCTGTTACAGCTCTAATTTAGCATCAGATGTGCAAAAATCAACACGTTCGAAGGTGCTTCTCTTCACAGCTCTGACGCAACTAAATGTGTGTGCGCTCACGTATCTATATCTGTTCCAGAAAACTAGACTTGTATTTTATTAAATGCACAAAGATTTTTATCAATCTATCAGCTCAGTGTGCATTGGAAGTTTCATCAGGCTGCATTAGAAGTTTTTGTTCTGTCACAGTTCTCCAAATGTTTCTCATGATTAGATTTTTAAATCTGATGAATGTCGTCTACAAAACATATTCAATTATTCATTCGTGGACTAAATCCATGTATTTAGAAACATTCTAAAAACTTTCCGAAGATGAACTTGCCCAAGCCTGCAAAACAAAAACTAAAAAGGATACGAGTGATCATATTAGAATTTCACACTGAATATGGCCATGTGCCATTTATTGTAAATTGGGTTTGGCATATGCACCAGCTCTTGAATACCTATTGTCACATAAATTTGCATCTAAATGCATCCAGTTTTGATTCATGTCCCATACCCGTGTCTATAAGACAATCTTCATAATGCAATGCATAATTTGACCCACAACAAATTTTGATCACTCATCCAGAAAGCACACTTGCATATTGTATGAATCTTAAGCCATAGACAAAGGCATCAATAAAAGCTAAATGCTGAGAAAAACAAATTGGGAGGATTAAGATGTAGACATATCTCGCAGGGATCTTTTTATCTTATCCCCATTGTTAAGCACGGATTATCGCAATATGTTTCTTACTGTATGGTGAGACATAAAACAATGCAACAGCATAACATAATTAAGGTCAGCTGGATTCAGCTGCAGTGCAAGCACGGCTTTCTGCAAGGATATAGCGTAGCCAGCCAGTGGGTCAAAGTAGCCAGCTCGTAGGATTAGGAGGAACGCCACCGAGAGAAACATTTTGGTTATTAAAATCCAAATTCGGTGGTCTGGTGCATTTTAATGCCACTTCTCCATCATATACACAGACTGCCTTCTCAATTGCACGCAGGCAATGAATGCAATTCTTTTTTTTTTTTAAATCATCAGCTGTTTTGCTAATACTTGTCCATTGCTGAGAGCATGCACAGACCTGTTAATGTTGGTATGTGTGAAGGTGACTGACACAAGGGCAGCTTTCTTCATCATCATGCTCACATTGCTTTGAAGCAGAGGCTAGCAGTCTTAAATTGTTCACGCATAACAGATACCAACATTGTTAATCAATGTTTGATTACCAGTCGTTCCATTGCTCAAAACTCTGCTACAAGTTTCAATAGAACTCACCAGCTGGGTAAAGATGGTTTTGCGTTGTTTAAAACTGAACGCTTAAGTATCAGGTTTGATGATGCTTTCTTGCTTTTTAACCAAATACATGCACAAAAGGAGCTCCTCTTGCTGTCGGGAGGTTGCCATGTTTTCTTGTGCGGTTTGCGTACAAGTCTGCAGCCATCCGTATCCGCCCTTGAGTATGACCAAGCATTATGGGTACAGCACAAACCAGAAGGCTCACAGGCTCCAAATCTGTTCCCGCAGCCAAAATTCAATTACAACCAGATTTCAGCGGGATCATCAGGCTGGTAGCTCATTTCAGGAAAGATCAATGTTAAGTTGAATTTCCTCATCTACATATCTTCTTCAAAAATAAACTCTCTTGATTCAGAACGGTCAAAGAGAGAAGCCAAACCAGGAACGTCAACATTTCCACCAAACCTTGTCCGTATTTGAGGGGTGTTTCGGTAACTGACACAAGCCTAGTAATTTAGATTCAAATATTATTGAAAACAAACAGCGGGCTTGGCAGTGCGGCTAAAGCAAGATTTGCTGACAACAGAAATGGTGGTTTTGTGGTTGCATCCTTTGCGCATAAAGTTGTACTGAGACTCAGAGTCTGCAATTCGATGGCTGCTGTTGACAGTGTGAGACATGAAATAGCCGGAGGATAAGCCCAGTTCAACTATTACTGGATCTGGGTGAAGCCACAAAGAAGAGAAAGGAGCCTGAAAACAGCCTGAAAACAAATGGCATCATGGAGCTAATGATGCTGGAGAATGAAGAGAGATAAGTGTTTTTAAAAAGACCAAATTAGATCAACGGAGCAGTTAGGGAAAAAATGAAAGGCATGAAGCGACATGAAGTGAAACGGTTCTTACATCTTGTACTCCCTCATAATTACATGTTGGGTTTTTTTGTACATGGTATCAGCTTTGACCTCTTTTTTAAAACAAAAAAAAAAGCTTCAAGGAAGACACTGCATTTGACAAGTTTATTCAAACAAGGAAAGAGTTGAGACTTCAGATGAAGAGGAGAAAAGAGCAGCTCAGACTGCCAAGATGTGGTCCTCTCCTGAGTCGGAAGGCTGTTAAATATACATCAGCGTGTAACTGCTGCCCTGCAGCTACCTGGCAGCTGTCTACTTAAAACATTGCAGGAAACTTTGCTTAAATCTTAAGGAAGACATTTTTTCTGGATCACTAATCCGATTAAAGTCTAATGCAAACATTTTATCAATTGCTAACAGCGTGGAGTGAACATGCATTATCCATAATTACTATTATGACTATCATACTGTAATCAGTATTACTTATCAGTGCTGCTATATTCTTTAGCTGACAATGCTGTGACTCATTTTATCTCTATGGTTTAAATACCACAGCACAAGCTACCTCATTCTAACCTTTCAATGACCTGACAGTAGCTTCGGGGATCTGTTGTTTTCCAGCATTAGAAGATGTTGTCTCCAAACTGCCCTACTTTCTGCTCATGGTTAAGCAACTCCTCATTAGCCAAAAAGGCTACTACACAAACTCATTACGACTTATAATTAACCGCTATGCTCAGCCTTGCCTCGGTGTAGCGCTTGCGAAACCACACACCGGCTGTTACCAAACAGCATGATCTAAATTTCATTTTATCCTTCTTTCACTTAATTATTTAAATCCTTGCTGGTTCACATCGAGAATCCATTTGCACAAATTAAAGCAGGTATAAACAAACTACAAGAAAAAAAAGAAACAATCTACCTCTAACCATCCATCCCACTTGCCTCCTCATCACTGACAACAGCCATTTGCTATTGCTCACAAATGCTTCCTAAATGGATCATGCAAATCAGGCTATGAATTAGCGGGAGGGATCATTATGATGTGGTATCCATCTGTGGCATTGCGTGTCCCTGATATCGCGTCTATAATTGACGATCACTGTCATTGTACTGCATTTTCAAATGGAGTTCAGAGTTGGCCCCAGCTGCATAAATTAAGACATGTGCCGTTACCTAATTGCTCTGATTAGCATGAGCTCTGTGGCAAAGCGCTGACACTAATCACGGTAGCAGATCTGCGTTGACTGGATTCGAGAGATTTGCTGAATTGTTTTGCCAATGTCCTAAAATCTTGATTCCTTTAGTTGTGCTTTTCTTGCCTTACTGCCAATATCTTTTTTTTTTTTTTTTTTTTTAACATATTTACATCCATTAATATGCAGAACTACATTTGGATTCAGGATGCCAGCTCAGGCTCGGTCTCACGTTCTCACTCTGCCCAACAAGTCTCAGGTCCAATTACAGGAAGCCTTAAAGCCCCTCTTTTATGCAAACGGTTAGCCTAGATTTAAACAGGCAAGTCAGAACATCACACTTGTTCCTCATTTCAACACCAGCATTGTTCTGTAAACCTTGGTGAGCGCAAAAGGCACCATTTATGTGCTTAAGCTCGAATGAGACCCATCAATAATGAAAGTAACGCAGGTTTTATCAAAACTTTAATAGTACCTGAAGTCACTTTGTTGCTTCCAATGTTTGTCGGAGTCTTTTCTCTGATTTAATTAAATATCTACAGCATAAAACAGCAGGAGGATCCTTTGAACATCCCCAAAGGGAGATTTGCATTTGCGCACATTGCAAAAATAGCAGCATCTTGATTAATTAATGCTAAAACCGAGATAAGATCGCTGAGGACCAAACAGTAAATGACAATCTGCAACTGCAAAACCTCAGACAGATGAGCTGTCACACACAGAGCCACAGTTTTGCAGTTTCATCATTTGTTTCACTCCAGTAGTTCCCAGGGTGAATCCCGAGAACCCGTCACATCTGTGTGGGCACTTTTATGGTGCCGTCAGTAAAGGCTGATCCATTTACGGAAGTCAGTAGCATTTGAATTGTCAGGTTTATTGCTTTTTTTTTGCTGCTATTCCTGCTTAAATTCACTCCATATGTGCAATATTGTGTCATTACTGTGTGCATGGATATTGACCACAGCGCCATGAATAGGATGTGACCATTCTTATTAATGGAGAAACTAACAAAATATGGCATCAGGTCCCCTTGCAACAGTGAAAACACACAGTTACATGAATTATTATTACAACTATAGAGAATTTTAGCGCTTGCAGAATCACATTATGTACAATACATACATTTATGATCAGATTGATAAACAGCTAAAACAAATCTGTCAGCCAAACAACCAGAAGATTTTGATTTTTCTTTTCTTTCTTTCTTTCTTTTTTTTTTACCAGATACTGTGTATACTGAGACTATAGTTTCTACAGAATTTAACTTATTTTCATCTTATATACATGGTTGGTGCAAGATTGGAGCAGGTCTAGTGTATTAAGGAATACACCTTGACAACCAACCCTTCACCAATCACAGCAGAGCATCCCTCCCACTGATACAATCTACCACAATGGAAACGCTTCTTATGGGCTATTTAAAGGGCTAGTTCACACAAATGACTAAAAATGACTATTTTCTCTGGTGGCACGCTATCTAACTACTCATCCATCCTTCTACAAAGGAATATAAAGTGACCTGACAAGGTCATTTATAAATTACCTTCCCTTTGCATGATAGTAGCTTCTGTAACAAAGAGGCGGAATAAGTGCAGTCTGGAACCGTGAATAATTTGTCATGGGAAAAGCAGACACAGCAATATCATGAGTATCTGTCTTTCTGTTTCTCTATCAGAATCATTGTTAATACATGACTGTAATAGGGATGATATGAATCCATGCATGCCTTCAGTAATGGATTCAAGTGTCTCTCCTTTAGTGCAGAATATAGACATGAAGAAGTGCTGATAAGACACTAAAACAGGCAGCCATGTGAATCCAGGTGACAGCGACATGCGATGCGAGGGAAAATGGTACTTAAAGCCTCAGACTGACGGATCGCCAGTTTAATCACTTTTAACCGCTGGATGTTAAAGGAGTCCAGCTAGCATAGCAGGCTAATGAGGTGCAGAACGGCGCTGAAATGACAAGGTGTTGTGGAAGTACTGACGGTGGCTACACGGACAGGGGAGAGTTCACTGCTGGGCAAATGGAAACCACCACAACAGGTCAGGTCTTAAGCAAATCAGGTAGGTGTTCGGTCAGATAACTTGGGAGTTACATCACTTATGAGAAAACAAAAAATCTGAATGAGGACTAATTTGAACAGTAGTTATTCTGCAGTTGCACTAGTGGCATATCAACACTATGATGCCAAAAAGTTGGTTTCATTCAATTCAATTAGAAAAAACCTATTTGTTCAGTGGGGCAGTTTAAGGCACATAGAGCAGGAAGGTATGGTAGCAACAACTGTACCATAGTAGTAGCAGCCATGTGGCACTCCATCTGTCTATCCATTATCTACACACTGCTTAATCCTTATAAGCATCTCAAAGGGGGGCTGGAGTCCATTGCTGGAGCCCTACCTGACTTGGGGCGAAGGCAAGGGATACCCTGGACAGGTCAACAGTCTATCGTGGGGCTACATATAGAAACGAGCAATCACACTTGGATTCACACCTACGGACAATTCAGAGTTACTAATTAACCTCAGCATGTTTTTGGACTGTGGGAGGGAACCGCAGAACCTAGAGAAAACCCACACATGCACCAGGGATCTTTCTGCATGTAACCTCCATGCAGAAAGATCCCTGGAAAGCCGGGACGCAAACTGGGGATCTTCTAACTGCAAGTGAACAGTGCTAACCCCATGTGATAGTTAAATGGGATAAATAAAATTCATCTAAAAATATTGATTAATATGCTGAGATAAAAATAAAATAATGTATGTATGCCTTGCATTATCAACAAGTAATGTACAATAAGGTACTGAAATGGTGCAAAGTGACAGACATGACATATAGTAAAAATGTGTTTTATACCAGAATCAAGCAGTGGTAACTAAACTATAACTAGACAAGCGTGATGAAGACAGGGAGGTAATAAAGCAATCAGACAACTGTAAATGTAGCACAAACCCAATCTATAAGTGTCCTATAAACTGCACAGCATCAACAATGTGACTGCCAGGGCTACTTGAGGCTTTGGCCTGTCCAAACACCAAACATATGCCAATGACAATATCAGTTTTGGGGTAAAAATTCGATCCGATTTGCCCATAATAGGATGATTACGATACGTTGCAATGTGACAATAGCAGCTGGCGAAGCATTTGTTGCCTCAGATCCGCCGTGAATGATTCAATTACACCGTACAGTGTTATCAATGAGGAACATGCTGCAGCTTCCTCTATCGCAGCAAGACACAAAACCGGCTTTTGTGCTTCGATGAAGACAAGCAGAGATCAACACCCTAACCCATTGTGCGATGCCAGTCCAGAGATGTGTATGTTGGTATGTTATTCGAACAAGCAGAATCCAGCAGCTGCAGACATCAGCACTGGGGGCCAAACGGCAAATTTTGCTGACGGCGGGAAAGTGCCGTCAAAAGGGGCCACCGCTCTGTTTATACACAAGACACATCGAGATCCGACGTGATAAGACAACTGAAAGATAAGAGGGGGAACGGCAGATGGCAGTTCTTCCATCGCAAACTTCACAGACAGAGAATTTGTTTTACACCAAGCATTTCATGTTGGCTTTTATGGGGAAGGGGTGACATTGTGAGAGGGTCACGTGACAATCTGTCCTGGGAAAGTGTCCATGGAAGGACGAGAGGACAGACTGTACACCAGTTAGTAGTTAGAGCAATAAAACAATGTGACAGAGGAATGAAGAGGCCGAAGAAATACATGAGAAGAACTGCAAAACGCACAAGATAAGAATATTCCATTAAATAAGAAATCTTTTTTTGTCTATTTAAATCCACGTGTCTGCTTCTAAGAACAGATATGACACATGTCAGACTGCTCATTTCAGACAAACACTGAATATTTTTCCGTGTGAGATCGACTGTCTTTTAAAGGACTTTCTGTAGCCGCCTGATCCACCGCTGCTCTTTCTCCCCCGAGACAAACCTGACATGCAAGCTGTCAAATGCTCAATACAAAAAAATGACAACCCACTCTGCAGCTTAGAACTGGTGCGCTGGGTTCTTTTCTTTAGCAAACATTTTCCACTAGAGATTCAGCTCCGTTTGCTGGTCTAGCTGCCAAAAAACTGCCAGCAGCACCAAAGAGCTTCAGAGGGATTTGACTGCCTCTTTGATTTGGCAAGGTGATCTTGCTTGACGATATTTTCTTTACAAGGCTTGGGGAAAAAAACACAAAGACGCAAATACATCATTACTTGGTTCAGACAGACTTGTCAAATCCAAAACGTGTCATGTAAAGTTGTACAAATTGTCATCGTTGAACATTTTCAATATCAAAAATAGAATGATTTATTAACATATATCAACCATTTTATTCACTCTGTTCTTCGTCTCATGAAGATTATAGTCACATTATTCACTTTTGAAACAGTGCCAGTATTAAAGTTTTAATCATTCTTAAAAATTAATACAGTATTGCCATTGCTGTGCTTAAAAAATGAATCTGAAGAGAGACAGATGAGGTAGCACATTTGACAGCATGACAAAGAGGCCTGCTACCCATCAGTGCAGTCTTTTATCAGTCATACAAGTCATTGTCCTTTTGATTTTCATGACTGAATGCTGCATGTTTCATCAGTATTTCTAAAATCCTTACGGTAAACAATCCAAAGCTGCATAAAAGTGATTTAAAAATTCATCAGATTTGCTCTAAACATGTGCAACCGTTCAAAAGATGGGCTAACCAAAGGGTGGATAAAGAAATACTAAAACAGAAAACCTAATGCAGGCAAAGCTCAGACAGTTTTAAGAGTCTAAGTTTTGTCATGAGGCTTTTGTTTTTCCAAATCAAACCTTGTTTGACTTCATTGTGAGGTTATCCCCGGAGGCTGGGAGATTACATTTTGAGGTATTAGCTTGATCAATTTCTGTCAGCTCGGGTTTGTGCAACCATTTCTCGCCATTAAGAGAGCAGATGAGAGGCTTTTAACAAATAATTGTTGCCACATCAAGCAGCCCAATGGATTTCCAGCATCCCACAGTGCTGCTGCGTTCGAACAAATTAATAGTGCCTGGCTTGTGTGTCAACGGTGCACAAATATTTTCTTTATAACATTAAAACAGAATTTCCAACACAGAAGATTTGGAAATAAATTGTTCCTTCCCTTTTACAGCCTGCTCTTCTTCCTCACATGTACTCTGGAATAGGGAACTATTTAATTAAAATGGTTAAAGTGCAGGAGACAATATCCCATTTTGGGCCCAAATTGAAAACAGCTGCAAACACAAAGCGAGTCATGGCTCTTCCATGTGCGAGCCTCACTCCCTGCAGAGGCACTGTTATGGTAGCATTTATGTAAAAAGCATCTGATGTTCCTGCTCATGTTGCACCGCATGGTTGTCTAGATGCATGCAGACGTATACAATGTACATGAGAACGAATATGCACTGGAGTTTCACAATACATTAGTAGTTATTATGAACACAGAAGCAAGAAATTTAATGGTTATTGTTCCGATACTGTCATTTTAAATTGACAGTTATGTCCAATAATACGATTCGTGATTACAGTGACGCTGTTCCGCTATCTCCCAAAGATACAGAAAACTTTAACAAATCCATGGATCCAGACTATAATATACACTGTGCAGTCAAGTAAGCAGATCACCAACTCAAGAGAAAAACATGTCAAAATGTCCTAAAACTTCAATTTTCCACTTGCTAGTAGCTTTCTCAGCTAAAGAGCTCTTCATGACTGGAATGAAAGTAAGTCCCCATGGTTCTACATACAGCAGAACTACTCTTAATTATATGAATCCTCACTACTTGATACAAAATGTGATTTATTTGTAAAAATATCACTTTGATTCATGTGACAATTCTTGATTTCAGCATTGGAAGGTCTGACATTTTAATTGCTTTGATTTGAAAAAAAAAGGCGAAGCGAATAGAAAGCTCCATTGATCCACCAGTGTGGACAAAAAAAGCATTCATTTTCTTAATGATAATGACATGTTCCTCCTGGATGCAACAGCACACAAATAAAAAGCCTTGATTGGGACTTTCTGATTAGTTTTGCCTTCGTTTCCTTCGTTCGTCAGCATTGTTTTGCATCGATTCATTCTGTAAAAGGCAGCCATCTCTGAAATGTGGTGGAAGGTCATATTTCATAAACCTGCATGCAGCTATTGGGCAGATTGTTCAATACAGCGCACAAATGTCTAATTTGCATGATTTAATTAGATGTGTCTAAGAATGGAAGGACACCAGGAAGACTTAGAAACACCTTAGTTGTGAATCACACACTGTCAGTCATACCAAGGCTATGAAGTTTACCCAGACAAAGACAGACTGGGAGTGGAGAGAATTTGCTTTTTGGAAAATACAGTTTTGACAGTTATTCTAAGTGATTTCAGCAATTTCAGATCATGTCAACAAACTTTCACCGCACTGTGGCTTTGCATAGTTCTTGTAAGAACGACTCTTCAACCAAACAAACAATGAGAAAATGCAACAACAAAGTAAGAGTCAGAGATAAGAAGGAGGTGAAAAAGGATTTGAGCAAAAAAATTTTTAAATTAAGAAAACATTTCAACCTCAACGCAGCCTTTAACCAATGCTGATGTTTTCACATGTTTACACTTGAGCTTAGGCCTCATTTTCTTCTACTTCAGTGAGCATTGGTTAGCCTGGGGTGAAAGTTGTGTTTGTAGTGTTTAGAAATCTGTGACAGTAATTCAGTGGCGAGAACGGCGGTTTGGCAAACACGCCAAGGGAATTCTTTGTTCCCTGCGAGGCTGCGTGCTTCGATGCAAGCATCTTTCCAGCTAATTTGCCTGTTAGATGAGCCTTGAAAAACACCTGTGTTGACATGTGGGGTTTTTACCTGCATCTTCTGGCTGAACAAACACCTCTGCACCCACTCGGTCCAATTTGTACTTTCAAACTTCCTTATAAAACTACATATTGAGCTATTTTTTGATCAAGTTAAGACTAAATTGTAGCTTTTAGCGCAAATCTAATTTTTACTTTGCTACCTGAATGAATTCTCAGCCTTGTCATTGTAACAAGGGGGATGAAAAAAAGTCTCCAGATAAGACTAGAGAGGCTCCTTCAGTGCTGGAAACCTGAGCCTGTCCTTTCCATGAATAGCAGCAGCGGATCCATAGCTCGGTGCGGCCAGTCCTCGCTTTCTTCCTGGATTAGTGCTGAGGTAAGCAGGCAGGCTCTTCGCTTCTCCATATTCACTGGGGAGAAAGTTGGAGTCTGTGGGAAGAGCTCATGCTGGGACGCAGAGACACGCACACAAACTCCTCATTCATACGCGTTTCTCTGGAGACACTGTTTAGGGTAACAGATAGTATAATCACTGACAAAAGCGTCAGTGCTTTTGGGATTTCTATGTGTGTGTGAGAATGTCTACAGTCTGTCTACAGGCAAAGCTCTGGCTGGTAGTATGAATGGGTTTGTGGTTCTCTGTTCTTCGCCCTGATCAGAAAAAAAAAGAAGTTCTTGTTGCAGTTGAGTGCATTGAGCAATAGTAATTATGACATTATTACATATGATGCTGCTGCATTTTGTTATTATTTTGGCCCACATCTCTGGAACAGCCTTCCATGTTGATATATTTTTTTTAAAATTCAAGACCTACATTTTTAGCCAGGCATTTGACTGCTTTGACAGATTTTGTTTATTTATTACTCTTCTTAGAACCAATCTTATTTTCTTTATTTATTCATGTATTTCCATATTTTAGTCAAATCTATGACTTCATTCTTATGTCTGATTCTATTTTTTTAAATCATTTTGAGTTCATTTTCTATTTCTATATAAATAACACACATTTAATTTAATTTTTTTTTCTTATTTTATTTAATGTTATCTCATCTGGTGTTCCTCATTGCACACGTTACATAGAATAGCATTTCCTCAGTTCCATGTGGTTTCAAGTGATTTATTAATAGCACGATTCTGTGGGATGGGAGACTGTTTGTACTGTTTTACTGCATTTTTATTTCTGTTGTCTATAAAGCACATCGTCTTGCATTTTATTTGTATGAAAAGTGCTGAATAAACAAGAAAAGCACTCAGAGAGCGCAGTACTCTGCCAAGGTTGCTCAGCCGTTGTAGCATTTCTGATGGATAAGTCCTGATAAGTCTGCAGCGGTGGATTTGTAGTAGGATCGCAATCATGTGATCATCAGCAGGCAGCTGACGTAGCGTTCACTTGTTGTCATAGTAACAGTGATGCCGTGCCGCTATCTTGCAATGATACAGAAACCTTAAACAAATCCGTGAAGCCGGACTATAAGCCACATCACTGCCAAAATCTAATCACTTGTGTAATTTCTGACCTTCCCTGAAAATTTCATCCAAACTCGTTACTCTGTTTTTGAGTAATGTTGCCAACAGACAGACAGACAGACAGACAGACAGACGGATAGACTAACAACTGCACAAACGTACACCGATCATTACATAACTCCGCTGCTTAGTTGGTGGAATAATAAAGTCTGATTGATTATTTCTAACAAGTTATGAAGCATTATCAGCTATTGTAGCTTTTGTGAGTCACATTTCTGACCCGTGTTCATCATATGTTCATGTGATGTTTTCATGAATATTAGAACTTGCAGTCAGACATATAGTACAAGATGAGCCTTTTACTTTCAAAATCTACAGTTGCAAAACAGTAGCTCTAACATTATATACCAGACAGACCACGACTACTACTACTACTACTACTAACACTACTACTAATAATGACCGCACAGCTACAAAACATCTGTAGTTATTTTAGAGCCTGATATGCAGATGTTTGCCTCTGCCTTCTTGCCCCTGCAAAGCATGCATTAGCTGCTGGTTTGAAACATCCGATTAGAAGTGAGACATAAAATATTCATACCACCAGAGGCACAAGGCAAATGTGTCAGAAGTGGCATTTTTGCACAGATCAGTGTCATGAAGACTGTCTGCGCTGGTCTGCTGTGAGACTTTATCCGAGTCTTTCAAGTTGTAATGTTAGCGCTTGGAATGTATGAATTAATCAGCTACTCAATTTCTTTAATGTAAAAAAAAAATGTAAATAAATGAAAACGCACAAATCAAGTATGTTACACATCGTTCACGAGTGAGTAGTGTGGATTGTATTTGGCGAGTTTTAGAGAAACATGACAGTGTTGTGAATTTTACTGCTTGATTTGAACGTAATCACACTGATTCTGCTTGGATTGCCAAACCCTGCAAAGACAGCATTAATCAACAATCTGGACTAAAATCTATAATCATATGTTGAGAATATGGGACTTCATGCCAACACTTTGCTCTACTTATAGCTCTTTATCTCCTGCACATGCCACCAAACTGTGTATTAAATGAGCTGCCGTGATTGGTGGTGGTGGTGGTGGTGGTGGTGGTGGTGGTGGGGGGGGGGGGGGGGGGGATCAAAAGGCAAGCAAAGTGTAGGGTGACATCTGCCTCCATTAGCCTGCAAGCACTGGAAGATCTCTTTATTTTCTCTCTCCCCCTCTTCTCTTCACACTGCCACACATTCATCACACATCATACTGCAGCTCAAAAAAACCAGCAAGCGGCATGTTGCTCTTAATGGAATACAGACAAGGCAAGCAAAATTCAAATTAATATGCCTCACCAGGGTGAAGACTTAATAGAAGCTTATGATTGACCCACATTTAACATAAACCCTCACCGGGTAAAAATGTATCCCTGTGGCAGCACTCAATTTTCCTCACTGACAGCGACCATTCAAATCCCCTTTTCCCAATCACACAGTTGCCCTGGAAACGCCTGCAGCTGCCAGGCAGTCATTTAAAAATTCCAAAATGAGGCGCCTGATTCGGTGAAAATTCCAGCAGTGGGAATATCCTCTGCCAAAGACACACAGGTCCAAAGCGGGAGGATACAGACGTGTCGTCCCATACTGTTAATTTGTTGCACCTTGTTTTGCAAAACAGTGCATTAAATGATTATCTTGCGTAATCTGAAATGACACAAAGGAAAACTGACTGTGTAAAGCTGTGTACTTGAGTTTTTTTGTTTTTTTATGTAGTGCTTTTTATGCTCCAGACCATCTTCTCTGTTTGTACTGAGCAGCTTAGTTTGTTCATTCCCCCCCCTCATCACTGCTGTTGTGGGAGAACAGGGCAATTTACTGGCCAGACATGTTAATTAGACCCTGTGTGCTATTCAAACACATAGGAGGAGGATAAAGACTCACTGTGTACAAACACCGATGATTTCATTTTAAGGGAGAGCAGCTCACATGTGTTAAAGACAAACAATCTCACCGCAGGGTCTCTTTAGAAGCTGGCCTGGAGCTTTTGATTACATCACCATCATCATTGGTCTTCTTTGGCACATATTTGCCCGCTTTGTGCACTGCTTATAAGGGACTCAGAAAAACTAAAGAGTAATATTCGGAAAATCAAGCAGACTTTGTTAATGCTCGTGCAGTGTTTCAGGTGTTCAAGTTCATTGAAAAGCAATAAGACATCAAGCAAAGGGTTTAAAAAAATGACATTTTTCAGTTGTTCCTGGGTACACATACCCAACTCTCAACCCTAGTTCAGCTGAGGTTTTAAGAGTAATAATGACAACAATTTGCATTATACATAATTCAGAACCAAAGCTACCTTGCACTAGCCTAACCGCGCTAGACCCATGTTCTGAAGGCACAAGGGTCTAGGGCCGCTCGACAGGGAGGGAGGCGGGCTAAAAGGTTGTCTTTCAAATCACTCTGCAGCAATTGGGTAGGTATACAACCAATCAGTGCAACGAATAGGCTGATGTAGTTCCTAGAGCGCCGGCGGATTGTGGCTAAGTCCCATTAGCTTCCCAACCAGCGGAGCAGAGGAGCCAACTGGTATATTGAGGATTTGCCATATCCCGTCGGCATAAGTCCAAATACGTCTTTCTTCTCAATGAAACACTTCAGTGCCGTCCTTTGTTTATCTTTCAAGTTGAATTTTAGCTTCAAATCTTTAAGGGCTGTGGCCAAAGCCGAGTCGAAAGATAACTGTTTATTGTGCGCCGGTTGTTTCTGTCAGAAGGCGGGCGCCTCTGTCGTCACTTAGTTACGCCCGCCTTCTGACTCTACACTTCATGGTGATTCGTCCGGCCAGTTTTAGGAGAATCCAGCCTCGAGCCTTATGGAGGGTAACTAGACCCACCCTGGCAGAGAATTAAATTCGTTGCCGTGAGTTGTCTAGCACGGCTAGGCTAACCTTGCACCAATAATTCTAAATGATGCCGCCAAATTACCAACATCCATCTCTTAAATGGTTTCTATTGTGATACTTCCTTCATTTCTAAGTACATGTTTCAGCACACTGACCAGCTTCAGCTATTCACATCATGAGTTTTTCCTTCTGTAGACTTTTCCACATGTAATCTAAACATCTTGTTTCATGTGACATCACACAAAGCAACAAAACAACATTTTTCAGTCTTCACTGTGTACACAGACCCAAGACACGACCCCAGTTCAGCTGAGGTTTTAAGAGTCACGATGAGAACAATCTGCAGTACACATGAGTCAGAACAAAAACTACCTTTGTCAATAATTTTAAATGATGTTTATTGCATTAGGTAGAGTAACCATCGATTACCAACATCCATCTCTTAAATGGTTTCTATTGTATTACTTCCTTCATTTCTAAGTATACGCTTCAGCACAGCGACCAGCTTTAGCTATTCACATCTCCAATTTTCCCTTCTGTAGACTTTTCTACATTTAATCTAAGCATCCTGCTTCATGTGACATAAAGCAAACAGTAAGAAATTACATTTTTTTAGTCTTTACTGTGTACACATACCCAAGTCACAACCCTAGTTCAGCTGAGGTTTTAAGAGTCATGATGAGAGCGATCTGCAGGATACATGAGTCAGAAGAAAAGCTGCCTTTGTCAATAATTGCATAAAACGCTTATTCATTAGGTAGAGTAACCCTCTAGTACCACCATCCACCTCTTATATGTTTTTTTTGTGATACTTCCAGATACTTCCATCCTTTCTAAGCCCACATTTCAATATATTGATCAGCTTCAGCTATTCCCATCTAGTTTTCTCCTTCTGTAGACTTTTGTACATGTAATCTAAACATCTTGTTTCATGTGACAAAGGAACAACACATTTTCTGTCTTCACTGTGTATGCATACCCAAGTCACAACCCTAGTTCAGCTGAGGTTTTAAGAGACATGATGACAACAATCTGCAGTATACATAAGTCAGAACAAAAACTGCCTTTGTCAGTAATGTAAAGGATGCTTGTTGTATTAGGTAGAGTAACCCTTCATTACCAACATCCATCTCTTAAATGGTTTCTATTGTGATACTTCCATCCCCTCTAAGACCATGTTTCAGTACATCGACCAGCTTCAGCTATTCATGTCTCCTGTTTTTGCCTTTTATAGACTTGCTTATAAACAGATACCGGTAATCCAAGCATTCTGTTTCATTTAACATTGAGCAAAGGGTACAAGATGACAATATTTTTCAGTCTTTACTGTGTATACATACCCAAATCCCAACCCTAATTCAGCTGAGGTTTTAAGAGTCCTGATAAGAACAATGTCCAATATACATAATCCAGAATAAAAGCTACATTTCATCAATAATGCTAAATGATGTTTAAAGCTTTATGTGAAGTAACCATCCATTACCAACATCCATAGCTTACAGTGTTTCTATTGTGTTACTTCCATCCTTTCTAAGTCCACGTTTCAACTTGCCAAGTCCTCTTTAAAGGTGTGGAACACTCACTGAGCAGGTTGAGCTACTGACATCTGCAGCTGTGCTCTTCTGAAGACATATCATGCTCAAACTTCCACTTGAGGTGGTTTGGACACCTGATTCGCATGCTTCTTGGGAAACTTCTTTGGAAAGTTTTTTTGAGCATGTCCGCCTGGGAGAGGCCAATGGGCAGACCCAGAACTTGCCCGGGGGGGGGGATTATATATCTCATCTGGCCTGGGAATGCTTTGGGATCCCCCAAGAGAAGCTGGACAGCATTGCTGGGGAGAGGGGCATCTGGAATGATCTATTTAACCTGCTGCCTCCATGACTTGACCTCAGATAAATCGAAGCAAATGAATGGATGGATGGATGGATGGATGGATGGATGGATGGAAGATTTGTGGAAAAATGAGTCACCAATGTTGCATTTCATTCTGAAGTCTTTTTTAAAGTCACAATCAGCACTTTTATATATCAAACAGCTTGTGTTATCTCTATGGCTTTACTGAGAGAAAGAAAAAAAAAAGACCAAGTTTACTTGATCAAATCCATGTCAAACAATTACCCAAGTCAGTTGAAACAAGAGCTTTCCATTTGCTTCACCTTTACCTCAAAACCACACTTCATGGGAAAACAACTGTGCCACCATGTAAGGAACAAGTCACGCTGCCCCAAATGATTCCTTTTACTACACTACCAAAGAAAAAAAAGCACAGGCTGCACTGATTGCAGCTCCTCTTGACCTCCAAGACCACAGAATGTCTAAACAGTAAGTTAGCATCCAGATTTGGAACAGCCAGCGCTTAGCCAGACAAATTAGGACTATGAACGGTCTGTTTCCCAGTTGGTGACCGACTTGATGGCATTTTGATAAAGGGGCACCGCAGTCGGAGCAGATAAGTGTCTGTTTTTAACAATCCCTTATACGAGACCATAATTATCCAATAACATTTTTAGACATCTGGAATCCTAATGTGACAGAAATTGGTGGCTTTTGCAGGAGGTTCAACAAATAGTCAATGAAAATCTGAGGATGAGTGTCTGTGATTTGATTATCATTAATGGTTCGTGCTGAAGCAGTCTGCACAAGGTAAATGCCCTCAAATCCCCCCTATTGTTCCCTGTTGGGAAATTGCAGACATTTCCAGTTTGAACAGATGAGTGGTGTGCTTAAATCAGAGAAATGATAACCTCTCTGCCCCTAAGATGACGGATCTGTGAGGCCTAGATAAGGATCATGGATATTTATTACTCCTGCAAGAGCCCTTGGACTGCACCTTTGGATTACGAGTCTCCTTGGGAAACTAAACAAATATTTGAGAGCGGCCTTGGGTAACACGGTAGACACATATTGTCATTCTTTATACACAAAGCTGCACCGTACAGTCAGAGCCGCTGTGCAGCAACAAAGAATGTAATTCCACATGTTGTCCTCAGTAACACAGACAGTCTCTTGTTGCCATACAGGAAACATGAACAGACACCTTGCTGGGATGGTTAATTATTAATGAGGCACAACCGCCAGATTAGATCTCCTGGTATGATCAAATATACATTATGGCAGAGAGAGAGTACATCCTGAATGAATTTGTTATGGTAACCGGGCCACATGAAAGTGTCTGCCAGATGGTCCAGTGGCTGAGTGAGTCTCACCTGGATGCCCATCAGATTTCTGAAGGAAAAGAGAGAAAAATTCAAAGCATACAGCTCTGGGATGTGTTCCTCCTCATGTTAATCTACATCCAATCAAAGCACAACGTTAAAGCAATAATTAAAAAAGGAAGCGGTGAAATTAATTACATGCTTGATCAAAAGGAAACTTTGCAAACTCCGTTGAACGCAGTTATGGGTTAACGGTGAAACTGTGTCACGCAGTTCGGCTGCTTTCAAACCAGCCATTAAAGTTTCATCCCTTTTTTGTGCTGAAAAGCAGCATGCCCTGCATATTCAAATGGTCCGTTTCCAGGAGAAGCCAAGCCACTCTTTCCGAAACACAATTAAGTATTTTGACAAGTAAAATGTTCAAGGATTTCACAGACAGGATGAAAAAAAGCCCCCAGGCACATCCTTTCGCAAGGACTACACTTGAGTTTGCCATCGAAGAATGCATCAGACCCACTTCTAATATAATAATAACATATGCTTGGGATGAAATCACTTTGACAAAAAGGGATTAAATAGTAGGAAACAGCAAATGGTGCTCAATGGCAATAACACAGCTCTCAGTTGACATGGCGAGTAAAGTTTCCTTCAAATATATGAAAATGACCATGAGGAGATTTTATTTTTTATAAATGTTACAGAACAAATGCATGTGAAAAATCTACATCCATGCATTATCTCTACAACACTTAACCCTTATTAGGGTTACGGGGGGGCTGGAGTCTATCCCAGCTGACTTAGGGTGAAGGTAGGGGACACCCTGGACAGGTCGCCAGTTCATCGCAGGACTACATACAGAGACAAACAATCACACTTGCCTCACAACTACAGACAGTTTAAAGTTACCAATTATCCTCAGCATGTCTCTGGACTGCAGAGGAAACCAGACAACCCAGAGAAAACCCACACATGCACAGGGAGAACATGCAAACTCCATGCAGAAAGATCCCAGGAAGGCTGGGACACAAACCGGGGATCTTCAAGCTGTAAGGCGAATGTGCTAACCACCGCGCCACCATGCAAGCCCAAAGTATCTACATAATATACAAATTAAAACAGGCAAGTTGTAACATGACAGCAATGTTTGTATAAAACAAGACGAGTTTTCCACCATTTTTTCCTCTCCAGGAACAAGTCTTCCATCCTGTAGTCACGGCTCACAGAACCTGACTGATTAAACTCCACTTCAGTGCCCATTGTAATTATACACACACACATAACTTCAATTTGTGTTTATTAGTGCTGTGGTGTTTCAAAACCACATATTACAGCAAATTGAAATTGGTCGTGCTGAGGGTTTGGATGGTGGCCATTTTGTTTTGGTATGCATTCCATGGCATCGCCTTTTTGTATGTGTGCCCACTCCCTCTCTGGAGGGGATCTAAAAGAGGGCTGCATGTGTTGATTTACCATTTTATTTTACATTTGTGAGAGTAAATGGGCAGCATGGGGTATCACAAACTAATGGAAGCGATATCTCGTCTCAAAGGCGAGCAGGAGAGCATGTGACCGACGAATCAGACGCCAGCGGGCCAGAGATCCCAACACTCTCGCTTCACTCCACTCCAGGGACAGAAGCACTGAGCTGGAGCCACTTTTAAATTGCAAGGTCAGATTTTTTCAACCACACCCAGGTCAGTTTTAGACACCACTTCTCAACCACAACACGCACTGATATACGGCAGAGGGGTAGAGAGAAAACCCGGCAAAAAGATCATCAGCTCCAAGAAGCGCAGATGTTTCTCAACTTGACAGATTGGAAATGATCCTATTAACACATTTTCTCCCTGGACATTATCGGATTACAGGAACAACAAACAGAAACATATGTACTCAAATGTCAAGTTATGTGTGTTTAAACTGAGCAGTGGGAATACTTTTTCAGCAGAAAAAGTGCATCAAATCAAACAGATACTGTAAGGGAATATCAAGCACACATTTTTACAAGAAAAACCAAATGTCCAGTGTAGAACAAGAGTTTATTTTTCCTCCCTTATTTGCATCTTGGAATGAAGTCATCTATTTTACAGTGGGTTAAGGTGCTTGTTTGGCTCCAAACTTGACCATTCCAGGGGTAATTTATTGTAAAGAAGAACTACTAAAGTGACACACAATTTATTAGCCCAATCTCCATCATCAACTAAGTCACACAACTAATCTTTTTACTGATAAAACCCCCCAAAATACCACCAGCATCAACATAAACATAAGGGTGTGCCACTGATTACATATTTACAAATACATTTAGAATAAAACCTGATACAGTAATAACAAAAAACTTTAAATATTTCATAAAGCAGCAAGTAAAGCACCAGCTAAGACATCAAAAAATATGCAGTCTGGTCTCATCCCAAACACACAATAAACACACTTTGTTGTTTTTATCTAAAAAAAACGAGCCCAATGGCAGTTTTCCCTCCACTCTGTGTGAGCATCCATTTGCTTTCCCCCTGCTGATAACCTAAGAACACAACAAATTATCTAGTGGGTGTCTCTGTGGATCACCACTGTGCAGCCATTTAAACACATGCAAGCAATATATTAAACATAATATATATTATTTGAGATGCAGATGTGCTGCAAACATGTCAGCGGTGTGGACAACTATGGGCTAAATGTATACAAATGCTACCATTTAAAAGTTTGGGGTTACTTAGAAATGCTCTTATTTTTGAAAGAGAAGCAGTTGTATTATTACTGCGTGAATGTGTGTAGACTAATGTTTATATCCCAGTTTATAATTAACTTCTACCACATTTCAAACAAGGTTGCAAGAACTATTCAACCCAAGACACTCAAAATTTAAGGAAAGACATATATCATATTTAAACACAGTGTAGCTTCATCTGCACTACAGCAGCACCATATTGAAGGCTAAACCAGTTTGCCACCAAAAATTTGCTCATCAACAACAGCAAATCCAAAGCAAACACTGCACACAGCATAAAGAGCACAAACCAGCAGACAACAGTCAACACCAAACACACAAACAACAGCAGAACAGACAAGACATTTTAGATCATTCTTACCTAAGTATTGTAAAGACGTCGTATCCATTTGGACCTCTGGAGAGTAAATCCAAGGACCCATGCAAATTGCAAACCACCACTTCCAGTCTAAAGTGAGTCTTTCAGCCTCACAACCAACATTAAATTGTCACAGCAAGAACAAGCGGCAGTAATTTTCTTAATCATGGCTTGGTTCCAATAAGTGCCCCAGTGAGCCTCTGCAGAGCACTGGAACCTGGAATGCTGCCATTATTAGTATGAATTACACCTGTCTGCTTCCTGCTGCTAAAACCAAGACAGGCCGATTGAATTTCTCTCCCACAATTAAAGCAACAGCATTTTGCTTTGAAATATGTTGACTTGTGTACCTAGACTATCCTAAACGTTTGCTTGAGGTTGTCTTCCACGTGAAATGCTACATGTTTAGAAGAAGCAGCAAACAGTTTAGCTGCCAGTGTGCTTGACCAGGCCAGAGGAGAGTGGGCGTGGCACCCTCAAACAGGAAGTGAAACAAAAATGAATTTCCTTTAAAAAAAAAAGAAAAGGGGGCAAAGTTGGAGCACCAAAGTTGCCTAAAGTAAAGAAAAACAGGTGGTTAAATGTACTGTGACTCATTTAAAAGGCATTAAAATTCTTATTTTGCATTTATATTGAAAAAAAAAACGTGGATGGAACTTCAAAAAATGTGATCGCAATACTGTTAAAACAGAAATTTAAGTAAATAGAGCAAACATTAACTTGTTCTACCAAACATAAGCAAATCTAAAGTAAAACTCTTGCAGTTTATCTCTTGTATCGATTCAACATGTTAGTAGAAAGAAAATGCTTCTATGGATTCTCAAACTTGAAAATATTCAGTTTATGTCCCTGGAAAGAGATTCCTTACATTCATTAACAACATGACTGACATCTTTATTCTGGCTCATGTTTGATCTTTTCCCTGCTTGCATTTTAAATGGCAGATCCCACTGAGCTTTTTCAATCTTAAACATTAAACATGAAGCACACAGCAGTTTCTGATGCCCACACATAATTAATCTACATTTAAGACGACAAACTGCTCGTCTGTGACACACAAAAGTGCTCTTTATTATGTTTTTAATTGGAGGATGCATTAAATGGAGCTAAAACAGACACAGGCGGCTTAAGCCTCCCTTCGGGCGTCACGCTTGATTCCTGCTGTGGAGACACGAGCCGGGGTCATTCACGTTTCCAGTCACCAAGGCAACAGTCACACTGACGTGTCATTTGCTGAGTGGCTCTGGATTGCCTGACCCTACACGTCTCCGTCAGTCACTAGTTCAAAGGGTGGGCATCAACAAACACTGTCCCCGGTGACCTTCTCTTCGTGGCTTCAGTCAGATTGAAGAAATTAACATGTTTTTCTCTGTTTAATCCTTACCTACCCCATTTCCCTCCCTCTGTCTTTATCTCTCACCTTCCCCTTTAATTTAACCTTCAACCTTTCGCAGCCACAGAAGCTTATCTTTGATGGAAAAACACATGCACTCTACCTAATAAAATGATGACACCACTCTGCACGATAGATTTGTTTAAAGAAGGGATGAGTCCATAACCTCTATTCAATAATCTGAGGAGAGGGCAAGAGCAGGAGCAGGGGGAGTTGTAGTAATTTCCTGTACTTAAGTAATAGATTGTGTTTTTTATTATATTTTCCTCAGGTGTATTGTTGTCTTGCTGATTTAATGTATGGATTTTGCGTACAATTCTTGATATTTTAGTATTCCACAGCGATAGTTTACCTGATATTTGAACCATAATGGATGTGTTTTAGTTGGATTGTTCATAACTCAGCTACAGAAAAGGCAACATTTAATCATAGTCTGCTTTAACCCTCTGGTCAACACTCTATAGTTGCACTTTGCAATATGGTTTATAGCTTATTCATCTATCTATTGAGACTCCTAGCTGCCACAAAAGGTCACTTTTGCTTCGTCCGAATTTGTTCTGGCTATGTGTCATCGAGTGTGAGTCACAAGTCATGTCAGTGATAATACAGGGTTACAGTGTGTAAATCTGTCCTCCTGCAGGAAATTATCAGGCAAGCTGGAAGCCTCTCTCGGTTTCCGCGGCAATTGTTCCACACCTTAAAGCCGCTGAAAAAAACAGTATGAACTCACTGACCATAATGTGCATCTTGACTGAGATTAGGAGAACTGCATCTCTGATTCAAGAGCGCCTGCTCATAATTGTAGAGTTCCATGCAGAAAACACTACAGAAAGCCACCCAGCGTTACATAATTACAGTGTTTCTTGACGCTGACACAACACTTAACCAAAAAAAAAAAAAAAAAATCACAATAAGGGTCACTTGAAGGCACTTCCAGAAAAAAAACAAAAACCAAGATGACCTTCAAGAGCTCCTCTGACCACTTCCTCATCGATGGAGACTATAAAGAAACCAGAATCCGGGAATCTAGTTTGATCGATATGGAATTACTTGGCTTGAAGAAGTGGGACAGTAGAGTAGAAATACACAACAGGTCATTAATTAAGAAGGGAAGCTACAACAGTGACATTGAGAGAAAGACTTTCCATGAGACCTCACACTGAGAAACTAAACAGATCTTTGGATTTATGGTTTAATTCCAGCAGCAATTTCTATTTAATCTATAAATCTATTCTTGTATTAACATGCTGTCAAACATGAGGCAGTTAAATCTGCAGAAAATGACTCACAGGCTTGCATGTTGGTCTTTGTGTTTCCCCTCTTCAGTCAAGTTGCATGTTGACAGGCTCATGTGAGTTTGCTGCCACCTAGTGTATTTCTACAACATTATGAAGCGTCATCTGAACATATTGCCATGCCTGCACAAGTCCAAATACTGCATTGGAAGAATCCATTCATTTTTCTGCGTGTAGCATTTTAAAAATGGGACACAAGAATACATTTTCCACTTTTATTTTCCATTGCACAGTAATCTCTATCTACAGAATTTCTAAATTTTTGTGGCAGCAGATAAAGTCATAAACATCCATGTGAAAGTTGCATAAAACTGTACAAGAAAATTGGCTACAATGAGAAAAATACTGCAACCCACTGATAACTGTTGAATCCAGGACAGAAGATGGCATATGGCAGATAGACAGGACTCCCTCTTATTGTTTGAGCGTGTGGATCGTTTCGGGGAAGAATACTGCATACTGTAGTGCGTGGACAAGAAACAAATCACTCATAGATGGAGAGAAAACAATAAAGAAACAACATTGTAAAAATAAAGACACAAACACAGCGACAGTTGGGTCAAAGGGAAAGACGTTAAACAGCATCTTCTTGGGATGACTTATCGCTAAAAGATTTTCCTGAAGGTTTTTTTTTTCTTCTTCACCTTGGGGATGAAAAAGACAGAGCTACCTGCCAACATTCACACTACAATGCTTACTAAACACCGAAAAGGCCAAATCTGTAGCTGTGGAACCGAAAGGAGTCAGTGGAGACTCACTGGAGGAATTCAGAGGACAAAGGCAAACACTGAAAAAGTCTCGGCATGTGTGCAAAGACTGAACATGAAAACAGAATCCAGAAAGTCATCCTCCGGTGTTCCTCTTTAACCTTTTGTTATCTTTTTAACCTTTGTTGGTGGCTTCTTCGCTTAATCGAACAGACACTGAACTGGACACAAACTCCTGACAGGACACAGTAATAAGGAAACAACCAGAACAGAATACTGTAAATTATAGAATTTCCATGGACACACTCCTTACACACAAACAGACAGACATACAAAACACACACACACACATAAGATGAATGCCATAAATATTGTGCGAAGTGTAAGTGGGATGGTTTTGTTTTCCTGAAACCGTCATATCAACCAACAGCTTAGCAGCTTTCAACACCTTAATCGTTACATTTTACGCAATATCTTACAATAAATGGGTGAGCTCCGTTGCAACTTCCCATCTCTTGAATCCTGCAAAGTGGTGAAGGTGACGATATTTTCTAAACAGGCCTGATGCTGGGTCTGCACTACACTGCATCACACACGTCACTGTGCACTGTCTGGTTTCCAAGAATCCACGGCCAAAATGATAATGCAATGGAAAAGCTAAAGCAACTCTTTGGCGTCAGAAAAAATATGGCCTGTCTCCTCTTTTTTTTTTTTTTTGTGAACTTTTACGTTTACTTTCCAGTTGGTCATAGATTGTCAAACTATTTACTTATATACAAATAAAGGTTAGAAGCCTGGTAGACGGGAGAAAACACCACATTTGAGCTTCACTGCAAACATGGAAATAGAAACAAGGTAGTAACGATGGCGAATGTTTCGAACACCAAACACGACTGTCTCTTGCACCTCGATAAATAAACAAACAGCAACGAAGGAATCGCACAGGACAATCTTCTCACGCTGACAACTGTCATCAAAGAAAGTGTAAAAGATTCCATTTTTCTGTTATCCTGCATATATGAATACTTTTTGTCATCTCATAGTGATGTGTGCGGCAGAATTTGGAAACTTCCAAAACCCCAACAAATCCGGCTAGACTGGAAGTGTATTTCGTGTGGATCTCATCGGGATTTATACAGTCATACTCGCAGACTGAGTCAAACTGCGGAAGCTTATGACATCAGAGTTAAAAAATGAAATCCTCAGGGAAAACGATAAATGTGTGGCGTCGCTTTAAGGATCAAGAAATCCGATGTCGCCGTGTGAGTGAGTCCTAAATGATATATGCCTTTATATCCTTGCCCTCCTTTATAGATTCCAGCCCTTTTCATAAGGAAAATTAAGTTTTAGACAAGTCACAAAATGTGTTATAATTAAGTTTTTTTTTTCAACAAACCAAACAAATAGCGCCCACTTTCACAACGATAGAAAAATAAGAGATTTTCCAATAATACAGACGGAGCAAAAAACGAATAACAAATCGAGGAATGGCAAGAAAATTGAAAGTAACGCACAGTCTCACATACACACTCGTGCCCACACACACACACACACACACACACACACACACATACATACTCACACACACACATACACTGTTGGTAACAATATGAAAGTCTGTCAGATACAGAGGAGAGTCTAGAGATTGAGAAAGATGACGAAATATCCAGTGTACATCAGAATGAGTTGCTTTTTATCCTTGTAACTGTCTGCATAGAGGAGGCTTAACTGTCCCAGCACTTCCTTATGGCTCTCCAACGCCGCCTCCATCACCTTTTTTTTCATTTTTTTTTTTTTTCATTTTTACACCCAGCTCCTCGATTTCCTTTCTTTCGTACCAGTCACTCGGAAGTGGATACAGCATTGCACATTTATTAGATCTATGTATATATAATGATGTATTTAGATTCTTTTTCTTGCTTTTTACATTTGAATAATCTTTTTGTAGTCTTTGTTTCTTCGTTAAGATATTTGTCCTTTTTTCAGCTGTGTTTGTCGCTTTGAATATTGGCCACGAGGGTACAGAGTGGAGACGACAGTTAAGAACATTATTTGGCAAACGAAGGATCTCCAGGTGCGTGGACCAATCGGCTACCTCGGAGGAGAGGCTGAACAGAGATAAACAAACGGAGACAAGAACAAAAAAAGAGAAAGAAAAAAAGATACCATTCACCTATTCCCTCTGAGGTTGTCCCTCTCCCCTGTCTACCCCTCTGTTCCTCCCTAAGACTGAGTAAGAACAGTATTCGACATTGTGCTGGGGAGTAAAATCCCAAGTGTCTCAGTGAAGAAGGCTTGGAGGGACGGATGGACGGACAGACGGATGGGTTTGGGGGGTTCACGGTGAGTCCAGATGGGCTGATGGATGGAGGGTCAGTCAGACAGTCGCGTCCGCAGAGCTCCACTCCTCCTCTGTCACCGATCAGAACTGGTACCACTTTTTGTCTTTGCACTTCAGCATCATCTAGAAACAAAGGGCAGGTTAGCATGAGAACAAGATCCCGTCAAGGTCCTCATCGGTCCCTCCGCTGCAACTGAAATTTACTTTATATCTGAAATGTTGTGCTTTCAATTTGGTTCCAAATCATAAAAATTGCAGAAAATATATTAAATACAACATATTTTAAATTCTGTGTCATTTCTGAGAAGAAAATCTGTCTGACACTACCGCAAGTTCAACTGTGCTAGTAATTTAAGTTTGAGTATGCTGCCCTCTAGTGGATAAATAGCATAACGGCGTAATATTTCTGAAATAATTGGAGGAACAGCTTTCAATATTCAGTATTTAAGAGTACATGCAGTATTTCATTGTACTTAAGTGTATGCTTTGTTCTTGTACAGTGTTTTCCAGAGGATAAACACTTGTCAAATGACGCATCATTAATTGACGGCTTTAAACTTTGGGGCCCTTAATTAATTCTTTACTGCCCATTAGGTTGTAAGTTATAAAATGAGCATTCATAATAAGCCTAAAGATCAGTTTGCAAAAGATTCAGAGCTGAATTGGAAACAGCAGTAATTAATTATTATCAGTGCCTTCTGCCTTTAGAAGATTATTCCTCATTAAGTTAATTATTTAAGCCAACACTTCTTATTACTGTAAGGCACTGCTTCCAGTAAGCTGGTATGGTGTCCTTCTCTCTCCTCATTTAAACCCTTTAAGACCCGATGTTGCAAAAGCATGTACTCAGGACCCCTTACGTTTTAACAGATTAAAGTATTTGACACTTTCTTTTACCTCGTGGGCGTGTTTGGAAAACGAATCGGCGCTGGCCATCATGGCAGCTGTTCTCTCCTCAAGTTCGCCCAGCTTCTGGCCTCTTTCATCCAGTGCTATCCGGGCACGTGCCAGATCTCCCACCACGCCGGATGCCGCCCCCTTCATGCCCTCTATGCCGCCCGGGCCAGGGATGTGCTGGGCCAGACTTCGTGACGCCCTTCCAGCTGTTACCTCACCAACTGAGTGAAGGTGGAAAGGAGAGAAAAACGTAAAGTGATGTTGCATCTGGTGAAGAATTTTTGTGGGTGTACCGTTCTGAACATAAGCTTACAGAAACATGTGAAGTCCATGTATATCAAGTTAGTAATGAAGTTCCAATGATTCCTAAAATCTTAATTTTCTTTGATGGAATCATTGACACACTTGGTCTTTGTCACAACAAACAATCACGTATTTTGGTTCTTTCATAGACTTATTATAGGTCTTTTGGAAGGCCAATCTGCTGGGTCAGAAATATAGAGTAATATGAATGATCAATTTTGGTGATGTAGAAAGTTGTGTACATCTTAATTTTTTTGTGGCATGGCCTCTTAACTTCTTGTGAGTGATTATGATCGACTACAGCTGGTGACTCTGAGCCAACATACACTACTGTTCAAAAGTTTGGGGTCATCCAGGCAATTTCATGTTTTCCATGAAAACTCACACGTCTATTCATGTGCTAACATAACTGCACAAGGGTTTTCTAATCATCAATGAGCCTTTCAACACCATTAGCTAACACAATGTAGCATTAGAACACAGGAGTGATGGTTGCTGGAAATGTTCCTCTGTACCCCTATGGAGATATTCCAGTAAAAATCAGCCGTTTAAAGCTAGAATAGTCATTTACCACATAAACAATGTCTAGACTGTATTTCTAATTAATTTATTGTCATCTTCGTTGAAAAAAACTGCTTCTCTTTCAAAAATAAGGACATTTCTAAGTGACCCCATATTTTTGAACGGTACAGTAAATAGGGTCCATTTGATACATTCATTAGACTCAGTCACAAAATCTACAGGGGGAAAGTCTAAAGAGCTCAGCACCGATCTGAAGAAGCAAATCAATAATTTGAACAAGTCAGGAAAGTCACTTGGAGCCATTTTAAAGACACAGATCCCATAATCAACCGTGCAAACAATTGTTTGTTGGTATAAAGTGAACGGTACAATTGTGTCACTGCCACAATCAGGACGAAAACACAAGCTATCACCTGCTGCTGGCAGACAACTGTTCAGGATGGTCAAGAGTCAACTAGAAATCACCAAAAAGCAGGTCTGCAATGAATTAGAAGCTGCTGGATCACAGGTGTCAGTGTCCACAGTCAAGCATGTTTTACATCATCACTGGGTGAGAGGCTCCCATGCACAAAGGAAGTCCTTCCTCCAGAAACAGAACCTTAAAGCTTGACTGAAGTTTGCTGTTGATCACACAGAAAAAGAAAAGCCTTTCTGGAGGAAAGTTCTGCGTTCAGATGAAACAAAAACAGGAGGAGGAAAGACGGTGAGGCCTTTAACCTCCAGGAACACCATATGTACCATCAAGCATGGAGGTGGCAGTATCATACTCTGAGTTTTGTTGAAAGTGGAACTGGAGCTTTACACAGAGTAAACAGAATAACAAAAAGGGAGGATTACCTTTACATACTTCAGGAAAATCTAAAATCATCAGCCAGAAGGTTGGGTTTTGGACGTAGTTGGGTGTTCTAATAAGACAATGACCCAAAAAACACATCAAAAATGGTAAAGAAATGGCTAAATAAGACCAGAACGAAGGTTTGAGACTGGTCTCTCCACAATCCTGACTTAAATCCCATCAAGAACCTGTGGACTGTGATGAAGAAACTACTATCAGAAGGAGGACAGGAGTAGTGAAACATTCAACTACACGCCTGCAAGAAACTCATGGCTAGCAACTAAAAGGGTTGTGGTCAAAATGGTTAAGGGACTTTGAACCAATTATTTCTGGCCCATTTTTGACCCATCAAATTTAATCATTTGATCACAAACAAATTAAGAGTTATATAATTCAGGGGAAACTCAAGATTGCCATGATATACATTTTCTTTACAAGTGTATGTAAACTTATGCCCATAACTGCGTATCATGTATGAGTTCGACATACATAGCTCCTCTCTATCCAGTGACTGTGCTCCTCCTCCAAAGAGACCTTTGAAGAACCCTCTGTTAGGTGCCTCTGGTGTCTCCACTGGTGTAAATAGCTCACCCAGCATCTCCTGAAACATCGAGTATTATTATTCTGCAGTAAACACAAACTGTGCCTTTTCACAGTGGTTTTTGTTTTCCACTGTTCCTCAAGTGACATATACAGTACATGCTGTATATACATTGCTTATATGTTCCTAAAGATGTCATACGTTATATGATTTGTTTTCTATGCAGTACAATATGCAAATCTTTTTATACTACCAAGACAAGAGATATAAATAAATCCATATGCTATGTGTCCTATACACAAAATGTTACCTCACCTGTAGGTTTTCACAAGTGTCCTGACTGTAAGTGATCCTCTGGACCTCAGTGGGGGAACAGAGGTACATGGCCTGACCCAGGTTAGTGAAGCAGAACGTCCTGGCTATCCGCATGTCTGTCAAAGGTAGGTAGTTTACATCCATGAGCGGTCTCAGTCCCGGCACACTGGACAGGGGGCACAGAAATGATATGATTTTAAATGTACGGAACACTAAAAACAGCCGTTAAATTCCTCTTACATATCGAGTCAGTATTAGAGAGTCAGTATTTCAAGATATAATCAGCTTAACATACTTTTTCAGCATTATATTAAGTGTATTTTGATCTTTCCCTGCACTATTGATTGTTTTCAACAGGGAAACACATTCACATTCACACGGAAACCCGAATCAACACAGACAGGCAGACAGATGGACATCCTTGCTTTGTCAGACACCCATATGGAAGGCTGTTCTGTCTCCGTCTCTCTCCTTTGGGGAAGTGAAGATTAATGAGGATGAGCGACACACTGATCCACCCCTCTGCACTTATATCCTTCCACATACTGCATGAAAATCACTCTGGTACAAGTTTGTGTACCAAACTTTCAAAAAAGCTGATCTTGCCTAACTCTCTCGCTGGATTGCTGAGTGATTTTGTGTGGACTGTCATCACAACGCTGACGAATATTGACAAAACTGACCCCCTAGCAACACTCAAACATGAATCGGTAAAAGTGATTAAACATACAGCAAAGGACAGTTCAAATGTGCCTAAATCTAACCATACGCACATGATTGATTCAAACCGACTCGGTCGATGCATTTTATTAATAACCAACTATTTCAGACTGACCTCAGATGCAGACTGACATGTTCTCACCTGAGGGTCATAATGTGGCCGTTGGCGCAGAAACAAGCCACGCACACGCCTTGGCTCATCTGCACCACATCTGCCCGTAAGATGAAGGAGGTCTCTGTGATACTATGTTTGTAGATGCAGGTCTGGGAGGGGAGGGAGATGACTTTGGCCTGTTTCTCTGAACACACCACGGCGTATTGGCTCTCGCTGAGGTCCTGGGAGCTGGACGGGGACACGGAGACGGGCCGGCGCTTACGGACCTTCTCTCGTTCTTCGCCATCTGCTGTGACGTTGGGTTCATACCAAGGCTCGTACGCGGGAGGCAGCTGTGAACCTGTGGAGTCCAGGAAAGCCATCCGCAAGATGCTTCCCTTCAGCCGTATCAGCATGCCTGGTGAATGCAACAAAGTTCGTTGGAACTCCTGCAAGGACAGACCTCATTAAAGTTTACCTTTCCATTCTCTTCTGAGATTCCTACCTGTCGGTGAAATGAGAACTGGCTGCAGTTGCCGCTGCTCCCCAGCAGGTGGCAATGTAAGAGCTAGAACAAGCACAGTTCCCAGGGAGGTTCCGACATACAAGCAGGGAGTCAAAGTGCTGTCCCCCTTGCGGGCGAAGGTCTCGCAGAAGTGGAAGGAGCTGATGGCTTCCTTGGCTTCTTTGTCGATGCTGGTGACGCTGGAGGAGCGTGAGCGGCTGAAAGAATTGTCCCGGTGGTCTAAAGGGTTGGCACCCCGCGGCGGGCATACAGACAGGAGGACAGTAAGGAGAAAACAGAGAGAGGTAAAGCACCCGCAAAGCAGTAGCATCAAAGACAAACAACATGAACACTGTACTTTACTTACAAAATAAAATTATGTAAAGAGTGGTTTGTATAGTCGATTAATTGTAACACTCTAAAACTAAATGCAAGTGGGTTTAAATTTTAAAGCAAACTCAAGGAATACCAGATGTGTAAGAATTGCATTTGTTTAGAAACTGATAATGTAGTTAAAGGAATCTTTGGAGATGGATTTGCATTCTTAACTGGGTAATGTGAAAATAGTATACAGCCGATTTACTTTTGTCTCTAGGACAGATAAAACTGCCAATTTTCAACAGAGCAGTATCACCTAAAAACCTTTACTGGACTCTTATATTGTACTATTTGAACAAAACGAATGCACATTTTCACAGATGAATCACTCATAATGTTCCATCTCCAATCAGCAGCTATCTGGCCCTTAAAGAAGCACACAGGTGAATGTCGTGGCATTTTTTGAAATCAAACAAAGTTCCATTCATTGCTTCTATTGCTTTAGAGGAAAGCTACATAGCCTTGAAGAAGAAAATGCCTTTTTCTTTCTAACATTTCTGTTTTCAGGAACCAATCAGACAGAGAAAAGAACGACATGAAGAACATAGAAGAGGAAAAGAAAGCTGCAAAAGTTACAGAAAGCTTCATAGTGAAATGGGTTGCAAAGTTTAGCTCAGCACCACTGACCTCTAGTGAAACCCCCACCGTGGTCAAAAAGTGGGAGTTTAATTGCAACAATTTGATTTAGCTCAAAACAATGCCAATTCGGATCAGATCAGTGCTACTTTGGACTCATGCAAACTTAGGAGAACATCTGCACAGCTTGCCAATTTTGAGGCTAATAACCAGATAAAACCGGACTAATGGGATGTGGTGGAGTCCAGTCGGAGTGGCGAAAGTATACTGCATTTCATACAAATTGTTTGGAGACACGAAGTCAAGGCTTACCCAAGTCTGGCTTTAGCTCAGTAGGCAAGCTTAATTTCCGTGACATCTTTGCTGGAAAAAAGAGAACATCCCTCTTTACAAACACACGTCTAAGCTAACACACGATGCCATGCAAAGCTAGATCACTAGCATTGGACTGGGATTGTGCACAAAGCCAAAGTACACAGAACGACAAAAGGCTGTGGAACAAGTGCCAGGGGGTTGTTTTATTGACTATAGCAGCCAAAATGCGTTACACAGAAGAAGACACTGCATAAGGAGTCAGACAACTCTGTATATCACAGAGGCATGCTGTGAAGGACAAAACAAAAAGAGGTGACCTCTGGTTGCACAAGCCCTGAAAGAGAGGACTGGTATGACATCAAAACTGCCATTCAGGACCTTCATGCCAAGGAGCATGCATCAAGAACAAGGAAGTAACAAGGAACAGAAAATAATGAACAAGAGATGGAAGAAGATAGCGAGAAAGATGGTTAAAAATTCTTCTGCTAATTATGTAGTTTTAGCACTGGTTCGCAAATCGCTCCATCTTTTAAAAGACTTAATAAAAATGACCATGAAAGAAGGCCTGTGATATTATTTTCTCTGTCTGTAGAGGAAAGAAGTAGGAGACAGTGACGATAAAAGGAGACATTCATCATGCACGCACTGAAATGTTACATCAACTAGTAATAGTTAAGAAGTGATGAAGTCACTAGCAAATAGTTTTTTGTGCTTTAAAAACTGACAGAAACCGACGTAATAATTTAAGGAAATCCAAACAATTATCGTCAGAAATGATCTGTGACATTCTTAAAACCTTCAAGCTCAAATTGGGTTGGGTTCCATTTAGATATTTATCTGTTTTTACAGTTAAGTGATTTAAAAAAATCAAATCAAATCAAATAAAAAGTGGAACTGATTATCGGACACCATGCTGATTATCCAGTTTCCAAAGCTCGCTCTTGTCCAGCTCGTGTCCAAAGTTCGCTTACCGTAAACCTTTTGTTTACTTTAAAGGCCCTGCATATGTTATCAAGTATGAAGGTTAATTAGATTTCTGCTGTGGTCGCTGTTGGGTGGAGCGACGCTGGAAATGACATGAGGTCAACGAACTCCATTAACCTTCATTCGCGAAAAATGATCAAGGTGTAACATTTCCAAACTCACATTTGGAATAAAGCTAAATTAAAGCTTGAGTATGCAGGATCATAGAAACACCTGCCATACATCTGAAAAAGATCCCATCCACTCCTCCAAAACGCATGATCTGGCTGGAAGACGAATCAACAAGAGCGTTGATGTAGAAAGGAAGCACTAAAACTACCTCAAGTCTAAGGACACGCTCATCGGCCACATCTCCACATTTGCATAGTGTCCCATTCGAAGCCAAAATGGACTAACATAAGATCAATACCATCAAACAATGAAGTTCCAAATACGTATAGATGTACCCTGAAGAAACAGGAAGTGGACGAAAGCCATAAAAAGCACTAAAACACACACACACACACACACACACACACACAAAAACAGACACAATCTTTTGGAAGGTTGGAAGATGTAGCAGGTTTAGGAAGGACTCAAAAATGTATATTGTTTGCCGTTCTTGTGCCACCTGCTAATCAGCTCTAGCAGTGTGTCAGCAGAGCTTTGTGGAACACTGTAGCATTGCACAAAGAGTGTGTACAGATAGGCAGGTGCTTAGGTAGGTAGGGCATCCAATCATCTCATACAGACCAATGATTGAATTGGTTTTTTTACAGACCTTTGACTGCCACAGACAATTTATTTTTATTTCTATCATCAAACCCTTGATTTATTGTTTGCCATCAGAGAGAGATTACATGTGGTCTAATTAAGCTCAAACCAAGTGGAGACACCCGTGCTGGTATTTGGGGTATTGCGACCATGAGTCTTATGAATAATCAGGGTTAAAAAAGGATTCATTCTCCTTAAATATGCAAAGGCAATCTAAGAAGAATCCACAACATTGGTTTCAGTCTGGGCCAAGTTGAAACACCCAAGATCTAATCTAAACACCGTTGCAGATGCCATACTTACTCACTGTTGCTTGAATCTAAAAGAGCCCTTCCTTTGTTTCTGACTTAGTTTAAATGCACTTTTATTCCTGTGATTAATGCTTTAGTCAACATACACCGGAGGCACACAAAGACACAGCTGGACAGATGAGTTGTCCTCCATTCTGTGGTGTCATCATACGGTACTATGGACAGATATCAAATGCAGGCACATTTACAGTTCGACACTCGTGCTACATACATGTAGCATGCAATATGTATATTAGACGACTAAGGTGTCTACAGACAGCTGGAGTCCCACCTTCCCTCCGGGTTTGCCTCTGCTCCAAGAGCTTTCAGTCCTCTAAATACAATTATCTATGCATATTATGTGCCGAAATATCAAATCTAAGCACTTTGTATGCTATGCTGTTCTAATAAGTTATCTACAAATGCTTCCAATAAAAAACCAAACAAACAGAGAGAGCCAAAAGATAGTGGGACATAGGCGAACCCTGAAGTAGAGCGGAACTTTATTCTCTTGTCTATTTCTTCCCACTGTGGTGACTAATGACACGGAGGACAGAGACAGTTTCTCCACAACAAATAAGAATAAAAAAAAAAACAAAGAGAAAACAGGGGGACCAAATCTGGACCATGTTCGTCCTGCCTACACAGCTTCTCATGGAACTCTTTGGCCAATCTTACCTCCTCTACCACCTCCATTGTAGAATTGCTGTAGATTGCTGTTTGACATCAGCACTTTTGGGGACGTGAGGAGGGGGAAAAGTAGAGTAGATGTGCAGTTAGAAACACCTTTTGTCTTTTTACTACTGAAGCTGTTGCAGTTTACAGTCATGAAGAACCTTTTTCGTTGTTGTTCTGAGCAGTGATGCGGCCTTTTAAGGTCAACTAAACCGATCCAGGAACACAGTTTAAGACTCCTTAAGCTGCCACTCTTTTTAAAGTAAAAAGAGTGCCAGTTGTTTAATCGTTTAATGCATTCATCCGTAAAATGAAAACAAATGAAAGTTCCAGCTTCACTTTGATACCATAGTGAGACAATATTCTTTTTGATTTAAAGTATTTTCAGTTTAAAACAGAAGATGAGTGCAAAACAGGAAAAAGGAAAGGAAAAAAAGGCATCTCTGGGGTATTTGTGATTGAGCACTGGCATCATTTTAAGTTCTTTTTAATGCAAATTAAATTATTCCAAGAGTCTTTTTGAAAAAAGCCCCACTATCCTTAAATTGATCCTGTCTTTATTCATCATACTACAACTTATTTCAAATAAAAACAGACACAACCATAAGTAATATTATTTTCTTCCACTAGCAGATTTTTAAGACTTTCCCAAAAAGGAAAGAAGCACTCAGGTCTAGACTAAGCGACTAGTTAAAGGAGACAGTTTTTGCAGGAAAGCGCCTTATCTCTCTCTGTCCCATGAATAATGCAAAGCAGACAGATGTATCAGACCACAGTCTGGTGGCACCAGACATGGGGGTTGGGACAGCCATCATACCTGGCAACAGCAGCAAGACTCCAGACTTTGAGATTTGTTTTCTGTCTGACCTTTTTAAAAAAAAGCTCCTTATTTTCATGGCACTAATGCCAACTTTGCTCTAATGAGATGAATCTGTGCTGTTCGCTCTTCAAGCACCTTCAGCCGAAACACTAATGACGTAGATTAAGTGCAGCAGAGCATCTGACCGCTGCAAAACACAAAGCACTTCTTCTCCTGGCTCATCAAAGGGCTGATTATTTGCACTCGGAGGTGCCATTATGTGGTAAGTAACATCAAGCTGATGAGGAAGATCTGATGTTGTGTTTTCTTCCTGCAGCACAAACTTTTTCATTTGCTTTCACACAGGAAATACACACATGAAAACTGCTTAATATGATAATGTATTTGCAAGAATCTGCTTCTATGTCAACAGAGAGAAAGATCCCTGTTTCAAATCCAACTAAATTCACATAATCTTGGCAAGAAAAATCGTATATTTTACTACTAACTATGTTTAAAATTATGCCGTTGCTGAATATGTGATAATGCATGACTTTCTGTTTCCTTTTTAGCTATGACAAATGTAAATTAATGAGTTTCTCTACCAGAATGCAGAGTTTTGTTTTACCTCTTCATTCAGTTCACAATTCCTAGCAGTCACATTGAATTAGCGTCACATAGATTGGATATATTTATAGCCTGTAACCCTGTTTTCCAGGATTCTGAGTGAGATTAAAACAAATTTATTCCTGTCTATTGAACTCTGCAAAGTGGTAAAAGAATGCATGCACAAATTGGAAAATACTCTCCCAAACCCATAAATGTAGGGTATTAAACTCAAACTGTGCTTTTCTAAAGACTGAGGTAAAATGAAATTGACAGCCAGACAATTTTATGGTTAAAAAAAAAATCAAATAAAAAAATAGAAAAACCTTTCCATACAGTTCCAGTTGGATGAGCAACAATTCTGAGAAAAATAGTATTAAAAGTAGAGGCTCTTTTGAAACATTAATCTTCTTCCCTAACTAATACCCCTCTTGCATGCATATACATTGTATATTTAATCTGCTTCACAGATTGGGCTTCACATCTAGAGAGTAAAAAGCCTCTGTTGTGCGTGTTTTCTTTCAATAAGATGCTGAGGGACATGTTACCTGAAGTAGGCGACTTGCAGCGGTCCTCTGATGTGGCTGAGCCCTCGTTGATGTCGCACAGACCTGGAGCGGGAATCCGACAGTTCATCATTAAATACAAAACCAGACAGGTCAAAAAGAGGCACTGGGGTTATCGTATTTCATTATACTTTTTATCATAGACTGCAAACTCAGACAGAACCTCGGATATCAAGTGGGATTATGGATAATAATAATTTTCTACATGAATCATATCAAGTCCTGTACCACAAGCCAAGTTCAACATAGTCATGTTTTTTTTTTTTTTACCCGGCTTTGCTAAGCTGAACGACTGCATTAAGGCTAATAAAGCTGGTTATCTAGCTGTTAAATCAACCCAGGATGGGAGGTATTGGCAGCAGATGACCTATTGTAAACATAGACAAACTAGAGCTGTATGTAGTCTACTGGGCCATTGTATACCTCTATTTATAGTGATCACTCTGAACTTCTTTATCATTCTGCAACAGGTCTGGTTTATTTGTATTTTTTCAAAACAACCACAGATGTATTGGGTGGAGCTAAGCAAAGGGTGCAGCAAATGCTTTCAGGAGCATTTCTGGCTTTTTTAGCTGACAAAAAAACGATTGGGTGGACGTACAACTTTAGCCTTTAGCTAAAGAAGCAGGCTTTGTTTCTAGGCGGCCATATGCACAACTAATTAAGTTCTCACATGAGAACATTTAACTACATCTGTTGGGAGAGCTGTGGGTCATTCCAGAAATTAAAGACATTTTACGTCCCACCCATTAAATTTCAAATAATTTGTGTGCAAAACACCTAAAAAAAGCATGTTGTCATGTGAATTTACTTCTAAAAAATAGGAGAAAAGACTGAAAATATTTAAAATAAGCTGAAACCTGGAGTTCCCCCTAAAATACCATTTTTATCTTGCCCCACTCCCCTAATGACCAAGTTAAATCTCAAATAAAACAGTCAAAATGACATTTAAATGTCCTTTTTCAGTATAATTTTTGTCATTGGTGTGTCTTGTAATTGTGGGAACATGTTTTTAATCAATATAATGTTTTAAATAATAATTATTATTCATGAAAGGTGTGTCCCATAAAAGCCCTGTTAGCATAACCTTTATGCCTGATAGAAGAAGAAGAAAATAGTGAATCACATGAAACGCTGGAATAAACATCATCAAACAGTTTTCTAAAAGAATGGGTAGAGCAGAGCTATGTCTTCTCTTCTATTTTTTATATTTTCATTGAATGCCTCACTCTACCTCATGCAACTCTGTTCTGCATAATTTCAGGATAAGACTAATTCTTTTTACTTTTTTTCCATCAGTAGGTTTGTCCTCTTGGTCAGCAGTAACAGCTCGTTAAATATCTAGCTTCTACTCCTGTTACTGTGATTAGAGTAGGGTTAGCAAACCATAAATAAAACATCTAATGAAAATTTTACCGCTGATGTGTAAGCTGAGTCAATCAAGCATTTGACAGTGTATTGCCTATTATTGATGAGTATGTAGCAGAAATTTGTACAATAGCAGATTTATTTTTCGAAAAATTTTGAAGCCCAAATGTGCTCCAATTCTGGAATGACTCTGTGATTCAGACTGTGCCTGAAAAAAATGGCCATATGATGTCTTGGCTGGTTTGCCCATCCTCTGACCAACAGACTAGCCAGTCAGGTTTGTGCAGTTTCAACGTGTCTTTATCCGGTCTGAAAGCTAATTCTTGCCTTCGCCACGTGCACGTAAGGGGTATAAGTGTGTTTGTGTGTGTGTGACATTGTCCTATGAGGCAGAAAGCCAAGCAGACAGCCATCCCTGTTGGCAGAGAAACACAGCTGGACGCCTGACTACTGCTCACACTTGCCAAGCTCTGACAGGTGCCAGCCCACTGCTCAACAGTCACTGACACCAGATGCTCTGTGTGTGTTTACACGTGCATCTTCTCGTGTATACCGAAGTCTTTTTAATGTGTGCCTGTATATTATTTTGTGTCTTCTAGTTGCTTAGCATATTCAACTACGGTGCACATCAAAAAGAAACCCCTCAGAATCCACACACCTTATTAATTCATCAGTCAAACCTGAGCTTAAACATGGGCAGTGCATCATTATGACACTGCGGCATCGTCCGTCTAGCTGCACTGCCGTTCTCTAACACATGGTGGCAGTGTGTTTATACTGAAAGGGTTCTGTTATCCCTGACTGGTACAATGGAGCTGCATTGGCGATGTGTGTAAAAGGGATGGGCTCTGAGGCAGTGCTTGTGAATGAGAGACAAAGAGAGGTGGATGAACAAAGCGAGAAAGTCAATCAAAGCCAAAAGAAAGAGTTTGTGTTGTCGGAGGGCTCTGTCAAGTGCCTGCCTTGTGAGCTAAACCTGGATGGCATCATTTTTAGACAATGTGTGTCATTCATTCTCACACTTGGACCTGCTTAGAGATTAGATCAGGGGCTGTGGGTTTGTGGGCTCCAGTGGCAAAAACCAGTCATCGTGATCGATGAAAACCTAAACCTGAAACCTGCCATGCGACAGAAAGGAAGAACAAACCAAATTTGATCGCTGCCCCTGTGAGATTCACTGTGCTTGTACAGTCAAGACCAACAGCTGACAAGTGGTATTTGATGTTCTGTGTAACTGTCTCTGGTTGTTTCGCTTTGCCTTTAGGATAAGACCAGGAAAATCCTGGTTGAACTTCAATGTCGAAAAACTGCTTTTCATGAGAGAACTAGAAGGGGAAAAAAACAAGAGTCATGTAGAGTGCTTCTATTTTAAGCTTAAAGACCATCTGAAGTGATTTAATTAAACCCAAAAAAACTCATCTCTGTGTATAATAACTACATATCCAGAAGTTTTTTCAATGAAAGTAACCCCTTCATACCTTAAAATGAATTAGATGCAACTCCATACCATTGCTTACTTTAGAATGTGTGCATCTACAGCTCAAGCACATCAGCTCACCTATGACTTTGTTCAAACACTGCAGACACAGTGGTAAGTTGTAATATTGGAGTTATTTAGTCCTACATGTTTTGGAACAAGAAATCAGTTTGCTGCAAATTCACACAACTGATTCCTTAAGTTTTTTACATATGAAACACTGGAAGTTTTCGTCCATGTCTTTGAGACTGTTGTTGGTATGATGCATTTTGAAGGTGGAAATGCTCAGCCATGGTGTCGACTGCTTATTTTGCTCATGATTCGTACTTGCAAGTATTGCGCTTCTGCAAACTTAATGACAGCATGATGTTCAAATGCCATGTAGTACTTAATTATACACATGTGTGTATCTGCACAAAACACAAGGACCTGCTAGAAAAGTTTTGTTTGCTGAGGGTAAAAAGACAGGGAATGAATGGAGTTTCAGTGATCTCATGGTTTTGCCAGAGTGACTTGCAAGTTTGGTACGCAGCCACCTGGCTTTAAAATTCAGGCAAAATAAAAAGGCTTGGATGTGTGATTAGCTGACTGTGGAAAAAACAACAACAATGGGTTATGTTTGATTTACTGCAAACAAAAAAAAGTCTGTTGAGTATGTTCAGAAAAGTTGTTCTTATTTCTACTCTCTTTCGTGTCCCTTTTTCCTTATTACCTCCAGAAGGCTGTCGTGTCTTTCTTGGCGACCGGGGCTGTCTCTGATAGGGGTCGTTGGAGCCGTAAAGCTCGACCGTACCCAAGTTGAGCACGACCGTCTTCTGGATGTAGTCCACCACCGCCAGACCGTTACTGTTGCCAAACACCAATCTGGGGAGGGATGACAAAGTCAGAGAGGAAGTCGAAGGAGTAGGAGAGGAAAAAGTTTGAGAAACAAATGAGGAAGAACTGATTAGTGGTGAAACTGTAGTCAGGCCACAGAAGGGGGCGCGCTCCGATTACGCGAGCGGGGGTGGGGGGTGGGCAGCTGATCGCCGCTGCTTGGGACACAGGTCTCAATTCTGATCACAGATGTATTAAAAATGACTCCCGAGACACACATGTTTTGCACACACTGTTGCTCAGTGAAATCTGGCTGGTACAACCGTGTCCGACCAGTAGCGCAAACGCGGAAATGCCCGGCAGCAGCCGACCACGCGAGTTTCATGTTGCGGTGACGGACTGGCTTGGCTCCGTGCCAAATGAAATTTTCAAAATCATCTGGCGGGCCAGTTATTATTCCTGACGGGCCAGTTTTGGGCCGCCAGTTGCCAACCACTGCCCTATAAGATGCTTTTCGCAATGTTTAGGGCCCAAGCACTGATGGCACATAAGACCCTACTGGAATGCAAGGAATTCGCCCCAAAAGAATCAAAGTTTTGAGGGCTTAAACATGCTCAAAAATTTCTGGAAATTTGCATACACACCAGAACTGGCAAAAAATTTGATATTCTATGTGACTTGTGCATGTGTATGGCAAAATGGCTCCACAGCGCCCCCTACAACATTTGTAACATCTACTGCACGCAGGACATTTAACCTACATCTACTGAATTTGATACACATATGGAGCATGTCAGGACACACAAAAAAAAACAGCGGCACCTATACCCTAAACCCAACAAGAAGTCTGTCATTGTTAATTGTAAGACTTTTTTTGTTATTTTTGCTAGTTTTCATGGGTTAAGTCCTCAAAGGGAATAACTCCAAGAGACTTCAAATTTGCCCATTATATACATCAGGTCTTAATGATTAAAAGTTATTGAAATCTTATGCAAAAGTCAACAGGCAGAGCCATGGCGGCTTTCTGAACATTGATGCATCGGCATGAAAAAGGAAGTGCTGTCTAACTACCATATACATGCTCCAATCTGCCTCAAACGTCACATGTTTGATCAGAGTCCTGCCCTGATGACATCCATATGCCAATGTCCGATCACAGTCATAGCACCACCTGCTGGCAACAGGAAATAACCTGTTTTACATGTTGATGTGTGATCCAATCTGGCCCAAATTTCATTTGCTGGATAAGATATCCACACTAAAAAATGTACCGGTAACAATACTCATAGCACCACCTATTGGTGACTGGAAGTTACATGCATTTTATTTGCATGAAACTTTGTGATATAATTCTTGAAACTCGTCAGCTAGGTCTGAACACCTTGACATTTTTCATACCCCACCAAACACCACACTTTAACTTGCGCCCGTCTAGACATGCAAGGGTATGCGAGGACCCATTCAACGATGCTTGCAGCTTTAATTAGTTATATTACTTTCTAACTTAAGATAAAACTGCTTGACATAAAGAAAATAATTTCCAGCTTTACTGTGCTGAGGTCTGGTACTTACAGGCCGTAGGAGGAATTAAGCGCCAGACTTGTGATGGGCTGAGGAGGCTCTCCGCTCACCCACACTAACTGGACCACCAAATCTACCTGGTAACCTGGAGACTGCTTCAGTGGAGCACTGCGCACTCTGTGGAGGAGAAGTACATTGAAGGAGAATAGAGACAGACGGGACCAACAAAAAGAAAAAAATGAAAGGGAGAGACATAAAAAAAGGAAAAAAAAAAGGTTTCATAAAGAGAATGACAAGTGGTGCAGCTGCAGTCCTGAATCAGTTTGTCTGCTGAGGGTCTGGCATGAGTGGCTGCAAGGGAATGATGGGGCGGCTGAGGCTGAGAATGCTTCAGGCGGTGACTAAGTCTGTGCAAGTGCGCTTGAGGCAAAAAGGCAAGACTCTTGTGCGTGTGAGTGTGTGTGAGAGTTTACATAAGTGCTTCTGTGTGTCGTACTTGAGGCAGGGAATGTTGCCTCCGTCAGAGTTGTTGCTGCTGGTGGAAGGGTGCGAAGGTGGGCCGCTCGTCTGAGGGGAGGCGCCAGGGGTGGGGAGCGCCGACGTCTGTTCGCCCCCGCCATCTGGAGACTCTATGTCGTTCAGCTCGTACTGCATTCGCACCTCTAGTAGCTGCATGAGAAAACGAACACAGTGAAGGGGGGGAGGCATCAGCGAGTTTACACATGAGGAGATCACAGAACGCATGATAGAGGCATCAAAAATTCTTGTAAACAACAGTTCCTCGGTGAAGAGTCACATGACAGTGACTGACATGCGTTCGCGGAGTCACTTTGATGATCAGGATTTGCTTGACGTGCGAGTGCATGTGTGTGTGGGCAGGCTGAGAGTCAAAGAGGTCCTCCAAAGCTGAAATATTCCGTTCCTTTTAAGTCCTCCTTCAGGCTACCCCTTTGCAACCGCCGCCTTCGCACACACACATACACACAAAACTCACACGCACACATGCACAATGCTCATAAGCTCCTCTCTTTTGCATTCTGTCAGTCTCATTAGCCCCACTGGCATGTAGGAGTGAAGAGTGATCAACGGCCTTCTTCCGATTCTCCCTCCCACCCGTCTCCGTCCTTGTCTACCTTCATTTTCTGCAAGGTTACAGAGAGGTGTTCGACCTTGTGCAGAGGGGAGACTGCTCTCCTAATTACAGATCTACATCGCAGCGCTTGGAGTGAAGGGAAAAAAAGGGCCTGGAATTTGCTCTGACAAATGCACCGGTGCTCGTTGGCACTGAAACACTCAATCCCTCTCTTTAACCTGCTGCTACAGTGCTCCTTAGCAAGGCACTTGAAGCTGGCACTTCTTTGCTGTTTGGTCAGAACAACAAAAGATTTAGATGTTTAGGACAACCGGTGCTGAACACAAAAAGGGCATCAGCTAGAAGACATCACAGTGCTGCCCACGTGCTATGATTGACAAGTGATCTCTGCAAAGTCTGGTGCAAAAAACACCACCGCAACGACTGCTTAGCAAGTAAAATGTTGCCAGAATTACAAGCAGCTTTATACCGGTAACCGATTTAACACTGATATTGTAAGTGCAGTTGCATTTCAATATGAGAACTGCGAGCACACACGCAGGGATTAAACGACATTTCTCTTTATTTTATTAAACGCTGACTCCTTTTACGCCGCCATTAGCACTTACGTCGCTATTGAGGCAGATTATAATGATGGTCTGGCTTTGCTTGTTCACTGCTCAGTCTGTTGGCATGGCAACCATACTGCCTTTGACTAGGCAGATCTTTTGAGTGCATGTGTGTGTGTGTGTGTGTGTGTGTGTGTGTGTGTGTGTGGTGGGTATGTCTCAGCATCTTAAAGCAAGAGAGGAAAAGTGAGCAGTGAAAGCAATTCAAAAGCAAAATATTCGGTGATGGAGGACTTCAGAGTTGCATCGTGTTCTTCGTTTGCATAACTGCGTGAGACTTACAGTAAAAGAGAAGATCAGAAAAAAAAATCCGAATTTTGAAAGAAATATGGAAATAAAAGTGCAAAAATCAAACTACTACCCACCTGTACCACCTCAGTAGTTACTTCCAGTTTGCTGAAGCGGTAGAGGATAACGTTGGCTGACACGCCGGCCACACAGAGCATCCGGCTCTCAGGGCACCAGGCCATTATCTGAATGGCAAAGGGGTCGTCGTCCGACGCCTCAGTGCTGCCCTTGTCCTCTTTAGACCGATTTCTGTCAAATACCTTGGCTGTTTTGAGCTTATAGAGCACCTGGAGCATTACTAGGAAAAAATAAATAAAACAGGGAGAGAAGAAAGTATCAGCTGCTTTCTGGGCCACATAGAACTCGATGCTGAATGAGACAAAGCAGCTCTCTGAACATGATTAAACTGATTACCACAAGATGAAATCCAAACAAAAGATTTTTGTCTGTGAATGGTAGTGCTCCGAAGCAGCTTCAAAAAAGTCCAGTTGTCCTTAATTTTCTCTTTTTGTCTCAAAGTTTAATCAAAGCTCATTGTGTCCTTTGTCTTCTATTGTTTGAAATACAAGAAATGATACTTGTAATTTGTGACCATAACTTACTTGCAGAGGCATCCCAGAACTTTACAGTCCCATCAGCATGCCTGGAAGCGCAAGAGAGAGTAAAGTGACATAACTTTGCTGTTGTTCAGTATTTACATCCAAATCTGATTTAAATCACTGCATAAAATATATTTTTTAAAAGCTAAAATGCTAAACTCATTGCCTAAATAATCCTTTACCCAACCACTGATATGCGCTTTAGAAATATGTAAAGTCTGACGATAATCTTTAAAAGATGTAAATTCTGACTTCTGGCATGATTTCTAAGGTTGTTTGACCAAGAGGTAACAAGTTAGTACACTATATGGCCAGAAATATTTTGATTTCCATGTCAATGCTCCATTTTAGCCTTTATCTGCCTTTCAAAATAAAATTAGGAAGTTTTAATACGATGGCATAAAGTTTTATTTTAAACAAAAATGGGTTCCTGATATTGTGGGGAAAGTATGTAGAGGAAAAAACATTGCTGCACACATTTCTATAACATACAGGTGAAATATGCACACATTTTCTGCAATTCTTGTTTTTTTTTTAGTAAAACAACACTGACTTACTGATAATTAACTCTTTTCCACTTGCTTCGCAAAAAAGGTCATGTATTTCTGTTATCGTTTTTGTTGACCCCCCCCCCATTTCTCTTTGTGTTGTTGCCAATTCAGCTGAGTGGATTGGGAGAGAAAATATTTTGCAGGCTGTGGTGCTCGGAGAGACAGAAAACCTGGACAGAATAGTAATCCGGCACGTAGCGGCGAGGAGAAAGGGAGGAAGGAGAGGGCGCGAGAGCCTCCCGCTGCCAAACCCATAACTCAATGTCATTTCTTCAGTGCGTGTGTTCTGTTAAAAACACCCCTTCTCCCCGTGTCGACAGCTTAGCGCTGGATAATAAACATTAAAACGGAGCAAAGTGCGCATGATTGGAATAAATAAAGGCCTACAGTACGGAAAAAAATGAAGCTCCTTGGCTGCGCTGACCTAGCAGTGCAGAGGGAGGTGAATGTAATTGTGGTGGGATAATAATGATAATGAAATCAGTATTGTCTTACCCAGTGATGATGATCTCGGGGTAGCTTTGTGTGCCTTGACCCCAGTTTCCACCACTAATGGGCCATTCCTTGAGAGAAACACACACACATTACATTAGCGGATGAGACAGTACAGGAGCAGCTACGTCAATAAACAGGGTGTCAGTAAACACATTGATTCTGGAAACAGATGACATGATAAACCTGCACACGTGTGAGTGCAGGAGCACAGCCAGGAACCCTTTTTGTGTACGTCTCTCACTGTGTCTCCTTGCAATTATGCATTATGCACCTTAGTGTGTGTCTCCATGTGTGTGTGGGTTCGTGGGGGTTTGGCTTTGAACACGTTGACAAATACAAAGGTCACCGGGATGACTCATTGTGATCTTTATGTGAGAATGCCCTCCTACAGCTCAGTCAGGCTTTTACTGAACCAAAAAAAAAATATATACAAAAGAAGAAGCAGCTTGGGTCAGTGCATGCTGACATTTCTGATAAGAAAGCTCGAGCGACGCGACGGGGAGAAGAACATAAACATAAATAATGGCTGAAAGAGCAGGGGGTATGTCTTAGAGGATACAGGGGATAAGAATGAGAGCAGAGAGGAGATGCACAGATATAGAGGAGGATCATTAGGTAATATGACAGTGTTATATGGTCCGTTTAGCTGCATGGAAATATTGAGAAATATACTTTAGCATGAGATGAATTTACTCTTGCTGAATGCAGTTGTAGCAGTAGTATGTGGAGTGGTGTGTTAACATGTCCTTTATCCAGTAACCTTGTTGTTCTTGGTGCATGGCATGATGGTTAGAGGGTGCAGCGTAGAACATTTAAATTTGTAATTTCGGCATTTAGCTCTTTTATGGTGCCGCTATCCAGAACAACGTGAGGGCAAATCGCACCCTCAGGTTAGCATTACGCTGTTACACAACCTGAATCTGTGACGGTAGGTAGGCAAGTTCATAAGCCGTTGTAACTAATTTTATTTCCAAAGTTGAGTCTGCTTTCAGTGATGAGAAAAAAAAGGTTGGTGATTTTTTTGTTGCATCACAGCACTACTTATATTACAGTTTCAGAATTTCCTGGAAAGTTTCCAAGAAATAGCTGAGAAGATTGGTGACACTGTAAAATAACAAAGTTTTTTTTTAAATTAAAATTCTGAATTGTGAAAAAATTACTCTAGCAAATAAATAAAGAAGAAAATCACTCATAGAGTGCAGTACTCCGCCAAGGCTACTCAGTCGCTGTCTAGTTTCTGATAGATAAGTCAGCAGGCAGCTGACGAAGAGTTCACTTGTCATAGTTACAGTGACACGGTGCCACTATCTCACAATGATGGAGAAACAAGCCCGTGGATCCAGACTATAAGCTGCATCACTGTCAAAATCGAATCAGTTGGTCCTTGTGACATTTCTGAACTTCCCTGAAAATTTCATCCAAATCCGTTACGTCTATTTTTAAGTAATGTTGTGCACAGACAGATTAACAGACGGACATGCAACGTATGCCGATTGTCACATAACTCTGCCACATTCCTTGGCAAGTAATAATAAATCAAATTTCCATATATATGATGTTAATTCTAAGAATTATTACAGAACCTGTATTGGTAAGTTTGCTGTACTTAGGCACAGAGGTGCTTTAATGTAAATGCATCATAACAATGTCAGCATATTGATGTTTAGTCTGCATTGTTACTGGGCTGTACATCTGAATTTAACAGAGTTTGACCCACTCTAACACTTCTTGGTCAGCACTAAACACAACTGAGGCTGCTGTGTTTGGTTTTTCAAATATTTCCAAATCTAATGATGTTGTTCAAATAGTCCACTTTAAAAAAAAATTGCTGCAGTTTCATATTAACTAGACTTTTAGTCTGTGCACGGCAGGTCAGTTAAACCTGCAGAGGCTGCAGTCTATCTGGAGTCTATCCCAGCTGACTTAGGATGAAGGGGGGACACCCTGGACAGGCCACCAGTCTATCACAGGACTGCATATAGCACAGCAAGCACGCTGAAATTCACACCTAAGAACAATTTAGTCACCAGTTAACCTCAGCATGTTTTTGGACTGTGGGAGGAAGCTGGAGTACCTGGAGAAAACCTACACATGTACAGGGAGAACATGCAAACTCCATGCAGAAAGATCCCAGGCCTAGGAATAGATGAAAGGCAACAGTGCTAACCACCACCCACTGTGCGGCTTAAACACATCATAAACAAATAAAACTATTTCTGCTTCTTCAAGTTTCATAGAACCTCAACTCAAAAAGAATGTCTTGTGGACGCACTGCTTCCAATCTACTGAGAACAAATGAATATCTCCACTTCATCTTGAAATAATTTCTCCCTTTTCCCTGCAAAATTGTAAACCGACAAAGCAGCATTTGCTTTGTGATTTAGTGCATCTCCATCCACAGCCTGATCTCTACCAGTGATATGTTATAGTGAAAAATTTTCTGTTTTAGAGAACGAACAGCAACACCGACATTCGTATACAATGTCAGAACATAAAGCGTTCCTGTGCGGTACCTTTTTGCTGTAGCCCTGTCGCTTCTGCCGCGAGCCAACAGAGTAAAGTGCAGGTATGAGGTCCACAGGGCAGTCGGCAAAGTACTCACAGCAGGTCACAGGGGACTCATGGATAGTCAGAGGATAGGGGTTCTCGAATATGGGGTAACTGCACAAAAGAGAGCACAGACAAAGTCACTCTTAATGACATTAGTCTGTCTGCCAGCATCAGTCCATTAGTCCCGTTCAGGACTGCATGCCTGCTTAAGTCGGCATTCAATAAATTCTGGACATTGGCCAAGGAATACAAATTATATAAGTAGGCTGCCTCATGATATAAAAAAGAAGGCAAAGAATAACTGAGATAACAAGGACCAGTGGGTCAACTGTGGCCCACATTAAAGAAACAAAAGGAGCCAAGATAATGAAGTGATATTTAATAGATAGTTGGACTCACCCATTTTGTGCAAGGTCGATCACCACTAAATCCTTTTCTAGAAGGACCACCACAGCGTAAGGTTCCTGAAAATCTGCAAAAACGAAACACACAGAGGCGAGCCATTTATCACAGCACTATTTTTTTTATCAGTCTTGTAATTCCTTGAGAAAGAGCTCCTTGAAATCTGCAACCCACATGGGAGGAATTCCTCACACTTTGTACGGCAAATCATATCTATGCCCTCAGGATGTGAGGGCAGGAAAGCTTAACGCTCAAATTTTATTAATCTATGTGATTTATAACTGCGGGGGGATATTGCTCTGGTTGAATATTTGTATCAGTCTGATCTGAGAGTAGAATTTCATATGCCATCTTCAGATGAGTCCCTCATAATAGATTTTAACTGCTGTACTGAATGAATTCATGACATATATATATATATATATATATATATATATATATATATATATATATATAAAACTTAGAACTGTTGTAATCTGCAGAGGCACCACAATGGAGCCAATGCATGCTTAGAATCCGGCTCATTTCTGTAGAGAATGTATGCAAATGTTGTTTAACTTTAAAGGATTTACAGTGATCACATGTCCAGTAGAGAGTTACCCGAATCTGGCAGCCACTTAACCACCAGAGCAGCTGGGAGTTAAAAGCCTCACTGAAGGGGACCTTGACGAAATTCATAGGGAAAGAAAGGAAATACAAAACTGCCTTTCTAACCACAAATTGCTTGTTGCCCTCAAGCGTTGTCTGACCCGCTGCAGTCGTAAAGCACCAGCCTTTGCATTATGTATAGACAGTTGGCACTTCTTCATTTGTCTTGGATGCTTGACTTGTAAATAACATCACGTTTTATTGTACTATGTTAAGGTGAAGTCAGTGATTCTACTGTAAAAAGAATCAGGTGTTGGTACACAGCCCTGGTTCTGTATACAGGAAGCAAACATAGTAGCTCAGGTTGATCACTTTGCCAGAGTGTCCTGTGCATGTTCAAGCTTGTGCTCATGCACATAAGAGGGGGAAAGCAAGGGGAACTTGATTTGGGAACTTCCCCTGACGTGGGGAGCAATAAAGGATTATCTTATCTAGCAATTGTAATTATGGCGACTTTCACTGCTGACTTTCTGAGAGATACAAGCTAACTGCAAACCAGTTAACTGGGTCAAAACCATCTTGATACCAAAGACAGGAAATTAGTTTGAGTTGTAAATGTAATGTAAATAGCACCATTCAGGTTGAAAATACAATACTGCAATCAACCGCAAACCTAAAAGGTGCCAACACTGATCATCTCATTACAGTACATTCATGTGGATGCTACTCTGACACGCAGGCTAACACCTAAACATTGCAGGCTAACATCGCTCTCATGTGCTAGACAACGCATATTCAGCACTAAAATGATCCTGAATACAAATCTATAGGATATTTTTGCAATGCCAAAGATGGAGCTTGTATGACACATGTCCTGCCCCTCCACATAAAAGGCCAACCTGGTTTTCAACAACGTATTCGGGAAACATTTAGTCAATCATGTTTCTGCACAGAGGCAAGTACAGTGTCGTGTCCATGTGCAGTAGAAATACAGTGCTTTTAAAACCTTATTTTGAAGCAGAGTGACCACTTTTTTGAAAGCAGTTTTTTTAGATTTGACTGGTCATTCCAAACTTGTTGGTCTTACATTCTGGTGACGTTTGAAATTGCAGCTATAGCTTTCCTTCTGTCATCTCAGATAGAAACCGGATCTTGTTAGAGTACAATAACTGCAGGTGGGTGTGACCAAATTGGCTAACAAGTGGTGAAAATTGCCAATGAATACTTTAAACCAGAGTGCCAGTGCACCATGAAAATTGCCCAGGAATGGCTCGAGAAACACGACCAAGAGCCCCAGACACCGACCCGGCCTCCAAATCCCCAGATCACTAGGGTGTGGCAGAACAAGCGTGATCCATGGAGGACTCACCCAACAACTCACAGGACCCAAAGGATCTGATGTTCATCCTCAGTGCCAGAAAGAAAGACCCAGACAACCCAGAGGTCTCATGTCAATGGTTCAACAGCTCAGAGCTGTTTTGGTGGGAAAATGGGGACCTAGACAACAATGTGTGGGCTGTTTGTAATGTTGTGACATCTTTTCAGGGTAATTTAATTAATAATACATTTCATTGTATTTCTTAGAAAACTCCATCTATCTGATCAGGAAGGTCATGAGGTATGACTGGAAGCTTGGACAAACCAAGTGAGTGGTCGCTTTTCTACAGTGACACACAATATAAATACGTTAATGACTTGCATTTTAAGTCGTTGCCCTTGTCTGCAAACAGTACCAGTCTGCTAGTTCTTGTGCCTGAACTACAGAGAGTTGAGATACTTCCATTCAATCACAGCAGTGTCCACATTACATTTAGTGCCACTGCATCGTCTGCAGTCACATCATCAAGGATTATCAAGCTCCCCTACACACTAATGATGGTTTAAGCGTGTGCAGGCACACACTATCGGCTCGACATATATTGTGTAATCCGAAAGACCTAGTAATGTCCATTACCAGATGAAATCAGTGGGGAGTGACATCAGGTTGCCAGTGACATAATGAAGCCACCATTGTTACATAACTCACTAATCCTTCCCGTAGCTGTATGTGTGCCAGATAGCACAGCAGCAGAGATTACATACGAGCTTACACACATACCGTTCCCATATCATCAAACTCCAGTTGGACTTGTTTTAGCTGTTGACTCCTCAGTACAGGAAATAAGATAATAATTTAATTTAGATGGAAGGCTATTGTGTGCTAAGGGATGAAATGAAAATGTAATATTCAGCGCGTCAGATAATGAAACTGAAAAGTGAGATCCTTACCCTTGGGAAATTTCATATTTATTACAGAAATGCACTAACACAGGGGCAAGCAATCCCACATAATTAAAAAAACAGAAAGGTGTGTGCATATATATGTATATAAATATACAGATATTTATATGTGTGTCAGAGTCCAAAAGGAGGAAGTGACGACAATTAACATACAAATAAAATGCTCAGACGTGCAGTAAACAGCAAGCGAACACACTCTGTTTAACATTTAGACCAAGACACACACTCACCATTAGGATATGGTGTCTCACATAGTGTGAGGAAGTCTACTATAGGATAATCCATCTCCAGCACAGCAGTACTCTTCCCATGCATTACTGTCAGACATGGCCGCCGGCCCACCGTGTCATAGGACAGACCACCAGACAAGATTATGAAGGGTTCCCTGGAACACACACACAAACAGAGGAAAAAGGCTTTTAACTTACAAGGCTGTTCATATACTTGGCTTTGCTTAAGAATGTACATTAAACATACTTAATTAATGTATATTCTAATATATTAAGCATTCTTGATGTTTAGTGTAACCAGCGGGGGACTAAGTGACTGCATAGATTTGCATCAGGTTTTTGAATAAATTAGCAGGAAAGAAATAGTTAATCTGATTACAAAGGAACTGAAAAAAAAAACATGATTTAAATGTGTTTCGCTGCAGTAATTATAGTGTGTATTATGTCATAGCTGATACTGTAAAACTAAGATCAACCATAAGCTCAGAAGTTATCATTTGTTATCTTTTTGTTTGTTTAATGTGCATGTATCTTTGATGTTGGGGAACAATATTCATGCTAGTTGAGTAACTTCTATCAGGCTCAGATGGAAGAGTGACCAAAAGGGTGAAAAGGTTAAGGTCTGAAAACAACCAGAGAAGATGTTTAATTCAATTCAATTCAATTCAATTCAATTCAATTCAATTCAATTCAATTCAATTCAATTCAATTCAATTCAATTCAATTTATATAGCGTCAATTACAGTCAAATTGTCTCAAGACGCTTTACAGAACCCATATGCCTGACCCCCAGAGCAAGCCCAAAGGCGACAGTGGCAAGGAAAACACCCTTTTAACAGGGAAAAAACCTCGAGCAGAACCCGGCTCTATATAGGGGGGACCCATCTGCCTGCTGGCCGAGCGGGTTGGGAGGGACACAGGAGGGCAAGGGGGAGGGATGGGAGAAGAGGGAGGGGTGGGAAAGCAAGGAAAACACAACACACATTTGGATACATGTATGACAGGATATGTGACACAAACAAAGTGTAAGCTAACATTGAAAACTGACTCATAGTTTACTCTTATGATGTACGGCTCTGATATTAAACATACTCCATATATAGCTAGCAGTAAAATTCAAACAGTATGTAAGTTAGCATAACAGTATAGTGAAGGCGATGCAGAGTTGACTGGTGGAAAAGGGGAGCTGGAAGCGGAGGGCTGGAGGAAGGTCAGCAGCAGCATCCCACAGTGGACATGGTTTACACCCCAGAAAGGTTTTTGCTCTTGGAAAGATGGACTCAGCTTTTCTTACATGGTATGAAACACCTCAAAAAGGTTAAAATTTACAACCTATTTGTTTGTGTTCACTATGAAAGCTGTTACATATGTTAGAGAGGAGTGAAGTCTCTCTCCTCATGGTGAGTAAGCAATGATCTAATTTCATTCTCCATATTGTTAACATTAATACATTCACCCAGCAGTGTGTTTAACTTATGCAAGGGTTGAACTCAGATGCGTAAACACACACAAATAAACAAGAATAATGAAAGTTTTGTTGAAAAAAAGTGATGCGATGAAGAGTGATATTTCCTACCTTCAACACTAACACACCTCTGACTTTATACTTACATTATAAATAACAGTCAAGTCGAGAGTGAGCACCATATTTTTTTGCATATTGTTCAGCCTTACATAAGACTGACTTGTGGGTAGCTACTTATCTAAGACTGCATCAGCAACAGCTTTGAACTCAGGTAAATAATCTTGCTTCGTCTTTCATCATGCATTTATACATGAAGCAAATACATGCCAAAACATGTGTGCATGCATGTAAGTGTACAAGAGAGAGAAAGAAAGAGGGAACATACCCATTTCTGGTTGTTTTGTACTCCACTTTAAGAATGGGTTTACAAGGCTCTGGCTTCTTCCCGTCCTTGGGCTGTTTTCCTAAAATAGAACAAACAGAAGTTACTTTAGTTTGCTAGTTCACTCCTTCACCTCCTTTCTTCTCATTTTTTCCTGTCATCTCATTTTTTTTCTCCTCCGTCCCCCTCCCAGAAGCAGCACTTAAAATGCTGTGCTGAACGGTGGCCAGACAATAACAGCAGCCTATTCATCAGAGAGGAGAAAGACAAATGCAGGGGCAGGGACATGCAAAGAAGGTGTGAGGATCATGGATGATTTACAGAGTCCATCTATCGAAACCTCGGGGGACGCTTGTGTGAAGGAAATGTACGCATCCGTCACATGAATGCTTCCATGTGCATATTTTTGAATGACAATGCACAGTGAGCAGCTGAAAATCTCTAAATTATAACCGAAGAGCCAATAAATGACCCCTATTGCGGGTTATATAAGACAGCTCTGTATGAAAATAACACTTTTAATAACTATATCTAAACAACAGATATCTAAAAAGACAATTAAAAGAGGACTTATAAGCCTGACTTAAACCTGTCAAAGGAATTTGCATAGTTGACCATTAAATACCAAACTAATTATGCATGCAGCGGTGGGAGAAACAACTAATTAAAAACCCTGTGTGGCGAAATCCTTTCTGCACACAAAACCAGCTCGAGAAACTGGTTAGAAGTTGTCATTTTTGCTTCTTCTCTCTTTGATTTAATTCCATTCTTTGTTCCTCTTTCTTGCTCTCTCTGTCCAGTTGCCGCTGTCGCACTCTATTTCTTCTCGGCCCTTCATCTGGGTGAATTGTCAAAGTACTCTGTGAGGTGAGTAGGCGTGTGTGTGTAGCAGGGGGAGGAGGGCATGCAGGGGAGTATGGATTAAAATGCATCTTCAAAAGAGCAGACTCGCTTTCTGTGGGAAATAAACACAGCGCCGGCGACTAAAGTATGCGGATGCAAAGTAAAGCAAACAGAGGCGGGACATAATTGAACTGACAATAATCCCTCTAACTGAAATGAGGAAACGGCAAGGGAGCCACATGTAGGGAGACTCTTGAGGGATGGCTGCAGTGACGGAGGTTGCAGAGGGCACTGTTAGGGAGTTTTGTACAGTAATATAAGACCTTGAAGAAACCAGACGAGGCAGAATCAGTGCTTCCTTTGATGTAATGATCGTAGAAAACTGACGCACATATCTCCATATAGCACACCACACATCAAACCTAATGCCCACAAGTATTTTTAAAGGTGTCAGGCGTGTTCAGCGCCCCACATTTTTGTTTAAGTCCTTCAATACAATGAAGCATTTACTTGCAACTCCTCAGCACAAGTTACAGTTCCATGACGGTTTTTACAGATTTTACCAAAATAAGCAGTAGAAAGTTAACACTCAACTGTGGAAATGTTTTTTTCTCACTTTTCTAGTCCAGTAAACATCTCACAACAATTTAGATTTATCTCACAACCCTCAGTAGGAGTCCTGACCCCGACACTGGATCCACTGACTCAGAAGTCTCTGCACTGCCCACAGGCAGTCGGTTTATCACAGAATATCAATATAAGCTGCATTATTTATGGGGCATTTCGCAATCCAAATGCACTCATATTTGATCTCTTTTAATGATTGTGATATTATTCTCTCTGTTTCAGGGGGTGAAATGGCAACCGTTTGGAGAAAAAAGATCAAGCAGGGGATTATCACTTATCATTACCTTTGTGGCTAAATGAGAATTTTTCCCATTTTCCCATTAAAGTGGCTATTGTGGCTCTACGCTAAGTTTGCACTCAACATCTCTGTTATAGAGATTATAGAGATTCGAGGACAACAGCTTGTGAACGCCGTTTAGCGTGGCAATTAGCATGAGCTCCCTGCAGCTTTCAAAAAGAAAGCCGATTTGCACACGAATCATTTAAAACATTTGTTTTCTCATCTGACCGAAGTTCCACGCAAAAATTGGTCGCCTGGAGCAGACTTTTAACTGCATTAGAAAGGTCCATCTGGGAATACTGGCCAGTTGACCTAATCACCAGCGTATTTTTCGGTCCATACCAGCTTGTTTACAAGTGTGAGGTTGATTTTAAATGTCTGTGAGGTAATGAGTGAGGCAGAAAGAGGAACATGACGCATTTCAGGAAACTAGTGGTGTTCTTGCACTAGCTGTTCTTTCAAAAAGATAAGGATCTGTGGATGCCAGATTGGAAAAAATCTCCACGTGTCCATGGACTTTGGAACTACAACTAAGAAGTCTGCAGCTTTGATTAAGATTGCTGTCATGGAGATGGTGTTGTACCATGACAAAATCAACTGGAAGAAAAGACCAAGACTGGTCAGACTGAATGTAAAGCTCTTCACAAGATGATACAATCAAATCTTTGTGTTGACTTTCTAACAGACTTGACAATAAATGTTTCAATGATTCAGATAGAAATCTTTCTTTGGAAAGCTGCAAGGAGCTTGTGCTAATTGTCCTGCATTAAATATTATTTCCCAGAATCACTGCAACATAGGCAAAGATGAGTGCAAAGTTAGCATGGCACTTAGATGGCTGCATTAACTGGAAACACACCAAGAATTCCCCTTTGACTCACGAATTCAGTTTATTTGGGATTCTGTCACTGTATTAAGAAACGTCTTCAGAGATAAAGTCCCTGAAATACTTTGTGCTAGTAGTATATCACGACTGTGTGTCAGCTTCCAACTGATTGGCCTAGAATTTCCAAAATAATAGAATACCACCTCAAGTATTGTACGATGAGAACATCATGCACCTGACTATGCCTGAAATCACTCCCTGTGTAATATACAGTTGTGAACAAAAGTTTACATACACTTGCAAAAAACAGTTTCCATCGACTCTTATGACTCTGAATTTTCTATGATGGAATCATTAAAACACAAAAAACAATCACAAATTTTGGTCCTTTCATATATTTATTCTAGATCTTTTGAAAATACAACAAAATCTGCTGGGTCAAAAATATATACTACTGTTCAATAGTATAGGGTCACTTAGAAATGTCCTTATTTTTGAAAGAAAAGCATTTTTTTTTTCAGTGAAGATATTAAATTAATCAGAAATACAGTCTGGACATTGTTAATGTGGTAAATGACTATTCTAGCTGGAAACGGCGGATTTTTAACGGAATATCTCCATAGGGGTACAGAGGAACATTTCCAGCAACCATCACTCCTGTGTTCTAATGCTACACTGTGTTAGCTAATGGTGTTGAAAGACTAACTGATGATTAGAAAACCCTTGTGCAGTTATGGTAGTACATGAAAAAAAGTGTGAGTTTTCATGGAAAACACGAAATTGTCTGGTTGACCCCAAACTTTTGAACGGTAGTATACATGGAGCAACTTGAACCAGTTTTGGCGATGTAGAAAGCTGTATCCATCAAATTTTCTTAGCGGAATGACCTCTTAGCCTCTCATGAATGATTACAATTGAGTACAGCTGCTGACTCTTGTGCGCCAAGAAACGTGTTTCAATGATTCCATTGCAGAAAAACAAGAGTTGTAGGAGTCACTGAAAACTTAAGACTGCCATGATATACATGGTCCTTACAAGTATATGCACTCTTTTGTTCGTAATATATTTATTTACCCCTCTGGTTTACTCCCAGAATTCCTGTGTGGATACTGCAGAGGTTGTATCGTAAACAAAGCCGTAAATGAGTGAATTGGTTAGTGATTTCAGACATAGCCTATGTGTGTGTGTGATGGGTGTGCTTTCACCTCCTTACCGTGCGGTGTGATTGTCTGTATGGGCTTGCCCTGGCCTCTGATGTTCCATATGGTCAGAGTTCCGTCTGAGTGACTGCAAATGAACTGCTTGCCCTCGTGATGCCAGGCAACTGAGTGGATAGCCTAAGAAATGACAAGTGGGGAAGGCAGGGGAGGGAAACAGCGAGTTCAGCGGAATGAAACATCATGTGCCACCATGTCCCCGATGCTACAAGTTTGTTGCATTACCATAGCCATATGGTCCATAATGCTCATATGTATTTTAAAAGCTTGCGCCTTTGCACTTTTGCACAGATGGTTAAAGTGAGATAAAAGAGTTTCTTGACCCCAGAGCATTTCCTGTGCCACAAATGCATGTGTTTAAACAAACCCATTTGTTGAATATGGAAGAAATTAAAAAAAAGGAATGGCACTAGGAAGGTCTTAGTGGCATTGATATACATTTTCACAAAGATACAGACTTTGCTCGAGGAAATGGATGTGTCTGCAACATGCAAAGCAACTGAAACACAGCTGATAGCATTTCAGTGGAAAAGCCACTGATGCTAAAAGGTGGATGCTTAAGAGGTGACCTTTAGTGAGAGCTTCAAAACGCAGATGAGGGCACGGGTGAAAAAACACAAAGAACCAAATGGAGATACAGATCTCTGATACAGAGACGAGCCTTCAGATAAAGAGTATAATAAGGAAAGACGGGCACGAATTAAAGAGACGGTGCCCCCTCTGTCCTCTCATCTTTCCCGTCATCTGAACAATCCTGTGGCTTTTGTAAGCCCAGTTCATGATGATTTAACTGCTGACGAGAAAACACATAATGACCAAAGTAGGCCAGTAAAGGGCAGCGTTGCTTATTGATGCCCTTTTCATAGCTGATAATTAAAATCAGCGAACATTTTGATAATGGCGACGGCTTCAAAAGCAGCTTTGCAACATGAAATTTCAGTAAAATGTCCCACAAACCGAACACTCTGTCAGGGAGAAGTTTTGCCTTCAAGAGATAAATACAGGACTCTGACATGATGTCTAGTATTGGATAGGGGTTCTGAAAAATGTTCTTGTTGGTCATGCTTCGTAAGGACACCTTCTCGCCACCTTGCACTGTTCGACATTTTGCAGAATTCTTCCCAAAACTCTCCTTTCCTTGCCTCCCAATTGCTTCTTCTTGTCTCAGACTGTTCATCTGAAATGAATGATTGCCTCTCTGTCAATGCTGATGTGAGCGCACGGTCAGGTTAAGTCAACCTCTTCCGATTGCAGCAGCAATTTTTTAAGGTGTATACCAATTTTGCTTTCAGCGTGTCATTAATCATAAATGACGCTGCATGTCAGGCTCGCTGAACGTGCTGAGTTTTGAAGAAAATAGCTACATGAGACGGCATGGGGGATACTGTAGCGTCAGCTTGTACTCGTATGACACCAGCGATCCGCTAATCACAGTAAACCCAGTTTTGTCTGTTGCAGAGTAAATGCTCTCCTATTTACATGTTTTGTGGAATAATGAACCCTTGCTGTTAAAGTATGCCATCCTTTGCACAGTCTTGCCTTGGTCAGACCTCAAAATCACACAGATGAAACCATTAAAAATGACTTTTTGGAGACTCTCAGGTCTCATTACTTCGGTTTCTCAATGGTATTCCGTCTGACTCACAGCTAAAGTTCTGAAATCTGTCATGATTTTTTTCAAGCACTCTTTGGCTGTGGAGAATCTTGGTTTCCTGTTCATGAAGATTGTTTACTCAGAAATAATTAGGCACGATGAGTAATGGCCTCGGCGTTCTTTTTAATCTGGCAGCAGTGGCGTAGGGGAAGTGGTGGGGACAGTGGGATGTAGCTGTCTAGAAGGAGAGATAGCTTGCCAGTGATTTTTCTAAATTCTTTTTTTTGCCTGAAGTGATTCACCGGTGCGCAGTGAAAGGTAGTGTTAATGTGGTCATTTCCTGAATGAACAAACTTCAGATTCTGTAAAATGTTTAGCCTCCCACGCTCTGGAAATGAAGTGCAATGCAAAAGCTGTACTTGTAATAATACCAACAGGAAATATTCTTTTGGACTGACACTTTAGGTCTTGCTCTGATTGTGTTTATGAGCAGACAGACATTAAGGAGCTGAGATACCAGTAGAAGATGTTTTTCTGTATGCTGGCTGCAATCCACATAAAAAAAAAAAAAATCCCTTCAAGAATACACTCAAAACTAAAAATCATCTAACTGCTATGAGAAAAGTCCCTCAGTCTCGCATCTGTAGATGCTTTGACAGCAAGGCTTCTGTCAGCAGCATTGTGTGCTGTGACAGCCTCAATAGGCGACAAAGCATGGCGCTTAATTGGAAAATGAGCAGGGTAATTGAAACACATGGTGCTCATCAAATCAGACAATACCAATTAAAAAGGCTAATTCCATTATTTATTACATTAGGTCAGTTTTCACAGATTGGTCTTTGGGGGATGCCAGAATTCAGTCAAGACTTATTACAGTCACACAAGAGCCCCACACATAGACACACACACGCGCTCACAGCGAAGACGATGAATACACAAAGATAGGGAAGGAAAACAGAGATACACTTAAGCATGCATATCACAGCGCTAGTTAGAGGAGCGTCTGCCAGCATTGTGTCACACTGGGACACAGAACAACCCTGAAGAGTGACACACACACATCCACACACAGTGAGTAAGGTTTCCATCACTTCAGACAACAACACACTGACATACATTCATCTATGAACCCTTAACACTCGGGTAACACCAACCTTAACCTTAAACCAAGACTTCATCCTAAAGTTGAACAATATGAGTTATGAGGACTTTTGCTTTTTTTATTTAGTTTTTTTTCCCCCAAAGGCCAGTTCCCACAATGTGACTGTGTACAACGATACTTTGTTCCCACAACACAGTGTACGGCACGGATTAAAAACAAAACAAAACATTCAGCCAATCTAAAAATACAAGCATTTGAGGGCAAAAGTGTCAAGAGTGAAACCCACTGAGCAATACATTTTGAAATCCATTCTGCTTCTGTTGTGCTGCTGTCCCTACATAAACCCCGAAAGCTCCAGCTGATTTCTATTTCCCCATTAAGACACTTTTCTGCAATGAAAAAAAAGAAAGAAAAAAAAAGATGCATCATCATTGGTTATGACTGGATCAAAAAAAGTGCTGTTAGTTATTAACTTGCGGTACAACTGAGACGTTTGGTTTTTACTTTTGGACGTACAGTATATCACCAAACTGTTGGGAGATTGACTGTTGGAATGAAGATTTTCATTTCATTTTTATTGACTCTGTTCTGGGAAATGCAAAACTCCAGAAAATAAATAGAAGAAAAAAACAATTCTCAATCAAGATATAATTCTATTTACACATTCCATTTGCAGAAAAGGAAGAGAGAGAGGAAAATCCTGTTTTGCCTGCCCCTCACTCGAAAGATAAATAAACCATGCACAATAATTCACTCTGAATCAAAGAAGCCCCTTACCTGACAAGTTCATATAGTCGGTTTATTTGTTAGGTATACTTTGGTTGAACTGAAAGACATTTGCACAAGCCTTTAAATCATTCTGAAGAGTTTGATGGCAAACACAGAAGTACACATCTACTTTAAATGCATGCAGATGCTTAAAATGAAATCTGCATCATAGCCTTGTCATCTGTCTAAGAATATTAGAAGTATTTTTGTAAGAGTTCTGGTTTTAGTTTGGGATGATCAGAAAAATCAATGTTGCCATGAGCCTTTGTGATGAGGCTACATGGAGAATTTAGAGCTCCCATCATGTGAAAATCAAATGTTTTACCTTGTTCACATGTTCATACTCAACACCAGCATTTTCACCTGGGAACTGTGGTATATTGCCAACAGTTAAACAGGGGGATTAGCTCAAATGGAAGAGTGCTCGCTGCTCGCTGCACTTAATTGTCATGAAATACTGTACAATCTTGTCATTTTTAGTTTTGTTGTACTACCTGCACTGTCGTGACAGCAGCCAGCCCGCCCACCCAAACGCAACCGCGTTGATTTAAATTAAGCGTGACGTACATTTATTTTGTATTAAAAAAATACAGTGTTAACTTTGCTAATTGTTAAAACAATAACACTTGTTGGTATACTCTTGTTGGTGTAATACCATGTACAATTAAAGCTGCAAGCAGCGATGGACGGGTCCTCGCATCCACGCTGGTCGTGAATCCACGCACGTCCACCAGGTGGCGCTGTGACTGAGAGTGTATGTCGGCCTCTGAATCGCATCTGGACCAGAGTCCAATCATACATTTAAAATTTCAGCCAGACTGTAGCATGTTCAGAGCAGTTATAGAGCATTTCCTGTCTATCCACCAGGTGGCGCTGTAACTCAGAGTGTATTTCACACAGTGGATGTGATGAGGGTTGGACTCTGATCACTCATGAAAAGTTTCAGGCTGATTTGATCATGTAGAGGCCAGTTATACAGCATTTACTGTCCCTCCATCAGGTGGCGCTGCGACTGAGAGTGTCTGTTGGCCTGTAGATGTGATCAGGATTGGATTGTGATCACACATGGAAAGTTTGAGGGAGATTGGAGCATGCAGAGGAGAGTTATACAGCAGTTGATGTTTCATGGCGAAGCATCAAAACGCTGATGGTCGCCATGGCCACGCCATTTGGCTTCTGGTTAAACTTTTGATAACTTTTCCAAACCAAGTCCTGCTGTGTGGACTGACAAAATTTCAGGTCTCCTGGAATTATCCCCTAGGAGGTATTAACTCTCAAAAATGAGAAAAATCATCAAAAATCTCACAATTAATCCAAGATGGCCGACTTCCTGTTGGGTTTAGGACATGGCTCCAAGAGGCTTTTTTGTGCGTCCTGATGTGCTCTATAAGCCTCCCAAATTTCATGGATGTAGGTGAAACGTGCTGGGGGGGCTGTTTGTTAAAAATACTGTAGGGGGCGCTATAGCATGTGCAGTGCCGAGATGCATACAGTGTTGTTCCTTGGGTCAATGGTGATGTGTGTGGTAATTTTTGTGAGCATTGGAGTATTCCTAACCTGTCAGAAAGGGCTTTGTTTTTCATGGCGATATTTGGTTGCTACGGCAACAGCGTTACATGAAATGTCACACCCTTCACAGTGTGTGATTGTCAAGAGGTGAAGACTCGACTGACCAATTTCCAGCATGATATCACCAAGTTTGGGGCCATTGTACCTGAAAATATAAGGCCTTAAACTTACTATTACCAACAGGTGGCGCTATGACTTTTTCAAAATTTATGAGTGTGGATGTGTTCAGACTGGACCTGGTATCCAGCATGTGAAGTCTGAGGCAGATAGGATGTTGTTCAGCTGAGATATGAATCGTTAAATTTTCATGGCGAAACATCGAAATTGGTTTGGCCGCCACAGACACGCCCTTTGATGACAAGTCACCATTTTCACTGGGATGCATCATCAATGTGTTTAGGCTGTTGTCACTGCATTTGAAGTGAATATGATCAACCGGGTAACAATAGGGCGTGAAAGTGTAAAAGATGTCTATTTCCTGAAACCACAAGGTGGCGCTATGACTGTCAATGAATATCCCTATGTGGATGACATCAGGACAGGACTGTCATCATACATGTAAAGTTTCAGGCAGATTGGAGCATGTTGAGAAGAATTAGACACCACTTCCTGTTTCATGGCGAAGGATCAGTTGTTTGAGGCTCCGCCATGGCCACACCTTTTGGCTTCTGGTTGAGTTTTTGATAACTTTTCATCAGAAAGGTCTGGTGCATGTACTGGCCAAATTTCAGTTCTCTCAGACTTATCCACTAGGAGCTATAAATTTTGACAAATGTACAGCAAATTCAAGATGGCCGACTTCCTGTTGGGTTTAGGGTGTGGCTGTGATTGACTTTTTGGTGTGTCCTGATGTGGTGCATATGCCCACCAAATATTGTAGCTGTAAATAAAACATTGTGGAAGTTGGCCTAATGACCACTGTTTCAATTTTGCAGGTGGCGCTATAGAGCCATTTTTTCACACATATGCGCAACTCCCATAAAATATCAAATTTTTCGCCAGTCCTGATGTGCACGCCAAATTTCACGCGTTTTGGTTCATGATAAGGCCGCCAAAAAGGCAAGTCATTTCCTGAGGAGCGATTAAGTTTGAAAAATTTACAGCAAATTGAAGATGGCCGACTGCCTGTTGGGTTTAGGGCGTGGCTGTAATTGACTTTTTGGTGTGTCCAGATGTTCTGCATATGCCCACCAAATATTGTAGCTGTACATGAAACATTGTGGCAGTTGGCCTAATGACTACTTTTTCAAGTTTGCAGGTGGCGCTATAGAGCCATTTTGCCACGCACATGCGCAACTCCCATAAAATATCAAATTTTTCGCCAGTCCTGATGTGCATGCCAAATTTCACGCGTTTTGGAGTATGATAAGGCCGCCAAAAAGCCAATTTACTTTACGGGAGAAAAAAAAAAAAAAATAATAATAATAATAATAATAAACCCTAGGGTTTCAATAGGGTCCTTGGCACCGCTGGTGCCTTGGACAGTCGGTGCCCTGGCACCGCCTGTCCTTCGCACCCTCGGTGCTCGGACCCTAAATAGTCATTTTATGACAGGTGATCCCATAATTATACTGGGGTGCACACAGTGAATAAGAGGTTTGAGGTGGGCATTTATTTAAAGCCTTATTATGACGAGATCATTCTAAATTTACGTTAGCTACTCCCCGAGCGCTATATACTCTGAACCAACTAGTGAAAGAGAGATGTACATCACAGAAAAGTCGGTATTATGTGCTCTCTTTGTTGTGTACCCAATATTTTAGCATCAACATCACACTAGGCATTACCAAAGTGCTGTTTTTCGCAATAAACATGTCACGCTAACAACAACAGGATACAGTTACTGTCTAAGACACATTTAGCTGCTGAAAAATGGAATATGTTTACACTTACCGCTTGCTAAAAGATAGCCCTGACAGCTGTGGATGACCGTTTATCATTTTCCTCCGAGAGCTTAAAAAGGATCCGGAAGATGGAACGTGATTGGTCAAAAGTAAGCCCACAGGCTCTGGACGTGATTGGCCCAACGGAACATGAGGTCGTGCGCTGGTTGGCTGTTTTGGGCTTACTTTGGGCTTACTTTGCTCTGAGGTCCTGCGCTGATTGGTTGGCTCGGGCTTACTTTGGGCTTACTTTGGGCTTACTTTGCTCTAACAGCAGAGTGCAGCAGGCGCAAGCGAGAGGTAGCGGGATCGATACCTGCATCCTCCAAAGACCAGTCTTTGTTGAAATTCCCCAAGGAGAGGACTAAATGATCTATCTCTTAAGTCTTAAAACACAGATTCAGACTTCCAAATATAAGCAACCAATCCTGTCAGTTTGCATGGTGTGGCTTGCCATTGTACAGGCTAGGGTAGTCTCACAGTGTTTGGTCAGAATCATGGGAGAGCTGGAGATGGCAATGACTTCACAGATCTATATAATCTCAAAGAAGTAACGGTGAAAAGTCACATTTAGGCCCATGTTAAGGTAGGAATGGATCGTTCACATGGACATGAATTTAATTTTGATATATGGAGACCAGTTTAAGGGTTTAATCAATGACCAGAAAGTTACTGAAAGGACTGGATCGTTAGACAGGCAATGCAACTTCAGTCTAAATTGTGATGTATTCTGGTGATCCTCCAACTTTCATCTAGCATTTACAAATTCCATTTGCTGCTATTTGTAACCATCAGCCTTGGTGATTGATGAAGCTGCATGGAAAACTTAATGCTATCATCATGTAAAAATCAAGTTTTTTTAACCTTATTCACATGTTCATATGATGTTTTTGACATACTAGATGACATATAAGTGAAGTTAGTACTGAACACCAGCATTTCCACTTTAGTGTACTGACAACAATCAACCAGGGGGGTTAGCTCAAATGGTAGAGCGCTCGCTTAGCATGTGAGAGGTAGCGGGATTGATGCCCGCATCCTCCAAAGATTACTACTTGAAATTCCAGAAGGAGAAGGTGAAATGATAAAAAACAAATTCTGACTTCCAATGTCTCACACATAACAATCCTGTCAGTTTGCATGGTGTGGCTTGCCATTGTACAAGCTAGGGTAGTCTCACATGTTTGGTCAGAATCATGGCTGGGCTGGTGTGATACTTCTTAAATTTCTGTCAAGGTAATGAAGAGAATGTCTATCTTACAAATTCAAATTTCTAGGGTTTTATACCTCACAAATGTAAGGAACAATCCTATCAGAATAGAATAGAATAGAATCACTTTATTCATCCACGAAGGGACATTCTGTTGCATAAAAAAACCTGTTGCATAACTAATGACATTCCCATTAACTGTTGTGCTATTTTATGACTGCTAATTTGCTAATTTAGCTTGCTAATATGCTAAATTATTTGGTAATTTACTTATTTATAGTAATCATTACATCTGTTCAACATCAGCATGTTAAAATTGAGTAGGTTAGTATGTCAAAGTTACTCAAAGTATAGCCTCACAGAGCTGTTAGAAGGGCTTTCAAATCCTAATTCCTGTTGACAACAGCCATTAACATGAGTCCTGGGTGATCACAAGCTGTCACAATATCTAAGTTCACACCTTATTTACATATTAGAATTTATCTCCACGTGCATCTTGGATGACCACTTGCAATTGGATCTCACTTCCTCACTGTTATATATGCAAATGGACATGCAAATGCAGTGCACAACAAACATCAATGGCTCTACTAACGTTTCTGCAAAATCCCAAAATACATTCAATGGCACCTGAACATTACTGTAATATTCAGACATCATTCTGACAAAATTCAGATGTGCCTGAGTCACATAATAGCTGTAATTTGACAGGCAATTGAATATATTATATAACTAATGCAATATGAGAATGAAGTAAAATGAAGCAAAGCAGCCTACATGGAATGATTGATTTGTCATGTTGGAGAGGTCAGTGTGAGCACATTCCTGCTGAATAGAACCGCTTTTTTGTGTGTGTTTCTTCGTCTTTTCAATTCTGTGCAGTTTTCCTTCTGGATCAGTCTATGCAGAAATGTGAAGAAAGGCCTGAAACAGTCAAATCCATCTCACATAATGTGAGAGGTAACTCTACTGCCTTTAAAGGTCAGTGTTGGGTAATATGCAAAAACATCCCTTCCTTTGCAATGCTCCATGTTAAGTTCTGATCTGTTACATAAAATAGCAGGTTTAAGCACCAGAAATAAGCAAGACTAGGCCCTCAACATTCTGGTCAAGGAATAAGATGAAGTCAAACCTCTGGCACCGAGCTCGCAGCTGTTGTGTTGACAGATTATTGTGAATGATAGATCGAGCATATCTGGAGGTGGTTTAACACAAAAAATACAGTCATTTTGGTAGGGATCGACCGATATGTGTTTCTAAGGGCTGATACCATTGACAGAGATAACTGCAGATAACTGATATTTGTAACTGATGTACATTAAATGTAAGATTTTGACAGCATGCAAAACAAGACAACCTCTCATTCATAACTAGGATTCTTCATTAATAAGAGTGACTATAACTGAATATGTAAATATGTTTATATGGAATCAACTGTTTGTCTCCTGCAGTTCCCTCTGGTGGTGTTCTCGATTTTCTGAATCTTTCACTGTTCTATCACTTACTGCCCACTAAGGTCCAGATCGTAAAGCATTATTAATTATCACTTTCCACTTTCAAGGTAATCTAAAGCTGCTTTCTAACTTAGCCGCTATCCGTCAAAGTAGCCTTAGCCACTGTGAGAGAAGCTAATTTCCTGGTTTGTGTTTCTTGTTCAGTGTTTTCAGTTTCTGTTGGAGAGACATTTCTGAGACTACAGATTGACAACAGGCAGCGAGAGGAGGCTGCATCAGACTTGAAGTAGGGCTTTAAATGGATCAATAATAGGCCAATAAAAGTACAGTCACGATGATGTGAAAAAATAAAAATAACATCAACAGTTCATTGGTTTGGCATCCATCCGATTCCTAAAGTAATATTTCTTATGTCACTCATGACCAAATCAATGGATCTACAAAGAGACTAATGTGTTAAACATATTATCTCATAATAGCCTTGTTAACATCCTTTGGTTAGAAATTAACATTAGCAACAAATGGCTTTCAAGAGCAGCACATGGGAATCACATTTTCTTTAACATTAAGTTTTATGATAACATTAGTATTACAAGTAACATCCAGTTCACCCTAATGGACAGAACCACACAGAGGCTGACCATCATATGAAGATAATTCTCTATCTGCTAATGGATATAAGGTGAGACTTGCCAAATGATCCATCAGTTATGAAAAGTTATCTGTCTCAACGGGTCTTAGGGGGAAAGAAAACACTTCTGAATGAAGCTGCACTCATGTTAGATGGAGTTTGTAAATAATTTGCAATAGCTATGTTGGTCCATAGCGTTAAGAGTAGTAGTTTCACAGAAGTATGTAAACTTGTGATATGCCTCTTGTCTCTGTTGGCCTGCACCCATTTCATGTGACTCGGCAGTTTCTGTCACTTCACACATAAAAGAGCAACAAAGTCTGCATAAGTAGGCTACAGGGATAAAGCAAACATAAAACAAAGGACTTTCATCCAGGAAACTGGGGTAGGAGTCCCATGTGGGACCACTGTTTAGTGAAAGGTGCCAAAACTACTACGAGGTAATGTTAAGGAAAAGATCACATTTTGAGGTAAAATACACACGGAAACTGTCTATATTTTTAATTTGCTTCAATTTTCAGCCACTATTTGGTTTTGTTTTTGCATTAAAACTACTACTGAGTTCAGGCACCAAAACAGCTTGGTGATTTTTAGGAAAAGATCTGGGTTAAAAAGAATGAAACTCTACTTTGTCTATATGGTCCACACCCATAAACAGCTATTAAGAAACATAAACATCACACATTTTTTGCAACCAACCAACCAACCAACCAGCCAACCAACCAGCCAACCAACCACCCAACCAATCAACCAACCAACCAACCACACAGCCAACCAGCCAGCCAGCCAGCCAACCAACCAACCAACCAACCAACCAACCAACCAACCAACCAACCAACCAACCAACCAACCAACCAACCAACCAACCAATCAACCAACCAACATTTTATGCTGTGTCCTGACATAGCTATTTCTTATGAGATTAGGCTGTTCCTTCAGAAATAATTCCACATGAAAATTGTGGTACTCTCATTTTTCTGCTATTCAATGTATTGTTGAGGAGAATCTCACACATCTAAGAACTAAGACTCACCTCAGCACTGAAAACACTGCCAGGTTGTTTTCATTAATACTTCCAGTGGGAAAAATGCAAACTCCTCCATAACCAATGCAGGCAATCATTGCATTTCTTAGAAATTAAGTAATAACTGCTAATTAATTGTGGGGAAACATTTAATGCCTCAGTATTTTGTGCATCGATGCAAATGTCAACAGACTTGGTGTGGGCTTATACTCTGTGTGCACAAGCACATCTTTGTTATTGCAGTCACACTACAGATAATGAGTGATTTCCATGATTGGAACCAAAGAAAGAGAAAACTATATTGACAGAAAAGGTCAGAATAATGACGCAAGAACCGGAAAAGTGACAACAGCAAACAAAAGACAGATAAAAAAAGAGTTTTGAGGAAATGGCAAGGATGGACTGTTTGTATAAGCAGATTGGAATAAATTAGTGCATTTGAACAATCGGCCTATTAATGGTATGCCAAATAAAAATAAAAATCTCATCCATGAGTTCAGCAAGAGAGCAAAAGTCACCAGAAGACAAACGTAGAAGTATGAGGGAAGGAGAAACTCAGATTTGGCTGCAATATTAACCATTCATCAGGGTCGGGCTCAGACCAAGGTGTTGAGTCAGACGGATCAGAGCGAAGCAGGGTCAGAGTGACGAATGCTCTCTGGCTAGCACCGACTGGAAACCCATAGTGCTGATCCACTGCTAATAATAGACAATCCAGTGAAAGACGCGGACTGGAAGGCGTGCTCTCTCAGCTCTTTGAGAGCTTGTAAAAACCAAAGTTTTAATGCCTGTGCTGTTTGTCTGAACTCTGCCGGAAACTTTGTTGTTACGTGGGAGCCAGGTTACGTTCAGCTGATCCGCTGACATTTCTGCAATTTGTCAGCTAAGAAAAGCTGCCTTCATTTGAGTCAAAACAATTCCATTATTTCCCTCCGCTTGTTGTGTGAGAAAGTTTGTAAGAATCGTTACCAATGTGTCAAGAAAACAGCAGCTGGCAGTACTCACAATTATCTGCGTCCTTTGAAATCCAAGACCAAAGATTGCCTTTTTTTGCTTAAACGTTCAGAATTTTCCATCAAAACTAAAATACGCATTAAGAGATGCTTTTTTCCCCCTCCACGGGTCTGAATCCATCATCGCATGGGTCTAGCTGGCTGTTGAAAAGAAGAAGAGGAAAAGCTTCCTTGTTCCTTTCAGTCGACAACTTTGATACTTGGCAGCGAGCTTCTAGGCAAATAGGGTTTGAATTAAAGTGCACAGCAGGAAGAATATAACCCGCAAAGGATTTGATAGCTGTAAAAACTTATTTCACCCTACAGTACTGTTTAAAGAAGCTATACGGGGATGTTGTGCATACATTTACGACACCGGTGAAAGACTATAGACAATGATATTTCTGCCTACTAATCCATGCATTGTCGGCGGTTTATAATAAATGTTTAAAATATGCTTAATGGCATGAAGTAGATTACATCTATATCCTCACATCAGATAGACTCCACAGCAACCATACAAGCATCAAGCCTTTAACACTTCACTACTTTTACACTGTTGAAATCAGATGAGCATGGATGTTTATCTTCTATAATTTTCTTGCACATTAAATTGTTAATGACAGCTGACTGTCAGTGCAAAAAAGTGTGAACTAAGATGAAGCCAATAATCCTGCACACTGCTCTCCGCACCACTTGATCTACTGTAATCATAACGTTTGGCATTTCTTTAGAACAGCATTCACACTGCCTATAAAAAATCAGAAATGGCCAGAAATTCATCTTCACATCCACATGAATCGCATAAAAGAGCCTTTTTCAGTTAAAAACAGAAGTGGCACTTACAGAGACGACAAGACAAATCAAACCTCTAAAAAGTGAGTGGAGTGCATTATTTTAATTGACGTAATCATACATGATGAATGTCTACTAACAAAATAGTAATTGTTATATTTTTGTGTATGAAAGCAAGTTCAAAAATCTCTGTTTGACCTACAAGGGCTCATGCTTAAAAAAAAATTACAAAGTAGTGGTGTCAAACTGATATTGTAGCCCTGCACAATATGAAGAAAATGCACGCTAGCATTGCTCAACAAAGCGCTAACGCTAAAATTAGAAAATGCGATAAGTGTATCAGCTACACAAGTTGTATTCCAGGAAAAAAAATCTTCTTAAAGACTTACAACTTCAACTGAATCTTTGAGGAGGACACAAACAAGCTGTAATTTCCAGAAACAAAAGAGACAAACAAAGGCTCCCTCCTTCTCCTCTGTTCCTGCCATCAGGTCAAGCTGACCTGGAGAAAAAGCATCTTTTTCAGTCATAAACATATTAAGCAAAGCACAACATGAACGTTGTGGTTATTTCGCAAGCAAGGACCTGCTGAAGCAATTCCTTTTCTACTAATTGTGCAAACGCTCTCTGACTTTGGAAGCAGCTTTAATGTCTAAGAAAATATAACTGAAATCACAGCATAGTTGTCATCTGCAGTGGTACAGAGCAGCAGCTTGGCAATGACAACGGTTTATCTTGAGAACCTCTGTTTGAGTCACTTTTTCATACTCATTTCATTGTCAGACAACAGAAATGACAAAGGATTTAGGATGAAACGTATATGTATTGATGCATTTCAGCCTTCCATTTACATATGAATGCCGTTTAAGATGACCTAAAGCAGAAACTTTTCAATGCGGCGACCAGAGTGGAATTTTTCTCAAATACAACACTCGCCATTTGAACAAGTAGCCAAAGTTTTCACTGAAAACACTGACGTCATTCACCACATTGTGTATTACGCTCTTATACATATGGATATACATATACATACTTATACATGATGTACATATGCATAACACATGCTTGTGTTCAGAGCAAAGTCGTTTTGTTTGTGGGTACATCTGAATTAAATGGCCACATTCTATATTGCTGTGATTTCTGCCACAAAGTTTTTTCAAGATTTCAACCATCGGAAATGATACAACAACTGAGCAGCCTTGGTGGAGTACTGCGCTATCTGAATGCTTTTCTTATTAGTACTGACGTCATTGATTATACCGACTAATTGTTTAGCCATTGTTATGAAGCAAAGTTTCCATGATGTGATTTTTATTGCTGAATTTATGAGTGAATATCAAGAACATATTAATTGTGTCCACATCACCTACGCCTTCCATCATAAAGCCCCGGTATGTTTATATCCCGCGGCACTCGCTCTTTAGTCAATTTAATTAGTGTCGGCTACAGGGCTGTCCACAACAGTAATATCAGAAAAGTCACAGCGCAGTCATAACCACAAGTCACCATCGATGCACCACTGCAGTGCCCTTAAAAGAAGGTCTGGGGCCAAATTAAACTTTAAAGGTATCTGACTTTGAAAACCATTTGGATTTATTAGCGGGGGGAATTACCCCACCAAAGAACGGTTGCGTGCTGCAGACCCTTTTCTTGGAGTCCGTCAGTGCAAATCACAGTCAGCTAAATGAGGAGAGCCTCCATTCCCCCAATCCAATCTCCTCCTCGTCTCTGGAGAGGTGTATCTGTGAGGGCTTGGAGCGAGGAGATGAGCTCCTGTGGGAGATTCAGTACCACAGACTGTAATGCCCAGGAGCAGTGGGAGGATATTAGCTTATCTGAGAGCGAAGGCAGAGAGAGAACGAGCGAGCAAGCGCTCCCTACATACTGAACATACAAAATCCACTATCATTTTTATGTCTGAGACTCTGGGTATCTCAGAGCGCTTACAGCACCACAGCACTGCCGACAAGGTGAGTCCCAGCATGAGGGTTACGATAATCTCATTATCTTAAACAGGCAGTTTAGCTCTATGTCTAAGTACCACCGACGCCGCTGTATGACCATGTACATGCTGACTGTGTGTATGTGTGTGTCAGCATCAATTCAGTTGGCTTAAGCCTCAATGACAAGTTTATTAATGAGAGCTCCCATTCACAGACATATTCAATTTCCCACTAGGGCTCTAATCGCGTACTGTGGGAGGTCAGACTGTAATCAGATTGAGCAGAAACACATACATTAGTTATTAATGGGCTCATATGCAGAATGTGACATTTATATTAGCAATAAAACAATTGAAAAATGGCATCCATGTGAGAAACAGATAAAAGAAAGTTGGGGAAGTGATGCAGCAGATGCAAATGCTAGCTGAAAAAGATGCAAGTTGTGCATCATGAGAAGAAATCTTGATTTCGTCTGTATACTACAATACTGCTGAATTATCAAGACAATGCTGAGGATGCATGCTGGGTCTAGATAGGAAACTTTGCACACTCACTCTGGAGACATGAACACGTGGCGCTCTACTGTATAAATCATAGCATTGTTAAAAGATGCATTTCACAAACTGTTCTTCTTTGTAAGTGACACAGCTGATGGGGAGAACATCTCTTCTTAAGCTGTAACTGCGTCGCTACCCAGAGAGACGATGCTGTGGAGCTCATTTTGCAAAAGTGACTCAAGCATGGTGCGAAAAGTTTGAAGCATTTTAGTCATTTAGATTCTTAATCATCACCTGGTACAATCAGGATGGCGTTCGGTGAAGCTAAATTAATTCTGGAGCACGAAAAAAATTCTTCACAGCAGCTTATTTTCAGACTTTCTGAAGAGGGAAAAAAACATGTTTTGCTGTCCAGTTACAAGAGGTTGGACAGCAAAAATCCAATTGGTGAGTCCAGTTAAAATTGGCTGGAACACTCTTCACTGCTAAAGCAAACTTTGGCTTCCTCTACATGGAAAAAAAACCCACCAATTAGAGCTGCTATTTCTTATGAAGACAAACTTGTGAAGCAGGGAGTAAAAAGACTTATTCCTTTCCTGTCAGCACCCTCTTTTAGTACTGTCATCACGTTTTAAACAAAAAGAGCAAAGAAGCTCGCTTTCAGGAAGGTGCGTGCATGTACAGTATGTGTGTACGTGATCTACGCACACATGCTTCACTCACAGTCCTTGCCATCTGTCGTAACATATCTCAAACTCAAGCTTTGACACACACTAACACACGTGCACGAATGTATACACTTCAGTTCATGAATATGTGATTTATTTCTAAGTTTCAGAACAAAAAAACAGACTCTGTAGATCACAAGTCAGAGGAATGGCTGCAAGCTGTTAGAGAAGAAAAGAAAATCGGGGAGATTTGCCTACCTCATCATAAGTGTAGCGATAGTCTGCCTTCTTTGATTTCAGATCCCACAGGACCACGATCCCAGACTCAAATCCAATTATAAGCTGGAGAGGGAGAGCGACAGGCAGTCAATGAGATAGGTAGGAGAGATGACAGACAGGGGATAGAATAGACCTCATGATGGGCAGAAAAAGAAGTAATACATTTGACATTGACGCACTGCATGAAAGGAAGTCAGGGCGTAAGCGGACTACAGTGGCTCAGGGAGAAACCTGCCCACCTGGTTCACATGCGATGACAACAGAAAACGCAAGAAGGGTTGCAGATAAAGAACTTAAATTATTATTCTGACAACTTATTTATAGAAAAAAGCCCTTTCAGAGTCAGTCTCAGTACTTTCAAATTCAAATATGTGTCACATTCTGTATGCAATGGGAATAAACAACACAATCTTTACAGTATGCGCCTTTCATGGGAAAGTGAAGCTGCACAGTGTAGACATAGACACACACTATGGTGTATACAAAAGTTACATCAAGTGGATTATATCTAAGAATTTTTATCTTCTTTATCAGTGGCATCACCTTACCCTTAGATGCACAAGTGATTAGACCCCGCACTCTTCTATAAGTGGGTGAAAAATGACCTGTACAAGAACCAATGTGTTTTTATGCCGTTTTTGACATTCTGGTTATGAATAATCATTTGTATTATTGTTTATATCATATTTTTGTACACACAAGAATGGTTTCATGTTTGAAATAAGTTTACTTATCACTTTTAAACATATTTTGAACATTTTGATAATTTATAAAGAAGAACATTCCACAGAATAGCAATAGAAGAATGTTAACATCTATTTTGTAGACATTTTTCCACTCTTTTCCTCCAGCTGTGGCTGCTCTCCAACCCTCCAAGTTTTTGCATCACCTCTTCTATGATATTATCAGTGATAAAGAGCTTGGTGTAGTAATATAAATATTGCAGTGTCTTCAAAAGTACATACACTGCCTGCAGTTCAGCCAAAAAGTCCCTAAAATGTTGTCATGTGACTGCTGATCATGGCTGAGTCGCTAATAGCTTCACAGTTGTGTCAAGACAAAATTTTCTGATTTTTATGGAACCTGGGTCATGCAAACATCTGCAAAAATTCTGAAAAAATTCCAAAGAGCATGTAGAGTAAAGTGATTCGGATTAAATATTGGAAATTTTAACTGAGATGTGATTAAGTTTTCTGACAAACTGGTTTAAGGACTGCCGCAAGAGTGAAAATCTGTTCATTCTTTCTGTTTTTTTAAGGTTTCTGCCTCTGATAAATGATGTTATTTTGCCATTTTTATTTTTTTAAAAGAAAGCAAATATATCTTTCAAACCCATTAGCAGGTTTTGGGGTTCAGATGGTTAAATAGTGCACTGCTTACATTCATGCTTGCTTGCAGTCTTACTCTTGACTACCTCTGCTATTTCTTGGTTTGATCCCACTGCTGACTGATGATCAGTGGAGCGGGAATGTGTTTCATGTTCATGACTGAATGTCTGAGTGCATCTGTTTTTGGATGTGTGCTACAAAGCTCCATAGGTCTAGGAGTGGTCAAAAACAGTCCAGGTTATCTCCATACGGGACTAAGTGAAGTAGTGTCGTTCTGCAGATGTAGTCTAAAATGTGGTTGCATTTGCATCCTTGCGTGTGTGTGTGTGTGTTATGTGAAAGACGCAGTTCTTTACCTTTCCCTCATCCATGGGGTTATCACTTATGTGGACAACTGGTCCTGGGTGAGCCTTGGAGGACCTTACAGGAGAGACAGAAACAGAGTCAAATACAGTGTTTCACTCTTAAGCCTTACATACTGTTCATATCTTATGCCTTCATGATATAGTCCAGGTCAGTTTTGACCATGCCACTTGAAAGTGGCATGAACATTACAGAACTGTTGGACTTCATAGTACAACCATGTTTAATCACTGCAACACTCTCCTCACTGCTATATCATAACAGATCCTGATTATCAATATCAACTGAAGATTTACCACTTAGAGCACAAAACATAAGATAATAAAATGCTTATTATAAACTAGTCTCTGCATTCAAAGCAGTGGTAGGAAACTTTATGTCTGTGGAACTAAGCCTCTTCATCGGAGCGGTTGGAATCAGCGGTAGGTCTAAAATCCATCTCAACAGATATGAGCCAAATTGACCCAAAACAGCCTAACGGTACAAAAATTTGTAGCACCTGTACAAAAGCCTACCCTATTAACCTTATTCAAACTGCTTACACTACTGTTCAAAAGTTTGGGGTCACTTAGAAATGTCCTTATTTTTGAAAGAAAAGATTTTTTTTCCAATGAAAATAACATTAAATGAATCAGAAATACAGTCTAGACATTGTTTATGTAGTAAATGACTATTCCAGCTGAAAACAGCTGATATTCAATGGAATATCTCCATAGGGGTACAGAGGAACATGTCCAGCAACCATCACTCCTGTGTTCTAATGCTACATTGTGTTAGCTAATCACATTGAAAAGCTAATTGATGATTAGAAAACCCTTGTGCAATTATGTTAGCACATGAGGAAAAGTGTGAGTTTTCATGGAAAACATGAAATTGCCTGGGTGACCCCAAACTTTTGAACGGTAGAGTATAAAATTTTATTTTCATTTTTGTGTATTTTGTGTCACTTAAGGAAAAGTCGTTAGGCTTCAGGGTAAAGAATGATGTTTAGTTTTTTTTTTTTTTACTGCGGTCAAATGACAAAACAGGTCAAATTTGACCCAAACAATATGTAACGGTTGATGCAGTACCTAACATGGTCTCAATATAGTTCACTAGCACCATATAGTGATGTATTCAGAGGGTTAAGGTGCAGAGCAAGTGTCTTTGAACCTGTGAAAGAGGTCTGCTGGGAGGACAGCGCTGCCAGTCACTCCAAGGCTCTAAAAGGCGACTCAAAGACATAAGCTCACTGAAGGTTGTGATGAATGGCTCTGTCAGGCCAGGCAGTCGTCCCCAGCGGCCGTGTGTCCGTGCACGCACATGTCGGTGTGTGTGCCCATTTGCATGTCGGTGGAGAAGACGGCGCAAAAATGCTCGACTTCGCCCCCCACCGTCGTCTCCTCGGCCCCTCCTGTCTGTGTTTTACCCTCCAGACAGCCTTATGTCAAACCTCCTCTCTGTGTGCCACGTGGCAGCAGAATGTACCCAACCTGCCCTGCCTTAAAGAGATGATGTGGGCCGAGGAATGCCGGGGAAGGTCACCGCTGCAAAAACAGTGACTGTTAAGAGCCTGAAACGTAACCCCAGCACCACAGAGCGAGGGCGGAGATGCCTGACAAGGAGCAGCAGGGCAAAAGAGCTGCAACCAAATGTAAATAGTGCAAAAACGAGGCTGGGCAAAGTCCTTGTTTTTGCGCCATGTCTTAGCAGCAGAGAGTGTTTTATTCATCCTATAATCTGACATCTAACTATAAAAAGATGCATTTTTCGGTGAGAACATGATTTTGGATGGAAATCAATTAGCAAGGGATAAATGTTGGCGCTATTTGTTCAGTTTAGCTCCGCATACCTGCATGAATCTATGAATAAGAGCAAAGATCGAAAGAAGGGAAGGATGTAAGAGAATGTGTAGTTGTGTGCATGCATATATGTGTGTTAGAAGGTAACAGTTAGTGGGCAGGCAGGCAGTCAGTCAGTTGTCTCTATATTTAGCCTGTTAGTGCTGGAGCCTTATTACCTAAGCTCTGCTGCAGCCGGAGCTGTTGATTTATCTAATCCCCCTTCGCTGCCTGTCTCTCAGCTAGCAGCAGTCCACACACACATTTGCATGTCAGCGCAATTAAGACACATCTTAGCACCTATCCCCTTCGTAAACAATACCCTCAGTGCCAAAATGCGTGATTACTCTCATGCTGGATTACAAAATGCAACTTAATTGCTGAACCCTCCTGTCCCATGTGGTCTATTTTACCATGTTTAAGGGCTTTAACGTACAAGAAATCTGCTTAGCTAAAAGCTGTTGTTAACCAGTAAATAAGTCAGACATGAACATATTTACAAAGTCCACAAACACACGCTCAGGTTTGAAGATAAAGGAATCACCATGGCAACAGTGGCAGGATGGGCAGAGTGCAGACAGGCTCCCGAAAAAAACAAAAAACATCCATAAGCTGATTTCACACATGCACTGCAAGAGCTGAACCTATCTCGACATCACCTGGAGGAGTCATGCGTGAGAATGCAGATGTCTGAATCAGTCGGACTGGACATTAAAATGCAGCTGAGCCAGTGTGGGAACAGAACAGATCATTGTCTGGGGAATTCATTGCGAGCAATGACAATGATGATAACATTTCTATCATGTGAGTGGCACAAAATGATAAGGATGCAAGACCCTAAGCATCACAAAGAAGGGTCTTTTTACACAAAGATGTCAGCAGAAATGTCTGCTTGGAAGAGTTTTGGGAACTTCTGTCCATTTGGCCCGCCACCAACATAGACTTGGACATTCAAGGACTTGGTTGTTTCTGATCAACTTAAAAACAAAATAATTGACCACTACATACTATTATCCTGTTTCCTGCATGTTCTACTCAGGCACCACCTCTTACCTAAACCAAACAGAGTATTCCTAGTAGTGAGATCCTATTTGACACAGACCAGCTCCTGTTGTGTGCTGTATGTGTAAAAGAGCAACTTCAGACAATAAGCTAATTCTCCAGACATTGTCTGCAGTTCAAATGAGAAAATATACTCTACCATAAACACACAAACAGTGACAAGATGTTTTATTACGTATACATACCCCTAAAATACTTCTGTATTTGCCTCTCTGTATCCTTGTTATTCCTGTAGTCTCTTCCACAGTTGACATTGTCTCCTGTTGACTACACTCAGAGTTAAAATAAATACTCCATAGCGAATATAATGCTCATTAGGTACATCATACAATCTGGAAATTCTTCACCCCTTGGTACCTTCAGTTCAGCCAGTCATCTGTTATACACCTTTACTGCACCATATCTGTCTTTGTGCAGCAATTCCTTCAGTGCATTAGAGAAAATTGGCCATTACTGTATATATGTAGTGCAAGCATACCTGAAAAGACCTGAGTGCACACACACACACACACACACACACACACACACACACACCATAAAGCAATTGTTTTGGGCTGCGTGGGCGACACGGAAGGGAATTTTAAGCAACAGGAAAGGTAACACATCATTAAACTGGAAAACATCTCTCCAGTCTAGACACACCCACATTTCCTCCTTAACACATGCACACAGTAATACGTGAACTGTCTTTGTTACGCATTGTTTGTCTGTTTTCTCTCTGATATGACGTTCTCTCTCACCTTTACCCTCACCCCAAAAGGTCGAAGCAGATTGCTGCTTTACCTGAATCTGGCTCTGCCGCAGAGTTCTTGCCTGTAAAAAGCGGAGTTTTTTCTTCCCAACATTACCAAAGCACCTTTAAATCCAAGAAATCTCTACAATATCTTGACAGTTTTGTGCTATGTAAAGTGCCTTGAGATGATGTATGATGTGAATTGGAGCTTTATAAATAAAATTTCAGGTTCAGTTGAAATTAAATTGAAGAAATGCGTGACTTCTGATATTACATAAAGCAAATAGATGCTCACATAATCGTTCGGCGTGCCTGTTAGAAAGCTCCACTGCATACACAGACAAACACTGACAGACGCACATGCACAGTGAAGCCCTGAACATCTGGTGTCATCACAGGTGACAACCTCTGAGGCAGCAGAGATGCAGTCACCATGACAGTGTCTCTGCAGCAACATGGCTTTTGAACAGACTGTTTGTAGCACGCCCACACTGTGGCCTCATGCCACCCCAGCAGACTGGAGATGTCTATGATGTAGGATTCTTCATGCAATTATATGATTGCTGTGACTTATATTTCCTGTACAAAAACATGTCCCAGGTGACATGTCAATCCTAAATGAGTGAAGAAAACCTTCATACTAAATCCTAAAGCTGAACAAGTAGTATTTGGCTGTATCTCCTCTCTTACAGCTGAATGACAGCCCCATTATCAGCTTTCAGTCATGATGCACATCTTGTTTTGTTCTTAAAAATGTATGCAAAGACTGCAAAAGCAACAGGAGAAACCATGAAGTTACATGTATTGCAATACAGGGTAAATTAGCATTTTCGAGAAATATGCTTCTCGTAATGAGGTATGTTAGAAGATATACACCACTCCCATATATTTCAATTTAGTTATTATGTTTTATTTACACTGACAACCTAGAAAGTATGAGAAGACACATGATAGATTAGCTAAGATGAGCATAAAGATTGGAAAAAGGTGAGAACAGCTCGCGTGTTCTGATTCACCCAGAATCTTAAAATATAATGGTATAATCCCTTGAAAAATTGCAAAATGCTCTTTTCAACATTTTTTTTTTTTATTGTCAAACAAAGGCAGGCTAACTGTTTCCCCTGCTTCCTGTCTTTACGCTAGGCTATGCTACCTGTCTTCTTTATATTAAAAGGACAGATGCGCAACACAGTAAATAACACTGTTTTCAAAAATGGTGGAGTGGTCCTTTAAATGTTTGCTTAGCTATTCAGGTTTTGTTTTTCTTGCTGAAGCAAACAGTTAAAACATGCAACAGCCTGCAAATATATCTAATGATCCAAACAAAATAATATGAATCAGCTAAGACTGCTGTGATTAGCTGACATGATAAATTATGTCAATGCTGAAAATGCATCAACATCAATATTTTAAGCACTTGCATGTTTTTTCGTCCCCTCTAAAATGGTTCTATTCATTGTAACATATGTATCACTGTTACTGCGGCATAACGGAGTGGTTTTTGGCTCCAGCACTACAGATTTAGAAAACAGCGGCTGTAGCAGAATCTAACTTAGTTGCACTAGAAGCTAACTAGGATCAGTGTAAAAGTTTCCAAAGAGCCACTGCTTTGAAAGCCTTGGAGTTTTTCAAATTATCCTCAAATATTCGTGATTTGTGCACTGCAAAGTTTGGACGGCATACAACAGCGACATTAGTAATGCAATGCATGACCGCCTGAAGCAAAAACACACAGGCAATATTCAAAAAGATCCTCTGCTAGAAAAGGCAAAACCACCAACAGTTTTTTTTGTATTCTGTAGTCGGGAAAGGTTTTAATTATCTTTTGTCCTTGTGGCTGGTAAAAACAGTCATAAAGCTCAAAAATAAAGTGAACTTAAATGAACTAGTCATGTTTTTGGAGGAAAAGTAACCTCTTGGATTAATCAGCAGCAAAGTGATTCATGATTTTGCCCCCACAGATAAAGGTCACTACAGCTGGAGCCTCAAACCCTGGAAATGGTGTGAATGGCTTTGAGGATATCAAACGCTGTGATGCTTTAATTGTGCACTGTGGTACCAGCTGAGGACCTCACACATGAATAAAAACCGAGCATGCAGCAAGCAGAGGCATACAAAAATTCAACCAACTATTTACAATCGCTTCGGGGTCCTGAGTGGGCGAGCCGGAGAAAATGAAAGTGGATGGAACAGGAGACGCCTCAGGTCAACATGTTCCCATGAACTATGAACTATGTGTCATAGTAAGCTGTTAACATTTGCCACTCCTGTCCCACTTCTCCCTGAGTCTCTGTACCTAGTGACCCTTTAGCCGAAACACACGCACAAAGACACTGCAGGATACATGCATTAAAACATTCCTGCATATGCTGCACAGTGCATACATGCAGAAAGAATGCACATCATGTGAACCAACGCAGATTCACATGTGGCCTTAATGCCATGGCCTTAATAGCTATAGGGCAGACTGAACTATAGTGCCATGCAGTTGGTGCAGGATGTGTGTTTGTCTAATAGTCTAGTACAGTAGCTTGGGAACAGAGGTGTGAGTCATGCACATACACAGAGCACTGGGCCAGGCCAGGCCAGGCCAGGCCAGGCCCGGGGCCACTGGCACAGCAACTGCAGCTTTTCTTCAAATAGCAGGGCCCAAGGGATGATGACCCCCAGCACACACAAAGTCTTAGCCTCATTACAGCAGCCACAGTAGAACAGAGGTGTACTGGACAGGACTTGAAAAAGATGTAATTTGTTCAATAACACTTTGTGTAGGTGACAATAGCATTAATGCACATGACCCAGTTTGGAGTTCAGGTCAGGAAACAGTGGAAAAAATGCTCATTAGGGATTCCAAGAGCCCAAAGCAACGTCTTCCAATTGGAACTGCTTTGGTTGTAATAATGCAGCAATAAAGCAGCAAATTCTCTCACATTAGAGAGGAAATGGCTGACTTAAGCACTTAATCGGATCTAAAAAATGTTGCTGCTGAGTGATATTTATCGCTGAACAGCAGTAATTTAGATCAAGTGCTATCTTCATGTGATGACAGCCTCACAAGAGGACAATAGCAGAGGATACAGAAGCTTTTGTATCCGGACGGCTGGCGTACAGCTGGCAGCGAGACACAAAGAGAGTCACCTCACACCTCTCTGATCTGCATCAAAGCAAACCACAGACGCACACTCAAACAGATATGCAAACCGAGCGCGTCTGCAACAAATCCGAGAACCGATTCCCAAGTGGTAATATCGCACGCGGTATGGCTGCGTGAACGACTGAGACCCGAACCCAAAAGATAAAGAAACCTAATTTCCTCCAACTAATTGGCCACAGTTTGGACAGAAAACAGCAACATGTCAGAGAAAGTTTCCGCGGCTTAACAAAGCTGTGAGGGGTTTGGCAGAAAAGAGCATTACGTTGGATGATATACGGTGAAGAGCACAATTAATCTTTGGGTGCTGTGAGGAAATGGAGGGTGACGACAAAGATGAGAGTAGATGTAGATTTATATGCCCATCGGATATATGGGAAGAGCAGGAATGAGAAAAAGGGGAGGGTATGCGGATAATTCAGGTCAATATGATTCAAGAGTATTTTGAAGAGAGTTAAAATTGGCAATAAAGCAAACTAAAGCATATGTTACTTACTTGTAGGTGCTTTCCATTTTAGTTATTTTAAATGAGCTGTAGATTTTCATTACCTTGATATCTTGGCAACACTGCAAATTTGTTTGCTGCTTGACTATTTGTGATTCTGAGATAGGGATATGGAGTCCGTTTAAAGATCTAATTACGAGCTGTATGACCTTTCGTTTTCATTTGTGTGGTTTTATTTATAACTTATACAATCTCTGGAGTTTTCCAAAGGACTAATGCACAGTCAGGACGCTTTCCCCCAGACGTTACAGTTGAAAAGGGTGTCAAACCAGAAGAATAGCCATGATGAAGTATAATTTGACTTTCTTGTGAATAATATCTCAGAATTCAACAGAAATTTCACTGCAGCAGCGAGCGTCTATCTTTAAGGCACCTTAAAGGTTGTGAAAATAAACTTAAATTTTGAGTTACAATCAATTTTTTTACACGTTTACTTATTTTCAGAGATACAAAATGCGTAGGTATCTTTGAGCTGGCTGTGTTTTGTAGCACACAGAGCTTACCTTACACTAATTACAGGGTTGGTCCAGGTTTCAGTACCTGGATCCTCCTGTCTGTATGTCAGAGTGTCCTTGAACATGTGAATGAACTCCCGCTGCTCCCACAGGTTATGGACACAACCATTACAGCCATTAAAGGAGATTTTTTCAATCAGCCAACTATTTCTCACATTCCTGAGAAGGATGTATGCATTTAGCTTGTTCTCATGGCCACGGGAAGAGCTTTGAAATGCTTTGCTGAAGGAATGGTAAAGGAAAAGGCATGTAGGAAAAGGCAGGTGAAGGAGAAAAAAGTGGAGGATAAACTTGCAAAAAAAATGAAAGATATAACTTGCCCTTTAGTTAGAGGGCACTCTGGTATCTACCTCTCTATCACTCGCATCTACTCACTGCCTTATAATTAACTACCTCTTTCGCCTATTTTTTTTGTTAATTGGAAACCTTTCCCAAGCTACCTTTCTCTTCCCGCTTATCTGCGCAACTTCTTTCATGTGAATGCTTTGCCCTCTGCTACCTGCATTTACACCAATCATCCACTGACAGGTTAAGTGAATACCATTAAACACCTTTTTATAATGCAACCTTCTGCTGGGAAACATTGAGTCCTGACATTCATGTGGATGTTTGAAATGTACCATACACCTACGCAATGCAGATCAAGCAACTCACCACCCACCTATGGCAACAGCAGTCCTTGATGCCAGTTATTACCCTCAGGAGGACAACGCACCTCGACACACCGCAAAAACTGCTCAGATGTGGCCCAGGGAACACGACACAGCTAAGCTGTTCACCTGGGCCCACACTCCCAAGATTCAAATCTTATTGAGCATCCGTGGGAGGTGCCAGGGTAAGCCGGATCTAGGTAGGTCCCACCCTGCAACCCACAGGACCCACAGAATTCACTGGTAACATCCCCAGAGGTCCTGTGTCCATGCCTCACTGGGTCAGAGGACTTTTAGCAGCATAAAGGAGACCAACACAATATTAGGCAGGTGGTCATAATGTTATGCCTGATCGGTGTGTACCTTCTGTCACCACTCCATTCCTCTCCTGCATCACTCTTCCTCTCTGCACGTCCTTTTCCCCAGGCAAAAGCCCTGTCTCATCCATTCCACTCGTCTAACTCTGTCACACACTCTTTCTCCTCCTCCTCCTCCTCCTCTCTCCCACCACTCACTCTCGCCTTCCCTCCCCTGCAGTCCTGTCGACGAGACGAGACGTCTGTGTGTACCATACACTGATCTCGGCAGACACCTGTTCCACCCCCTCCTCTCCCTTCCCCTGCCTCCTCTTTTGCCTCAGACACACACATCTACACGCACATGCTCAGAAGAGGATGAGGGGGAAAGCGTGAAGCAAAACGCTCCGGTGAATAATTTAAGTCTCTACAGCAGGGAACCAAAATGGAGCCTGTCAAGCTGACAGATCCATTGAAACAGCAAAGAGACAGGTTGCTCACTATCTGGAATCTGATACTGCGCCGGGAAATGATACACTGACTAATGATCCTTTCTTATCTCATTATAGTTAAACCACAATAACCTTTCGAAAGGTAAAATGCAGATTACACAGCGTTCCTCACCTCACTTTAAGTGTTTTCAAGGTGAGTCAACGGAAACTCAGTGTTCCAGAGCCAGCAATATGAACTGAGTGAATGAATGAGTTCAGATATTGATCTGCAAGGGGACTTCAAAAAGTTGTCAGCCTCACCACGAAAACATCACAGGAGAAAGATTGTTCTTGCATTATTTTTCACCATAGACTCATTTTACTTCAATGCACTTGGTCCAACAATGTTCAAGCTTTACTATGCCCTTTCAGGAGATGGTCAAATCTTAAGTCTTCAGATCCTACTCTGCAGCATGCATGACTTCATCATCAATCGAAAAATGGTCGCCACACAAGTGGGATTGTAGTTTAGGAAATGGACAGAAGTCAGACAGTGTAGGTCGGATAAGTAAGGTGCAACATTCAAAGCAACATTTTGCAGTTCCTGCCACCTGTGCTGTATGAATTGATTGAATGAATGAGTTCAAATATTAGCATATGAGAGCACTTCAAAAAGTTCTTAGCCTCACCACAAAATATCAAAGGATAAAGACTGTTCTTGTGTTACTTTTCAACATACACACGTGGACAAAATTGTTGGTACCCCTCAGTTAAAGAAGGAAAAACCCACAATTCTCACTGAAATCACTTCAAACTCACAAAAGTAACAATAAATAAAAATTTATTGAAAATTAAATAATCAAAATCAGCCATCACTTTTGAATTGTTGATTAACATAATTATTTAAAAAACAAACTAATGAAACAGGCCTGGACAAAAATGATGGTACCCATAACTTAATATTTTGTTGCACAACCTTTTGAGGCAATCACTGCAATTAAACGATTTCTGTATTTGTCAATGAGCGTTCTGCAGCTGTCAACAGGTATTTTGGCCCACTCCTCATGAGCAAACAGCTCCAGTTGTCCAGGTTTGATGGGTGTCTTCTCCAAATGGCATGTTTCAGCTCCTTCCACATATGTTCAATGGGATTCAGATCTGGGCTCATAGAAGGCCACTTTAGAATAGCCATTCTTGGGTGTTTTTGGCTGTGTGTTTTGGATCGTTGTCCTGTTGGAAGACCCATGACCTGCGACTGAGACCAAGCTTTCTGACAGTAGGCAGCACATTTCTCTCCAGAATGCCTTGATAGTCTTCAGATTTCATCGTACCTTGCACACTTTCAAGACACCCTGTGCCAGATGCAGCAAAGCAGCCCCAAAACATTACTGAGCCTCCTCCATGTTTCACCGTAGGGACAGTGTTCTTTTCTTCGTATGCTTGGTTTTTGAGTCTATGAACATAGAGTTGATGTGCCTTACCAAAAAGCTCCAGTTTGGTCTCATCTGTCCAAAGGACATTCTCCCAGAAGCTTTGTGGCTTGTCAACATGCATTTTTGCAAATTCCAGTCTCGCTTTTTTATGAGATTTTTCAGCAGTGGTGTCCTCCTTGGTCGTCTCCCATGAAGTCCACTTTGGCTCAAACAACGACGAATGGTGCGATCTGACACTGATGTACCTTGGCCTTGGAGTTCACCTTTAATTTCTTTGGAGGTTGCTCTGGGCTCTTTGGATACAATTCCAACGATCCGTCTCTTCAATTTGTCATCAATTTTCCTCTTGCGGCCACGTCCAGGGAGGTTGGCTACTGTCCCGTGGGTCTTGAACTTCTGAATAATATGAGCCACTGTTGTCACAGGAACTTCAAGCTGTTTAGAGATGGTCTTATAGCCTTTACCTTTAAGATGTTTGTCTATAATTTTTTTTCGGATGTCCTGGGACAATTCTCTCCTTCGCTTTCTGTTGTCCATGTTCAGTGTGGTACACACCTTTTCACCAAACAGCAGGGTGACTACTTGTCTCCCTTTAAATAGGCAGACTGACTGATTATGAGTTTGGAAACACCTGTGATGTCAATTAAATGACACACCTGAGTTAATCATGTCATTCTGGTCAAATAGTTTTCAATCTTTTATAGAGGTACCATCATTTTTGTCCAGGCCTGTTTCATTAGTTTGTTTTTTTAAATAATTATGTTAATCAACAATTCAAAAGTAATGGCTGTTTTTGATTATTTAATTTTCAATAAATTTTTATTTATTGTTACTTTTGTGAGTTTCAAGTGATTTCAGTGAGAATTGTGGGTTTTTCCTTCTTTAACTGAGGGGTACCAACAATTTTGTCCACGTGTGTAGTCTCCTTTAACTTCAATCCACTTGGTCCACTGAAATTCAAGCATTACGATTCCTTTGTGGAAGAAGGTCTCATCTTGAGTCTTCAGATACTACTCATCATCAATTTAAAAATTGCGACCACACAACTGGGATTTTACTTTTGGAAATGGACAGAAGTCAGATGGTCTAGATCAGGTGAGTAACAAAGTCCCATTTGGCTGCTTCTACCATCTGTGTTGTATGAATTGAGTGACTGAATTAGTTCAACTATTGATATTTGAGGATGCTTCAAAAAGTTCTCGGCCTCACCACAAAAACTTAACAGGAGAAAGATTGTTCTTGCATTATTTTTCAACATAAACTCCTTTTACTTCAACGCACTTGGATCAACAATGTTCAAGCTTTACTATCCCTTTTTGGAAGAAGGTCAAATCTAAAGTCTCGAGCATGCATGCACCTCATCATCAACCTGAAAAATGGCGACCATGCAATTGGGATTTTAGCTAAAGAAATGGACGGAAGTCGGCCGGTCTAGATCAGGTGAGTAAGGTGCAACAGTTCAAAGACACATTTTGCTGCTTCCACAATCTGTGCTGTTTGAATCGAGTGGTTGAATTAGTTCAAATATTGGTCTATGTGGGTGTTTCAGAAAGTACTTGGCCTCATCAAGGAGACATCACAGTAGAAAGATTGCTCGTGCAATATTTTTCAATGTAGTTTCTTTTGACTTCAAAGCATTTGGTCGACCAATTTTCAACCTTTACTATCGCATCTTGAGTCTCCAGGTACGACTCAACAGTATGCATGACATCATCATCAATCTGAAAATAGCTACCACAGAAGTGGGATTTTAGTTTGGGAAACAGATCGCATTGGGTGAGTAAGGTGCATGGGTCAACAGTTAGTCATATTTGGCTGTTTTTGCCACCTGTGGATGGGCACATTGTCCTGGAGCAACACCAACCAGCTCGAAGCCTTCCTCTCCTTTTGTCTTTGATTGCTTCAGACATTTAAGTTTGTTGGATGGTGATATAAGGCTTTATAAAAGACACTTATGCCCCCAAAGGTTGGAGTTATGCCACGTGTTTCAGGGTGAGGTCAAGAACTTTTTGTTCATCAGTGACTCAGTCTGAAAAATCCTTCAAATGACAAAAACGATACAGTAGCATGTTAAATCGTGCTGACTTTGAATAAAAAGAGAAGAAAAGCAAAGAACCTTCGGGATAGAAATCTGTGAGAGGGCATCAGGGGGTCAAAAAGCGGGCACGACCACTTACAGTTCAATGGCTTTGTTCCACATGATGACGTAGCCTGAGAGCATAAAGGACTCCACGTTGACAATGTGGATGTTTCCTCGTTCTGTGCCGATGTACAACCATTTACTCTGGAAGGGCAGGTGGCAGAAAGTTATTCTGTGAAAAGAGGGAAATGAGACAAGCGTGAGAAGAGAGAGGGTAAGACAGAAAAGGTGGACAACCCTCAACAGACAGAGACGTCATGAAAATCCCTCCACATCCTATTATAACCAGACACAGACTATGCAAAACTTGAAGAGGACTATTTACCACTCCACCAGGTCGAAGGCAGTCAAGATGAGAGCGTCGAAACCAAAGAGACTTTTTGAGTCATTCAATCAGCCCCTTTTTTCTCTACACCCACAGGATACACGAGGGCAAAGAGGCACCCATAATTCTCCTGTTTTCATTATCACCCCCGTCTCCTCCTTTCAACCATCCATCAGACTTAAGTTTAATGAGAGGTTATAAACCCTTCCCTCCTTAACTGTGGGTATCCATTCATCTTTTCATCCTTTTTTCATCATTTTGTACTTTCATCCATCCTCCAATTCAACCTCCAACCCATCTGTGGAATAATAATGTACAACCTTGGTAATCCAGCTCTGCTAATATTTCAAGGTCGTTCAGCTCCCCTAGTGATCCTTTAGATTCTGCATGGTGGGTTTGAGCCACAGCTGTGGACTTTAGTGGTTTGTATCTATAAGACAAAGCCCACAAGATTCACCAGCTGGGGAAGCCATCCATGTAGGAGGAGGAATTAAGCTGCGTTCACTTTATTTTGATAGCGCTTTCTTCTTGACTTGGATTTCCAAGTGAAGGACAGAGTGGAGGATTTCCTCTGCAATCCTGACAGATTAGTTCATATTTAGTCACTCAACACAACAAGTTTAATATTTGAATGTAATATCTCCTGTCAAAGACGGATTAAGCAGACACGGCATGTCAAGGAAATAATACATTAAAATGAAATAAAGTATGTTTTTCACTTCCAATCAGATTATGTTGAAGGCAATGAATGAAAAAAAAGAATCCTGACACTGAACATAAAACGAGGCTCTCTGCAATGTTTTTAAAGAAAGATCAAAATTAGACTATAGTTTCAAAAACTTTTGAAGATGTAAAGTATGTAGCTTATTGGTCTAGGGTATAATTCTCGCTTCGGGTGCGAGAGGTCCCGGGTTCAAATCCCGGACAAGGGGTAGTAATTTGCAATCAAGTGCTAAATCAATGTTGGACAATTCAGAACACTTGATTGGATAATTATCTGAAACACAAGATTTGCTGGTGGGTGGAGCCACATGTAAAGAATCTTTGGATATTTATCTTTCTGACAGCCATTGAACTACTTATCTGTGACATGCTGTTCTCTCAGTAAATTTAACTAAGTTTAAGCTTTACATTGTGATATTTCATCAAAATCACTTTACATGCATGTTTCGAAAATTGCCAGAAATGTACTCTTTGCATTCACCACAATAAGCAAAAAAAAAAACAAAAACATCTAAACGTTCTGTGTTCCTCGACACAACCATGAAGCCATGTCTGTAGTTATGACCAACAGTTATGAGACAAAAATTCTGGGATTTTTCAGCTGAACTGGGCTGAACTGCAGGCAGTGTTTTCGCAGAAAGTAGCAGACAAGCATGAATACACCATAAAAATGTAAGCAGTAAGATATTTATACACATTTTTGAGCTCTATTTCTAGCCGTGGTTTTGAGGTTTCCTCGATGGTGCAAGACTGTATATTGCAGAAAAAAAAGAGCCTGCAGTGAGTAAAAATGTGACAGGAGCCAAACTTACCCAGAAACCACTTGGTGTTCAGACGCTTAAAGCACAGGGACCCTAACACTGGGGACACAAGCCAGATTATCTGGGTCTCTTAGATCTAAGTCAAATAATTGTGCCCACATATGCAACAAAGGGATGTTGTTGGTCAGCGATATCTGACTGCATCTCCTTTAAAACCTATTTGGCAAAGCAGTTGAGTAGCACGTGAATGAAAAACATACGTACGGGTAACATACAAAACCTAAATCTGTGTAAAGATGCCCTTGCAGTGACTTTCAGTGTCTGTCCTGTATATTTAAATCCTCAGAAAGCTTCCCTCTCTGCGAGGCTACCTCATGCTGTTTCTCTAGAGATGCATTGAGATCAGCAGTTTCTACTATAACGCACACATACACACATCTTCCCTCTCTTCCCCAAGGCTCTGCTTGAACACAAGAATATATTCATATTTTTGGAGAGGAGTCAGACTACTTGACATAAATCCCATCCACACCATCCAAAATGTGCACAGATACACATAAAACAATATTCAAAATGTACAGTTTACACGGTCATTTTTTTCTGCATCTCATTCAGTTTGAAAAACATGAATAAATACAGCAATAACACTACAATTAAATGTCAGATGTCTGCTTTAATTTGAGTAGGTTTATGTCAATGCAGAAAGAAGTGTGTGCCGGAGGTGTAGCCTTTTTAACGCAAAGTGCCAATGTTTAGGAGTAATTGGACAGATGTACATTAAGTCCGATACATTAAATATTTAGTGGGAACTTCTGTGCAGAGAATAACTGCTGTAAGCCTTTTTGACTTTGATAAATATTACCAGACACTTTGCATCTTCCCTAATGACATGCTGGTCTGTAGGTTACATTTAGCAGTAACTGCTTGGGTTGGTCAAAAATGGACAAGTTGCACAAGTTCATTTACTGTCAGGTGACATGGGTTTTCATGAAAGCCTTTCTTACATAGTATTTCTGTATATTGTTTTGCCAAACATGTTTCTGAGCAAATCTAATTGCTACCTGACATTTTCTTGATGTCAACCACCCAAGTTGCCTAAAGATAAACAAAATCAGTCCATTTATGTAAGAACTAATGAAATACACTGTAAAATATGATATTAGCTGTATATGACCATGATTTTTAGGAGACAAGGCTGCAGCATTGTGAGTTGATGTAATTACAGTTGATCACTGAGATGCACATGTTTGTACAGATTTAGTTAACCAGAGAAGATGCAACGGAAACATGACTTTTCATGAGCACTTTTGGCATCTTTACACCCAAAGAGCAAGCCAGTCTACTAGATTTAACATCCTTTTGCATCTGCATAAACAGACTCCTGCCTCTTCTATGCACATGAATACTGGTGAACTATTATCTTTGCGGAACAAATGTGGTCGGAACAAACTCAGAGATGATCGTAGGAAATCAACAGTAGAACTTACGGCTGTGTTTAATAGTGAAAGCAAGAGCATTTCCACATGCACAATGAGAACTGAACTCAAAGGATTGGGACTAAACAGCTGTGTAGCTCTAAGAAAATCACTGATCAGCGAGGCTAATCAGAAAAGAAAAAAAAAACGCTTCAGTATGCTAGGTAGAATAAAGATTGGACTCTGGAGCAATGGAAGAAGGTCATGTGGGCTGATGAGTCCAGATTTACCCTGTTCCAAAGTCATGGGCTCACCAGGGTAAGAAGAGAGGCAGATGAAATGACAGATTCATCATGGATAGTGACTTACAATCTGGGGTTGGTCAGGTTCAGCAACATTATCTTCCCAAAGAATGAAGTCAGGCGATTACCCGAATATACTGAATGACCAGGGGCCTCATTTATAAAGCTTGCGTACGCACAAAACAGGGCTAGAAAGTGGCGTACGCCACTTTCTACGCAAAGGTTGTGATTTATAAAAACAAACTTGGCGTGAGAATGTGCGCACCGGTGAGCCAACCTTGATTCTTGATGCTTGCTTACGCACAAAACAGGGCGTAAATCACAAACTTTGCGTAGAAAGTGGCGTACGCTGTGTTCGTTGTGATTTCTAAAACAAACTTGGCATGAGAATGTGCACACCGGTGCGCCAACTTTGATGCTTGCTGAAGCACATTTTGGAGACGGAGGGAACGGCAGTGCCGGAGGGTGAAGTGGCGAATTGAAACCAGATTGATCTCAAACCTTTATTGTTATCACATATTAGACTTGTAGAGCCGGATAATCATAAACCCTCATTGTTGTAGATGTTCATATAGTGCGCCATTCGGCCGACGACTGTATTTGCAGAACTATGTTCATATATTAACAGGGGCGGATTGAACGTTATTTCATTCGGTCGTTTGACCGAAGGGCCGGTATCTGGGGCTGGTGCGGTGATCTTTATTAAATAATTTTGTTTACTGATCACCCGGCGCCGGTAAGGCTCATCGGGGAAAGCAGAAGACCCATTTGCAGGGGTGGTCTCCGACGCAGTGGCCCGGGTTCGATTCCTGCCCGCGGCACTTTTATGCATGTCTTCCCCCTACTCTTCTCCCCATTTCCTGTCACTCTTCACTGCAACTATCACAGTAAAAAGGCAAAAAAAAAGTAAAGAATTTTGTTTATTTATCCATATGCGGCCGAATGGGATGAGCGTCCAACCATTAATCAGCCCTGTACAGGCACACAGGCCCACATGCTTCACACCACAACCCCCGAGTGAAAATGAATTTGTCTATGTGAACCGAAAAAATGTACATTCAATCAGTTTACAAATTATTTGTACATCGGACATGATCATAACAAATTTAGTGGCAGGGTGGCCTGGGTCAACACATGACTCATTCATCCTGACGCACAGCAGTGAAAACACTGCCGGCTGGCGCTGCGTGAAATGCCGTGGATCCCGCAGCTTATCTATATACAGATACATTCATGAGTTACTTTGCATTGACCATTCATGGTAAAATGTGGGTGTGTTGTGGGCGGAATGTGAGGTGGATCCACCTGTGCAATCTTCCAGCTGGTGTCTGATTTATCAAGAAATTGCATGCAGCTGTGCTTACGCAAAGTTTTATAAATCAGGGGTGAAGGGCATACGCCCTTTTCGTATTATCGGCGTACGCAAACTTTAGTATGGATCCTACGCAATGTTTTATAAATGAGGCCCCAGGTCTTTCCATCAGTGGAGTTTGGTATGGGCATGATCCAAGATGATGATGCCAGGATTCATGGGGCTCACATTGTGAATGAGTGGATCAGGGAGGATGAGACCTCATTTCCACACATGGACACCACAGAGTCCAGACCTCAGCCCCACTGAGAATCTTTGGGATGTGCTGGAGAAGACTTTGCGCAGCGGTGCGACTCTCCCATTATCAGTATAAGATCTTGGTAGAAAATTAAGGCAACTGTGGACAGAAATAAATGCTGTGGCATTGCAGAAGCTTATCAAAACGATTCCACGGCAAATGTATGTCGTTCTCAGAGCTAAAGGATGCCCAATAAAATAATAGAGTGCGATTTTTTTTGGATGTTCAGTGTATTTCAGAGGGATTATTTAGTGTCCATTTGTCTCTGTGCCAATATGAGTTAATGTAACTGCACATGCACCATATGTAACATAAATATGTTTGATCTGTGAATGCACCCACATAGAAGCTAACTAATTAAGTGTTCTGAGAGCCAGTGTGAGAGGGCCAGCTGAGAGGCAGTGTCAGGAGCATAATTATACAAATTTGTTCACAGTTTGTTAGTGCGTGCGTGTGTGTGTCTGTGTGTGTGTGTCAGTTTCTCGTGTGTGGTTGTAAATATGTGCCTGGTTGTTTATGCAGTCGTACTCGTTTCGCTGTGTTCACACTTGTACGTGCACGTGTCTCTTGGTGAAATCTCCAGCTTCAAGTGGTCACGACACACAAAGGCAGCTGCCAGCTTGGAGGCTCAGGGCCAAACACACTGCCTCAGAAATGACAGACGCCGGCCACACAGCGCAACTCTGAGACTGACTGCACTGTGGGCTGCACGTATGACAGCACGGTTCACTGCAAACCAACTGGGGAGAAGTGATTCTTCAGAATATCCTCTTTCGTGATGCACGGTTTTACACGACACGCCAATCAATGAGGATCATCCTTGGAAATGGAGTAATTTGTTCCCGCCGTCATTAGAAATCACACGCTTTGATCTAAAGTGCCTTGATCTAGTGATACTGTCCTTTTTCTGAATAACTTTTAATAAACTACCCCTGAGCACTGACCGCTAACTGCTGAATGGCTGACGAGACAGTAATGTGGTATGAAAAGGGTATGGTTCCAGGAATAACATTGTGTCTCTGCTGCAGTGAAACAGTGGCAGGGCACAAAATTTTATGAGTGTCACGATATTTAACCCTCTGAACTCCAAGCAGTTTCTGGGCGGTTTATGCTCTTGTCACAATTTTACTTGCCGCAGGCAAAAATTTCACTGCAACATAAAATCCTGCACTTTTCTGGAAACAACGCAACGATGGCTAGAGGTAAAAAGAGTTTGAAAAATGTCTTCTGTGCAGTATAACACAGCTGAAATGCCATAGACTTTAAAAATAAAAACACTTCCATACTTGCCTCCTATCGGCTCGGTTTAAGCACAGCCTGCAGTTCAGCCCATGTCAGCTTAAAACACACACGTTTTTGTCAGTAATTAATTCACTGTTTCATCGAGGAGCACAGATTTACAGATACAGAATCTGGTTAAAGTCAAAAATCCATGCATGGCAAATTTTAAATGTGAATTTTTATTGAATATCACAATTTTAAGGTTTAGTTTTGGTTGATTTTCCCAACAAAATGGCACATAAAAACTAAATCATCATTGTGAAGCTGAAGGTTTGTTTATTCTTCCTCATTTCACAGTTTTTGGCTCTGACAAATGGTGTCACTTTGGCAAATTTTTAAGAAGAAAACATGCGTTTTAAACCTACTGATGGGTTTTGGTTTGAAAAGGTTCAAACTGTAATGTATGCAGACATAGTAAGATGCAGAATTATGGTGGTGTGTGCAATAACAACAGGGAGAGTAATAGCCTGGACATAAATATTAAAGACACTAAATATTGATTAAACACTAAATGTTAATTGTCTCTTCATAAAATGTCCATCAGGTTAATAATCTTTTCTTAAACAAGTCCGAGTTTTGAGTAATTAAGATTGTAGACAATCCTTTTGTCACTGTTTGGAATGATGATTTCACACTATCAAAACCGGGCGACTATTAAGCTACAACAGCAGCAAAAAACAGTTGATAAACTGTTGAATACCATTTAGGCACAGCACAAATTGCCCATCACTAAGAAAGCACAAATCAAATAGAAGTCAATGACACACAGTATCCATTTGGCAAGCCTCCAAAGCGGATAGAGTGCCTCTTATCTGAGATGCTAGAGACCCCAATGTACCACAGGGTCTCAATTAACAGGAATCTAATCTAATATCGGACTGCATACACATGCACAAACACACACAAGTACTGATTGTCTCTACAGCATCTCCTGAGCACTTTTGCCCTCTCTGCCGAGATCCAAATCTGTGCCTTTATCAGAAATGAAGCAAAGCAGAAGTTAAGTCACCCTCACATGTTTTTAATGCATGCGCATTTCCGCAGTAACAAGGTTAAGTTGGAGAGAAAAGAAAGACGGTAGGAAAAAATGCTGAGGAGGGAATTAAACCCTTAAATCAACAGCCTTGCGGCAATTTTAATCAGTCAAATATCTTTGATTAAACTGCTGAAATGAATAATTTCTTCGCATTTTAAGTCATTTAACTGATGCTTTACCAATGCCAACAAACTAGTCATAGAATAACTTAAGGCGTTACAGCTTTAAAAAAAAAAATGTTTTAATGCAGATTTTGACTCCTGCTGGGATAAAACCTGGGAGATATCAATATGAAGGTAGAATGATCAGCTTTCACAAGCAGAGATTCAAGCAGCTTTAGCCAGAAACATTGAGTTTAAGAAGAGTTTTTGTCCCAAAAAAACCCCCCAAAAAATCTTTTGAATCTCCAACGAGCAAAGTAAAAGTGCAGAGATCAGGTCTCATTATGTTGTACGTGTACATCCCCCCCCCCACACACACACACACCATTATCTCCCATCATGTCACCCCGTGTTGATGATAGCATCCACATCTGCAGTGCATTCCTGCGAGGCCGGGAGGTGACGAGAGCATCCTACGCCAGAATGACTCGGCAGGATTTCTTTTTGCGCTCCCTCCGTCCCCACATTCCTTCCCACAGACTGACTCACTGCTCTCTGGCTGAGGCCCAGTCTGTCTCAACTCCTCCTCTCCTCTCCCTTCTCTTCTCTCCTCTCCTCTCTCCTATGGTGCCTGTGATCTGATGTGAATGGATGCTGATGCTGGGGGGCTTTCTGCAACACTGCTTTCACCCATCAACTCAAATTCTGAGCAGGGGAAGGAGGGGGGGGGGAAGAAAGATCTGCTGAGAGTAATGGAACGGGCCCAATGATGGTAGGCAGCCTATGGATTTTGAAAAGGTGAAATAAGGCTATCCAGAAAATAAATGCACAAAAAGAGGAGGAATTGCATGATGTTTTAGCTTATACATGGTAGCCGGTATATGAGCACACATTGTTAGCAAGATGACTGCACCCAGTCAATACATCTATTAAAGGGATAGTTTCATGTTTTGGGTGATAGAACTGATTGCTTTCTTGCTAAGAGGTACTGCAGATAACTAAATTGGTTACACCTATGTGATTGTGACTTAAAAACCAAACATAAGCCAGCTTAGTTTACCAGGTAGAAACCAAAAACCTCCCATTTTATATTATAAAATATGTCCACAATAATATTAGTAACATGTTGTAACATGTAAGAACATGTTATATCTTGGTCTGGTCTTATTGTACAAAGAAATGGTAAATAGTCTGTAATTATATAACATTTTTCTACCTTAGTGGTACTCAAAGCCCTTTATAATGTGATTCTCATTCTTATCAGTGGCAACAGAGAAGCCGTGCAAGTTGCAACCTCAGGTTTAGTGTCTCGGTCAAGGATGCTTCGACATGTGGAGGGATTCAATCACCAACCTCACGACTGGTCGACAACCCGCTCTGCCACTTGAGCCATAGCCGCCCAAAATGAACATACAAACAACACTTGGAGGAATAAAGTACATACTGGAACTGTTCGGAGTAGTAAGCCGCAGATGAACTGGTAATTAACTACAGGTCCGGCAATCTTAAATTGTAGGTGATCTTTATTTTTTGGAATAGCATCTGCTTGTTAGAAGAAGCGGGCACAGAACATGCCATTAAATAGATACCGGTGAGCAATGTCCAAATTTTCCTTCACCACCGGAACTAAGCAAAAGCAGGACCAGTTATGACACTATTAGGACAAAGCTCACATCATTAAGGTGTAACCTATTTTATCGATCGAAAGACAGCACAGCAGAGAAAGACTAGCCATGAGTGGATCACCATCCTGAAAGAAGAACTGCTGTGAACTCTTCTTATCAGAAACTACGTGGACTGTGATGTAAATAGTTGCAGTTTAAGCTAGTTGGGTAAGTTGAGTCCAAGAGCTCTATCTCCAATGCAGTGTTGGGATTCCAACTGAATACCTTTACTGATTAACTATATGGCAGTTGTCAGTTTCTCCACCATATAAGCCTCTGGTGTTACTGTTCTGTCTAAATTGTTCCTTTAAGTTGTACTCAACAAAAGCTGACAGTTAAGTTGACAAACTTAGTAACCAATTTTAGTTGTATGTGCAATAGCACTTTCATTTCACTAAGGCTGTCATTGCTGCACTGTGTCGGGCTAGCTGGGGCTGCCCATTTGAAAATAGTAACTCACTACCAAGCGAAACAGCTTAAATTGCTCAAGATCTTGTTCATGAGTGATGTGAAAATGGAGCATGAAATAGACCGATGGAGTGGTGCAGCATCAGCAGTAATGCAGGCGTTGTACCGGACTGTCGTGGTGAAGAGGGAGCTGAGCCAGAAGGCAAAGCTCTCGATTTACCAGTCGATCTACGTTCCAATCATCACGTGGACATGAGCTCTGGGTAGTGACAGAAAGAATGGGACTGCAAACACAAGCAGTCCAAATGAGTTTCCTCCGACTGGGTGAGAGGCTCGGATATTTGGAAAGAGATCGGAGTAGAGTTGCTACTTCGTTGTGTTGAAGCCAGCTGAATTTGTTCGGACATCTGATTAGGACACCATCTGTGCGCCCTTCTTTCGAGGTTTTATGCCCATGTCCAAGTGGAAGGAAACCCTGAGGTAAACTTAGAATTGACTAGAGGGATTACATGTGGGATTTGCCTTGACCCTGCCTTCACCCTAACTCAAGTGGAATAGACTCCAGACCCCTCAGAAACCCTACAGAGGATAAATCGGTGTATAGAAAATGGATAGATGGATGGATTGGCATCAAGAAGAAGATGCCGGAATATTCTGATGCCACCTTGACCTGACTCCAGACAAGCAGAAGAAAATGGATGGATCAATGGTCGGATTTTTTAGGACTTAGGAGGAGGCAGGTCATATGTTCCCTTTCTGGGTGTTTCAATTTCCCTAACTGCCACTGCTACGTAGTCAGCTACCTGGAATCATGTCCCCTTTTTCTGAGTAAAGAGATTGAAGATCATTTGCTGTCGATCATTTGGTCTCTTTGTGCCCTATGACAGCATCTCTGTAGCAGTTAATGATGATTATCCAGCTGGTTTTATAGGGTGGAAACTCAACCCGCGTCAAAGCAGTGGAGACATGAATCACCACTTAAGAGCGAAAATAGGATGCAGCGATGTGTGAGTTGGGCCTGTTAGTCTGAAGATGAAGTGGCAGACAGTTACATACATAACTATTCATGGGATCACATGAGTTCAACTTAATCTGGGGGAAAACTTGTGATTTTGATTGTAGATCGTGATTCTAGATAAAAAAAAATCATCATGTGATCTTTAGCTGTAACCACTCAATCGTACTAGCAGACATACTGCACAGCATGGCAGCAGTGAAAAATTGTTGTTTGTTACACTATGCAACTCCCTCTAACCCCCCCCCCCCCCCCCCCCCCCCTTAAAAGAATTCTCCATAATTCCAGAATTTAGGTACAGATATGATTGTTTTGATCTTCTCATCTGACATACAAAATAGTAATTTGTTTAATTTGACAAAACTAAGTGTTCCTTAAAATGCAGATGGATATCAACACTTTTCCAAGAAAAATGTCCATGCAAAAAAAACAACAACAAATAGTTACTGATATTCCTAGGAGTGTCTACGTTGTTAGGCTGAGGTTGTTTAAGCCTGTGTGTCATTCTGTTACACTCTGTTAGCTGGGCTGCCGAGGCTGTTCTGGTTGGGTGACTGTCCTTTTGTTGATTGAGGAAAAGGTTGCCTTGTCCTTTACACCTTGACAAGTTAACAAAGAGGTTCAAACAAACAGTCAGTGAAGAAGAAGAAGATAAAAGCAGTGGTAAAAAGCCGGGACAGATTCGGCAACCAAGACTTTTATTCGTTGTACAGATCTGTCCGATTTAATCCTGCAACGTGTGGGCCTTAAAAATGGTTGACACTGTCTCTTGGCCTCACTTCAACAGTCACTCTGAACTTCAGATACTTTGAACTGTATCGCTGTCTGGAAATGTAACCTCTTGTTATTTCATTTGACAACTATTTTAAAAAGATAGGACTCACACAACACAGAGGTGTCCAACTGTCATAAAAATAAACAAAGCAGAGAATGGAGATGCAGAGATTTTTGTCGCCTTTAATGCCTGAGGATCTTTTAAAAGCTTATCAGATTGAAAGACACTTGGCTAAACAGTGTGATACGAAAGCTGCAATAAAATGGGTCCAACAAAACCCTGATGGTCCTATTAACTGTGGAGGTTGCCCCCCTGGGGCAGTCATCATAATAACAACTTTAGAAGACTGCGGAGGTGTATATCAGTATACTGAGAGGGAAAATTGAGTGCTGATATGCAAACACTTGAAAATAATTTAATACCCATGTAAGACACGATTACCTTTCACATAAAACATTTCATATACTGCTTGAATAAAGACAGGACTGAAAAGTCTGTTGCCAAGTAGGAATTTATATTTGATGCAACATTAAATCTGCAAAGGTATATGATTTCTACACAGCACACAGCTTACTCTAAGCAAATTTGAATGGTGAAAATCTATACATGCATGCTAAGAGGTATGAGGTGGTAACATATTAAAGTAATGTCAAATTCTTTTTTTTTAAAATCGGTTTAATGTATCAGCTATTATCCATCTCTCCACACATGTTTACTCCTGTTCAAGGTCCTGAGAAGTCCAGCGGCCCAGCTCCCAGCTCCTAAAGGACTCACAGGGATGCATCTGATGACTTACAACATGGATCAATGCACCCTCGCCTATTATTTTATATGTAAGCCCATAAAGCTATCCTAAAGCACATCATCACAGGTTGGCGACCACTAACATGCCAAGATACACAACTGCACTACATTCCCTAGCATCAATACTTGTCTGTGTTCAAGCAGCAGTTTTCATTACTTTCTCGATCAGAGCATCAACTGTGTCTGGTATGTAAGTCAACTGATGCACGTCAAATGATGTAATGCTTTGTGACACAGCTGGTGTTTGTTGAACCTAACACATTAACACCTAAAGGCAATTAAGTTTCTAGTTCACATGAGCTGTATGCCTTTGGGAAGCAGGAAGAAACCAAAACCTGAAAAAAAAGATGCAAACTTGTGTTACCATCAAGTTGAGTTATTGCAAGCTGTCAAATGGTATTCTGAGACAGCAAAGCCCTTAAGTGAAACTGTTGTTAAGGGTGGAACAGCTAGTCTGATGTTTGATGCTGACATCAACCGGTAAGGCTGTCTCATGGGGTCAGGTATTGGCATTTTCCCCTCCACATGCATTCAGTTCTGCATGGACAGCAACTGAGTGATTTAACATTTTAAAGGACTGAGAACACTCTTCTTTTTTACGTTCCATTAAACTCTTAACTAGTCTTCCTCACAATCTTCTTCAGCAGTTATTTCCACTTATTTTAACTTAGTTTAACTTTCTTCTCTCCTCTACCCATTCCAAATGTGCCAAGTAATTTCGTGGCTCCTCTTTCCCATCTTGACATCTGTTAAGATGCACTGACTCCGCTCCTCTACGATGCTCTGTCTTGAGGTCATTGCGTTGGACGGCGATGCTTACTAAATGTCAGAGGCGCTCGAGCGCCTTCACAAGAACACAACCCGCCTTAAAAGCCGCTGCTGGCCACCTGTCCATCACATCAGCGTTGTCTCAGATCATCGGTTCTGACGTTTACCCCGTTCACCATTTTTCACAGTGACAGATTACTGGCCAATGATATGATTGGCTCTGATGGGTAATCACCGCATTTGTGATTGTAGGAGACAGTAAACGCCAATTTCCTTGAGGTGAGGTGATTCTGCACTTGTATCTCAGACCCTGAACAACCTTCACTAAAGATCAAAAATAATTTGAGGATTCTGTGATTGAGTTCTACACCTACTAATCAAGCAGTTTGGGAATGGTAAAGTAGGTTTACTGAGAAGAAAGCCACAATCACAATTTGTTAAGACAAATGCATTGGGAGACTCGAAGACACACTTGCATTTGGTTTGCACGACTAATTGACTAATGGAACAGATGGATAACCAGGTCCAAATGGGTGTTTGCAGTACTCTGCATATAAAGTAATGCAAACTAATTTTTAGAGCTGGTCTGAAGAGCAGAATTTCTAGGCTCCCGATATTTGGGCCCAATAAATGATGAATATCCGAATATTCATCTCGCCCGCGGCGATGGCGGCAGAGGGAAGAGGGTATTTATTGTCGGAGACTGACAGAGTTAGCATTAGCATGGATATCTCCGTCTTCGCATTTTGTCTTCTGTTTAGTGAAGAGTGACGGGAAAGCTCGCAATCTCTATACTAATATTCGGACATTACCACAACGACCGAATATTCGGATATTCGAGTCCAGCCCTACTAATTTGAGGCTTGACCCTCATGGTTGGTCAAATAGAAAGCCATGCCAAAGGTGATAACTCAGAGTAAAAATCTATATTTGTGCATAATCTATCCATCCAGTATCTATGCAACGCTTCCTCCTCATTTGGGTCATGAGGGGCTGGAGCCTATCCCAGCTGACTTAGGACGAAGGCAGGGGACCAGTCTATCGCAGGGCTACAGAAAGAGACAAAAAAAATCACACCTACAGACAATTTAGAATTACTGGTCAACCTTAGCAAGTTTTTGGACTGTGGGAGGAAGTTGCAATACCGAGAGAAAACTCACATATGCACAGGGAGAACATCCAAACTCCAAGCAGAAAGATCCCACTAAGGTCGGGACGCGAACCAAGGACCTTCTAACTGCAAGGCGAAAGTGGTAACCTCCAAGCCACTGTGCAGCCCTATTTGTACATAATGATCAACTAAAATAAAATCTCGGAACTTTATATTTTGCAATCCACTCACATTGGTTGCGTGTGTTTCTGTTTACAGCGTGCTTGTACATGTGGAAAAACCTGCTGGTGTAAACCTTCAGGTGTTTGGGCAGGCTCACACCTGCGCCCCAGCGAAGGGAAATCCTCAAAGGCAGAGTATGTGACCCAAATAATGAGAGTTTAGTTAGAGACCAACAGAGACAGAAACAGACAGAGAGAGAGAGAGAGAGAGAGAATCAGCCTCTCCGTCACCTCCTTTACCCTGCGCACAGCTTTGCAGACGCACAGACACATTTTCCAAATGAAATGCTGTCTGTTTGCATACAGTCTGAAAGCAAAAACTAACAGTTGACACAGGCAGCAAACTGTGATGCTCAGAAACCCACGAGATCGTGCTCATGTTGCACCAGACCAAGTGCGGGGAGCAGCTGAGCACAGAGAGGCATAACTGAGGGAGAAAAGAGAACCGATAGTGGCAGTGAGGTGGACACATCCACTCAGCAGATGGACTTTCTTTCTCTGCGGCTTTGTGGAAACTGCTTACCTCTCTCTGTTGAACTTAAGGGAGTGGAGGATGGCTGGTCTCTTCTGCCTCAGGTTCCACAGGTGGACACTGTCATCAGCCAAAGCACTAACCAGCGCTCCCTGTCATGACAGATTCATGGGCATGTCATTTAATGTTCAAAGGATAACACAGAGAAGCGCATTCAAGCAAAACACAGGCTACATGAAGATTATAACTGCAGAACTTTCCACAAAACAACCCAGACTGCACATTTTACCCTGCTAGGACGACATGCATTAGTCAGACTGCATTCTCAGGAAGCTTGGGCTGATTTTAAATCAAGCAGCTTCCTCCCAGGTAACGAGGATGATTCATAAGATGTATATGAGTGTACATGTGCGTGTAGGAGGCACTAAAAATCATCTCCGTCTCCCTGAGGGTTTGTTTTAGCTGCTGAGTCACAGTCAGACACACACACACGACTAAGCGTTAAATGCTGCACTTCTCATAAATATGATGTAAATCAATATCGTCTTGCCTTTCCAAAATGAATCAGAAATTCTGCTGGTGTATTTCCAGCTTGTCAATCATGACAAAAAAAAATGCTTTAGGACTTTTAGTGTGGCTTGCAGCTTAACGTGACACGCGGACGGAACTGCCTATTTTAGCTGATCGAGGGCTTACTAAGGACTGTGCCCTGATTTTGGATGCAAGCATGGAAAAAAAAACTGTTAAGGTGTCATACAGTTTATAATGATGATTTAAGCATGCAATGTCCTTCAGAGGAGACTGTTGCTTTCTTTCATCTCATAAAATATGTCAAACTATAAATGCATCACTAATTTTAATATTGTTTACCCGATGAGCCCGAGGCTATTTTCAGGGTAAATTTACTTTTATGCTCTTATCTTGATCATTATAAAGGCTAGCCATAAAAGTTGTAGCATTTTTTTTCAGAACAGTATCGGGTATCCAGCTCTGCTATCATTTGATTTAATATACTTGCACATTATTTATATTATCCTTTATAATAAAGAAAAATAATTCTGTATTGTGAAATTATAATGTTTTTAACTATATGTCAGCATAAAGAAATCTTTTATTAATTGTATAGAGGAAAGCGTCTGGAGCTGTTAATATCACAAACATGATAATGGGCCATGCAATGACTTAGAAATTGATAATAAAAAGTATATGTTTAGTGCTTAGTGGATTTTAAAGTCATTGTTTTATTCACTTAATCGTTCACATACGAGGAAAACCAGGTGAAAGTACAGAGTAGTGCTAGCCAGTCATACTGACACTAAAAATGCCTACATGCAATGTCATTCAAACCACCTTACTTTCAGCTGCTGTCAAATGGAACTATTTTTTTTAGGACATTTAGGTAAGAAAAGTCATAGGAAAAACATTCTTGAATCAGCTCAGAGGTTTTATCAAATCCCATAGCTTTGTCAGGTAGCACTGGTCTTACGAGAGTCATTTCTGTTTTTGTGGCCTACCTCATTGATGAGGAACTGTAGCTGGATGACGGCCGCTCCACTCTCATGCTGACAGTAACACTCCACTCCGGGACGACCAAACCTGGAAGGTTCTCAGTCAAGGAACTTACGGTTCAACGAAAGGAATTTGTTACCAGAACAATAATATCTGTTTCTGTTTGTGTGGGCATCCCATTATGTACTGCAACTGAATGAGGTGTCTGTGTTTTTTTAACCTCCAAGCATTTGAGGGTTTGGATAAGGACTGAAGCCACTCTTGGAGAAGCTTGAATTACTCAAACACTAAAAATCATTGGTACTAATTGATTTCATGGTACTTCTGTATAATCACATACACTACAGGTCAAGAGTTTGAAAGCAAGGCCAATACAGGCAGAACATTTCGAATCAAGTTTCTGTTCATGATGTCTTTCTCTAAAAAGTAAAAATAATTGTTTTAAAAAGTATGAACTGTTTGGATTTTGGGATGTATTTCCTGAATGATCAGACTTTGCTTTCACTGATATGCACCATTTTCCTCAATTTACCTTTAGGTATACATTGATGTTACAAGACAATTGCTGAATAAATGTTAACAAAAGAAAAGAAGGGCTTAGTTTGGGGGTTGAGAAGATTTGCAAGAGCCACAACTTCAGCTGCAAAAGTAAAAAAAACAAATCACAGTTTGCATTATTCACTTTAGCTCTTTGGCTTTTGAGTGTTTGCACACAAAAATACTCAATAAATCTCAACTGTATCCATATCTCTATGACTACCACAGAAATGTCTGGAGAGAAACAGCTGAGTAAAGAAACAAGAATGCATATACAAATACCTGATAAGTAGAGTAAAAATCTATTCTGATGAGTGACTCTTTATATAATAATAATGCTTATTTTGTTGAAAAGTACCCCAATAAAACTGTGATCTTTTTTGTACAAATGTGACCTTGCTTTCAAACTTTTGGCCTGTAGTGTACACCCATCAGTCACAATATTAAATAAAATGTATAACCTTGATCATCTGTTACAATCCAATTTTATGTTGGGAAAACCTAGGCCCTGTAATTCATGTAGATTTTATTATTTTTGCCTGTACTACTCACTTAAACATTATTGCAAACAAGCACATACCCCTCATTGGCAACAATACAGTCGTGACCTTGCCCAACAGGACAATGTGCCCCACCAACGAATGCGACTAAGAGCCCAAAGCTGTGCATAGTAGCATCACAGCAGAAAGCCTCAGGTCTACATATCCAATCCCCAGATCCCAGTCTAACTGAGTAACTGTAGAATGTGATGTTCAATTCCTGAGGGTACCACCTTGAAAGCCACAGCACCCAAAAGATTTGCTGCTAGTGTTCTGGTGCTAGACACCACAAGATTCCCTCAGAGGTCCCGTGTCCCAATGGGTTCAAGCTGTTTTGGAAGGCACAAGGGAGACCTACTCAATAATAGTAAAGTGGATTTAATGTTATGGCTAATACCATAATGAAAATGAAAAAACTAAAGAAAGTTTACAAAGTTTGGGATGATTTCATGATGAAAAAGTGCATCTTTTGTAAAACCAGAATATCCTGCCCCAATGGCACAACAGCAAAAAAAAGCACCTAGTCTACAGAGCTAACCCGAGGCCAGCACAAGGTAAAGTTGGCTTTACCATTTAGCATGAATCAACATGATCACTCGTCTAGCTGTAGTGACAAATCCAGTACAGGAGCATTAACATTCTGCTTCAACAGGCAACATACTGATAGCTAAGCTAGCAAACTGAACCTGCATTAGCTGTAACGTTACAGTCCTTTGTGGATTCACACACACAGACAGCTGCAGACACCACTTACAGAATGCTAGTTTAAGTTATACTTATGTTTAGTCGACTTAGAGTCTGCTTGGATGCTTCATTGTCACATACATGTAGTAGATCGGAATCTACATATTTCATGCATCCACACTCCTGCTATTAAGTCGTTTGAACTACTATAGAAATACAAAGTAGATTTGTCACTAACAGTTTAACTCACCATCTAACTAAATACTAATGTCAAATATTTCATCACAGGTTTACAACTGCTCCTTAATAAAGCAAAAGTTCTCATCCGATGAGCTGATGGAATGATCGGTAGACTACTAGATAACGAAAACAATAAACAGCTCGAGCCGTAGTTGGAAAGTCGCCAAACTTGGTTCAAGGTCATGACATTATGTTATTTTTATGGTCGACTAGCAGAGCTTGAATATATTCCGCCCTTTCAACATTGACACTACACCCTTTTAGACTCCACACACACCTCTGCATGACATTCCTATCTTTAAAATATTCCCCCATTATATGCCCTCTAGCTATACACCACAGGGATCCATTTTTACCAGGAAACATTTTATTATAAGAGAGCGTGCTCCTAATGAATTCACCAAATGCGATCCAGGAAATGCTGAACCACATATACGACTGCAGATTTACAGAAACAGTTACATTAGAAGAGAGCGCTTGCAAGAATTAAATATATAGTCAAAGCTCAATAAAGGGACATCGCTAGAACCACAGTGATGGAATAGAAATGTAACCGGGTAGAGGGGGAGAAAATGGAAATGGGTGGGGGGATATTCACAGAGAAAATTAATCAGCAGAGAAGAGATGGATATTATGCGAGCAGACGAGCAAATAATCGCAGAGAGGGATAGGGAGAGAGAGAGGACACAGTCAAACAGAGATCGACAAGTCGGATAAAAGATGCAGAGAGGAGAGAGAAAAGTGGCAGAAGGATGGAAGGTGGAAAAATGAGAGAAAGAAGGAAAGAGGAGGAGACTGACAGAGAGTAACGACTTTCCCTTCTTGAGAAGAGTGAATGGGTGAGCTTACTGATTATATCCATTCATTCTTCCCGTGAGCATAGGGACTGAGGCGGGGGGTGGCAATTTTTCATACGGGGGCACACAGAGGTGTAAGACCCCGGGGACGACACTATTGCTCATCATTAATGGGAAAGGGAAGGGAGGTGTTGTGTTTCTGCATACTGCCAGCTACTGTATACTGCCTGCAGAGCGATCCGACTACAGCACCATTAGACACACGCTGCTACTTATGAATGCAGATTTGCCGAGCTTACCCACACGTACGCACCTACATCTACATATCTGTGGAACCGGGAGATTGACAGAAAGGCAGAAGTAGAGACAGGCTGGTTTGATTAACCATTAAGTAGGGAAAAACGGCGTGACAATGACAATAGCGGCGACAACAGAACACCTAATGCAAAAACCAATAATCGAGCCTTTCTCTGCCACAGTACAAACTGTGCCTTCAGCCCCCAGAGAGGCACCAGCGTAATTTATTAAGTAGTAATGCATGTAATCATTCCTGAAGTGTGCTGCGGCTGAATAACGCCACCACATCAACAAGGTCATCACCACACACCTTGTTTTTTCAAAACCGAATGCCTGCCCCTCTTCTAGCTAATTTCCTTGGGCCTGAATGCACAATAAAGCACGTGTACATAAATGCACACACTATAAATATATGCTAAACAGTTCTTCCACAGCTCAATCAGTCCTTTGGTGGTTCACATATAGCTACATTTGACGACAAGGTGTTGTGTGAAAGCATGGTCAGCACTGTGCTTCAAGCTGCCACGGTCGATATTTCTATATTAACAATGGCTCAAATGGCTATATGTAAATCACAAGCGTCACCGATAGTGATGGTCACTTCTCACAGCTGTCAGCACCACTGTTTTCAGATACAGCATGGAGGTGTATTTAGGGAAGTAAGCGGTGAAAATAGTGGCGCATTTAGCCGCTAACGAAGCTGATATTTTCATATCAGAGTGGGTGGAGTCAAAAACAGGGCTAAAAGGACAGAGAATATTGGGCTAATGCGCATTTAGGTGGCTACAATCACAACACCATGTCATATAAATGTAGATAAGCAACCATTTGAAAACAAGTTAAACCCACTGTTTAGTATTTAACTGAGTGAGAAATTGTTAAAAACAGAAAGAATAATCAGTTCTTTAACCTTCTTACAGTCTGAAAAAAATAATTTGTGCAATGCCATACTGCCAGAAGCTAAACAGAACATGGTAATATTTCACTAAAACCACTTTACTAGAAATGTCTAAGTTAAATGTATCGAAAATAAATTGTTTTCTCTAACCAGATCCTGCAACAACAAAAATTCTGGTCTCCTCACCACAACTGTGAAACCAATAGTGCTATAGCTGTAACTACCTGACAAAAAAATAGGGATTCTTTTTGGCAAAATGGGTGTTGAACTGCAGGCTGTGATTTCACAAATGGCATTATAACTATGTCCTGCTGCACATCGGACATTTTTGAGTTCTATCTATTTTTATCCATGGTTGTAGTGGTTCCACAGAGGTGCAGGATTTTATACTGCAATGAAAAAAAAAAGAGCAAACAGTGAGTAAAAATGTGACAGGGGGGAAAAAATGCATAGACACTGCTTGGGTTTCTGTGTAAAGAGTCTTCAGTCCAGTAGAGAGCTTACAGTCAGTCCTAAATCACATCAGAGCAGATGCTGGTCCCCTCCAACCGCAATCAGATATCAAAGGTAAAGGACTCGCTTTGCTGCCTGAAAGCTACCCCTTGACTTTACAGATCCATTAAGCTTTGCCCTCCCTCCCCTTCAATAGGCAATTAAAGGACTGTATCTCTGCACCAGTGACCAGTGAAAAATCCAACAGGAGATTGAGCTGACTTTATCTGATTCACCAGCAGGGCACCACCAAAACAGCGGTGATCATATCTTCTCCAGGGCCAGTCACCAACATTATGCTCAGTCTCAAGAGCTTGGAATTTCTTACCCCCACTACCCTTGAGAGCTTAAGATCCATCTCTGTAGTGATGGAGGCACCTAAATACTGCAGGGGATCACTGGGAGGCAGAACTAACTGAAAGGCCAGAAACTGTATGTCTACCTCTGTGTTCGGGGTAAAATGTACTCATTTGTCTCTATATGGAAAGAGACGGAACCAAATCTGTAACTTTGGAGTGCAAAATGGCTTCGGGAGCTTCTCAAAACCAAATCCCTGATTCCACAATGTGGTATATATTTTACAACCACTTTACGGTTTCATCCAAATGCAGCTCTAACTGGAATGGCTGTAGCAGAAAATGTAGCTTCTGCTCTGATTTACACTGCCATCCAAAAGTTTGGGGTCACTTAGAAATGTCCTTACTTTTGAAAGAAAATACGTTTTTTTCATTGAAGATATTAAATTAATCAGAAATACAGTCTAGACATTGTTAATGTGTTCAGTGACTATTCTAGCTGAAAATGGTTGATTTTTAATGGAATATCTCCATAGAGGTATAGAGGAACCTTTCCAGCAACCATCACTCCTGTGTTCTAATGCTACATTGTGTTAGCTAATGGTGTTGAAAGGCTCATTGATGATTAGAAAACTCTTGTGCAATTAATGTAAGCACATGTGAGTTTTCATGGAAAACATGAAATTGTCTGGGCGACCCCAAACTTTAGAACAGTAGTGTATGTTAATCAGCATCTTCTATTTCTAGTGTTGTCAGGTGCGACTGAAGAGGTGAACCACAACTAAAAATATCTACAGTACATGTACAGCTGGCTGCTTCGGTTCCACATAGAAAAACACAAAAGCTCTGTCTCATTAAGTGTTTTGACAGTTACCAAAGTGTGAGTCACTGATGCCTGAATGCTTAAATCCAGCTACATCACTTGGAAGTACTTGAACAATGTGGATAGTCTGTCATTTTTATTTGAGAAACAGAAGAGAGGAAAAGGAAGAAGTATTTTCCTAGAAAGCTAAAAGAAACACAGTCACTTGTGTTTCTGATCTTTTCGCCTGACCTTCCATCAAAGTTCAGTTCAAACTGAAGAAGTGTCTTGACCTTTCTGGTCATTCGCCAGAAAGTTTCGCCATCATTATAACCTTGAGTCAAATCTGACATGACGGACTCATATCTTTTGCTTTGTGTCAACTGGCAGCTCCATCACCATGATTGCTGTCTTTGTTGTTGGTGGACCATCTGGTTTCACAACAATTCACACCTTGAGTCACATGAGTCCTGGGTTGTTAATGGGCCATTAGCCAAGTGAGCTGAAGGGACTATAAAAACCTATCAGTCAGGGAGAACTGAAGAAGTCTCTTGGATCAAAGGTGAAATGTCTTAAAGAACCTAAAAGAGGAGTCTGGTTGATTTCTACTTAAGCTACTCGGATTACCATAACCTGGATGAGTGAGACTCTACACAGACATGTTTTCTCTGACTTAACAAATACAACAAAAAGGACTCAGAGTTATAATAAATAGCACCATGAGATTGTGCACACAAGTGGTATATTATCCAACGCCACATTTGTGTATGTTCCTATGACTTATTAAACACATACACTGCCATTCAAAAGTTTGGGGTCATCCAGACAATTTCAGGTTTTCCACTGAAACTCGCTCTTCAATTCATGTGCTAACATAATTGCACAGGGATTTTCGCGCGGTTGGGTGCGTGGTTTGTCCCGGGCAGATGAGCGGCGGCAGGTGTTAGCCGACCAGCTAGCGGGGGAGACCGGGGGAGAGCAGCCGCGGAACCGCAGAGTTAAAAATGACAGCTCCGGTGGCTTGGTGCTTTCCGTTTTTTGGTTTTTTTTTCGGGCGCAGAACAGTGAGGCGGCAATTTCGGCAAAATTGTAGTGAGGCGGTGGCCTATAGCAGCGAGGCGGCCCGCCTCGTCGGTCATATAGGAGGGGAAACACTGCTATTTTACTGTCTTCAGTGTGTATGAATATGTGTGTCCTTATTCAAAATATAACTTTTTGTGCTGCTCTTTATTATAACAGGACAATAAAAAACATTCTATCATAAATAAATTTTTTCTAGTATATTACTTAGCCCTACTAGAGACTGCCTAAACTCTCAGTACAGGTGCATCACTACAATAAAGCTTAGATACAGATCAGGCTATGCAAGACAATATTTTGATGAATGTTATGCTTTTTGTCTGTTTTCTGATTAATTTAATGCTATCTTTATTGAAAAAAATATAAAAAAAGGACATTTCTAAGTGAACTCAAACTTTTGAACGGCAGTGCACATTTCCTCACGTGCAACGTCGCCAGCTGTCAAACAGAAAGCTGACAGAATAAGCTGGCTCATGACACTACTTGGATGTCAAAATGTACAACATCACTGTCACACCCAGTGGACGGAGGCAAACAACCCCAACGCTCTCTCCACTTGACCTAGTACGCTCGCCATCCTCTGGGATACTGCTGCTGGCCAAACTGTCACAAAGTTGGAGAGAGACGCTGACTTCAGTGACGCTGACATCACTGTCAGCCAAATGTGCAAGTAGAAGAGCACCAACTTGAACCAACTCAATGGACGAGGATCACAATATACGGTAAAGGTAAGTTTATAGCTTCCGAGGTCAGATGGAGAAAGTGATGACCGAGCATTCCTACACCCTAAAACAGCATCTTGAATCAGTAAAGCTGACTACATGTCCATAAATAGTGCAGAGGAATTGATCAGTTAGTTAATACATGCTCTGTAAATCAGTGAAAGAATGAAGTAAACTTGGACGACGGCAATGTCTCTGTTCTCAATTAACTGCAAACATAAGGTCGGGTGAGGAAGAACAGCAATTATAATTGAAATTATTTCTTTTAATGTCTGATTTCTTCACTACAAAATCCTCATGTTTTTACAATAAATCTCTGGAAGAGTATTGAGTGAAGTGCACAATTCATCCAGAAAGCTGCTGAGCATAGATGCAGCAGTGCCAGTTAGGTGTTAGCCAGGATGCTCTGGACCCAGCGACGGTGAAGACCATCGAACTCAAAGCGACTTAATTGAAAACTCCCCGCAAGTTGCCTGGTAACCAAATCAACCAAGACAGAGAGAAAGAGAGAAAGGAAAGAATTTAAGATTGTGCCTTTTTCACTGCTCCTATTTCCTCTTCTCCCTCAGCCATCGCACTTAGACACAGATGCGATCATAGAAACATCCTGTACAATAAATCGACACCATCGAAGACAGAAAACACTGACATTTGTTCATGTGTTCCAAGGGAATGTTGCCATAATGAGTCTTAAAGAACAGCAGAAGTCTACAACAAGACTTACACGCAATAGAAGTTTCATTAGATGAGAGGATGACATTCCTGACAAGTTGCTCTTCATTCCTTAATTTACATGCACATGTATCCAATTACTTTCAAAAATAGAAATATGAATAGTTTACAGCCTCTAGTTCCTTAAATATGTTTTTTATTATGTCTTATTTCATAATACTATAAGTACCTGAATACTGGACAACAAAAGACACTATAAAACATTATCTATCAAGAACATACTAGACAAAGAACTAAAGAACTAACTGCCTACTAAAGATTAATTGATTACTGTATGTAATGTCATATGGCTTGCAGCACTCAAATAACCGGCCAAAAAAAAAGATTTATTAATCATTTGCAAAAGTACATAAATGTTTAGCACATGACGCAGCGTTCATCAATAGTTAATTGCTTAAGAAAAATATCAATACCAGATGAAAGAACGCTCCATCCGAAAAGTAACACGCTTGCCTGTGTTATTTATCCCAAACGCCCTTTCTGCCGCCCTCAATATCTGATGGTAATTCAATCTTTATCCAGTACATGAAAGCTTTTGCATTTGTTTTTGCAAACCTCCCGGCAAAGCGGGTAGCTGTTTACTTATGCTGTGTCAAAATGCGTTTCCCATAAAATACATGTTTCCTCTGGCAGTTTTTTTTTTTTTTTTTTGCCTCGATTTCACGCCGGGTTGAGAAATAACACAATTTCAATTTCAGTGGGTTGTTTTCAAATCATTGGCTCTTGACACAGCATAACGACATTTAGAAAATGCTTCACCGGATTATAGGAAGAAAGATGACAGACAACTTACGGTTCCTTTAAAGAACATGATCATGCTTTTTTTTGTCTGTTTGTTTTTGCAATCCTTCAACCAAATGTGCTTTATGTAGATGTAATTAACAGAATCAGAATTAGGAGAACATTTCGGCACAACCAGAGGCATAGACTTTATGTCATTATGCAAGCAAATACAGAACAGTAAGAATATAGGGATAGTCTTCATAGAGATACCAGCAAAATGCTACCTTTCCATTTCTGAATTCTGAAATGATATGGAATCACTTTGCAAGAACAGGTCCCTGTCTCTCGCATTGTTTCCGTCCGTTTTAACAAACACGACCCAAAGTTACTCTGAAGCGCCTCAGCTCGAGCCACATGGGGCAGGCTGGGTAGGAGATGTGTCACAGTTGCTGACAAGAGCGTTCCTCGTTCGTTTTTAGCCAGCCGAGGTCTCTATCTCAGTCTGCATCCCTCTCACCACACTGCACCAACTCTAAAAGTGGACAGACTGACCGCAGGCAGCGATAGCAGCGAGACAAGACGACGGGAAGACAGAGAGCCAAAGCAAGAAAGTGGGTCAGCTTCACGTCTTGTCGAGTCCGATAAAAATTCTTTCCCCAGCTATTCTGGAAGTCAAAGTTGACTGATAATTCACTTTCATACGGCTCTTCATGTATTTATTTTTGTCAAAGCCACGGGCAACTTCCCCTGACAAATAAAGGTGAGTCACTGGGCATCTGGCAAAGCAAAGCTGTCACAGAGAGAAGTGGGAAACAGACTGCAGGTTTCATGAAGCCCTGGTATCCAGGAATAGGGTTGATCTTGATAAGCATAGCTGATTAAGGATGAGAGAAGCGTTGCCTTGCTGCATGTCTGCCTACCTCGAAACATGTCCCCGCCTGAGTGCATTTGTACGTCTGCGAGGGGAACAAACAGCAAAACGAAAGAGGAGGATGCGGCCTTTGACGGCAGTACGAGAAGCGCAAGAGCAAGACAGAGGACGAGATTATGTCTTAACATAAACCAGAGTGATGAAAAATGATGAAAAGGCACGATAAACAGAAACGGATGTGGAGGAGGGGAAAACAGAGGAGCTATCAGGGAGGATTAGACACCGAGAAAAGAAAGAAGCGAAAAAGGTGATTAATGGAAGATACAGAGGTAGAAGGAATAAAAGGGAGAGGCAGAGAGAGAAAGCACCAGAAAGAGCGAGCCTGGGAGCATTGAGTTGCTATGACGTTGGGCCCGGAGTGACGTCAAAGCCACTCATACATCACCCTGCTAGGGAGGGGGGGGCGGGGCCACAGGGCACAGCCTCTCCCTGCACTGGACCCAGAGACAAGGATGAGGCGATGGGTGTTGGGTGGCGGAGAGCAGAGGGAACACAGGGAAAGAGCTGCAAAAATTGTGGTAAAAGAAGAAGAAGGATGGGCGCTTTGAGACAGGCTTTGGGAGCAGAAGAAGCAAATAAGTCGGCAGCGTACTGAGCTAAGAAGCTGTGTTATACCCCCAACACGCCCACAAAAGTCTTGGCTCAGCGGCTTGTCCTCGTACCACTAAGGCAATATCCCACAAATCATACGTTATGCTGTAGCCGACCTTGACCTCTGCCAGAGTGAACAATCCCATGTCACCTATCTGTTGCCCTCCCTCCAGCCACCTGCAGCTGTTTATATCAGATTTAAAGGCAGCTGAGGGAGATACAGCTCCGCTCCTCCAGGCCCTCCACTCTGCTGTTAGCAAACACTGAGCTCGATCTTTCATAAATTCTTCTGCTACCCTGAGGCGGCACATTGGACAGTGTTTCGTGTTGTATATTTATTGTTCATTATTATTTTTTAAATAAAAAGTTTATGGCACACATCATTTAAAATGAAAATTACTATATCTAATTGCAACTACATACAATTGTGCTCAATAGGTTAACACATCCAGGCAAAATTTGTGAAATATTGTCCTTTTTAGAAAATATGCTTCATCATGGAAAAACATTTCTTTCATTTAGGGTTCGTAGTCAGACAAAGTTATTCATTGTCACGCAATTGCATTTGCTCTGATTATCCATATTTTAATTAAAGAATGGTACATATTTTAAAAATTCTGCCAGGGTATGCAAATGTATGAGCGCAACTGTACATACAATTAGAATATAAATATACACGTGTAATGATTTATATTTTTTAACAGATTGTAGCCTTCATAATAGCCTCCACAGGCTAATAGACTAAGCTAATTTTTATGTAAGCACAGTTGCAAGATTTAACTGCATTTATTAATTTAAATTAAACTTTTAAGCTGAAAATGTGACTTTAATGAGTTGTATTGACAAATTAACATTGGTAATTGCATCAACTTTATATTTTGTGCAATTTAAATTCTAATTTATACCTTAGTTGATTTAAAACAAAATGTAACGCAAGGTAACTTGAAGAAATTGGCTTGATAACTTAATTTGTACTGACCTTGAGGTCAGTATTTAAAGTCCTGACCTAATATTAAAAACCCCTTTGATTGTCAAGGAAAGGTTAATTTCCTCAAATTCAAAGCAGTTTGCTGATTGAACATAATTTTAAAAATTGCAAACAAGTTGCAAACATGATTATAAAGGGTTGGGTCAACATAATAATGTTGGAAATTGCATCAACTGAATATTTTCTGTAATTTATACACAATTTTATGCGCTAGCAGATTTAAAACTAAATCTAAGTTGAGGTAACTTAAGGAAATTGGCTTGATAACTTAATTTTTATTCACCTTGAGGTCAGGATTTCAAGTCCTTCTCTCATTAAAAATAGCTTTGATTTAAAGGGCTAATTCTGCAAACTTAATGTAGTTTGCTGGTTGAAAATAATTTCTTTCGAAGTTTTCATGACTCAAAAAGACTGCCAGTGTTGAGCTCTGACTTTATTTTGTGTACATAGTACGTTACATTTTCTACTGTCTTCACATGGTTACACTGTAGCATACTCTATCAACCAAGGATCTCATTTTACAATGATGAAATAATTAGTTTGTTTAAATATAATTGTAATTTTTTTTGACATATCGTAATCTCTAGCACAAGAGAGTACAAGTAGTCGTACTCCAGTATTAGTACGACTACTAGTACAGTCGTAAAAAGGAATTTATGTTCAAGCACAGTTGCAAGATTAAAAAAAAAATCTCATTTGTTGATTTAGATAAAGCTATTATTGTTTTAAGCATGATTTTGATGAGTTGAGTCAACACAGTAAAGTTGGTAATTGCATCAACTTAATATTGTGTGTAATCTGAACACAAATTTATCTTGTAGTTGATTTTAAAATACATTTAAATTGAGGCAACTTGAAGAAATTGTCTTGATAACTTCATTTTTATTCACATTGAGGTCAAGTTTACATTAAAAATAAAATAAACTAAATTTAGTTTGTTGGTTGAACTTAATTGAATTAAAAGTTCTCATGACTCAGTTTTTATGCTTTTTGAGGGCCCAAACTTTTTTTTTGCACATATCATGTTACATTTTCTTATGTCTTTTTACAGGACTCCAGGAACCTCCCTTTACAATGTTTACATGATTGTCTTGGTTTAAGATAAAATAATAATAACAATGAAAACAACATGAGAGGTCAGGCCATTTCTTTTTCTGCTGGGCTCCAGGTGAGCAAAATTTGAAATCATCTCAATTTGAGCAAAAACGTCCTTTAAACAGGTTTTCAACTGTCGCTTAGCAACAGCAGGAACAATGACGAGCATGCCACCAAGGTGCCGCTGCACACTGCGCGCTAAAACAGCTCTCTGGATGCAGGTCTTCACCCTCTGAGCTTTGGAGGTTTACACGCTGTAGCACTCAAGAGGCCCTACGACTTATTTGTGTTAATTCGTTTCCCTTTCCCCTCCTTTTCCTCTGCCGAGAGCATTCACGCTGCACCTGATACATCAATGACGGCGAGAATGCAGGAAAAGCTTCGAGAATCACACGTGGAAAAGAGACCCACAAGCCTTGTCGTGCAATCATACTGAAAAGCGTCGACACACAGGCACACACACACACACACACACACACACACACAAAGGAAAATGGAGAGTCGAGCAAACTGGTGATTCATTTGTTTAACACAGTCCTCGTATAAATAATCCCCCCTGACACATTTGATTTATTATGCAGGCAAACAATTAAACTGTGTTGGGGCCACTGAGTATTTGTCGCTGCCTCAGCTTCCGCACACGCTCACCTTGGAAAGCATCAGGATGCACACACATACTACAGCCCCTATATCTACTCTGGCCTCTGTCCCTTAAATTCGTCTAGATGACATTCTTGACAATGGCCATTTGCTGAGGTGCACAGTTCAACATTGCAGTAATCGCATGGAAAAAAAAATAACTGTTGTGTGAGTTTGCAGGCAGATTCCTGATTAGCAGCAGAAAGATGCTGCAATGCATTGAGAGTGCAAAATCAAAGCTTGCCGACACATCCAAAGACGCTGTAGAGAATGAAGAAAGTATCAAAATACTTTATGGGGCTTCTGTGTTGCAGGAATGAAAAACATTACACTGACTTAAACTAGCTACAATCCTCTTGAGAGCCTCCAGTCGCTCTCACTGACTTATGAAGATTACTGTGAAGCACAACGCTGAGACAAAAAAGGTTTGGGGCCGCTTGTTCCAGAATCCCTGTCCTGTTAAGAAATATTAGTCTGGGTCTGAGCCAGCAGACAAGGCACCCACAGCGATGATACACAGTAAAAACTGCAACCGCCCCATGCAGTAGGGATAATGTGGATTGTTGGTTGTTGGAGCATGTCCAGCGCTACCCAGTAGTAGGGTGTTAATAAGCCAGGACATCATCTAATTTTAGCAGGACGACTCAGCACTGAGCTACTGTACGTCCACTCGGGGGTGGGGGCAAAATATCTGAAAGGAGATGAGACAGAGGGAGGCAGCAGAAGGAGTAGAATGAAAGCACCGAGAGAGGGTTTGGAAATTCACTGGCTGCGGAGATGGAAGGTGGGAAACGGTAAAGGGAGGGTGGGTGGGAGCGAGGAGAAAGAGAGCGAGGATGGGAAAAGGGAGCAGGAGCGAGTAAAGGGGTAAACTACTAGGGAACAAATGTTGAGTCAGCAGAACAGCTTGTGGCCGATCCCTCCCTGCAAAAAGCACGCAAAGCATGAGAGAGAAAATGAGAGATGTGGGTGAGGGGGGGAGGAGGAGGAAGAGGCGATATCGAAAGAGACAGGAGGAAGGAAGGGAAGAAGAAGAAGAGTGTGACAGAAGGAAGAGAGGTAAGTGAAGGAATTCACCAGAGAGAGGGAGATGCTGTATGGATGGACGAGAGAAATGTAAGGATGTTCAGGTTTGTATGGCAGAACTGGACATTTCTATGCTTTCAACAGCTCGGATAAGAGAGACAATTATTTTTGGGAGTATGCTACTGCAACAGCTAAACAGTTTAATAGTCTCATTTGCATGAGTCTGACAGTCAGCGGCTTAACAGAAATCATAAGTTCTGCCATTGTGATAGCAATGCAAAGCCAGTTAAAGGATTATGTTCCAACAGGCAATGGAGCTAAACACAACAGCAAGTGTTGCTGGATATTGGCACTAATCTTGCCAGTTCCATTTGATTTGAATCCTCATCGTTCGCGGTTGCTTCCTTTCAGTTCCATTTGATTAGACTCAGTTTGATTCAGTTCTTGATGTTTAAGTCACATCAGATAAATGGCAATGTTGCATAAAGCACTCTCCACGACCATGCATGGACAGCCAGTACCAGATGCTTCTTTGTTAATATCCTCGAGGACAGACGGGACAGAAGCTGAAAATCTTCGCACTAATTCATCTGTACTTTTTGTGGTGAAGACATCAGCCTGATATCTGCACATAGCTGGCTAGCTAGTACTAAAAATAATCCATACAATGTTCGCTCAACTTCCACAACCCTATGTCTTATTCATAGGCCCAAGCTTGTTAACAGCTCAGATCAGTGTGCATTTTCTGTCTGTCCCTTCAGTAAATGAAATTTCTGTGTGGATTAGAAGACGGCCACTGTGGCCAGTCCACATTGACTACCACTATTTAGTTTATGGAAGTGACTCAATGCGGCTAACATCGCCAGAGACAGAGACAAATGTATTCAGCTCACACAGGGTCCAGCATGTTTAGCATGAACCTTGCCAGGCTACAGTGAATGCATAGTCCCGACAGTGAAGCACAGGGATGGGAATGTGGTGGTACAGTGCTGCAAGGGTGCAAAAAGGGTGGAGGGAGATAAATGGTACCATAGATACATGAAAATACCGAAAATACTGTTTGAGAAGATGATTGCTAGTCTGCAGAACCTTGACAGAAGAGGAATATTCCAGCATGATAACCACAGCTTTTAATCGGATCTTGGAGAAACGTGCTCTCATCTTGCTTGTACTACTGTTTTATGTACAGCTAAATGACAATAAAGCTTGATTTGATTTGATCGAAATCATACTGATATCACCTGACATGAATCCAACATTGACATTATTGGGATACTTTATAGCAGAGCAACACCGTGGAGGATTGAATCTGTCATTGAAATTAAAGACGAACATCAGAAGCAATGAAAAAGTAAAAAGATTTGAATCTCCGTTACGACTTTTCTGAAACTGAATTCTTGCTGTGGTGCCTGTGTTTTACAATATAGTAAACCTAAACTGCTAGATTAGATTTGACCAAATACCGAAGTAACTACTCTACTGTTTAACTTAGAGGTATTGCAATTACATTTTAGAAACCCTCTTTACCTGGAAAATCCAGACTGACTTTATTTATGTATTAACATCAATACAAATAAAGGCAGTCTGGCATTGTGATGACAGGAGACGATTTCAAAAAGGAGGGGCTAACGAATGTAGCTTGAACGAGAAAGAACCAATCTGCGTAACACGGATGTGACACACAAACAAATCGACCTTGAAGTCCATGTAGTCCAAACAACAATGGCATGCACCCGAGAAAGCGTCGCAGTGAATGATTACTGCCGTTTTTGTCACAAAAATCTGCGAATACATGGGGTACTCTCAAGTACAACACTTATTTTTGAAAAGGCTACGCAACAAAAGACTCCTTCCGAACGATTAGCGGTGTTAGGAATAACTTTAAATCGGAGCCAAACCAAGTCGGTGCGTATGTGTAAAAGTTGCTTAAATTTACTCACACGTTTGGAACGGGATTTTCCTCTGTACAAACAATGGCAAGAAGCCGAAAGTAATGAGCCATCCACTGCCTCCTCATCGTCGGAAACGTCAAGTGAAAAGAGGCAACGACTAACGCCATCCAAAACGCCAAGAGACCACAAAAAGATTCGCTTTGGCCTCCCTCCTCCTCCTCCGGCATCATTTTCGAGGCGCTGAAGATGACGCAGCATTAACTCCCGCCTCCTGTGCTATGATTGGTCGTACCAAACTGTCCCGGGAGGGAAACGCGATTCAATTCGCACAATGCCAAACTGACTCGCCTGTATCTCCTAACATGGAGATAGGAGATTACATGGAGATTCAGTTTGGATTTTCTAAGCTCAAACCCTCTGGTATTTAGGTGATACTGCACAAAGGTGTACTCATAGATTTGGAATCTTGGATCTGGAAGTTTGGTGACTATACATCCAAAACTCACCCCTCTTTCAGTTCTGGTCTGGTCTCCACTAACTCCTGGAGATTTGGGGGGCTTTTCAGCTGCTGAACAAATCCACTATAGCTGCCATTTGTCTCTGGGCATGTGGGGAGACTATTTAGATATTTCTCTTCGAAAGCAACCTACTGCTTCTGACAAGTACATCAATTTAAGCAGTAAGAGGGACCAAAACAGCAACGACACTGAGGGCCAGGCTATGCTTTAAGAAGTACCATGTTGGAAATCAAATTTGGCTACACTGGAAAGCGCAATGGCAAGACAAGTGGAAGACATGATATGGTTAAAGAAAAACAGAGGTGCATTTGCACATTGTCACTCCAGGGAGACTTCGATTGTGTTTGTTGTGTATATACTTTTAATTCTTCTGTTGTGAGAGAAATCTATGGTATAACTACCCAACATCACCAACAGTTCTCCAAAGGGATACTTGTAATTCCATTTCACACAGAGCTCATTGCTTTTTCTTGCCTCACACATTCAACCCGCTGTTCTCATCGGATTGCACATATTGAGCATGGCCAGTATGAAAACAGAGCATTCAATCCATAAACCATCAGATAGTCCAAACAATGGGGTATCTAATGCAAGCAGAACTAAGCAGAGAATAAGTTACAAAAATCTCCTTGACATCTGATCAATTTTACCATGTAAACATAATGTTTTACGATACATCCTCATTACTGAATCTAGTGAGTTAGGAGAGTGAGGAGGCCTTTAAGGAACAGATCTAGATGAAATGCTTGTAGTATACATATAAAATATGAATGTAATAATTTTCTCTTACTCGAAAGCCTTTCATTTTCCATCCAATTCAATACCTGCTTCGCACAAGTGAGAGATTTGAGAAGAAAAGACACGGTAAGTCTGAAGTGGAGGGGGAAGTAGGAGAGAAATCGGTTTCAAAGACAAAACCCAAGTGGACATTTAAAAAGACAAGGGAGGGAATAATTTAAGGAAAAACATGGTTTGGGTATATACAGAGAAAGGATGGAGAAAAGGAAAGAGAAGGATGAGGAGGAAGACACAAGCAACTGCAGGACTAAAAGTCTGAGACTGGTTTTCCTCCTGTCTATGAATAATGGATGTGGCGAGTGGGAGCCAGCATATGCATTTAGATGGCTTCATGTATTACCCTTTCAAAGTGGTGGGGAGGAAGCTGTTTTATTAGAATGTAACTTAAAGCCAAATTAACCTTTAACACATTCACACTGCAATATCACGAGTCTTTGTTTTACTACAAGCTCAAACGGCAATAAAATGCATCCAGACACTTGCGTTAATCTAATATGAACTGTGCCAGGTACTACACTGTCTTCTACTGTTCATTGGCTGGTGTGCTTATGTATACAGTGACAAAGGGGAGCATTGAAATGAATATTCAGTCATTTCCACTGTTAAAAAAAAAATGTTTCACAAACCAACACAGCAATTAAGCCTGTTCCTGAAGCTATCCCCAACACCATATTCCCAAAACTATCCTTAAGCAATCAAGGGATGCTGTAGTGTATGGGTGTGTTTTCTCTCTTGTTCCCGCCTCTCTCTGGCCACACACACACACCCTCTGGCATTGATATCAAACAAATCTTTTCCAAAGTAGGACCTTGGGAGATCAGCCACCATTGGCCTCTGATATCTTTTAATGTGCCAACCAACGCAGAGGCAGGCCTTGCTTTCAAGGTCAGGTACCTGAGAGCTGCCAGGGAAGCACAAATCTGCGTATTGCCAGCCATGCAGTAGTAGTACGCATCTCAGAAACTGATGAGTATGTGAAAGACGTACACTGTTAAACAAGAAATAATGAATTTAAAAAAACACAGAAATTGCATACGAATGGGATTGAGAGTGCATTTCTACAGCCTGTTGGGGCTGAATTCATCTGATTTTGCGCCATTGGCAGTAAGTTACTCCAATGCAAACACATTTAAATGAAACATTAGTATTGTGTAGTAGTCAAAATGAAGAGATGACACCATCGCATTAGCCCAGAGATGACTATACAGACATACAACACTGAAATCTATAGATTTATTAAGCCTGATGGGTTGACTTATCTACTGTATGCAGAACTCCCTGCTGGCGTGAATTCTGTTGTGTCTGCCTTAGTACTAATTAGACACCACTGGTACATTGTTTGCTTGTCACTATGCCAATACCATGGTGGAGGAGGGCATCTTGCCAAGTGTCATGCAGCATATAAAATATTAATCTGAGTGCTGTCCTTTGCTCTGTGATTAATGCGAGACAGAAGGCCGAGCGTTCGCGGCACTTATCGGGTGGCTACCAGTGAACTGACACACACAGAAATAGAAGCACTGCTGTGTTGTTCATGGTGAAGCATCTGCATTTTCTCTCTGCCTTCATCTCTGGCCCACACTGAGGGCAGCAGGGTGGCAAAGTCGGTAGACGAGGTGTCCTTCAACAGGAGGAAAAGGGTTTAAGGTTCCCCATGTTGGTGACCATCTGCTCTGGTGAAGTACCTTTGAGCAAGACACAAGGACTGACTGATTTTCATGACTGATATTCAGCATTTTTTTTCCTATTATTGTTATAGTAGTTGTGTTTAATCAATTCCTAATTAAAGGTCTGATATAGCTGCTGCTTTCTATCTTAAGTCACCATTTTCTGATGTCGAGCAATCTAAAATTTGACTGGTTTCACATCGCAAGACTACCAGTTCTTACACAAACATAAACAAAGGGATTTTAGAAAACTTTGTGTTGTGCTGGTTTGTGTTATTCTAAATTTTGATTTGAGATTAGTCAGCTATGGTCTCTGTGATTACCAATGACTGGTATCGGTATCAGCCCCAAAAATAAAATATCTGTCGACTCCTTGTAAGTAGGTGAATCCTTAACTGTTAAAAAATACAACAGGCAGGCAAATTAGGGAAAGTACACACAACAAATTAGTGATTATTTTACTAAATCCTATTTTTTAACTGTATTTTGGCATGAGGATTTTCTCCTTTGGCCGTGTCATGTGGTATAAATAGCCGGTTTGGGGCTTTTTTTCCCTCAAGCAGAGCAATTTGATCACACCACGGTGGGCTCTAGCAAACTCAGCTGGCCATTTTTCTAGCAATTTCAAACACCAAAACACCTCTCATGAAAATATTAAAACCCCTGACCTGAAGAAGTAGTTTAAAATGTATTGGTGGATGGATGAATGGAAGTGTCATTTTAATACCTGAAAGGGGAGAAAAAGAGCGACCGCGGATTAATTTAGGTGATGCATTCAATTGGATTAAGCCATTCTGGACCCCAAAAAGGAAGGTGTTGTGTCTGAATGAGAGGATTAAACCAAAAAAATAAAAAATAAATATATAAAGGATGCACATTCACGCAGACAAACAAGCACTTAATTAAACAACAGGACTGCGATGACTCATATGTCCATCTGTGCGATGCAAAAATGCGCGCCGATGACTCCGGCACAAACACTACGCCGCATGTTTGTGTGTTACCTTCTTGGGGATTATAACAAACAGGTTAAGAACGAAGAGGGAGGATGGGGGGGGAGACAGATCCACACATAATCACATCACACAGCGCATGCAGGCTTTTGGGGGAGGGGTCTAAAGTGAGTGCATAGTGCAACAAAAGCAGTTACATAAGTCAAGAGGATTGTCCCTGTTGGCGAGCGCCTGCGTACGTGAGTGTTTGTCGACATGTGCTGTGCAGTGCGGAGGGCACGCAGGCCAGGGTGTATTCTGTTTCATCACTGTGTGTTAGGCCAAGTGTCTATAGTGTTTGGATGGTGGTGGTGGGGGGGTGGGGGCAAAGGAACGAGAGCACAAAAAAAGAAAGAAAGCGTGTCTTTCTCGCTCTGCTGCTAATCCCCTCGGTCGCCTTTCTGCCTCTCTTGCTCGTACCATCTCTGTCATTTTTATCTCTTTCGCCTCTCTGTCTGATCTGTCCCTCTTCTTATTTCCTCCTCCCTCTCATCCCATCGCTCTTGCTCAGTAGCCCGGCTGTATTTGCGCTCAAATTCAGCTCACACATGCATGCATACAAACACCGATTGTAAGTACCCTCAGCTTCTGAGATGTGTTCATACACGACTGGCAATTAAGTGGCCAACATGCAGCATGTTGGCGCATACTGACAGTGTTTCTTGGAAAGATGACAAACACGTATGAATGTATTAGTGCGTATACACATTTGCTTAGATCTGTTTTGTTCTTACTTTCTAGGCATTATTAATCCTAGAATTCCCGACTAGAGCTGTAGACTTCTATTTTCATATCTCTGACCCAAGAGTGAGCAGTTACTAAGTCAAATCCATTTATAAGACACAATTCAAAACAGAGTTTATCAAAGTAGCACACAAAGCTCTTAAATAACAAACTGGTTTCTCAAAAGCATCATTTTAGAGTCCCCGAGGGTATTCATTTTTACGTCATTGCGTTCGGCTGGTTCTTTTACTTATGACATGTCTTGTAGCTTATATTAAAAAAGCAACAACAAATATAAAAACAACCTAAATATAAAGTCCAGCATAAACTAGCTACATATGTGGACAGTTACCAATTGCTTCTGCTCTTCAAGACACTGAATTTGAAATAAAATAATAGACAGTAAGTCTCTGCTTTAAAGTGACAGCTTTCTAGCAGTATTTCTGTAGGCGCCACTGATCTTTTACCATTTTTCTTGCATCTCCCAACAACGCAGGATATAAAACGATCAGCGCCAGTTAGGAAATAAAAGTGAAGAAACAAAGACACCAGTTTGAAATAGAAACTCCCAGGCAAAGCAGTACACCCAGTTGGATTAACAAGTAGACAGGTTTTCTCACGTACAGATCCAGAAGACAGGATGCCAACTGAATGTTGGTTTTGAGCCTTCTCCAGTCCTGGCACCCTCTCATCAAATGAACGCCTGTCCGAGGTTCACTCTTGTTCTATCTTGGTATCTATCACTCTCTGTCTTCGTCATTTTTGCCTACTCTGACAACAGGGTTTTTTTCTTTTCTTTCTCGGGGCAGAGTTTCCACAGTTCTTTCCAGTTGTTCCACCATCTGCCACTTTAGCTACGAGGGAAAACAAAAGTGCTTTTACTCTTGCTTTTTTTTTTGGTTGCACAGTTGCAGACTCTAATCTTTTGTGTTGTAAATCGAGTTGTCAGTTTCCAGTAGATTTCCTACCCAGTAGCAGACAGAACTGCACAGTGAGGTAAAGACTTTTAGGGAACCAGTGTGAATGTAAATGGTATCATTATTCTACAGCCATTACATTGGGCAATGAACAGTTAAACTGAATAATAAAACATCGAAGTGTTAGAACAAGTTAACTTGATTATTTAAAAAAACTATCTGGGAGATACTGGCCTATAAACACAGAGAGGCCAAAGTTTTGGTTTTCCAAAATAACTGGACAAACATACGTTAATTCAAACAATATAAGTATAGTTGATGTTTTGGGAAAACCCTTCGCACATACTTCACAACACATTTTGTCCCTGCCGATGTGCTCCTGTGCCGTCACTGAAGCCACCTTCAGCTCTAGCTTGCTGAGTCTTGTCTTCAGCAAGTGGACTGCTGCTCAGAGGGATTGGGATCAAATGGCTGACTCAGCCCGGCAAGGTTATCTCACTTCTTCACCTTGAAAAGCTCTTTGGGCGTTTTGGCCTTGGGAATGAGGATTAGGCTGGTTGTCGTCCTGATGGTAAAACGTGGTCCAATTTAAAAGCATCTGACTGAATCCAAGCACATATTTTTTTTCCAATTATCCATGGATTTTGTTTCACAACTCAACTAGTTTCTTTTTGAATTCTTTTGCAACCTGGGCTTTCTGTTGTTGAGCCTTTTCAGAGGTTTGCATCTTGTGCTGAATCCCCCCCAGGTTCTTGTCATGAAGTCTCGTCTTTGTGGTTGGCAAGGAAACATGTACGCCTACAAACCGGAGAGCATTCTTGACTTGCCGTGCAGTCATAGACATCTTTTTAACCCTGGAAATTATTTCTTGCACACAACAACTCCTCTGTCTACCAAGTTGTTTGCTATTTTCTAGTTTGTCTGCACGGATCCAAGATAATCATGAAAACGATACACCTGTATAGCACGTTGGCTTGAAAGAAATCATCAAGACACCTTTTATCATAGTCTGAAACTGTAAAAACAGAAAGAATAGATAGATTTTCCAATTATCTTATGAAATACTTGTCAGTGACATATCATTCTGTCTGGAAGCTTCACCAAATCGAAGCAAAAATTGTGATATTTCACCATAATAATCTTATTCTGCATGTACTATTTCTAAAAATAAAAAAAAAAGTGCCAAAATTAAAACTGTTTGCCCTAACCAAAATCAGTATGAGATGAAAAATTCACACTTTGTTTGTTGGAACTGGAAAGCCATGAATGACTCAGCTGCAACCGACTGTCCCATGACAAAAAAAATCTGAGACTGTTTGGCTGAATTGGAAAACCAACTAAAATGTAAGAAGTAAAAGATTTAGAATCTGTAAAGTCACCATTTTCCATAGTATTGGGAAAACCTGTGGGCACTTAGAAATATGTTGTACGTGTTGATTCCATTATTTTTTACATGTTTGTAAAACAAGTAATCAAAAAAGTTCAATTTTTTGTTTCTATTTTCCTGATTTATTGTAGGCAAAAAGGACATTTCTGAGGTTTGTCTACTTCTAGACATGGTTGTGGTGTTTCCACAGAGGTACAGAACCTTCTATTGTCGAGTAAAAACATGACAACAGCAAAAACTGCCCATAAATTAATATCTCTAAAGCATTCATATTTGTATGGCTTTGTATCGCCTTTAGTGGTCACTGGTACTTTGAAGAACCAGATCTCATTTTAACGTATGCACATTCTTGTGTTGAAGAATCGCTACTAAATAAACATGAACTTAACGCTCCTTGTAAAATGCTTGGTTGCATGTGCTTTGTGTTCCATTCCATTTTGGATAATTTCTAGGTTTTATGGTTTGTTTTTTTTTAAAGCTCGGGCAAAGCCTCAAATTAATTTTGCAGAGATGCACTGGAGCCAGGAAAGCATTAATAGACAGACCTCTGGGAATCTGAGCCCGACAGGTCTTATTCAAAATGATTCAGGGAGTGTGTCTGAAGTCCAAAGCTGTCGCATCACATTAGTTTCCAAATCAGTGTTAGCAAACAAAACAGTGAACAAACACAAACGGAAGCAGGGGGCCATGTACAAATGCATACATATGCTGACGGAGGCTCATACACACAAATGTTAGACAAACTTCTCTACATACTGGCACACAGAACACATGCTGTATACATACAGCCACGAACACTCACACAGGACAAACACACATGAGGTAAACGCACACACACACAGAACACAGCCTGCTACTATGGCCTTAGCCATTAAAAATGCATGGCACTGCAGCAACAGTTTCTAAAAATGAGCATCAGGGCCAGCTGCTGATCGGTACACTGAGAACTGCCTACCGAGAGTGAGACGGAATATAAAAACACTCTTACTGGAAAGCGTACAATACAGCCAATTATATCTAAACCGGTCCTCCTTAGACTATCTGTGATTTAACCGTCAGTGAAACAGTTAACAGCATACGTTATCTCTCTGGATGCTAATATTGTCAGGTCTGCAGCGGTGCCAGCAACGGTTAATGTGCTCGCCATTGTCCTCCGTCATAGTGTTATCAGCAATCATCGACGCTCGCTTCTAATGTGAAAGCAAAAGCGTTGCCAAGCACCAGACAGGAAGAGAAATCAGGGCGATAGACCCCAGTCGAGGCTTAATGGGGGCCCAGTGGCATGGCTAGCTGAGACCTCTCCCACTGCCTGTTCATCATTCACTCCCGCTGCTGTCTTGGAGAAGGCAGCGGTTTCTGGCTTATCAAACAAATGAGCTACTTGGTGGCTGAAAAGAAAATTGGTGATGCACAAGCTGCAAGGTTGTCCTTTCAGTCACAGGCTGTCCTTGGTTTGAATCAAAGAGGTTAAGTGCAAAGAGAAAGGATGATCTGTTTGGTGGAGACAGCGCTCATTGAGATGGTTGAGACATGGTCATCATCTCTGGAATCCTAGAGGTCTGACACTTTATCCTGCTCTTATAGCGGACAAACAGCCAACGTGGTGGCCTTTGCTTGAAGAGCAGTCTGATTGCAGTTATGTCAGGAGCCAATTGTTGCCCTTCCAATCTCTGCAGTAAAAAAAGACCCACACCCACACAACATCAGGGCTCTGAGTCACAGAGCTGAATGGTTGCGACCACTATGGCTCCGTTCCATATGCAGATCTTCCAACAGTACACTTCATCTCCTTCTAATTTCTCATCCTCCTCTTCACTTTTCTAAAGTTAGACACAACTTCGTCAGTCTGCAGTGATTTCATCCCTCCACTCATCCTGTTGCTTGCCATCCCCTCTCCTATAGCTGCAGGGATTCAGGCCTGGTTGTGCTGCAATGAATGATAAACCAAGGGCACATCTGCAGTGCACTTTTAGGTTTTTGTATCTTTACATCTTTGTATCATGCCGATGCTATTTTAGTTGACTCCAGTGATGTGAAAAAAAATTTCACAGCATAGATCCCTCGTATGGAATCTCCCAACTGCCAGTCTGAATGACGTGAAAGCAAACAGACACAATGTACCACAGCCCTTTGTCTCAGGACAAGTGTACAACTCCCTCCCTATTCTCACCCATCCTCCCTTTCACTCCATACGTCGCCTCAAGTCCCGAGATCCCTATGTCAACCTTCGTCCCCCTCCCCCACTATTCCCACATTTCACATCACAACGTAACCCACGCAGCTTCAATCAGACAGAAAAGCTCCAGAGCCCCCAGTCATGTTTCCAACACAGACACACATGCCGGACATTAACAGACTCCAATGCACTTAAATATAACCCTATACATCTCACACACCAACAGACTGAGAGCTAAGAAGCCGAGACGGCTGTGCGCATGACAGCCATGTGGCGGGGCATTAAGGCCTGAGTCATTACCTCATGCGACACATGTGTGTGTCTTCCCTGCAGCTGCTCAGCATGACAGCACACTAAAGGGCAGCCTACGGAGGCGCAACAGGGGGATAAATACCATTGCAGCAACCAGCAGGGGAAGGTGAACATCAAGATTTGCGTCGCTATTATTGACAGACAAAGACGGTGCCAAGACCCGGGCACGATCACAGCCTCAGTCGACTAAAGTTTAGGACATTGGCTTTACTCAAGCAAAGCCCATTACAAAATGCCATCTATTTAGGCTGGCAGCAGTAAGGTTTAAGTCGCTCAGTGGATATTTAGAGCCCTCTCTCTTGAGCTGAGGAAAATTTCAAACATTTGTTTGCAATGCCACTGTCAGCAAGAGGAGGGGGTATAGAAACACTGCAGGGCCATGATGGGCTGTCAGTCTGAGGAGGGAAAAAAATGGAACATCTCAATGCAGGGACGTGATCAAACCAAGTGCAGCCGACTCACGTAGAATAGATTGTTGTGTAAATGTAGAGATGGCACAGTGTCGATGTTTGGTTCTGTCCTTATCACTCCTCACAAGAAAACATTGAGCTCAGCTCAGCATGCCGTGGGGAGGGACAATGTCCCCCAAAGGGAAAACTACAGGTGGATGCTTGAGTGAGGTTGAGGATTTTGAAATATTGTCAGCAGCAGTGACAGCAGTGGCACTGAAAGCAGCGATGCTTTGAGGTTAGTGGGGTGCAGGTATGCAGCAGAACAGTGAGCTAACGGATTCTGTACACCGCCATGGTTAAAAGAATGTGTTGGATATGTGATACAGTGGGGAGTATGTCATGTGAATATATAGCAGTGGACTCGGGTTGACAACAACGAGTTCAAGGTGTTGACTTGGCCTTCAAATTCCCCAAATCTTAATCCAATTGAGGATCTGCAGGATCGTCTGATCCATTGAGGCCCCATCTTGCAACTTCCAGGATTTAAAGGATCTACTGCTATCATCTTGGTGCCAGATACCACAGCACACCATCAGGAGTCTAGTGGAGTCCATGCCTCAATGGGTCGGGACTGTTTTGGCAGCAAATGGAGGACCAATACATTATTTGGCAGGTGGTCATAATGTTTTGCCTGACTGGTGTATGTAGAACAGTAGGCTCTAATTTGGCGCACTTTGACTGGGCTGACGCAACACAGTCCTATCCACAGCTAGTCATAGGCACCATTAAGGTTTTTAGCAATGTGTACTACACTAGCTCTTCTGTGGATCTGACCACAAAAGCCAGACTGTACCCTTCACCCTCAATGAGTCCAAGGCGTCCATAACCATGTCACTAGCTGCCCTTCCATGAAACACTTTTGGTCGGTGCTAATCACTATATACCAGAAACACCTAACAGGACTTGCTGTTTGGGAGAAAATCTAACCCATAACCCATTTGTGTAGCCACCATAAGTTGGGCCTTGCTAAAGTCACTGAGATCCTTATGCTGCCTTTTTTATCCAGCTTTCTTCAAACCAACTTCAAGAACTGTCTGTTCACTTGCCTAACATATCCCATTCTTAACAGGTGCCATTGTAACACGTTGATCGATGTTATTCAATTCATCTGTAACTAGTTTTAATATAGCTGATTGGTGCATATTAAATTTTTGCTTCCTTTCAGTGCATCTGGTTCAATCTGGAGAATCCGACATTCATGTCATTTAAATCAATGGCAAATATGACTTTTTGGCCTACTACAGAGCAGCAGGAATAAACTGTAAAAACAACTCCAATGGTGCTTCTCGATAGCCTGTTGACAGAACTGCCTCTATTGTTCTCAGTACGAACGCAGCAGGAGACGTGACATCAAGGTCAGCGACAGCAGCAAAGATAAGTAAGTGCAGCTGCCCTGAATGCACTTGACTCTGGAGTTTACAGGGACGAAACTTTTTCATCTTGCCAAAGCGGCTTGCTGCATGACCATGGGAAAACAGAAACTACAGGGAAATGATACAGGCGTTTGTTTTAAAGATACTGAGGAGGAATAGCTGAAGTCTTTTTCTGTCATTTAAGTGAAATATGAGATTATTCAGAATGTGTATCAAATGCGTGTATTTTCCTGTATTGGGCTCTTGAAGTAGAATTAAATCTAGACACAACCCATAACGGAACACTTTCTGTAGAGACAGACACTGGTGCTGGTTCTCCATTACGAAAGAATGCCTGATCTTTCACTTTTTAAACCTAATTTCCAGAACAATTGTATCATTAATGCACTTCTTGTTTCTCTAAAATTCTCCGAAAAGCTGCATTTTTATTTCATACGTTGTTTCAATTAGAAGTAATGCACAGTAACCCCATTACAAGCACTTCTATTTCATTATTGTGGCATAGCTGCTTCTTATGTGTTTTGTTGCAAAGGCAAATAACCTTGTCAGTGGGGTTTAACCAATAGTCTGATGGCATCATACCACAGGTTTCCAGGTAGTTGGACCAAAATGGTTGACCTCTGATACTGCTCTTAAAATACCATTTCAGAAATCTTTCCACCTTGGCCAGGAATTTTTTAGGAAGTGGAACAAATATTACCTTAAGGCAGATGTTTTGAGACCTTTGTTGGGCTGCTGAACAGGTGTAAGCACAAGCTAGCATACATTGGACAATAAGGACTGTAAGCATGGTAGTGCTCATTTCTGCTCGAGGGTATTCACTGCATTTAAAGAGTAGCAAGTGAAATCTCTAGTTATGGTATGTATTCCATAATATGCCTAGAAGCAACATTACCCACATGGCCACACTGACAGCCTAAGCTTGTTAGCTCCAGCTGACAGAGATACTAATATTCTCCAGCTGGAGTTGGTTTAGTTGTAGAAATTAGCCTTTAGCAAAGAAGGTAAAAGGCATGAAATAGAACATTCAGACTCAAATTGTGTAATACTAAGTCTGGGATTTGAGCTTTGAAGCAATAAAACTGTAGAAAGCTGCCCTATGTGTGTGTGTCTGCCGTAACAGATGGTTCAACCGGACTCAAGTTTTTGCTGGATGCTTAGGCCTCAGTGAGGTTAACTACACATAAATATAGAACCCACAGGCAAGAACACACACCTACTATATGCATGCATCTGAAATCATATACAGCTCTGTCTCTGTCTTCAAGAGCTTGTATCATACACCCACATGTCAGCACACACAAACTCGGTGACAGGCAATTCCTCAAGGTCTGGTACCTCGGAAGCCTCCCTGTCTTTGCTCTTCAGTTGTGTTTCTGTGCGTGCATGTATGTGTGCATGTGTCTGAGCGTGCGTAGAGAACCTTGCAGACAGAGACAGAGCATCTAGATTTTTTTTTTTTTTGCAAGGACATAACCTACCATTTACACAGCCCATAGGCGCTCATGGTTTGTCACCTGCGTGGCATCAAACCACAACTGCTTCCGTCTCTCAACACATCTGTTAGAAACAAAGGGCAGCTCGGAAATGGGTTGTTGCACTGGTAATCTGTGCAAGTATACCAAAACTTCACAATATTAAGGAACTTAAAATATCTATAGAGCTCTAGCACCTTGAAACCGCCGACATTTGCCACATCACATCATCACGATAGCATCTAACACATCCGTGTTAAGCTATTGGCACACCTTACTGCATAAATGCGCACATAATAACACAAAAGCTCTGAAATGATTCACATTAAGACCAACTATGCACTGACTGACAGACTAATCACTGATTAATTCTAATTCATTTATCATGGTGGTTGTGGTAGACTTAAAAATATGTCTTACAACATAAATCTCTGGAAGTGGCAAATGGGAGAGGAGAATGTTACGAAGACAAATCATAAGAAAACACATGAAACATTAATACGGAGGGAGTCTAGTCCCCTGAAACAGAGTGGGTGATTACCTGCAGAAGCTAAACAAAAATAATGAGACACTGAGAATCAGCAGCGGGACCAAAAGCACCAAAGAAAAATCAGTGAAAGCATTAGACAAAATTTCACAATCCTAAAACAACTAACCAATTATATCCCAGGGAATGTGATATATGGAAAAGATTTTTTTTAAAAATCTGAATTGGGCACAACGGAAGGTGAAATAGAGGGGGAAGTACAAGAGAGGAAGAAATACTTCACAATTATTTTAGTTTGTGTTGAGGCCCCGTGGAGACCCAGAGGTCGCATGAAAGGCAGGGGGAAAAGCAAGATGACAAAATCTTTGTGCTTCACAGCTTTCTGGAAGCCAGTCGCCTTACAAGCACCACAGGGACTGTGCCAACCTGACAGCAGAAGTTTGACTCAACCCCGCTATGCTTCCATACCTCCACAACAAGCTCAAGCAGAACCAGCGAGTCTCAAAACCACTGACACTAATGTTATATTCAAACAAGCAGCCGAACACACATTCCGTTATTTTTAGCTCATCAAATGCAGTCGAGGTAAAGCCTTTGATTTAGTCGGGTCACGTTAAGAATAAACAGTTATCCAGTTACTACACATTCTTACACAAAACAACGCCTCACTTTGTATTTTAATTCCCTTCCTGGAAAGCAGAATTAAGTTTTTTTTTTTTTTTTGTTTTTTTTTTGCTGAACCTGTGGGTGAACACGTGTTTACAGGGCGGACATCACTTCTCAGCAATCCCCCGGCACGCACACTGTGTACACTGAAGGTAATTGAAAGGCATCACATTCCCATTCAACCTCAAAACTGCATTGAACTTGATCTCATAGGGCTCGCTCTCTGTCGACATCATGTATGATTTGTGAAATGACAGTGACATCTCAGTGAGATGCCAGATTTACAGCATGTATGATGAAGCGATATTTATTTCACCGGACAGGCGAGATAATAATGCCATAATCTGCTCTGGGCAATTCAGAAACAACAAGTTCAACCTATTAAGAGCTTCGATATTTATAGACCAAGGGCGATCTGGATTATTTGGTTCGGTTTTGATAGCGAAGAAATCGCTGCTAAAATGGTATTTGAAGTACAAGCATTTAATCCTTGGGGAGTTCGCCAAAATGTCACAATAATACAATAATGAAAGCCTCAGACTTACAAATGAAATCAACAGAAGGAATAGTGTTACCACCAGCTGAAGCACTGTAACTCTTGAATCAGAAGCCGTGCACAATGGCAGCAAACAAATCTAATAGATTGTAAAGGCTGTTTACTTTGAAAACTTGACTCTACATGGTAAGAGACCTCTGTGGTATAGGGACTGGATAGCGGTCAAACCCTTTGGCCATGAGAGCAGCGTTACATTAGAAAAGCATATTGACCAGCACTAATATGAGTGCAAATCAATACAGCAGGAACATGGTTCTCACAAGTGGCCCTGGCAATGCTGAAAAGGCAGTTGTGTGAAATAAACCCTGTCATAAATCACAACATGCTGACAGCGCTGTGTGTCCCTGATTGTTGCTGTCTGCGAGGCCGAAGGGCGCAGCCAGTCTGTTTCCAAGAATACTGCACACCACGTGCTTAAAACGCAGCTCAGATCCTAGATTATCGCTGTGTTACAACACGGGTCGTATTTTCATAGCTTTGGCCGTTTCTTTGGTTTTGATGACACCACACTCCTTGAAAATAGCTCGAAAATATGGGATCAAGGCACCATTGTTAGAAGTCAGACAGAGCGATAAACAAGCCGTAAATTGATCAGACGGCTAAAAGTGAAAGTGTGTGCACCTGAAATGCCATTCTTAATCCCTCACTGCACATGAAAACTGTGTTCAAGCTCAGCTATGGTAAGAACTAACATGGTTTCAGGCCTTTAAATTGCTGTCCTAATTTGTTCAGGGACTCATATTGGTGTAGTGTTGCGACTACTGATGGGGATTTCCATGAATTCCACTACTTTGCCACCATTTTTCAGGCAGTATTAAAGAGCCCACACTATGCACCTTTCCATGTTTAGAAATATATTTTTGGCATCTACTAGAATATGTTTACATACATTAAGCCCTAAAATGCACATTATTTTTCTCATACTGTACATTGTTGCAGCACCTCTTTCTACTATATGTCTGAAACACTCCGTTTTAGCCCCTGTTTCTTTAAGACCTCCCTCCTTAAAAGCCAAGTCTGCTCCAATTGGTCAGCTGACAAGACAAAAGCAAATTATGCTGGTTAAAAAAACCGCAGATCTGTGAGTGTATGCAGACAGACATAGAACGGGGTTGCTGATTTTTTGTTTGAAGACACACCAAACTTGCTAGGCGTTATGCTAATGTAATACATGATGAGGTAAACAAGTAACAAATGAGGCACTTTAGTCCGAAAGGAGTGGTATTTGGTGAACAATCTCTCCCTTCAGAATGGACTTTGAGCTTTCTAGGTTTGCAGACCTACATGCTCGAAAATGCTAAATAACACTCCAAAGGAAAGGAGAAACCCAGAAAGCATAATATGGGCCCTTTAAAACTGTCATTTTCATCTTCCTACTACATAGAGAGTTATCTATCTAGCTTTAAAAAAGTCTAGAAGTCTTGCACAAGCATCTGCAAGCAGAAACTACCACAGATCACATGTCATTATTGTAACATTCCCCTTTGTTTTCTCTTTCTCATATGTCCGACTAACCTCCGGGTATATTAAAAACCTGGACTATCTTGCCCTGCAAATCCTGCAGTATTTAGCAATGACAGTGTGGTGTCGGATCACTTCATTTTAAGCATCGTAACAAGCAAACCCACATCAGCAAACACTACTACCATTTGCCCAATCACAACACTGTATCTTCACCTGTGCACGAGCAGTCAAACCAGAGCCAATCATCATCCAGTGCAGCAGATACGCCCTCCCAGTGTACAAATACAAACCCATTTATTCTCTCCAGCCCACATGAGACTGTGTATTTACATTGAGCTACTCAAGCGTCACCTCCCGTCTGTTGGGAATAATTAGCACACAGGTTGGCGACCTCCAACGGATCTGCATCCAACACGACTGAGCGTCCACACTTGTGCACATTTTATATTAGCTTGCTTTCAGTCTTCATTGCGCACCTGCTGATGAGAAATGTAGGAAAAAAGGAATGTTTCTGTTAACCTTCAAAGTCAAACGAACACGCAGCCGCCAACAGAACTAAGATTCCTGGCAAGTCAGCAGTCAACAGAGATAAGGGACAGCGAGCAAGAGGAGTAAAAGCCTGAGTTAAATGTACACTAAATTATTGAGGAGAAGCAACATGGCAGCGCAACTTTAATCACCCTAAACCCGGATCCCATTTGGCGCTTGTCAAGGCTAAAGGACTTAAGCAGAACCCGCTGTCAGGATATTGGACAGAGAGGAGCAGCATCTGCATTGTTGTGGTACTGATGCAGCAAAATTTGTTTTCCATTTCTAAGAACCGATAGAACCGAGGACGCTGAGTGCTTTTGGAGAGCATGAAAGATGAAACCTGGTACACAAGGGGTCTTTGATTAAGAGTACTCCAGTGCACACAGGCACAAACACACACATCCTTTGTTCCAGGAATGGTGTAAAGTTGATGTGCACTGAACTGACTTGAAAGCCACATCTTGGAAGCCTGCTGGTGACTTCGCTATAGACTTTACTTTGAAATAGGCATTTTTTTAGGAAGCCATCTGACAGACAAAAGTAGATTCATTCAACCTCACCAACAGCTCTTTACACAGACAAGCACACCATTAAACTCTCTCATCACATGCAGTAATTTTAATTCTCTCTTCTTTGTCTTCATCAATCCATCCTCCACTTGTGCGAAAAGTGAAATAAGGTCAGCGGGGATGAGATACTAATCCGTCATGATTTGGTGTGATAACGCTCCTCTTCCACAATCCTTCAGCCTCTTATGCCACTGCGAGCGAACCACTGAGACAGGAACGACACAAAACTGACTTGAGCCATCCATACAGATGCAATGTATCCTATATACATCACATATTTCTACTTCATAATGCAGCAGCAGCATCAGTTGAACTCCTTTCATGCTGTCTCAGTCTGCTTCGTCTTAGCTGAGCCATCCTCTGGCACATTGCGTAACCGAAACAAACACACAACTCCGAGTCCGGTCAGCACTACCCATATGGAAAACAAAAAGACAAACTTTCCCTTTTGCCTCCAGTAGCAAATCTTTATACATGTATTTTTGAAGAAATTTATTCAACCATGTTATTTTTTAACAAGACATGTATGATTTATTCATTAAAGTATGCATTTTTCCTCATGAAAACTAATAATAAAAATGAAGTATGGATCAAGTAAACACTATGCATGTAGGGAAGTGCATGACAAATTAATATGTTCCATATAATGTTTGCAGTTTTTAATTCAAATTTAATTCGGCCTGCATGTGTCATGGCACTCACTGCACTTTAGAAACATCTCGTTTATATACACACCAGTGGTAGAGCTGCCATGCATGTAGAGGGGTCGGGATCGAACCACCAAAACGTGCAACGAGAGAAAAACGCACCAATATTAACTCATGTCTCAGTTGCAAGAATATTTATTTTATATTGTACACCATTATACTTGGGTGACCCTAAAGTCTAGACACATAGGAAATCTCATTAATGATATTTGCATCCACAGATTAAATATGGCTTTGTTAATAGAAGAAAGAGTTGAGCTGGTACTTCTCAGTGGACATATCGAAAGGTGGGGTCAGGATTATGGAGATGATTTTTGGGGCTATCATGAATTTTACAAATGACCAGGTTTTTTTTAGTTTTTTAGTTTGACTGACACATTTGGTCGTCCATGACACTGCCCGTTTCTTTAACCTTTTTAACCACCTTTGCCACCATGGAAAAGCCACGTGGAATCCTCATTGGATGACGTGCATTAAATTCATCTGCTATCTTTCGATACGTCCATCTTTTATGTCCACTGAGAAGAATCATTTCAACAAAATTATTACGTCACCAAGGAGGTGGAGCCTCAGCAGAGTTATATGGCAATCACAGTTGATTTGTCTGTCTGTTAGCAACATTACTGAAAAACGGACTAACGGATCTGGATGAAATTTTCAGGGAAGGTCTAGCCTAGCCGCGCTAGACCCATGCTCTGAAGACGCAAGGGTCTAGGCACGCTCGACAGGGAGGGAGGCGGGCTAAAAGGTTGTCTATCAAATCACTCTGCAGCAATTGGGTAAGTATACAACCAATCAGCGCAACGAATAGGCTCCTAGAGGGCTGGAAATCAGAGGATGCGGTAGTTCGGTGAAGCCTTATTTATACAGTCAATGGGTGAAGCTCAAGTATATTACAGACATGTTAACAGAAAGATTATTCAGAGTCGGTGCTAATGGAGCTCAACGACTGTTGTCGTTTTTATTGTCGACCCTGGCAGAGAATTAAATTCGTTGCCGTGGGTTGTCTAGCGCGGCTAGGCTAGTTGTTTCCGGTTGTTTCTGTCAGAATCGTCGCGCCTCTGTCGTCACTTAGTTACGCCCGCCTTCTGACTCTACACTTCATGGTGATTCGTCCGGCCAGTTTTAGGAGCATCCAACCTCGAGCCTTATGGAGGGTAACTAGACCCACCCTGGCAGAGAATTAAATTCGTTGCCGTGGGTTGTCTAGCACGGCAAGGCTAGTTGTTTCCGGTTGTTTCTGTCAGAATCGTCGCGCCTGTGTCGTCACTTAGTTACGCCCGCCTTCTGACTCTACACTTCATGGTGATTCGTCCGGCCAGTTTTAGGAGCATCCAACCTCGAGCCTTATGGAGGGTAACTGGACCCACCCTGGCAGAGAATTAAATTCGTTGCCGTGGGTTGTCTAGCGCGGCTAGGCTAGGTAAGGTCAGAAATGACACAAGAACCAGTTGATTAGATTTTGGCACTGATTTGGCTTACAGTCTGGATCAATGAATTTGTTAAAGATTTCTGCATCATTATGAGATAGCATCACGGCATCACTGTAACTATGACAACAAGTGAACACTACATCAGCTGCCTGCTGATGATCACAAGATTGTGATCTGACTACAAATTGAATCTTGCAGATTTATCTTGAGTTATCCATCAGAAGCTATACAAGGAACAATTGATGGAAAATATAGGGGCGTTTCCGAGTCCCATCAGTACCCATTGCCCGCTACATATTTAGGGCACGCGATTTGGTATCCGCACATAAGGTGCACATGCAAAGTACATGCATGTGCTCAACGCAAGGTCATTTTGTTTGTGGGTACATCTATATTAAATGGCCTCATTCTATGGTGCTGTGATTTCTGCCACAAATTTTTTCAAGATTTCAGCCGTTGGAAATGAAACAACTGAGCAGCCTTTGTGGAGTACTGTGCTCTCTCAGTACTTTTCGTGTAGTTAATTTCCTGTGTGTCCAAACTTTAGGGACACTCAGATATGTGTTTTTAGAGAATCTAAAATAAAAGCAAACTATAATTTCCTTATCCTTTTTGTTTTTCTTCAACAAGTTTATTAAAAATTACCATGACAATATGAATAATAAGTACGTTCTATGTATAAATTTATGTCATGTCATGCCAGTTTCCATCGACAAAGATATATGAATCACGTATTAAAATGACTTGACGTCATTTGTCCTTGACACAGTCTGAAGTTGGATCAGATTTAAATTTAAAACTGATTTGCAAAGGAACACATCACCTCAGAATTTCACATTTCTAACCCTTTATGCATCATTATGTGTTGCATTAGTGACTAGCATCACATATAGCAGTACAGTCAAAAGACATTTATTCATAGTTAAAGCTAACCAACATTTGGCAGCGGCTCTCAAAATATTCCAAAATGAGCATCTGCAACCTTTAGACAATAATTGTGATAAACATGACATTTACAGCTGAAATGTTATCAGAAGCCCTCGAGTTACTTCAATTTATCATTTTAAATGGAATGCAAAATGAAAAGTTCACCCGGCGCCATCCTGACACAAGCGAGAAAAGTCTGCAACTCTTGCAGAGCGTGTTTTATACAGTTGAAAGCAATATTACATTATCAGTTGTATGTTAAGAGATGCAACCTGTAAGAAATGTTGCCATAGATTTAGGTTAATTGGATGAGTGATGCACTTTCGTTGGACACCAGTGTACAAACCTGCTTTTGAGAAGATGAAGAAAACTGCTTTGGGATTGCTTCAGGAGCATGACCAACAGTCCAAATAGCTGATCCAGCCCAATCCATGTCCCAAGACCAGACACCAAGAAATCACCCCAGAGGTCATATGTTCATGCCCCGACTGCCCCAAGTGCTGTCTTGGTAGCACAAAGTGGAACCTACACAATAATAGGCAGGCTGTTTTAATGTTTAACTTTCAAATGAAAGCTATAAAAATGTTATACAAGAAAAGCACTCAGACAGTGCACTACTCCACAAAGGCTGCTCAATGGTTGCTTCCTTTCTGATGGCTGAAATCTTGAAAAAATTCAAGGCAGAAATCACGGCAGTATAGAATGTGGCCATTCAATATAGATGTGCCCACAAACAAAATAACCTTGCGCTGAGCCCAGGCGTATGTTATATATGTGTATGTTATTTATGGATACCAAATCACGTGACCTAAAGATGGAGCAGGCGGCAGGAATTGATGGGACTCGGAAACACCCTCACAATTTAATAAATTGTTCCTTGTATAATGTCCAACGTATAAGCCCTGATAAGTTTGCAATGGCTGATTTGTAGTAGGATCGCAATCACGTGATCGTCAGCAGGCAGCTGACGTATTGTTCACTTATAGTCATAGTTATAGTGACGCTGTGCCGCCATCTCGCAATGATACATAAATCTTTAACAAATCTGTGGACCCAGACTACAAGCTGCATCACTGCCAATATCTAATCAGTTGGTTCTTGTGTCATTTCTGATCTTCCCTGAAAATTTAATCCAAATTCGTTGGTCCGTTTTTGAGTAATGTTGCCAACAGACAGACAGACAGAAAAACAAACGTACGTCGATCGTCACATAACTCCGCTGTTCTTTGGTGGAGTACAAATATATCCATTTGTCAGCAATATAGGAAAAGAGCTCCATCTAGAAGAGTCAACTTGCCACTGAGAATCCCCACATGGAGAAAGCAAAAAAGAGGAAAACAAATAAATGTGCAGCTAAATAGAATAAATTAATAAAGAAATGGTCTGTGACCTCAAAAGAAGCTTTAATTATTCCTCTGTCCACTGCTTGTTTGTTTGTTTGTTTATTTGATAGGGACAGAACAACAAACATTGTTACATTAACCGATGTCATGTTCATAGGTCAATAGCTAACAGCTAATTCGCAGACCTGGTCCCTCACACATACAAACTACAGAAAATACAGTCTACAAAAGTTTACAAAAAATTACGCATACAGTATTAATAAAAATATATACATTAAAACAAAGAAATGTTAATCAGTGCTCACAGGTTTGGTTCGATTTGAGCCATTGTTTAATTTTATGGTTAAACTTTTTCAGATCTGTCAGATGTTTCAGTTCAGCAGGTAAAGTGTTCCAGATCTGTGGCCCTGTCACTGTGAATGCACTTCGTCCAAAAGCATTTTTACATTGGGGAATTCTACAGTCTCCGTTTGTTACTCCTCTTGTTGTTATACCACGACTCTGATTTCTTTGGATCATGCTTCTAACGATATCTGGGGCAAGACCATTAACACATTTAAAAACTAATTTTAAAAAAGAATAATTTTAGAAATTTTCAAAACTTAGAAGATTATATTTTTCTAGAATTTTGCAATGGTGCCACCTCATAGGTTTTAGATCAAGTACTTTTAAAGCTTGTTTATAAAGGGAGACCGCACCTGACAGAGCTGACTGATTAGCCTGGCCCCACACAGTGATACAGTATGAAAATGGGACACAATCATCGAATGGAAGTACAACTTGGCTGCAATAGACGTCAGATAAGATCTTATTAGGCGAAAACAGTTTAAACTTGTCTTAATTGTTTTTGTTAACTTCTTAATATGGGATTCAAATTTCAGACGGGAGTCCAACACTACTCTCAAATATTTTACTTGATCTACTCTTTGAATTATATTTTGATTTATGTGTATCCGGAAGTTGTCTAAAGACCTTGGCATCAAGGAGAAACACATAGACACAGTTTTGGAGCAATTTAGAAAAAGATAGTTGTCCTCCAGCCACTGAGAAACCTTGACCATTTGTTTATTTAGTAACTCTGCAGCTTTCTCTGTAGTCTTTGCTGAGACATAGATGACAGTGTCGTCAGCATACAGTTGACACTCAGTCTCAGTGCAGATGAATGGAAGGTCATTAGTGTAAAGACAAAATAGAATAGGACCCAGAATGGAACCTTGTGGTAATCCTATTCTATATTGCTGAGGTTCTGATATACTATCATTAATTTTTACACTCTGTGATCTCAACTCCAGGTATGATGTAAACCAGCTGAGAGTTTGTTGTGAAAAATTTAGCCGTTTTAGTTTGTGCAAGAGGACAATGTGGTTGACAGTATCAAAGGCCTTGTGGAGGTCCAAGAACACTGCTCCAACCACGTTTCCCCTATCCAGACTTTTTTTAATATTATCTATTAGGTAGCAAGTTGCAAATTCTGTTGAATATTTTGGCCGGAAGCCAAACTGTTTAGGATGTAAAATATTGTCATATTCAAGGTAATCCATGCAGATATGTAGAGTCCTTGTAATCACTCCTTTAATCAATATCCATTATCAATATCACATAAATAATAGTAGCAATAATAATGATGATGAATCTGGATTCTTGGTGGCACAGCTCATGCTTAAAATACAAAAAAGCAAATAATCAAATGGAAAATAAATTCTAATCAGTGTAAGGCATCTGGGAGCTACTTTGTGAAACAAGCACTTGTACTGCATTCGAAATCTTCAGGAAATCCTCACATGTATTGAAATACACTGAAACTCCAACTAAACTCGGTTCACAAGGAGAAACATTCGTGCACACACACGGTGAAGCTCTCTAGAGATTGCATGCTGCAACCGAACATTTCCGTTTGTGTTGTGCTATAAAAATAAAATCCCAGCACATACTGCTGAGCAACATTTTTTTTTCTTTTTTAGCACTTAAAATTGTTCCCATCAGTCGTCCAGTCAGAGAGCTCATACCTCAGAAAGGTTTTCCTGTGGCTGTAGACTAAGGCGAGCACAGCTGCTGAGTGAATCAGCAAGAAGATTAATGATGAAGATATGTCATAGTCGATCTGTGGTGCAACCAAAAGCTGCACAGACCAGGCGCAGCAGCTACTGCAAAGCCTGTGTGTGTGTGTGTCAGCTCGTCTCTGCAAACATGTGTGCGCCAGCGTCTGCTTGCATGTGCAAACGTTTGCCCCTTTGCGGAAGTCAATACACATACAATATTTGCGTGCACATCAATTAACAAGTGTATAACTGATCTACCACTGTATGTACACACAAATGTGTCTCGCCTCTGCCACCTCCGAATGTCTATCCCGAAATAATAACTCCCCCGTGCGAGGCTGTTTGTGTGCCCCCATTTGGCCGTGTGAGTCTTATGATGTCCTGCGCCTGTCGATGAGATAATCTGGCAGAGCATGGACTGACAATTTGATCTATTGATCCGCGTCTTGCTGGCTCACAAGGAGTCTCTGAGTTATAGTGCTGCCATTCCTCCTGGCTACCACCAGTAAAGAGCCATCTCTCCAGAGAGGCCGGACGCACAGCTGCAGACCACCCACAAAACACAGCGCACAAATGCATATACAACTGATTATGGATCTATAATGAGAGGCGGGTAGTAGCATTCATCTGGATGTTATTTGACTGTACCACCCAACTGAGCATTGTTCCAAGCCAAGCACACCCCCACATGGCAACAGCACTCCCCAATGCCAGTGACCTTCCCCAACAGAACAAGTCCCGTGACAAAGAACCACGACATTTACACAGCCCCCAAACTCCCCAGATCCCAATCTCATTTAGCATGAATTGCAGTTAACACCACATTACATTATAGGATTGGTGCATGAACATGGCTCATTATGTTTTTTTGTCCGTTGTCACTGGCCTTTACTCTGTTTCATAACCGGCTTAAACTAAAGGCCAAAGCATCTCGGGAGTGTTGGGTGAAAAGTGACATCAGTGCAGAGAATCTGTTTGGCAAAGAAAATGAAGGGCACACAACAAAAAAAGCTAGACGGTTCCTTTGACTTATTGCTATAATACCTTTTTTTTTTAAATCAGAAACACTGTCTCATCACTAAAACCACTAAAACAGCTTTTTTTAATTCAGCGTTTTAGAACGCAGCATTCCTGCTTATTTTTTTAAATTACACAGCGAATCCAAGGGATAGCTAATGTGGGGTGACTGCTTGCACAGCAAAACCCGTTTCCTAAATGCTCACGACTCTTTTTTTGTTGTTTTTTTTGCTGCTGAGAAATTGTGCAGAAAACAATTGCGTGTGTGTGTGTGTGTGTGTGTATGTGTCCACTTGGGCATATCTGTCTCAGTGCATTACCACACACAGATCAATAAGGATTCTATTCTTGGCCATTAGATCTTGAAAAAAAGGGATAGCCTACCTCTCTCACTCTTCGCTATCTATTCCCACTCTCTGCTCTCCCTTCGTCTATCTCCCTGTCCTCTCCACAGGCTCTGCTGCCAACCTCTTTAGCTATTCCCCTCTCTCCCTGCTCCAGACAACACCAAAGAGACATTGTCATCTTCCCAGCTGGACAGTGAAAGCAGAGGCAGAGTCAGTGGCGAGCATCAAACACGGGGCAGTTTTGTTGGGGGGGATCACAGAAGTGATTGGCTTTATGGCTGGAGGGATCAGACGTCTCCTCAAAGGGTCCGCGCACGCTCGGACTTGAACGCACACATTCGCCCGCACACATGGACGAGTCGGCACACACCTCCTGTTTCTGCTGTAATTCTCAGTCCTCTGCCACACTGCCAGGCTGAGACCCTTGATCTGCCACTTCCTGTAATCCTCCATGGAAGAGGGGTGCAGCCAAATATCCTGGCAGGCCTACCAGACAAACAAACACGCAAACACAGAAACATGCATCGGCATCGATATTCACCAGAACTGCAATAACAACGACCTCAAGGATGTGCAACGGTGTACGAGATCCAAGGCTGTCTTTCACAAAACCTGCAACCAGACAAAACCTTCAAGGTACCAGGTGTACAAATGTGAAGAAATTTACCTGCAATAATCAGTTTTTTTTATTGCCACTTTGTGAATGGGCTTAAAAACTGACAAACCTATCTATGTCGAAGACACAAGACAAATTTTCCAGAAAAATTCGAAGAGTGCGATGTGACTGCACTTCTCTAAAGCACCAAAAGGGTACAACAGCTAACTGAAATAGGATCCACAAAAAAAACCAATGACCAGCTCCAAGCACAACATAGACTCCAACACAAACTAAACCTAAAAAACACTAATATCTAGTAAAGCCTGTCTGGCCAAATGGAAATATGATCAAAAAACTAGGGTCAGCATTCACAGCATATTTCATTCATTGAGAGACATAACAGGAAAAAATGCATATTTGTCTAACTATTGTCTTGCATAGCCTGATTTATATCTAAGCTTAATTGTAGTGATGCACCAATGCTAAGAGAGTTTACACAGCCTCTAGTAGGGTTAAGTAATATAATAGAAAAACATATTTATGACAGAACATTTTTTATTGACTTGCTACAACAAAGAGCAGCACAAAAAGGGATATTTTGAATAAGAACACACACTAAAAACAGTGGGTAAAATCTATTTTGAGCTAAACTGACCTCAAACCAACACCAATTAGGTAAAACAAATGACCCAACTTAAAAGAAACTGTCAAGCTTAGCAAACAAAATGATATGAAATGTGTGTCATTTAAAAGCGATCTGCAGCAGCAGACTAGCGCTAGTCGGGAGACCTGCACAGAAGTCTTTAGAAGGGCAATGGAAGGCAAAGGACCTTCAGTACCGATGTACAATTGACTGTTCATGAACCCTATTTGCATTTTTGTTATGTCTCCATGGCGGTTCAGATTGAACAATAGTTTTCTTTGTGCCATTAAGGATTGTTCTGCTGGTACATATTGCTATCTTTATAATGTCCAGTGCAAGTCTACAGTCTCACATACACTACCGTTCAAAACTTTGGGGTCACTTAGAAATGTCTTTATTTTGGAAAACAAAGCATTTTTAATGAAGATAACATTAAATGAATCAGAAATACAATCTGGACATTGTTAATGTGATAAATGTATATTCTAGCTGAAATTGGCTGATTTTAATGGAATATCTCAATAGGGGTACAGAGGAACATTTCCAGCAACCATCACTCCTGTGTTCTAATGCTACATTGTGTTAGCTAATGGTTTTGAAAGGCTCATTGATGATTAGAAAACCCTTGTGCTATTATGTTAGTAGATGAATAAAAGTGTGTTTTCTTGGAAAACATGAATTTGTCTGGGTGATGCCAAACTTTTAAACGGTAGTGTATACTTTACAGCCATGGTATGGTAACAGTGCAACTTTAGTTATCTCATATATCAACCTGCCAGTCAATCACATTTAATCTTGTGTATGTTACATCACTTGCTGGGTACTAGTTCATACTAGCAAAAGAATGCTAGCTGCAGTTCACTTAAAGGCCACAAGTGTCATTATTAACAAGGCCTTTCTATATGTTACTTGGACAAAAATACACCATGTGCAGCAGCTCAGCAACGCAAAACTTCTGAATCATGAAACCTCCATTATACCCCCTTCATCTGTACCACGATGGTATCATTGTCATCAGATAGAGAGAGAGAGAGAGAGAGAGAGCTGACTAAACAGCAGAATAACAAGGGGAGGGGAACCAGCACCAAAGAACAGATAGATGACTCCCATTTCACCTTCCCCTGACTCTGATAAGACTCTGTCTGATCCACATCACTCAAACACAGGAGAGATTTATCTGTTCATTCCATTTCAAAATGACCAGTTTCAGCTAGCGGGGTACAAACTCAGGGGAGTCTCAGGGAGAATGTATTTTTGATCTCTAAGCTGATTGGTTATAGACTTCTTGGTTAAAGTTTTTTTTTTTTCTTATTTTGGGTTTACCCAGTTTGGCACCCACAGGAGTAATGTAACAGCAAAGCAAGACATAAGCCCCTTTAAGCTTATTCGCCAGTTCCTGCAAAAGCCCTAATACGGTGCTTCCACCAGAGGAGGGATTTCATCTCGTATCTGCTAATACATGTGTACCACTGACAGAATCTGCTCTGCTTGGGTTATGGCTTCTGTTGAATCTGTAAATCTTTAGGGGCATTCAGTCATCTCCAGAAAATGTGGTACATATTCACAGTTTCGTCCAGTCTGCCTTTCAGAAGAACAAGGAAGCATAAAGGCACACAGCCTGCCCACTGTTGTTCTTCAAAAACTCCGGTAAACACAGTTCTGTAGACTCTCATCCTCGTCGTCGACTGCCTGCGAGAGACTCTGCTATTATTCTCCACTTTTCCAGCACAGGTGAATGAGACTGAGTCACAACGGCAGCTGCCAGCAGGTGGGAATGAGGGACAGCCAGGCGGACAGCTCTTCATCACACTGTAATGAGTTGGCAAAGGTTGTCGGACAGGCAAGAGAACACATGGAGGACCTGTAAAAGCAGCCTCACGCAGGCAAGCTCGCGGGCGTTCTCTCAAGCTATACGACTCCCTGCAGTGCCGTTTCATCGCAAGCTGTTGTCCCTTTTTTTTTGCGTGAATGTCCTCATATTGCAAGAAAGTCTACGTGAACCACCACTGTTGTACTTTCAGATTTTTGTCTTGTGGTTTAAAATATGCAAATAAATGTGCAGCAATGCCGGAAAAAGCAGGTAAAACGCAAGATCTAAAGGATGCAGATCGATGCATTGTCTTACCACGTAGCATCATCTGGAATTTGGAGGTGAAGGTAAGCTCACAAAGCCCACAGCCAGGGGACTGTTAAGTCAAGCAATCGAAAACTGTTCAGCAGAGTCTAAAAATACACCGAAACCCAAGCAACATACATCAGCATCCGACCATGGCGGCTCAGACATCTGTCCACTTACCTGCTGGGATGCAGCTACCCGAAAGACAGCTCAATGGCAACTAAAAGGATACAATCGCAGCGCTCCGCTCTGGGTGCCAATGGCCAGTATCTTCTGCACGGGGTCAAAAGCCATGGACGACGGCTGATAGGGGAAGCCATGACGGACAGTCTGGCGTGATATGCAGAGAGATGGGAGGGGGGCAAAAAAAGGAGAATGTGTTAGAGAGAATATCAATTTCTATTTTGCAGCAGAGGTGTTGTTTTGTCAGAGAATGTCACATACCTGGTTTTGGTAAACAAATGGCCCAGATGGATGTGGAAAGTGCTATGAAACAGACATATAAAGGCCGAAACTGTGCAGACAATTAGGGAAAATGAAAGACAGGAACAAATGCTCTCTCTATGCATGGGTACCCTGTTTCCTATGATAGGCTGATATCTGCCCTCGCTATTTAGGATCCCTTTATAATCACGGGGCCTATTTTGAGATCTCCTCTCTCTCATTTCCCTCTTTTTTATGTCGTTTTCCTTCTCTCACTGCCTCCCACATGAAGTCGTGATTACACTGAAGTCTGGAATTAAAACACATGAGGAAGGCATGGCTAAGGAGGATTCGATTGTGCCAGGCCTCTTGCAGGAGCGTATTACAATGAGGTGTTCCTGTTTCCCTCTCCGGTGTATTCGTGTGACTGGAGTTTTATGGCATCAGTCAGCCGGTGGTGGGCTGTTGGATTTGTTTGCTTAGTGGCAGAAGGCTAAAGCATGTTACATAAGAAGCACTCAGTGCAGCAGAGACACCTGCCTTTCTTCCAGAGAAACATTACAGCGAGTCCCTGTCCAGACAGACAGTGAAGTTGGAGGAGGGAGGCTGGATTCTTGTTCGGAGACACTTCAATCAGATGTCTGGCTGATGATGGACATATTTAGGCTGCTGTGGCGAACAAACCTGAAGGCTTTGAGCTCGTCTTTCTAAACACACAATATCCCTGAAGCCTTCAGGTGCTTGGTTCTAGATTATTACCTCCGCCTAGAGGTTATGTGATCACCGGAGTTTGTTTGTCTGTCCGTCTGTGTGTGTGTGTGTGTGTGTGTCTGTCTGTCTGTTTGTCTGTTAACAGCATAACTCAAAAAGTCATGGACGGATTTTCACCAAATTTTTACAGGATGTCCGGAAGAGCACAAGTAAGAATCGATTAGATTTTGGAGGTGATCCGAATCACCGTCTGGATCCAGGAATTTTTTGAAGGTCGAATTGGACAGAGAGCTTCAACTAGTAGAGCTTCAACTAGTATGAACCTTCAAAAAATTCCTGGATCCAGACGGTGATTCGGATCACCTCCAAAATCTAATCGATTCTTACTCTTGCTCTTCCGGACATCCTGTAAAAATATGGTGAAAATCCGTCCATGACTTTTTGAGTTATGCTGTTAACAGACAAACAGACAGACAGACAGACAGAGACACACACACACACACACACACACACACACACACACACACACACACACACAGACAGACAGACAGACAAACGGCAAGGCGGAGGTATGCGCTCTCCGAGTGCTTTTCTAGTTTTAGACACTGTAACATGTTTGTTTGCTGAAAATGTTTGCACCATATTTTGCTGCTTGGCTCATTGTCCATTTCTAAAATAGACAAGATGAAAAGTCAAATCAAAAGAGTTTCCACACTGCAAAATCAGGTGAAGCCTATCAGCGGCCACTGGAAGTACAGGTTGTGTTTTCTTCACCATTTACGCTGGGAAAGCCATTAAACTAAGAATTATTCAGTTAAAGAAAGCTTGAAACGAATCCACATAGAAGCCCGTTACGATCGGCTGGTAAAACATGCGGGGAAATCAATAGCAAGCACACAGTGGGGTCTATGAAAGAAGAAGAAGAAGAAAAAAAAAGGCCACATCGAACCACTAGAGCACAACTCACAGAACATGTAGCATGAACAGCATGTAAATTGCACGAATGTTTAATTATCCTATCCAGAGAGAGGAGGGCAGGCCTCTCCGTTTCCCCCCCACCTCCAAACAGCCCCCCTCTGCCCCTCCACCACCACCACACTCACTTCAGGCGCCATCAGTCCCCACTGGACCAGTGATCTGGGGATAAAGTGATGTGTGTGTGTGTGTGTGTGTGTGTGTGTGTGTGTGTGTGTGTGTGTGTGTGTGTGTGTGTGTGTGTGTGTGTGTGTGTGTGTGTGTGTGTGTGGGAGGGTGACAGAGCAGCGGACTGTGTGTGTGAGAGAGAGAAAGAGGAAAAGGTGGGGAAGAAGAGGATGAAGAGACACAGCAGCTAGGGGGGGTAAAATGCACATACAGGCACACATCAACCACAAACCACCGTTTCGCTAATCCAAACCAGTAGATTATGCAAGAAGGGATCAGTTCGAGCCCAGCCCCTCGATATGACACTTCATGCCATGCGCACATGCAGCAAACTCTGGCATTCTGCACTGAGTAGAATATAGAACTGTCACTGTCATGCTCTATACAACTGCATCTATTTTTTTTCCCACATGTGCCAAGAGAATTACACTGCAAAAAAATGCAACCAAATAGGAACTTAGCAGTCTCTATTTCCCTGTGGCCAAAGCGCATACAGTATGCGCATTGGAGATGTTCCCAATCACAGAACGCGAGACTCTCGTCTAGCGGGAAATAAAGCTTTAATCAGCACATGGGAATTACAATTTAGAAGAAACTGGTTTGGCGTTATTATAATAATTCTCTGAAGCTTTTGCGTCCTGAAATGGGATGAGAGCAGCACTAACCGGCAGCAGTAGTGGCAATAATACTGATAGTAAAAGGCTGCAGGTAGAAGAGCTCTAATGAATGGGTAATAATAAATAATCAGTCTCGCCCACCTTGCAGAGCTGGAAATGCTCGGACTGGAGGGTCTCCTGGATCAGATGGTTCTCCTGTGGCCCCACTTGGACAGACGGTGCGGAGGAGGACACCTCTTTCAAACCGTCCAGCACCTTCCTGATGTTGAACTTCTTCATTTTTCCCTCCCCTCAGACTGCAGAACACAGAATTTGAAATCACCCGCAAAAATGGGGGGAAAAAAGATAAAAGCGACTTTCCTTCTCACTCACACGCACACATACGCGCTCTCTCTCTTCTGATTCCCCCTGTGAATCTCACATTTTATTTCTTTAGCGCAGTCTCCATGCTGGAAAAAAAAAGCAAAAGCTTTGACGCGCACCGCACAGGTCGCCTCTTGCGCGTAAAATTTCTTTTGGTGTCTTTTTTGGGAGGGGAGGTGAAGGAGGTGAAGGAGGGGGAGACCGGGGCCCCGCAGGGGTGTTGGTGTGCGCAATTTCGCTCGTGGGTCCGTTGCCGTGCCCCCCCTGCCACTACACTGCGTCTCGGTGGCTCCCGTTCTTTCCCCTTCTCGGCGTCCCTCCCCTCCCCTTTCTCGGCTGCGTGTGCGCCGCTTCAGCCAAGGCGGAAACGCGGCGCAGCGGTGGCGATTGTGCTGCTGCTGACGCTCTTGCGCATGTCTGACGGAATAGAGGCTTCAACACAAATCCCGCCACCTTCCCAGCTCTCTCTCTCTCTCTCTCTCTCTCTCTCTCTCTCTCTCTCTCTCTCTCTCTCTCTCTCTCTCTCTCTCTCTCTCTCTCTCTCTCTCTCTCTCTCTCTCTCTCTCTCTCTCTCTCTCTCTCTCTCTCTCTCTCTCTCTCTCTCTCGTTTCATCTGCCCCCAGCGACAACGCCCCCTCCCATCCCCTCCTCCGCTACCTCCCCTCTCACGCACACATAGTAGGTTTTGCTCCACTGCACCTGGTGATGCTGGTGAATGTTGGGATGCTGCAGCGTGGAGAGCGACTGCGTGGAGACAGACAAGCAAACAAAAAAGAAAGAAAGAAAAAAACCCGAGCTAGGTCCTATTCTTTCCACTACATCCTCGCCCTATCCAATGCTTGCGTGGAAGATTCGCCATATTATTAAAGGCCAGCGGGACCGACAGTTGATGGCACTGGAGGCAATTTGTAAAAGCCTCATGGGGAATAGAAGGAACATCACAAAAAGAGGGCAGCATTTCCTTCAGAAAACAAAACTGAGGGAATAAAAGCATGTGCCTAGTGAGTAATTTGGTGAAAGGTTCGATTCTAGTGCACACTGTTTTGATATGTTCCATTATTTCAGAAGAGTATTAAAGGGCAAGCAGCACATAATATATCAATAAATAAATAAATAAATCCCAACAGCTGAGCAAGCAATGCCTCTGTCAGTATCCATGGTAATGAATGTTTCCAGCTCATGGTGGAGCTTACCTGGTATATCCTCCTTCTTAACATGCTGAAGGCTATATGTTAGATTTCGTGTGTGTGTGTGTGTGTGTGTGTGTGTGTGTGTGTGTGTGTGTGTGTGTGTGTGTGTGTGTGTGTGTGTGAGGGGGGGTCTTCTCGTGTGCTGGAAACATACTGTATCATAAGTTAAGTATGCACTGGCTGAGCAGCTCCACCTTGAAACTCAAGTGTGGACATGACAGTCTCAAAAAAACTAATTCAGCCTTCCAAATTATCATATGTAACTAGAAAAGCACTCGGAGAGCGCATACCTCCGCCATCCCGTTTGTCTGTCTGTCCATCTGCGTGTCCGTGTGTGTGTGTGTGTCTGTCTGTTTGTCTGTTAACAGCATAACTCAAAAAGTCATGGACGGATTTTCACCAAATTTTTACAGGATGTCCGGAAGAGCACGAGTAAGAATCAATTAGATTTTGGAGGTGATCCGAATCACCGTCTGGATCCAGGAATTTTTTTGAAGGTTCATACTAGTTGAAGCTCTACTAGTTGAAGCTCTCTGTCCAATTCGACCTTTGGGTCGAATTGGACATATCCCAATTCGACAATTGGGATATGGCCTGCACAGCTGTGTCCTTCGACCTTCAAAAAATTCCTGGATCCAGACGGTGATTCGGATCACCTCCAAAATCTAACTGATTCTTACTCGAGCTCTTCCGGACATCCTGTAAAAATTTGGTGAAAATCCGTCCATGACTTTTGAGTTATGCTGTTAACAGACAAACAGACAGACAGACACACAGACAGACAGACAGACAAACAAACTCCGGTGATTACATAACCTCCTGGCGGAGGTAACAAACCAAAGGAGCCCCTCAACTTGCTGGATGGGGCTTTCTGTGTCATTAGTCTTCTTCAAAATCAGTTCCTGACTCTGACACAGGCAGGGACTATATGGATCTGAACACTCTAGAAGATGCAACAGCATATATTGAAGCCAGTATATATGTATATACACACCGATCAGCCACTGACAGGTGAAGTGAATCACATCGATCTTCTTACTATAATCCAACCTTCTGCTGGGAAACCTTGAGTCCTGACATTCATGTGGATGTTTGACATGTTCCACCCACCTAAACATGGCAGGTCACGCTACCGCCTACCCCCTCTCCCAATCTCCACCCTCAGCAGAACAATGCACCCCAACACACCGCAAAAACTGCTCAGGAGAACACGACAGAGCTAAGGTGTTCACTGGGGTTCCACACTCCCCAGATCTAAATCTTATTGAGCATCTGTGGGATGTGCCAGGAAAATCCTGGTCTAGGTAGGTCCCACCCTGCAACCAACAGGACGCACAGGATTTACTGCCACCATCTCAGTGCCACAGGACGTCCCCAGAGGTCCTGTGTCCATGAACCACTGGGTCAGAGGAGTTTTAGCAGCATAAAGCAGGCCAGCACAACATTAGACAGAGGGTCATAATGCTATCCCTGATCGGTGTGTATATTTAAATGTCTGTCTATACAGTCAAGTCCAAAATTATACCCTGAGCAAATTTTACTGAAAGTAATTTTAAAGTGTAAATAAAATCTGAGAATTTTTTTTCCCACAATGATGCCTCTTGCACATTATCTTATTATATTTTGGGAAACACCCGTGTCATTTCCAATCAAAAACACACTTACTTGTTGAATAGAAGTAACTTTACGTGAAAATTTGGGCTTGACTTTAGATGTACAGAGAAATGACAAATAGAGAAATCTTGAATCTTGAAATAAAGGCTTCTTACTGTACAGACATACCTTTTAGGTTCCTGGATCTGATTTTTTTAATGCTTTATTTTGTTGTATTACTTCCTCCCTCCTTAATCATTATTGTCTTCCAAGAACAGTAGCGGCTTGAAGGACACCAGCAGCACTTCTGACACTTTTTTTCCTCCAAATATGCAACTTTGATACACATACATGATGTTTTAGGGGTTAAATCATTAAGGCAGTACATTAACAAGGTGTTACGCTGGGATCAGGGAATTTAATTTCTTCGTTTAACTAATTTTTTTTTCTTCAGCTTTGCAAAAGTGCTAGGATATTAAGTATTTGAATTCAAACTAGTTTCTATCAAAACATCATTAAAGGATTAATGACTTATTCATCTTGCAGATGTGCTTCAGCTAACTAAAGACTTCTCTATTCTCTTTAAGCGGTTTCTTATTATTTGCCATCTCCTGTTGTTTGTTTATTTGACAATTCCGAGCTATCTGGAGTTTGCATTTTCCCCAATTGCCTGCACAAGTATGAAGAAACAAACTGCCTTAGGTGTGATTGTGATATAGAAGGTCTGTCCCTATGTTTACCAGTCTTACTATTGTAAGACTGGTAAACATAGGGACAGACCTTCTATATCACATTTCTGTTGTGCAGGATGAGCTGGACTCCAGACTCCTTTGACCCTACAAAAGGATGCATTCAAATGATCAACAAGTAGCTGATTTTGGGTTTAATCACCCTTAAAGAGCACAACAAAATCTACATACTGCGTTTCCAAAAATCACCTCACACCTTTCACAAGCTGCAGTCTGCCAGGAGCAGCTGCGATAAAGATCTACCACTCAGACAACTTCAGCAGCGGTTATGTTTTCTCCCCAAAGAGTTTAAGCGAGTTGAGCTAAGAACCCCTGCACAGCTGTGTTTGTTTGTAAGGTCACAGATGAAAGTACCGGACTTGACAAGCTCAGCTAAGGCCGCTCATGCTTGAGCGACACTGACGTTGCCACCTGTTGGGGCCGTTCGCTAACACGCTCATCCTGGACAGGTGCCCGCCGGCTGCAGGGACAGGGGTGCAGCAGCGGAAATAATAGCCGCGTTCGTGCTCTTGCTAGCAACACCTGATGCCAATTCCGTCTTCAACCGGACAGAATTTCCAAAAAGAGGTCATTTCTGTGTCCAGCACGTTGGAATAATCAACGCTGATGTTGTGATGCTCCATCACGCGTTTCCATGTAAACTGTCCTTTGAGGGGACAAAGCTGATGCAAAGGAGGCATGAAGGAAATGAAGATGCTATTGAATAAAAGGGCACAAAAAGATATGAAGAGGACCAGGCAGCCAATTATTAATTCAGTAATCGTACCAGGGTGGCTCGACAACAATTGCTGCCGTACTGATTTGCATAATGAACTGAAATTGACCATACACACCTTCCAACCCAACTGATATCACCTGATCCAGAATACATTATGCAGCCAAACAAAGAGGTCCTTATTAGTCAGTTCTTGCATGTGTGTGAGCGGGGGTTGTGGGCAGGGGAGGGCTTTTGGCGACACTGACATCAGTGATTTAATTTAGCGCCATTGTGTTTAGCACCATTCATCTGGCCGCATCATGTGCATTTGTGCGTGTTGTTTTTAGAGTCTGACTGCTGTGTGTTTGTGCCCTTTGATAAGGTTTTCCACTCAGGCTTTTTTTTTTAAATTTATTGTTGCTTGTGTTTGCGTGTTTACTGTCATTTTTGTTGTGTTTTTAATCAGCCAAACTGCAAATAGAGCCGGAAAGAAAGAAAAGAGACAGAGGGGATTTACAATAACAGATGTAAATTCCATTTAAAGTCAGGGATATAAAACATGGTTATATTCACAAATCTGACCAAGTATAATATAGTCAGGATGCAAGTTCTTAGTAGCCTGTCCTTTACTGTATATAATCTAATTCTAGCTAGTAACATGCCTGTGGATTTATGAAGTGGCAGCTTGTTGCCATTATGCTCTTATAGTGCAACTGTTTTTTCTCCACTGAAAACCAAATTTATTCATATGGGCAAGTATAAGTTACTTGCACATATGAGTATTGAAAGCAGTATCCTTGCTGTTACCATTCTTCAAATATATACCCCCTTCAACTTCCCAAAACAGAGCTTCGTCATCAAACTGACATATTTAGCGTGTGCCTTGCCCACCCCTACCTGCATTGCCCCCGACCCCAACACCTGTCCTAGTGGGTGGTGACTCCATGTTGCTTTTCAGGGTTGTGCCCAGCCTAGCCACAATTAAGTCACGGCCATGAGATGCTTGCGAGCAAGTTCCCCTCGAGGACCTACTTAGATGATTGGACCATGGTCTCCCTATTCCAGGTACTGAAGTTCCATTTGTGTCAATATAAAAAGATTCTCATCGAATGGCATCATAATCACATTTTTCATCTAATTTTGCATCTTTAGTGATTTCTTTTCAACAGTTCTAAAATGACCAAATTAAACAAATTAACAGTCTTTACACAGAAAGAAGGCAAATACCCAATTCATATATGCCCTAAGAATAAGCATCCCTCCACACAAAATATCTCCGGTGGATTTTAGCCCCCTTAAAATCTTACAGATGACCTAACAGGGACGGATCTTGTTGCATTCTCACACATTCACAAAGCGGATCCATCCGCATCACCACCCCAGAGCTCCACATCACAGTGAACCCCGCTTGACCCCAATAGCAACAAAGTCCCTGTGCTGTCTGGAGAAAGTGAAAAACCCACGGGGACGCAGGGGACAACGTCAGGTCGCTGAGAGTCGGGGCGTCTGCCTGTCACATAGAAGGACTGGAGGGACAGCACCTTGCGCCCTTGCTGACAGCTGTAGTTAATCAAGCGGATCACAGCACACCTGAGTTTAACGCTCATGACCCCGAGCCTCCCTGCAGCATTCAACCTCTGTGTCCTCTGTGTTACACAAGTATTCAGTATAGCTCTATCTAACAAATGAGAGGACATGCAGCAGAATGCACACACACAGACACACACACATATATATATGATTTGGGCTTGTGATCGAAAGGAATCATCAGAAGATCACAAGAACGCCACTCGGAAGACAAAGTCAACACAGCAAGCTGACAAACCCTAGTATCATATACCTACAAACGCACACATCCACAGCAGTTGCAGAGGGATCGAAGCTAATGAGCTGATACCCTTGAGGAACACTTGATTGTCTCTGGCTGGTAGGAAGCTGTTTTCAATGTCAAACATTTCCCCCTGCAAACATACATGTAGACGCATTGCATGTGGAGGGTAACAAAGCTTAGAGATGCATCTGTAAATGCCCCCCCACCCCACCCCACTCTCTCATCCACCACCAACCCTTATTGTTTAAGGGGGGCTTATAAATATTGATGGGAGGATAAAAGAGATGAAGAGATGGTGGGTGGAGAAATCGAAAACATCGTAAAGCCTTCATCACGTTCATAGTGCTCCTAATCAAAAAGCTGGAGATGTGAAGAGAAGAGAAGACTTGAAGATGTGTCTCCTCTGGGCAAACACTTAGATGTTTGACTGCGTTTTCAAGGTCATGCGGTTACGTGTCCGTAACAAGTCAGAAACGACCGAAACTGCACTTTGTTGCTTGTGTGTGTCCAAACGCAGGCGTGCTTGCGAAAACAGCTCCGGGGATGGACGTCAGCTCGTCTCCGCTCTGGGCAGCACAGCTGGTATCAATTCCGATAATCAGGCAAGGCGATAAGCTGACCATCAACACACACAGACACACAGGCAGGCACACAGTAGAGCAGATGGATGCCACTATTAAAAGAAAGGGCATTGCCAATGTTATCATCTCAGTGACACGGGACCTCTGGGAGGACAGATTCTTAGAAAGAAGCGGCAGCGGGCATGCGGCCAAAATTAAGTTTACTTGAACCAGTCATCTGGAAATTGAAGAGACACAAGAGGTGAATAGCACTTGTCCTTAGTTGAGTGTCACTAACTCAGTGAGTCGAGACCACTGCTGCTGCTGGTCACAGTCCTTTGGCAGAGCAAGGAGGGGAATCCAATATATATTCAACAAAAGGTTACTATGGTTTTGCTGGCATTGGGTTGGACAGTGCCCCAAATTTAGCGCTGTCCTCCCCCCTAATACATACAGATGCAAAAAAAAAAAAAAAAACAAGGAAAAGGAGGCACAAAGGCATCTGTGTGTGAGACAGAGAGAGAGGTCTCCTGTTCTGTTATCTAAGACAGCAATAATCAATACTAAGCACAGGGCAGGTTATCAATGACTCCCTTGCACAGCTACCCCTTGTTGGCTTCAGCTCTAATCAATTCACACTTTATCAAATCAGCACTTCACCACGAGCGAGCCCGAGTCGCTGTTAATATCGTAGAGCAACACACCGAGCGTCCTTTCAGAAGTGAAAGACTTGTCAGGGAAGAATCATGACCTGATGCTGTTCACATAAATAGGAAACCCGAAGCCAAACACAAAGATGCTGTTAAATCCAGCTCATAAGCACTCAAAGCGGATTCGGAAGGAAAGTTAAATTCCTTTTCCTCAAGGACTACAGTTGTGTGATGGTGAGCCGTCTTACAGAGGACTCCTTTCATCCTGTCGCCTCTGATGGTAAATTAAGCCGCGCAATTATCCCCTGTGATTGACAAAGGCTATTGCAGTATCCAATAAAGTGGGATGAAACTTAGACTCCTGTTTTATTGGCAACCTGACACCTCCCGGCTCTGCTGTTCAAACGGAGTCTGCCTTGCTGAATTAATGTAATCATCTCCAACACCAGGCAATTAAGTGGTGATTCAAACCGTCACCGTGATGCTATTTAAGGAAATTGTGTGTATCCTTCCATCCAGCTATCTATAGATTATGCTTCATCTACTTATCAGCTGCAGCAGAGCTTTGAAATTGTGACATCGAATGGCGCGTGATTAGTGCTAAACAAAAGTGTAAATTAACCCCTGCGTACACATGCAATACATTACTTTATCATTGCACACAAAGAAAGAGTCACGTCTTGGGTAATCTGCACAAGGTCTTCCGAAACACTAGTTCGGACGGTGTGGCACAACAGGAGGTTGCATCAGCTGCACCCTGACAATCATGACTTCTCTGTAATAATTCTAGACAACTTTCAAACGCAGAGCAGCACACACTGTACAAAGTTCCCTCGTATCAGTAGTAGTTAGTGTAACTGTCAGGAAATGCAGCTGCGTCTAAAACATCCCAGAGGGCAGCTTAGATATAAAAGCAAACTTTGATGATCAGAATGTGTAACATACAGCCATGGCCATAAGTTTGGACACAAGTACCATGACGCTTGTGAATCTTAGAAAATACCACAAAATTGTCACTTACAATATACAGCCATGGCCATAAGTTTGGACACAGCATGACTTATGTCTGTTTTGATGTCTATTACAGAACATAAGTATACTGTAAGTGACAATTTTGTGGTATTTTCTAAGATTCACAAGCGTCATGATACTTGTGTCCAAACTTATGGCCATGGCTGTACAGTGCATTCATATAGCAATGTGCCCACAAATGCACTAAATCTCTTGATCCCGTCAGTGTAAAATGTTAACGTGTCCCTGCTGTTTCTGTCCAATCTACGTGTACACAGAGATGGACCACAATGGCATTATTACAGATCCACCTCAACATGCAGTTTCTCATCCTGGCTTAAATATTGACTTAGTTTGTCCTTCAAATAGGGATAGACTGAGCTTTACAAAGTATTTACTGATGGTTCTGGGAGGGTCTCGCAGATATTGATAAGTGAGGGCCGTGGGGAAATGAAAAAGGAAAAAAAAACAATACGAAAGCTAATCTGTTTTAAAACACATTCTTACCGAGGATTTCTCTTTTCACGCCACCGAAGTCTGATGACGGGTACCGTTTTTTGTGTGGTGATGTTGACCTTGTGTTCTGTGCTTTATTCCCTTTACTCCTACAAATTTGAAGTGTTGCAGGTTTTTTCTTTCTTTGTGGACCTCCACTGACTCATTATTTGATTTTTCACATCCCCCCCCAGAGCTGTGCTGTGCTGGCTGATGATGAGAGAGGCATTGCTGGTGGACAGTTGGCCACAAAAGAGTGAAAAAAAAGAGAGCGGAGCCAAAGCAAGGTGAGGAAGGAGGAGAGAAATTGCTGGGTTACAAAGAACGATACTGCAACCAGGTCAGCATTTCTGTGTGTGTGAGACTGGGGTTCCATTAAGCCTCTAGTGTTAGCTAAGTATTGTGTGTGTGTGTGTGTGTGTGTGTGTGTGTGTGTGTGTGTGTGTGTGTGTGTGTGTGTGTGTGTGTGTGTGTGTGTGTGTGTGTGTGTGTGTGTGTGTTACTCATGCTGGGGACCCACGTTTGTTTACAGGTACTATGTGGGGAATTGTCTTCCATACAGGGACACAAAGCAAGTCCCCTTAATCATTAAATTTTAAGGTAAAGCTGTATTTCAAAGTTAGCGCAAGGGTAAATCCCCTGAAAATTATTGTAAGTCGATGCAATGTCCTCAACACAACTGTATATGTGCATTAGAGAGATACGGGGGGGCTTGGATTACTGCAGTAAAACCTTGGCATTAGTCTGTTAGCCCTCACCTTTTCCCCTTCGGTGCTATCATTCTGTCAACACAAAGGCTTGACCTTTTGCTCCTTGTCGTCTGAGCTGAGTCTTAGCCCCGGCAGCGCGGTCTTTTCTTTTTCGAAGCCCTGCCAGCAGAGCAGGCTCTGAGGATGAACCTCTAGAGACATCCTGTACCAAGCGGACAGCGCAACAACAATGGGACAAGGCTGCAGCATGTTGAGTCAATAAGCTAAAGGGCCCCGTATCCACCCCTTGTCACCCGGAGGTGTGTGTTTGCGTGGCTGTATGTGTGTGCTTTCACATGCGTGGGGAAAGGTGTGATAACTGTGCGTGACAGAGAAAGGTGAGCAGAAAGGTAAAACATAATGATATTAAGGGCACTGCGTATTCTTTTGCACATATTACAGGTGTATAGACTGAATGAAAAATAAGTGTACACTTTCCTGTTTAGAAATTAGGGGGTGCATAATTGAATGATACATGATTAAAAAGCCTGGTGGTAGCAGGGACTAAATAAGGCTTAATATCTGCATTATTGGGCTTTATATATTCCCTGCTGCTGGTGAAGGGTGAAGGTAGGTCGTATTAGGCAGATTAGTTAGAGGGTGGGCAAGTCTTGTGCACGGAAATATTGTGGTTTCCCAGAGGGTGAAACCTACTGATGCCTTTACCTCACTGTAGAGCCGCCATGAGGCAGACATATTTGGTTTCTTGTGGTACGTCTCGACATCTGTGGTGCTAGACTGTACATGATTGACAATGACATGCAGTACAGATATCACTGGTTGCCAGACAATGCATCTGATGGTTTATATGTTAAGCTAGCACCACCACCAGGTGGACAAGCATCAGACGGTGTGACATTAACATCCCTATTGGTCAAAGCTGTCCATTCTTTTTAGCAGTAATCATAATCAGCAGATATTAGCATGTTGAAATGATCAATTAAAATGCAGAAAAATGTGAGAAAAATTTTACCTGACATATATTAGCATGTTAGCAAAGGCTTTTATAGCTCAAAACACCCACAGTAAGCACAGCCTAACAGGGCCGGTAGCACAGCTCCAGATGAAACCAGCCAAACACTACACTTGAAGACAGTGACCCCTTAGAACCACATCCTGGTTTGACCTGGAGGAAGAGGTATAGTTCACATCTGTCGTGGTGGGGTTTTCCAATTGTTGGATGCCTAAGACACACACACAAGAGTGCAATCAAATTCTTGGTAGGATTCCAGCTGATGATTTTCATCCTGTCTTATCAGCTCCTCCACTCTGTGATTTTCTTGTCTTTTTTATACTGTTGGACCATGAGAAAAAGGCAAAACAGGTCAGACTTTTGGTAGTGTTGGGCCAAGTTCCAGTGATGGAAAGTGCCTTTACTTAATGTTGCTGAGGACAAATTCAAGGTACTTGTCCTTTACTTGAGTGTTCCCGTTTTGTGCAGCTTTATACTTCTACGACGCTACATCTCAGGGGCAAATAAAGTACTTATTACTCCACTGTGATTGGAGTAATAAGTGTTCGCTGACACCTTTAGTTACAAGTTGCTTAAAATAGTACATTTTTTTTGCCATTTATTTTCAAATACAGCAATTTTGAATGTTTGTGATAAACTCAAAGATTAGGTGTTCCTTCATGATTTGAGAACATTCTTCTATGCACACTGTTTATTCTTATGATTCGCCATAAAATGCTTAGAGAATATTCTGCAATTTTGTAGATAAACCCAAAACAGTGTATAAAGTTGTTAAAACAATCTCAGCCTCAAACATCAACAGCATTGAAATGTGACATACACAATGATGCAGCAGTAATATTAATCTGAAAGTCATCATATGTCATATTATAATATGGAGTACTTCTACATGTCATACTTCTATGCATTTTACTGGTAATTTTTATGCACTGTTAGTTAAGTAAGGTTTTAAAAGCAGGGTTTTTACTTGTAGGGGAGTGAGTTCAGTGTGTGGTATTAGTACTTTTACTTAAGCGAAGGATCGGACTACTTAGTTTTTTGGTGAGGTCAGTGCTTTGAGCTGTTAGCTGTGTTCCTCGAGTCATTCCTGAGAACTGTATGGGGTATGTTGGGACACAATAGTTTGTGTTAGATGCTAGGTTGGATGTCAGGTTCTTGACTGATTGTAGCTGCTATAAGCAAGCTATCTGTTTATCCTGTATCAGTGTACTGTTGTGCAAGGTTGCTGGAGTTGGGGAGTTTTGTCCCTATTTGGAGTGTGCTTGGTCCTGGAACAACATCTGGGTGGGTGGTAAGCGTCAAAGTAAGATCTAAAGAATGCCAGGATCTAAGACCTCGCAGCAGAACATTGCATTACAACAAGAGGATCAATAGTATTCGCTTCACCTATCAGTGGTTTTACTCTATACACACACACACACACACACTGGGTTTGACCCTAACAAAAAGAGAAAGCAATCACGAAAAGATGGGATATTTCTGCAAATTGGAATGCCCTTTTGTCATTGACAAAATGCAAAAAGCTTGATTAAGACCATCTTGAATTATTACCTCCAGGATGGAAAGTGAATTAAAGAGCCACCACAGTCTCCACACCACTCGGGGAATGTGTATCTAGTTTCACTTAATTTCATCATCCCTCTGTGTGGGTCCATTTAAGAATCAAATATTTTCTTATTACTTGTGGGAAGTCGCACATGCAAAGGCAGGCGGCGCGCACACACAAAATGGCCGACCGTCCCCTTGTTTTCAAGGTTACACTCGACTTCTTCTGTCACTCACAACGCATTTACATCAAACCACCAGCCAACAGCTGCCAATTAACAAACAGCCTTTCTGTTAATACACGCACGTCACTGTCAGTTAGAGTGTTGGGTGATCTCAACAAAACCACAAAATACTACAACACACACACGCACACACACTCTCCCACCCCAACGACACACCGCACACACGCCGGAGGAGGAGAAGGGCGGATTTAGGTACAAGGAAACCATCAAATAACTGCTAATGTTTTAGAAAGGGAGGAATGAATTGGGCAAGTGGGAACAGTGCAACGACAAGAGGGAATGTTCTGTGCCAGGAACAAGGCTTTCAGGATTAGCTCTGTCAAGCAGTTACAGGGGTAGAAATAGTCGTTGGCTAGATGAGGCCTGACAGACCGAACAGACGCACAAAACACAGAGCCACACACACACACACACACAAAGCAGCAGCGGTACAATTTTTGAACAGAGAAAACACTGAGCAATGCACCCCCATGTAGACATTGTGCTCCCAGTGTATGTGTATAGTGGAGCAATTTGAGAATACAATTATATTAAACTCGTTTATAAATTAGCCTAAAAGTTTGCTTATATCAGCAGCATCATTGTATCTAATCAACTAAGCTCTTATGCCAAAGTTAGGGCGGGCCATGATAAGGATTTTTTTTAAGAAGAATTTTCATATTTGAGTTGTCAACAATGCAGAACAAAAGCTTTCAAGCTACAGTAGGTTGCTGCAGGATTCACATATTAACAGGGACGAACAGCTGTAGTGTGTATCTGATACACACTTAGACACACACACACACACACACACACACAGAGCAAAAAATAATAATTTCCTTCATTCAGTGGCACAAAATGTAACTTTATTGTCAACCTTGAAACAGCAAAGTGATAAAATGTATTAATGTCCATGGCCGCTAGATGGCACCCTCTTCCTTTTCATTTTCAATTCAGCTTCTCTGATCAGCTGATTGTGAGGAATGGCAAATACATGTTAGACTGACACCACAGGAAGAACATTAAAGAAACTGGAGAACAATGAAGGTGTAGAAATGTTCATATTAATTGTCCACAATGCATATCATAAAATCACAATCCATTCTAAGCACTAAACTAAACATTCAGCTAAGTGCTTTTTTAAACTAAACATTGTAACCCACCACCGACTGATCTTCAGCTTCAACATACATTAAATCCTAGGAATCTGCTGGTCCGGCCTCCTCATGAGCTTGTTTCTCTTCTCTTTTCTTCTCTTCCTTTTTCAGGGCGGCCATGTAACTGACACGAAATGCTTCGAAAGAATCGAGAAGTTTCTGATCCCGGTTCTGGAGACAAGAGAGGCACAGATTGATGTGCAACTAGAGGGAGAGGCAGCTGACTACTTCAGTTCAATAGTTAAAATGGTTTACTACTGCCGTCTGTGTCTTGTAGCTCTGTTTCACTGACCTTAATGCTCTCATACATCTCCTTCTGAATTCTTATGAGCTCCTTCCTCTTCAATGCATCCTGTTTCTGTTGCTCTACCACACTGTCTCGCTCCAGCTTCCAGGCCTGGATATTTTCTAAGAGCTCCCTGTGCTCGACCTCTTCCATCTGCGAGTCCATCAGTACTGGCACATCCTTTGTGCGTCTGTATGCGTACACAAGGATTTAGTGTATATTTGTATACAACAATTCACCACCACAAGAGCTGACAGTGTACCTCATGCACCTTTACAATAATGTCTCTAACCGGAATGAACAGTTCATGTAGGACTGTATTTACTGTGAATACTGAAGACACATTCAAACAAATACAATGTTGAGGCACTGGGTATGTTCCATATAATTGCGAAGGGAATATTTTGAGACCAGATGTTAAACAAATCTCAAACTATAGCACACTAAACCTATAAATCTACTTTTGTGTCCTCCCCCCACCAACTCATAAAATTGTGAGATTGGACAATATGTGAGGATGTTGACTCAGGCAGGACAAATAAAACTAGAAATATGCTAGATAAATTCAGATAGAGCTTGGGGAAATGCTGGACACACAGTCCCATGCCTTATCTTTTATTCCAAGTTCGTATATCCAGATTGATATCTGAGAAGCTTCTTTGGCTTTGGCTGCAAGCACCATATTCTTGTGTTCCTCGGTTAAGAATATATGCACCCCCCACGACCCTAGTGAGGAGAAAGCGGTGTATAGAGAATGGATGGATGGATTTTAACTGTGTTATTTGAGATTCAATTTGGTCATCAGGGGGTGGAGCAAGACAAAAATGGCATTTTAGGGGGAACTTCAGGCTGTTTTTTTTTTTTTAAATTGGTCTCAGGACAAGTACATTTACACAACAATGGCATGGTTTAGCATTCTGTACATGGATTTTTTTAAATTTGATGGGAAGGACATAAAATGTCCTCCAATTCTGGAATGACTCATCTGTTGTCCATTTTATAAAAGTCGATTTTAACAAAGATGAGGCCGTGATGATAGAGTTCATTCAATTAATGAACACTGCCCTGTTCAGCTGCTTGTAGCGACACATGCTAAAACTGTAAAGATGCATGAGTGTGTTTCCATAAATGTGAGGCTACACACGTGGACAAAATTGTTGGTACCCCTCAGTTAAAGAAGGAAAAACCCACAATTCTCACTGAAATCACTTGAAACTCACAAAAGTAACAATAAATAAAAATTTATTGAAAATTAAATAATCAAAATCAGCCATCACTTTTGAATTGTTGATTAACATAATTATTTAAAAAACAAACTAATGAAATAGGGCTGGACAAAAATGATGGTACCCATAACTTAATATTTTGTTGCACAACCTTTTGAGGCAATCACTGCAATTAAACCATTTCTGTATTTGTCAATGAGCGTTCTGCAGCTGTCAACAGGTATTTTGGCCCACTCCTCATGAGCAAACAGCTCCAGTTGTCTCAGGTTTGATGGGTGTCTTCTCCAAATGGCATGTTTCAGCTCCTTCCACATATGTTCAATGGGATTCAGATCTGGGCTCATAGAAGGCCACTTTAGAATAGTCCAGCGCTTTTCTCTCAGCCATTCTTGGGTGTTTTTGGCTGTGTGTTTTGGATCGTTGTCCTGTTGGAAGACCCATGACCTGCGACTGAGACCAAGCTTTCTGACACGAGGCAGCACATTTCTCTCCAGAATGCCTTGATAGTCTTCAGATTTCATCGTACCTTGCACACTTTCAAGACACCCTGTGCCAGATGCAGCAAAGCAGCCCCAAAACATTACTGAGCCTCCTCCATGTTTCACCGTAGGGACAGTGTTCTTTTCTTCGTATGCTTGGTTTTTGAGTCTATGAACATAGAGTTGATGTGCCTTACCAAAAAGCTCCAGTTTGGTCTCATCCGTCCAAAGGACATTCTCCCAGAAGCTTTGTGGCTTGTCAACATGCATTTTTGCAAATTTCAGTCTGGCTTTTTTATGAGTTTTTTTCAGCAGTGGTGTCCTCCTTGGTCGTCTCCCAAGAAGTCCACTTTGGCTCAAACAACGACGAATGGTGCGATCTGACACTGATGTACCTTGGCCTTGGAGTTCACCTTTAATTTCTTTGGAGGTTGCTCTGGGCTCTTTGGATACAATTCCAACGATCCGTCTCTTCAATTTGTCATTAATTTTCCTCTTCCGGCCACGTCCAGGGAGGTTGGCTACTGTCCCGTGGGTCTTGAACTTCTGAATAATATGAGCCACTGTTGTCACAGGAACTTCAAGCTGTTTAGAGATGGTCTTATAGCCTTTACCTTTAAGATGTTTGTCTATAATTTTTTTTTCGGATGTCCTGGGACAATTCTCTCCTTCGCTTTCTGTTGTCCATGTTCAGTGTGGTACACACCTTTTCACCAAACAGCAGGGTGACTACTTGTCTCCCTTTAAATAGGCAGACTGACTGATTATGAGTTTGGAAACACCTGTGATGTCAATTAAATGACACACCTGAGTTAATCATGTCACTCTGGTCAAATAGTTTTCAATCTTTTATAGAGGTACCATCATTTTTGTCCAGGCCTGTTTCATTAGTTTGTTTTTTTAAATAATTATGTTAATCAACAATTCAAAAATGATGGCTGATTTTGATTATTTAATTTTCAATAAATTTTTATTTATTGTTACTTTTGTGAGTTTCAAGTGATTTCAGTGAGAATTGGGGTTTTTTCCTTCTTTAACTGAGGGGTACCAACAATTTTGTCCACATGTGTATGAGAGTGAAGTTTGTTGCAGGATAATGGCACATCCCTGATGGACTAAGAATCCTTTTCTTAGATCTGATTGCAGGCCACAGTGTCAGCAGCCATTAGCAGCCGGACACACACGTGTGGCCGCGCACATGCGTAACACACCCACAGCAGGATGGCGAGGTGATGGGAGAGGGGCACATCTCATTGGAGCAACGAGCTCGTTGAGGCCCTGAAATAGCTCTCTAATTAACAGACCCAAATATCATCTCATTTATCCTGGAGAGGGATGGACAGAGAGGAGAGATGGAGGGAGAGAACGAGAGATGGTGTGAGGGAGAGTAATGGGACACTCAGGGGGAAACTCTTTCCCTTCAAACGTCTTACGCCGAGAAAAGCAATGAGGTGGCGTATTATTTACACGTAAACAACCAGGAAAGCTGTAGGTGCTTGTGACTCAAACTGCACTGATATCAAAATGAATCTGATGATACTGTGAGTGCAGCTCATCGATTCTTTATAAAATGTTGCTGCAGTAAAAGGTCTGTGTGACTTTACTTATTGTCAGTCATTTAGTCACTGAAGTATACATGACAAACAGTGCAGTTTGTCATGTATAAATGAACACATATAAGAAAATCATACATTTTCACTATTTTGTGTTTTTCTGCGGTATATAATGCAAGAAAAAAATTTCACTAGATTACATGAATAACTGTATTCGTAAAGAATTACTCATTCTAGAATAACTAAGGTGATTTTTCAGGGTTGTGCATCTGCAGAAGAAAAAATCTAAATTAAAAAAGCCACCCCCCCCCCCCCCACCTCCCCCCACCCCCCCCCAAAAAAAAAAAAAAAAGCGGTTTGGAGTCAGCGGTGCAGGCATTCAAAACTATTTTTAACCTGTTTTTGATTAACATTGTTCCATCTGTAGCTGAAATACATGACTTTTTGCAACCAAATCTCCTTTTCTCCCTTGTTTCTCGCTCACTTTGCTGTTGCACATTATTGTAACAGTTAAAAACTCAGAATATCCAAGAACCCTTAAAAGCGTAATAAATTATCATCTCTTGGACAGACTTCTCTTATAGATTAGTCAAGAAAAATGAGCTTTGTATCAAACAGCAGAAAATTTCACACTTTTGCTGAGATGCCACTATTGCATACAGACACACTGAAACGACATATTGTGCAGCCCCAGCATGCATCATTCTCCTCTGGGATCCATGCGTTGCACTTTTAGGCAAGAGAAAGTACGCAATGTGACAGTGCTGTCCACTGCACCAGAGGGAGCAAAGGTCTTAAACACAGGAAATTACTGGCAATGTCCTGCAGATACGGTATGAACCAATCTGCTGCCTGCATGTCCACCAGCAGGGCCACATGTGGACTGAAAAGACGCATAAAAAATCCCCTCATGCCATCAAGCAGTGAAGCTAAGGCTTACTTCAGGCCTACAAAGCTTGGGTCACACAACGGCTACATTAGGCAACTGGACTGCGTACTACATATTACCCAAAGGACTTTAATAGGGGAAAAAGAAGAGAAAAATACAATACTGTGATGATTTTTTCTCTTTGCTGGTTATGTACTATTTTCATCATGGCCATCAAATCACAAAATGCATCTGAAGGTGCAACCAAGGTCTTTTAGGCAGAGGAGCAGAACTAGCAACAATGCTGGCTGTAGCGTCTTACCTCATCTCTCTCCCAAAACAGTATGAGCAGTCAAATAGATGGGAAGAAGGAGAAAAAAGGGATAAGTATAGGAGCACCTGATGAGGTGACTGAGGTCCATGTGAGGACAAGAGCTGCTGGTGTCACTCAGTTTCTGATCGGATGGACTGAGAGACATATCTGGATCTGCAGCTGGGAAGTAGACAATCAGAAGAGATGTCAGTCAGAAAACAAAGTGCCTAAGTAAATGTGTGTATGCGTGTATATGTACAGCACAATACCCGGTTCTTTGCTTTCATCTGTAGCAGCTTCATCGCTTGCTTTATGCTGGACTCGGTTGAGAAACTTGAGACGACACTCTAAAGCCTAAAAAGACAGTGATGAGTTTATTCTGTCGAGTATGTTTAAGTACACATAAGGCTAATATAAAAAAGAACTTTCAGTCCTGATTTTCATATCATACCTTTTAGATTCTTACAGAAAATAGAGAATATAGTGGAAATTTAGTTGAAAGGAACTTCTGGGTTACCTTGGCAGCGCGTCCTGGCTCAGCCGTTTCCCAGGACTTTTTGATAGCTATTATCTGGTCGATAGTCTCCGTGTCTTTTGTCACCTCGATGCCCTCGCTTTTGCTCTCGTCAGTGACAACACGCAGGGTCCAGTTTGCTTTGGTTGGGTCAAGGCTCTGCACAAAGGAAAAGAAAAAACAACAACACATGCTCACATAAACATCTGAGCTAAAGGTCACTGTACCACAATATATGATGTCTTTTTCAATAATCAACTCAAACAGTCTGGTGCACAAACAGCTAACCAATTACCATGGATTCTACGTATTGTTCAAATGTCTGGTCTTGTTGTTACTCGGCCAACGAACGTGGGGAAGTGTGACGATCAGCTTTGGTTTGTCTGTCCGTCTGTCTGTCTGTTAGCAACAATACTAAAAAATGAACAAACGGAGTTGGATGAAATTTTCAGCGAAGGCCAGAAATGACACAAGGACCAAGTGATTAGATTTTGGCAGTGATGTGGCTTATAGTCTGGATCCATGGATTTGTTAAAGATTTCTGTGTCATTCCGAGATCGCGTCATGGCGTCAGATCCACATGATTGCGATCCTACAACAAATCGACCACTGTGGACTTATCAGGACTTATCCATTGGAAATGATACAAGGAGCAATCGATTAAATTGTGGGGGGATTTTCAAGTCCCATCAATTCCTGCCGCCCACTACATATTTAGGTTATGCAATTCATACATAATGTACACATGCATAAAACACACCTGTGCTCAGTGCAAGGTCATTTTGTTTGTGGGTACATCTATATAAAATGGCCTTATTCTATGTTGCCGTGATTTCTGATCATCAGTAACTAATAAACAAATGCTGCATTTCTAAAGAAAAATGCTGCATTTCTGACAATGCCATATGAACCAACTGCCTTGGCGGAGTACTGCGCTCTCTGTGTGCTTTTCTTGTTTATGTATTTGGAGATCATGACATCTTTTTCGTCCACCAAAAGTTGTGCTGCTAACACAGGGTTTAGGGTTTAATGTGCAGCAAAGCTGAGAAGAAAAGGCACTTATGTGGATGAGGAATTTAACAAGCAGCTGTGGTTTTAACGACTAAACTGAAACCATTAATCTGAGAATTACACACAAGATTATAGTGCATGACAGGACAAGTGTCTCTTATTCAGTCTGAATACACACAGGTCACCCTGGCAGAGATATGGTTGAAGCAGTCTCTCTTCGAGGAGATGCAACAAAAGCTAATAAAGATCACAGATTAATTGGAGTCAACTTTTGTTAGACACGTTTAGCTTAGCAGTAAAGTGGCCAGAACAAGGATCCTTCCACAACTCATTTTTCAGATTCTGGAATATATAATATGTAAAGAATTCTGGTCCTAATTTGCAGTGTACAGTATTGTGGTGTTTGTTGTTGTCTGCCGCAGTCCTGTAGCCAAATATTACCATTTCTTGCCTGGAGCCAGATTTGGAGATGGCAGCTGGCTTCGTCTTCTTCTTGTCACCTCCGCTTTTGCGCTTGGTTTTGGGCGTGTCGGATTTGTGACCATCACTGCTTGGTGTGTTACCGGTGGATGAAAGCTTTGCATCCTCAGGCTTGTAAACTACGTTTTGAAGAAGAGATCAGGTGGATTTAATTATTCAAATGTCATCTACAAAATCTGTAGGGTACTTCTGAATACTAACAACACAGCATTGAATTCTATGTTACATAAAAGCAGTGACTACTGTCTCTAAAAAACCTATTCTTCCCAACAGTCAAAGTAAGTGTTCGTATCAGTAAAGCTTATTTGAAGTGGGAATGTGGCAGACAGTGCGTATGCTGTGTGGTCGCATGTGTGCTAGATGGCACTGTTGCACTTTAAAGCTGAAACGAACACAATCCCCAGCTTAGACGAAGCATTAACTGTGAGTCTCACTTGTGCGATACAGAGGCGTAATAATCCATCATTTAGCTGACACCCTGCCATTCTGCCCGAAGAGCTTTTGGTGCATGCTCATTCACTTACTCTTATCTCAAGTCATATAGACATTCAGTGTTCAAACTGGATTTAAATATCAGTTGGTGTTGTTATAATTCCAAGCATGAGACATGTATTAAAAACTGATTAAGATGAACTAACTTAAATAGAAAGTAAAAAAAAAAAAAGAAAAAAGCTTCTTAGGGAAAAACCCTATATGCTCACGTATTTGCACAGTAGCCCAGTAAAAAAAATGTCACAGAGGTTGGCAAGCAAATGAAAACACAAAGTTGGACTGCATGTATAGCAAGCCCTGACAGCTGACCGCTTTGACAGCAGATATTGGGATTCAGAACAGAGATGTGAAAAATGTGCCTGCGTTAAACATGTGCAGCCCAGTATTTTGACTACAGCTTGGTAAACAGCTTGTTAAAGAGGTTTCAAAGCTCGCCGTGACATGCAGTGCGTGTGTGTCCATGTAGCATGTAGGGAGCATGATCAAGGGCACAGCCTCACCACTGAGACAGAGTTAAACTGGGTGAAATTAATTCACTTTCCTGCTAAGATATTTCCCAGGGCACCAGGGGGCAAGAGCCAACTTCATTTGACATCCTATTGACCCATTTTCAAAAGCTTATTGGGAAAACACAGGAGGTTTGCGTGGACACTGGCGTATACGTACACGGACAAACACGAGCATGTCTTAACTTTGTCACACATCTATGAAGTGAAATGTGATGTGAATGGATAAATAAACAGACAGCGTATCTAGGGCAGTTACAAATCATTAGTGTTCTTCTTGCACAGGACACATGCACACATATCATCTGTGGAGTTCATGTCAAGCGAACTGGATGGATAAATACGGGGGATCACTGTCAGGGGCAGCAGAGAAAAGAGAACGAGAATTGAACAACTGGCTTTTCTCTTCGTGCAGTCATGCAAACTGTCCCCATGCAGCATCCCGTTCACATCAACATCCACTCATGCTGCGGTTTATTCATCCCCTTCAAATGTTTTGAGAAGCTTCTATGAAATTTCAAAGCCCTGATTTTTCAATTGATTCAAATTGTGCAGCGTGATTAAAGGCAGAGAAGCAGAGCTGGTGGCAGAGGACGGGATTACTGCCTCAGTCAACAACCAGTGGGCACAAGAAATCACACTGATCTGCGAAAGCAGCTGTATTCATTTGGCTTTCATTAGGCCTGTGATTACAGGCCCGTGGCTAGCGGAAGCAAAGCATCAACTGCGTCTGCCTTGGCCCCTGACACTGCCTACTGACTATCAGCAACATTTCATGCTGAACATAAAAAAGAAGCTGCACACAAACAAACATGAAGGGCACATTAGAAAATCCATTCAGAACCCACGGCTCAAACGCTGACTAACTTGTGCTGCAGTCATAAAAATGGAAGTACTTCATGGCCCATTCTAGACATCCTTGGGGATAATGGAATTAATCATGCTAATGCATATTGAGAACTTCGGATTAAGATTTGTGTGACTATGTTAACCTAACTACAAAAGTGTATATGTTTTGAAGGAAAGTACAATATATTTAGCTGACTTTCAGAGACGTTTTCCCCAGGCTATCGCTGGAGCATCCCATAAAGGCTGGCTGATGTGGCATTTGTGATCTTTTTCAGTACATACCTCTCATCTCATTCTTCTCCAAGTCTTTGAGCACACGAACAAAGGCCAACTGAGATTCATCCAAATCCCAGCTCTTATGAAGCACCTCTGCCTGCACCATGTACTTATGACCCTGTGAAACACAGACAAGCAAAGTTAGCGTAAAAAAACACCCACACTGAAGCATAAACCGAACGTGACAGATATACACGATACAAAAAAAGACAAAGACCTTAAAGAAGAACAACACATTTTGTTTTTGCTTTTCTCTGTCCCCTTTGACAGAACCACATGCTTTGCACAAAGGGAGAGAGGGAGGCAGAGGGCTTGTTAGCCAAGATTATATCATGGGTGATAACTCCCACATCCATCACACTGAGCACAAAAGACAGAATTTAGACAAAATTCCAAGGTGAGACTCAAGCTGATAGAGAAAATTTGCTATATATAGTTGCATTTGGTCTGACAAACATTTGGATCTGTAACAGAGCTACAAAAAACATTTTGTAGAAAGCGATTTGGTTTTTTATGTAAGTTGATAACACCAGACAAAATGAAAGCCACGTTGACTGTGTTTGTTGATTTAATGGCCTTATAGGTGTGTTTAACTCTCACTCTGATTATTTGCCGTTATTGCCATTAATCCGCAATCAGTGAGCATCAGTATGTGTGATGCTGTGTCCCTGTTGCACTGAACAGCACCTTAGTCACTGAACCTTCTCTCTAAGTCATGATCAATCCTATTTCCTGATCAATAGCAGTTTCTTTCTGGCCGGCTGCTGATCAATGGCATCTGATATAATCCCTCTTCATAAAACTACTGTTACTTTGTTAAGCAGAGTGATTTGGTGTCAAAAATGTCCAAAGCACAAGCAGGGTTTAAACAAAAGCTTCTTGTGGCAAAAATACGGGCTTGCCGTTAAAAGGTTTAAACTCACTGCTGTGAAACTGAGTCACAGCTGAGAGAATATGAAAATGTTCGCTCGCTCTCCAGATGCATTTCTGACAGCAGCCACAGCAAAACAAACAGACATTTCTTGTTTGTTTTCTTTTTGAGCTTTACGCACTCATGTTTCGTGTGCATGCGGATGCCAGTGTGTGATGGTACACACTTATAGAGCACACCATATGCTTTGGCAACCACCAAACTATGACAACAGGTCTGTTAGATGGGGGGCATTCAGACTATACAGTGAGTCATAAATCACGCACAAATGGCTGCTCCCCGATGAGCGCCGACAAAAATCAGACAGTAACAACAAAACCACCCCTCCAGTTTCTGCTGCTCTTTTTGTCAAAATTTGGTCTGTGAGAATGCGTCTGTGTGGGTGAGTGCAAATTCATGTGTGTGTGTGTCTGTGTGTCTGTGTGTGTGTGTGTGTGTGTGTGTGTGTGTGTGTGTGTGTGTGTGTGTGTGTGTGTGTGTGTGTGTGTGTGTGTGTGTGTGTGTGTGTGTGCTTACAAGTAAGGCGTTATCTGGCAGGAAAAATTGATATGAACAGGCAGCAAGCAAGTGGGTGAGAAAGACAGAGAGGGAAAGTGAGATGCACATGCAAGTGAGATCACTTAAGTGTTTGAGCAACAGCAGATACCACGCAGACAGTTGTTGGTGATACCATAGTCTCTGTGGGAGGCTGAAACTGGTCAGATGAAGAGCCTGATTTTCCAACTGCGCTGTCAGCCCCGTTTCTTTGCTGCCGAGTGTCCTGGGTGTCGGATCCATTCTGATTCTTTCCATGTGTGCAACTGGGGTCTGCAACAGAAAAAGAGACATTAAACACAGCGTATGTCCGAGAAAAGACAAATATGGACCCTTTTTTGATGAATTCTAGAGTCTGAATGGCATTTACTTCCAGCCAGACAGGTAGACTGTCTCTGTCTTAATGGACTCTAGGATTGTACAAGAGCTTCAGCTCAAAGTGCTACATTTGCATAAAAAAAGACAGATCTTAGAACACTTTGTTGCTCTTGTCGTGAAAATAGTGTACGGCACATAGTGACTTAAGTAGCGTGTGCCCCCAGGCGACACAAAAGGCAAGCGACTACCGTTTTGCTGTGCACACACTCTTATTAAAAAGTAAGGAACTACTGCTGCTGCTTTTGTTGATGTGGTATAGCCATCTTGAAAGGGTTTGCGTCGTTTGGATCGTGAGGCTTTGTGCTTTCAGACAACGTATAATTTGATTCAGGTCGGGCAAATGCCATTAAAAACACAGGGGCAGAATTTTCACTTGGCCCACATCCAGGCTGGAAGGGTGTAAAGAGGATAATACTGAATAAACAAGATGAATGTGTTTTAAAAACTGTACATTCGCTCATAGTAATGCTGCCGCTATTCATTTCTTTGGGGAAAGGTAGTTGGGGAAAACTGCTGAAATGTAAGAAAGAAAAAAAGGACAGAAAAGAATAAAAGGAAGGAGGGCCTTGTTGTCTTAAGCAAAATCTGCTTGTAATGTTGTGAGCTGAATTATAACTATCAAAGAGAAATAAAGTTACAGGGGCCTCACTTGTCACCTGAAGACAAATGAGTTTTTTCTTGACTGACAACATTTTTATCCCACTTGGATCTTGGTGAGATTTTTTTTTTTTTAAACAGAGAAAGCCATCCATCCATATTCGTGTCATGCATCCTGTTAGGAAGCGCTACCACTACCTGAATACAAGCAAGCCTTTTGTGTAAAAAGGTGGACATAAATTGCACGCCATTTTGTTTCTCTGTTTATTTTACACTTCTAGATGCTACAGGCAGACATGTGCCTCTCCTCCAAGTCAACGTTATCTGCATAATTAAAAGAAACAGCCGATTAACACGACGTTGAATTTTGAAAGCATCACCTGCCAGAGCTTGTCCTTTAAGGCAACCTTCTTGTGCTGGAGCTTCAAGGGGAGACACGCCTCAAAAGCAGCTGTGTCATGTGTTAGATGAGTAGATGGGGTCTCAGATTTGTGATGAATTTTGAAGTAATTTGTGATTAATGTATACTACCCTGGGTGGGAATAGGCTGTGGTGAAGGCAGCACGATGCAGTACTAACTCCTACTGATTAAGTTTTCTGTTAAAGTAATTCTTCAAAAGTTTGCCTTTTTTTCTGTTTGTCCTTTTGGAGACAGCAAATAAATGGCTTCCTGATCTTCCTGAACATTTTCAGCATAATTCTTTGTCCTTGACATGCCTCGCCATGCTACATACACATCTCCTTAGAACACACCCCAACAGTGTGATAAGGTCAGTGGTTTCAGGTGTTCTTAATCATCCAATAACCATTAACAGTGGAAAACATGGACAAAATAAAACAAGAGAGACATGAACACAGAAGCTATACTTATAATCACACATCCATCCATCCATAATCTATACACTGCTTGCCTATCGCAGGCCACACTAAGACAAACAAGTACACTCACATTCACACCATGGACAATTTAGAATTACCAATTAACCTCAGCATGTTTTTGGACTGTGGGAGGAAGCCAGAGCACCCAGAGAAAACCCAAGCATGCACAGAGACAACATGCAAAATGAAGCAGAAAGATCCCAGGCCCAGGCCGGGGCATGAACCAGGGATCTTCTAGCTGCGATGCGACAGAGCTACCCACTGAGTCACTGTGCAGCCCCTAAAATCACACATATATAATTTTTTTTAAAAAGAAATAAAAAAAATCAGATTCATAGACTACACCCCTACAACTGTTCAAAAACATTTTATACTGAATTCAAGGAATAAATCTTACACTTGAAAAACTCAGAAACCGTTTATTGTAAATAAATACATACACGGTATTAGAGTCCAGTCAGTTCACGTCAAGGTAAAAAGACACGTGTCATATAAAACCCAACATTACTCCATATGTACGCTACCGTTCAAAAGTTTGGGGTCACCCAGGCAACTTCATGTTTTCCATGAAAACTCACACTTTTGTTCATGTGCTAACATAACCGCACAACGGTTTTCTAATCATCAATGAGCCTTTCAACACCATTAGCTAACACAATGTAGCATTAGAACACAGGAGTGATGGTTGCTGGAAATGTTCCTCTGTACCCCTAATGGAGATATTCCATTACAATATTCCAGCTGGAATAGTCATTTGCCACATTAACAATGTTTAGACTGGATTTCTGATTAATGTAATGTTATCTTTATTGTAAAAAATGCTTTTCTTTCAAAAATAAGGGCATTTCTAAGTGACCGGTAGTGTATGTGCAAAGGTTTAGAGCAGGCTATATACCCTTATATATTCTACATGCATGCATCCTGACAATGCTTACACACACTGGGCAATGGCTACCATGGAGCACTGAGGGTTATTGCAAATGGTGAAGCCCCAAATCACAGTTGCTCATGATACGCTTGAGCATGATGGTCTGCCTTTTCCACCAACAGACTTAGCCACAGGAAAAATTCTGTCCTTGTAAATTCTGATGTATGAGGACATTCTAAGTTACCGCCTTCACTCCCAGGACTCATTATTACTATTACTGCTAAAGCTTGTATAATCAGGAAAGAGGATGCTTGAGTACTATACTGCTCTGCTTGGAATCAGGTTCAAAATTACCTGAATGCCAATGATTTCATCACTAAATGGATATTGAATCAATATTTTTAGACTTTGCTTTCAGTAACTCTTTCTAATCTTCATGTTAATACTGTTTTCACATCTGTAGTTCTGTCTACTGTTAACTGTGCCGCTGCCTGTGTGGTAAGGACATTATTAATCTTAATGAGACTTTTCATGGTAGAATAAAGGTTAAAAATGGAAATAATATGTTAAATATTTAGAACAGTGTTGTAGGGAAACAGATTCTGTAAATGTAACTTTCTGACAGACAGATAAGAAGCAGTCTCACGCGTCTTTTTCTGTGAACACGACGGGTTTCATTCAACATTTACTTCAGTTACTGCACCTATTGATTCCTCACCTTTGTTGGCCAGGAAGAAGAACACCGGAATTATCACCTCGCCATTTCCAGTTTTGCTGCACACTTCCTTCTCCTGGTCCAGAACTGACAGGCGTATAAACACATCTGGCTTGGAAGTTTGAAGCCGAATTGTTCCGAGGATGTCTGATGTCACCTGCACACGGTAACTGCAAAAAAAGAAAAAAAAAATTAAATAACTGAGGTACAATTTGTCTCTCAGAGCGTCCTTAATTTAGTGTAGAAGCTGTCACAATAAAAACCATGTGACCAGTTTAAATGCTGTCCTCTTTTTTGAACTTTCCAATTGAACATATGCCCTATAAATCTCTTACCGACAAATGAGATTTTTGTCATTGGGAACATAATAATCCTGGAATTCCTTCACTGAGAATGCATTGAGTGGAGTCTCACGGGACAGTTTTGGAAAGGGTTCCTTCACGCCAATCAAGCGCATTGTCCACGTGGCATCAGCAGGTGGTACTTCAGGTGTGACACCCTCTGCTACAAAAGTGAAACCAAGCTGGCACAAGTGACGGAGGAAAAAATGTGAAGAGTGTGTAAGTCAGATGTAAATCAAGAAAACTACAATGAGCACATCTGTCTTTCTTTTATACTACTAGAAACGTCAAAATTTGTATTACACCATGCAGTAACAACTTCTCCTCAAACACAGACAGTAAGTTTGCATCCAGTCAAGTCAGGCTGAAGTTTATGAAGTGCTGCGGTGCATCCACAGACCTTATTGGGTTGATAGAGATGGGGTAGTACTTTGTTGCCGATCGTATCCACCTCCTCTCCTGTGTCGTTATTTATGACGTGCAGCACACAGTCAGGGATCGGGGAGTAGACCATTGGTACCAGCAGCATCTCCTTAGGAACCAGGAACACCTCTCTGTACAAACAACAAAAGCTCTGAACAAAGTATTTTTCCACAGCTTTTATTATGGATACGCCATTTTCACTTTACTATGACAAGTTAGAGCTGAATACATGGTTTAAAGGTAACATTATGGCAGTTGGATTATGTTCATTTTGTCATTTTTTTACTATAAAATAATGGTACTTTTAAACCGACAACGCAATAAGGAAAGTATGATCTTACCTTGCTGACATGTTTCAACTGCATCTGGAGTCTTCTTCAGAGTGCTGTCCGACGTGTAGGACAGCAAGGTAAAAGCATACTTTCCTCATTGAGTTGTGGGTTTAAAAGTAACACTGTTTTATAGCATTATGGCATTTGGTCCGAACGGGGACATCCTTCCTTGACACCACAATTCAACCACAGCTTCCAAACCTGGTTGGTAATTCTCCTTCACTGACAAGGCTAACCTTTAAGTTACGATGTCTCACCTAAAGATCAAGACCCAGGAGTTGGCTGTGTCTTGAAGAGAGACAGAGTAATCAGCAAAGGTGATTCTGGTCGATTCATCCTGTTGACAGGGGTAGAGCTCTGCTTTTTTCTTGGAATTTTCAATGATATACCTGAAAGGAAAACAAAAAGGGGAGCGCACATTTAGAAATGTAAATTTCAAATAAAATCATGTACATAATAAAAAGAACAAGACAAAATCTACTCTCAGAAAACACCAGGTTCTACTCAATGTTGTGCATAAAGAAAGAAATCCAGTGAAGAAGAAGAAAAGGAAAATAAATAAAATGACTTCACTGGAAGAGAGGAGATGCACTTTGCCTCTCAGCGTGATCTCTGACTGAAGTGGATATTTCTGTCGGTTAAGAAAAACACACGCTCAAAGGTTGGCAACACCCGAGCAACCCCCCCTACCCCTCTTCACCCTCCGTGCACACACACATTGACCGAGCTTTCAGTGCTCATGCACACACATACTTCCCCAGGCAGCAGGTCATTCAGCAGACGCTGCTAGCCGATTGGAACGAGGAGAGTATAAACAGCAGATGGTACCACTGGGAAAAGATGGAACACAATGTGGAAAATGCTCCCTGCATGGCCCCCACAGGCTGCCACAACCAGGAGAGGGAGCAGATTCTGGGCATGCAGTGCAACAGAGAGGCTAAGTGCACGCCACAGAACTGTAGCAGGAGCACTCATATTCTCTCAGATAATGACATTTGTATTGAGATGCATGGCGTGAGTGAACATGGTTTGTATTGCTCATAATTGCAGCTGTGTATTTTTACCGTAGCAAGAAGGAAGCATGCTTGTCTGCGTCTGATTCAATGCTCGGCCACATGTCCAAAAGGATCTTGGATGCACTCAGATTCTCTTTCGTTCCTGAATGACACAAGCGCACAGACAGAAAAGTAGCGGCCATTAAAGATGAAAGACAATCCCTGCTGCTGTCAAGCGCATGAAAAAATTATTGTAGCTGACCTAGTTCAGGGGAAGAATTGCAAAATGCATTCTCATTCAGTGAGAGGTGATAGGAGGAGATTATTCTCACCTTGACATTAGCTTTCATACCCATCTTAGCAGGCAGGTAACCACTCTGACAGAACACAATTTCTGTGTATTACTATGCGCTTGTGTGTGTCTGTAAGTGTGTGTTTGTGCACAGAAGTGAGAGAAATGTTCTGAAGAGACAGCTGAATGATTGAATTTTTTTTCCCACATCTGGCATATGGCAAAGGTGTCCTCAGATTCTCCCACCACACGTCCCTCAGCTCTCTTTTCAAATGGCCACCTTTCCAAATTGAACATTATAATGTGCCAAAGGCTGGCGATTGGGCGATGAAGACCCATCATCTTTACCAACCACACTGGAAAAAATGCTCCTCTCAAAACAAGGGGAAAAACTTATTTCAAGGAAGTTTACCTTGAAATAAGTGAAAAATGGTTTGGTAAGATTACTTGAAATAAGATATGATATTTAGAATATTAAGATCTTAAAATTAGCTGGGCAAAGCTATATTTTACCAGGGTTGTCAAGCTTATCCCTCCTGTTGTCCTCATTTACGGCACCAAAAAATATTGTTTCCTTGTCTGAAAAAAACAAATCAAAAAATTCAGCAAAAAATCCCCAAATTAAAAAAAATAATAATAATTTGCAAAATCTTCAGGAAGAAAAAGTTTTATTTTAAAAAAATCCCCAAATTTGGCAAGAAATAAAAATAAAAAATATCAAAATTGTAAAGATTTTCAAAAAATGAATAAAAATCTTCCAAAAAAATCCTAAATATATCTAAAGTGATTACACATATATCAGTAAAACCAAAAAAAAAATCGCTGGATTTTGGTTGATTTTTTTCTGAATGTTCTTAAAGAAATATTTTTTAAAAATATTTCTTTTTTTTTACCAAAAAATCTTTTGCTAAATGCTCAAAACTTTCTCAAAAATGTTGAAAATGTGGACATCAGAAGTTTCACTGTGAAAATATTTATATTTTTTCCACATTTTCAGGATAACACAAGGGTTAAAACAAGATAATTTCAAGATTGTTTGACTTAACAAGATATTTAAGATGCATTGTCTTAAAACAAGTCCCTCCATCTTTCTGAAATGTCACTTGTTAAGTGAATTTATCCGAAATCAAGTGGGATAAGACATTTTGACTAAAAATAAGACAAATAGGCTTGGTAAGATTTTCAGTTTTTGCAGTGCAAAGGGAGAACATACACTGGTAAAAAAAAAAAAAAGAAGAAGAGGCAAACAGATGAAGGTGGAAGGAAAACAGATTGCAACAAGACGAAGAGGGAAGGAATTTGGGGTAAGCATCCCGTTGTTTGAGGTAACCCATGTCATAAACAGGCATGCTGTGGAGTTCAGTCATCTACAATCATCTATTTCAGTTCTTACTTTTCTTCTCAAAGGGGTATTAGACACTCATTGTATTGAAAATGTGACTGGTGTTTTGCAATTAATGTAAGTGCCACTTTGAAAGCTGCACTTTGACTAGTCAGTGAATAAAATTTGAGAGAACTTAACCATGACAGGCCAATTACGTAGAAGTCAAGCTGCTGAGCCCGTGTGTGTGTGTGTGTGTGTGTGTGTGTGTGTGTGTGTGTGTGTGTGTGTGTGTGTGTGTGTGTGTGTGTGTGTGTGTGTGTGTGTGTGTGTGTGTGCTCACGCTAATGTCCACATAACCACCAGCAATACTTTGTAGCACTGTTGGCAGATGGGTTCTATAACGATGTGGGTATTTTGGATGTTTGGGACGCTCAAGCCACAATTACAAGCCATGAGCAATTAGGCAAAATCTCAGTGCTGCTATAGTACAGTACTTTATGAAAATGCCTTCATCACCAACAAGTGTACGTATTCCCATATATGCAAATTTTGAAGAGAAAGACAGTATTGTGTTGTGCTAGGAGAAGGCAGTTATCTGAACAGTTCTGAGCAGCAACACTGCAGAGGAAGAGCTGCTCTACTCAGTCTCTCTGTTTAATGTCATTCTTTCCTGAATGTGGTCCTCTGTTTCCCCGTCTTCTCCACCTCATCTTTCTCTTGCTGTCACTAATGAACGCTTTTGTTGTTGATGCAGAAATGTTGTGAGCATGTGTGTGTGTGTTTCCTCTGTGCGTGTGTGTGTGTGTGTGTGTGTGTGTGTGTGTGTGTTTCCTCTGTGCGTGTGTGTGTGTGTGTGTGTGTGTGTGTATCCACTCTGTGGCTACCCTTCATCTGTCAGGGTGTGTTAGTAAGAGTGGCAGTCTCATCAATACATATTTGTGCCTGTGCTCAGAGGCTCAATATATGCTAGCAGGCTAAATCAAACAGTGAATGCAAAAAGCAGACGGCGGTTTGTTCTTGTGTGTTGGGTTTTTTGGGACACTAAATAGGAATCTACAAATGAAACAATGGCATTCCTGTGCTTTGTTCATGCCTTTGTTTTTTGTTCATCATTCATATAAAGCCTTTTTGGCCTTCAGTCCTTCTTCCACAGGCACTAAAACAAAAAGTATTCAAAATTCTTGTGTAGTAAGTCCATATTTTCACAATTCATTTGAAGATTTACACCTGATCACGTTACTGAAATGACTCCAGTCTCTACGTGTGTACATGTTTACCAGGTTTTGAGGCATTAAGGACCTCTCGCACCAAGTGCCCTTTGAATCCAGCCTGCAGGACGGTGACTGCCTTGACCTCCTTGTCTGTTGGCTGCCTGTCTCTCCAGATTTCTGGGGGCTCTACATCTGCATCTACTTAACAGCAGAGTGACAGGACAAAAAAAAAACAAGTTGCATGTGAAAATTTCATTCTGAAAATTATTAAATATGATTCAATGAATGAAAAATGCTTTAAAAAATTAAATCAATATTGAAATTAATCCAGTTTATTGTGTAGCTGCTATACTTTTTATACTTTTGATTTAGAAAGTGTCATATGATACATTAATCCACACATTTTTGTAGTTTTACATTTGTATTAAGTGGGATTAAATCTGCAGTACAGTTGGTGCAAACCTTGATGCATATAACAAACCTGTTAACAATTCCGTGTTCGGTATTTACATACAAATACTGTATATGTGAGTCGTGCATACATGCAGGGGAGTATTCTTTGGGGTAAGTGGCATCACCGGATGGGTCTGCAGTGAGAGCCTGTACGGCAAAGCGCTCGTCCGCTGTCAGCTTCCTGCCCAGAGCCTCGCACAGCATGTGGTAAACTGCTGAGTTAAATACCTGCAGACCCCAACACACATACACTGTAAACATGAACATGAGGGTCTCTGTTTACATAAAACATAATCCATGACCCCTTAAAGCAACAGTCTTCCTCATTTAGGAGAGTTGTTTGGATCCACATCAGTCATGACATTGAAATACTTACGTAGATGAGTATGTAGTAAAACATTCAACGTGCAAAAAATGGTGCATTCAGATTCAGTGTATTGTTCTGTATCTTTACCACTTTTGTACAATAGCTAAACATGGCTGCTAAATAATAGATAATAGAATTGTAAGCTATGTTTGACCTCAGATCTGCATTTTCATGTGATTTATCTTAACAAAACTAAATGCATGGCCTATTATGTGCAACGGCCAATCGTTTGCATGTTAGAAGTTAGGATAAGGTGCTCATTGCATCTGTAGTCTTACTGTATCTCACTATGAGCGAGCTACCTTGTAGTGTTCCCATTTTTCCAGTGTGGTGCTGATGTTTTTAGGGCAGTGAGCCTCATCTAGGCTTTTTCTAAGCGCTGCTTGCTCCTGCTCATCACCAAAAGAAGTCACCAGTCTGCACAGGGCTGTAAAGATGGACGACGCCTGCTCAGTGAAACGAGCACTGTCCTGTTAAAAGAGGAAGGTCAGCGGGTGGCAGAAAATGAATGAAAGGAGAGATATCGACTGTCTTGGTGGATTTGTAGACAAACGGGAAACAAGATACACAGTTTTTCTTTTGCATTACTTTCGCTGGGGTGGACTGCATTTGCAGAAGAATAAAATGGGAAAATGGCTGTTTAGCTTTGTAATTAAAAAGATAGTTTACTTTTGAAATTCACAAAGCTTGAAGAGTGCATTTGTATTACTATTATTGTCAAAAGGCCTTGTTCACCTTGTTTGCCAGGTGTGACATGACGGTTTCCTCATCCCCAAAGAAGAACGGTGTCTTGCTGCACATGTGGACATGGTAGCCCAGTGCTGCCCTTATGTGGACACGTAGCACATGGCGCCTGAGGGGCACAGAGAGGACAAATTGCATTTTGAAGACAAGCACACATAATTCAAGCTATTAATTATTCTAAAACTATGGCTGACAGCCCTTTTGGCTTATAACCCTCAAAGAGAAGCTACGTTTGTGCACAACAGGTTGGATATCAGATCAACCAAAGAGTGATGCTGCACCTTCTAGGGAGGTAAGAAATCACACGATCTAGAATATCAGAAAAGGACAGAAAGATGAGAAATAAAAAGACGATTTGTGTGGAAACAATATTGATATGACGGCTCAGATTGATCTTGCAACATATTAGGCTTTACTTTTTTAAAGACAGACACATTATTTTTCCAAATAATGGACAATGTGTTTGTGGAGGACATTAATATCAGACAATTCGGTTACTAAAAGGATAAGAAACGAAATGAAAAAAGCACAGAGACATCCCACTATCCTGTAGCTCCACTGCTGTTGATAATAGTAGCAATATGCTTCCCGCTAAATAAAATCCCTCCACTGTCTTAATAGTAAAACTACTACAGTATATCTCTGTCAAGTAATGCTGGCTGGGTCCAACAGTCAGATGTGCCGTAGCCTAATGTCTCCTCTGCTAAAGCGCCAAGCTGAGTTCAGGGGCCTGGTCAGGCACGAGAGTGTAGAACCCCACTTCCTTGGCCCCATTAGCTTTACATAATTCAGCCATCACAGCCTGGATGGATGAGCACTGAGCGGAGCTGGACTAGTGCGGCTGAAGCATACAAAAGGGAAATGAATGGGAGAGAGCGAAGAGATGAGGCGCATGGGAGAGGAGAAAGCAAGAAGAAAAGTACAGAAAATGCAAAGGAGTAAATACAAAACCTTCTCTAAAATGAATAGATTAGCGCATGAAAAACAACAGTGGCAGTGGACAGACTCAAAAAACAGTGTTCCACAAAAAAGTAGATGGACATGCAAAAAAAGTGTTCTTTTAAAAAAACGCGGTCTTGTCAGTTACTGTGTCTTAAAAGGGAATACTACAGGGCAAATGGGCATGGTAACTTGAGTGCTATGTGTGTGATTATGGCTCAGTGGTAATTGCACTGCTGCATACCTGCACCTGACCCCAGAAACTAGGCCCTCTGCTTCTAGGCCAAGTCGCACCCATTAATAGAGACTAGGACAGATGCTTTTTACTTCTTTTCAGAGCATCTGAGGTAGGCAGATATCCTCTGCTCGCTCCATGATAGCTTTAAGTAGATCTCTGTATAGACTGATGTAAAAGACCTCAAGGGGGCTGCGCAGGAAATGTACACATTTTTAGAGCACGTCCTAATGGTGGGAATTAAAAATCACTTTGGGTAATTTTGGGTTACGAGGCGTAAATGTGAATGTGACAAAAAAAAAAATTACGTGACATGGGGCAATTTTGTTTGGGTGTATAAACTTGAGGATGTAAAATTGCACCATAGAAACGAGTATGTAAATTTCAGAGGAGAGTCACAAATGTGAAGTTTTGCATAGTATATATTTTTGATAATATAGAAACAAGAATCACAAGTGCTATCAAATCAAATATTGCAAGTAGCATACTATGGACATGCTATTGTAATGATCTAAGCTTTAAATTTTGATCAATATAACACACAGTTGTCAATACTCATCAGTGCTGACCTACCCTGAGGGTAAGTTAAGCACAGCTGCTTTGAAGGAACTGGTCTGGATGGTGAGAAGTGGCAGCTCAGAACGCACACTTGTCCAGCAGTACGGCAGGGCCTCGAGGACGGCACACCTACGTGCTGCTGACATGTCCTTTTCTACGACGTGTTGTAACATGGAGAGAAAAACAATGCACTGGTTGCACACTGCAGTCAGCTATCACAATAAGTCACATTCATAAAACGCTCACATGTTGGTGAGCGTTAATCTGAATACGTATGCCAAATGTAGTTATGATGTACGGTTTGTGCATGGAAAGTTACAACTGCTGTCAACCAGTCAAGTCTCTTGCATTACTTGCACAACAGAAAATCCTTGTCTTAGTGTGTGAGTGTGTTTTTGTGTGTTTGGATAAGTCCTTACTGTTCCTGTCTGTATCTCCCCAGAGAAGAAGAGCTGTGAAGCTGATGAGGATCTGTGAAGGTTGCACACTGTCCGCGCACAGGTAGTAACACTCGCTGACCTCTGGACACTGGAAGAAACAGACATATACGCACTAGCTTTAGCTATCTGTGTGAAAGAAATGAACACGTGAAAGAGAGCAGAAAGCCATAGGGAGGGATGATGGATGCACTGATAGAAGGGTGGCTTAGTGGAAGAGAAGCTGGAGGAAAATACAGAGGAGGGAAGGGAAGACGGGAGTGGAGGGGGAAAGGAATAAGAGCAGATAGATAAGAGCGAACCGAGCTAAAGGAGAATTTGAGCTGGTAACTTATGAACTAAAATGGTGAATTTTGTAACATGAGAAAAAAGCAGCAGGTCAGGTGAAGACTCACAGAGAAGAAGAAGGTGAGAATTCATATTTGTCCAGAATGAAAAGGAGAATTAAGCACTTTTTACATGCAGAAAGGCAAACACAATCCTACATATATGTACATATGCACTATAACTGACACCACATAATGCATTTTTAAAAAAATGGACTTTACAGACAAGACTGAACAGTATTTTTTCATTTTCTAAAGAAAGATTTCTGGTGCAAGAATTGTTTTTAAGAAGGACTTGAAATATGGCTCTAGTTCTGCTGCTTTGGCCTCAAGGGAACGGGGTCATGGTGACATTTTCTTAAAAACTTCCTCATTACTGTAGCTTAACACAGCTTGTTAACATTATATACAAGCAAGCTGAATAAGAGACAGCATATTCCTTTATTTACTTAGTGAGAACATATATTGCTTTAGTTTTTGGCAGGTTTGCTTTTATACTGCTCATTATGGGTTGGGTAGACGGTTCTACAGTATGTATGAATAGATAATGCAACTCTTAGCGTGCACGTGTTTCACTGTGTTTGCATGTGCACCTCAGGGCTTGCTACAGCAGGGGATCCAGTGGAAAGAGAGTGTGTAGATGATCCAGAGCCCCAAATGCCTCCTGCAGTTTTAGACAAGACGGTGCTCTGCAGACAACAGTTAATTGCCATATAGCCAACACAATTACCATTTGTGTGTCAAAGCATAAACACAACCATGTGTAGAAAAACACACCGACTGCTTGTCACTGACTTATTTTGTGATGCATTCTGTACCTTAAAATGTGATTTCTGGATTTGATATGGATAGGTCTGTGGTTTATGAAACACCCAGAGTAGCCTGAAAAAAAACCCACAAATGAATGACGGTTAATTGTGAGCTTAAACAATTACGATCTCTATCGCATCATTTTCAGGCTGCTCCACCGTCCTTTGTTCACAGCTTTCCACAACTATCAATAGATACAGTGTGTTTTCAGTGCATATGAGTGTATTTGTATCTACGTGTGCATGTCTGTCTTACTGAAAGCATTTAGCAAAATCATCCAGGTCCACCCAGGTCTTCTGCAGAATGGGACTGACAACAGCTGAGGATTCCTCGGTTGCAGGCTTTTTAGTTGCAGTTTGCGGCATAACTGGAAGGAAGGTTTAGTTCCATTTAGAGGGACACAGTTCATGATTAATAATGGATTTGTAAACATTTTTGTCAGGCTGGATATATGGTGTAAGGCAGCAGTTACCGAGTGTACAGGCACCAAGCTGATGGATAGATTACAGAGCAAAATACTTTATAGAATACCATTCATTACCGCTAATACAAACTGACAGCTTCTTTTTAAAGGAAAAACATGTCCTTTTCACGCTGAGCAACATCCAAGTTGACTGCTTTTCATGCCACACTTGTTGCCAAATGGGTATGGCGCTGCCTGTGAAATTTTCCATTTCAAAATGCTGCGAGTAACAAAATCCTCTTCCTCTTGTGAGTCATAGCAAGTTATCATAGACTCAAATCATTATCTTAAACACAGTGAGTCGAATTGGCCAAACGCCCACATAATGGCATAGTGTAAGCACACATGCACATCCACACTCCCACTCACCGACTCCCACTCTCTCAATACGTGCAGCGCAAAGTCATAGACATATGCACACAGACACACTCTCCACCCCAAAAAAAGACACACACATGCACGCACACTAACAGTCTGCCCCCGAGCTCTACTTAAAGCGAGAGTCTGATCAGAAAGTTGAGGCGGCGAAGGCCAGTGTCTCTGCCGCAGAGCAATGGTGGTCTGCTAACTCAAACTGCAGGTGTTACTAAGCAACTAAACGGGAAAAGAGAGAAGGCAGGGAACTGGTCGGTTGTCACAAGGCATAAATTCAGTCCTATCTTCTTTGAAGTGCCTTGCCCAACCCATGGAGGCACGGAGAGAAAGAAGGCAAGAGATGCAAATACTTCGAATCACATTAATTGGGCTATGCTGCACAGATGCTGTTCAAGTCAACCAATTATGAAGAGCTTCACTACATTTGTCATTTCCAATAAAACAGAATTAATGAGCACCTGCTCATTCTGGTAGTCTGTATGTGACCTCGGGTAAGACGATCTCGGACACAGATATGGAGACAGATTTTTTCAACATGAATTGGGGGCCTAGCATTGCAGAGAAACAGCTTTTACCATTGCAGATGTCATCATCGTCCTTCTTCTTGTCCTCTACAGTAACCTAAAGGGACCACGAGAGAGAGGAAAAAAAGAGCTAGTGAGGGAGGCATGAACTGAGTTGCTGACAGAGTAGCACTACCAGAGATGCGCCTCCACCCTCTAGTGATTCCATGGCAGCTGTGGTGTTGCGCCATTCTCGCCCAACGCCGAGACGCAGTTTAATGTGACAAGGGCTGCTCTTCCCCTGCTAAAAACACCACCAGGGAAAACCAGCTCTAATTTACTGCAACTGTCAGTGATAGATGAGGAGTTATTATGTTGTTGGGCATGTTAATTCTCTCAGAAAGGAACAGCTCTGATTTCATGCTCGCACAATGCAGAAATATAGCTAATGAGTAATTATCATATCCTTCAAATACCATATTCTTTTGTCTGAGCAACACAGATGGTGTAGTGTGGAAAAGAGCATTACTGCTATCACCGCTAAGGGCAGGGAGTGGTACACCTGTGTCAACCAACTTTCCTCAAGGCCCCTTCATTTGAATGCTTTTTTTCTTGAAACAATACTTCCTTGAGGGGAAATCTGAGTGAATAGTTTACTCAGCTCTGAATAAGAATTATGTCTTTGTGTCCTGTAACTTCAAAGCAACCCCTGCCAAGACACTCTGATGAGTCAGTGTGTGTGTCTCTCTCTCTCTCTCTCTCTCTCTCTGTATGTGTGTGTGTGTGTGTCTTTGTGTGTGAGTCACCACTTATTTGAATAAGTACCCAGAGATCCAGACAGACGGAAAGAGGCATTGTGATTGGGAGGGACACTTGACCTCCTCTCTACCACTATAGCAACACCTTCCTGCAACACAAATGTCAATGCGTACGTGCTTGTGAGTGTGTGTGTGTGTGTGTGTGTGTGTGTGTGTGTGTGTGTGTGTGTGTGTGTTGCCAAAAGTGCATTAAACTTTGAGTCAAGCTCTAAGCCATGGTATGTCGTGTCCACCCACAACATACCATTTTATCAGACTGCTTGTCTTATATGTGTGCAGAAAGGGGACACTGAGATGGACAGATTTTACACACAAGGCTCCTGGGATTTTTCACTGCTGCTTTCAGAGGAGGCAGCGATCTTCCTGTGTGATCAAACCTTTAACCTGCACTCCACTCCTTTATTCTGCACAGGCAGATTAAAATCTTTGCTCACCAAGGGATTCTTTCCATATCTCATACTGTACCCTGATATTTTTTTTCTGGAGAACTGAAACTGTGGCGGTACAAACAAAACTGTGGCCGCGCTTTGGTGCTTACCCGCATTCCAAACATAATAGAAGTTAATATGACACGCTTACACCAACCCTTTAACCCACGCGAAAGCTGAGTGAGTAGGCCATTCAGGTTATCAGGAACATCATGTGACAACATCTTCTTCTATCCTGGGAGCTAGACACAGAGGTTGATTCTGTCGGCACGGGTCGACAAAACATAAAAAAATTATTTAAAAAAAAAAAAAACAACACAGCACATGACCTGCCATGTGCTTGTGAAGAGCGGGAACACACACACTCGCATGACGCATACACAAGCCGATGTGCACGAGCGCCTGTGTGCACACGCATCAAACGACACATCAAATTAGCATGTCCACACTGCCCTAACCTAACTGCTCTATAACTGGTCACAGTTACACAAGAGGGCGATTAATATGAACTCTATTTTTTCTCGGTATGCTAGGAGTGAAGTGTAATAATGAAGCCCCCAGGAGACTCAGACACTGATGGCTCCCCATCTAATTGCACTGCTTTTTTCATCAGCGCAGTACACGACCTCTCCCTGTACGAAACCCTCGTGCTCCGTTCACTACCAGCACGCGCCACAGATTGTCTTTTTCCATCTCCCTCTGTTTCTTGCTACGCTTTCATCTCTCCCTGTCCAGCTGTCACTTTCTTTCCATTTTTCAGTCTCCTTCCTTTCTTATTGTACAGCACAGTTGCCCACCCTGTTTATTCCTCCCAATCTTTGTTTCCGTCCTCGTCTCGGTGTCTCTCCCATGCAGCTGCTCTGAAGCCAACACCCTTTCATTTCCTTTTCCTTGCTGGTTCTCTCTTTAGTGCAAATGCGCCCCTGGTCAGTAGCGGCCTGGCTGGGAGACAACAGAAGTGACTTTGAGACTGGGGGATGGCAGCCTTGTTGTCACTGACACACAGTGCAACTCCGACGAGCCTTCAACTGCATACTTAGAGGGTAAACAGAGGGGTGAGGAAGCAGGATGGAAGCAATAAAGGGGAAGAAACAACAAGAGGCAGCAAAATTTTGCAGACAGCTGCTACTATCTTTGCTGTTCTTGACAAGTGGTGTTACACGGGGTTTCAACGACTCTCAGAGCAATTTACAGCAATTTCTTCTGGTTCTATATCAAACATCAATGCTTTTTAAACAACTACCTGTGAAATGTTAAACCCACACGTGCCAAATGAGCAAATAAATACTACGCCTGAGCAGGCAGCAATTTTATGTACCTGTATTTTGTCAGTGGTGTTTGGGGAGTTGGTGGTGCGTTCAGCTGCATCACGCTCAAGGCCCTGTTGACATTCAGTCTCCTCTCCCTCAGTAATGGACACCAGAGGGGATCCATAGAAACGCTTCTTTGAGGCGCTGTGCTCGGCCTCTCTGACACGGAAAGACACATGTTCATGCAATACGTTACGTGCAGATGCAGCACACGTGTCGTGTCATAAGCATGACATACACACATCATATTACATGGCAACAGTTTTTGAACATATATTACCACATTACCAACTTTATATAACACCAAAACAGCAATGAACTGCTTATCTTTGCTCTTTAGCTTAATCAAATATGAAAACTCTACTTTTAGTCAGTGTGGTGGCAGTTCAGTTGGAGCAAATCTTTACTCTTTATGACACAAAACAAAAAAAGCAGAACTATATGTATAACCACCTTGTTGCATTGAAAAAAGGGGAAAAGTGATGAGGGAACAGTAAGAACACGGCAAAAATGAACAGTGATGATGTACTTCATCGGTCCCGATATGGAAGGTGTCCTTTCCGATTCAGAGAGGTCAGGGTGCATGTTGGAACACTGACATACTCATCGCAGAGCAGAGGAACAGAAGTACAGAAAAAATAATCTCATTTCGTTTCTCAGTTTTAGATCATTTCAGTGTACGCACAGCTCTGGGAGTGTGCCACCGCTCTTCTCGACACGGTAGGACAGAAAAGGGCTGGCAACCTCAATGAACTGCTCCGGTTTTGACAAAGGAATCTCTGCAAAAAGAGAAAAAGCTGAAAATCCTCTACACATCATGCCAGCACTGCTTTATCACTCTCTGAATTTTTACTGCATTTTCTGTTTTTCGCTCAGAGATCAGCTGATGTCAGATATGCCGGAGCCAGCAGCTATTTTCAAAACTGAAATATTGCAGCTGCCGCCCTCCTATTTTCATTTCAGCATGCCGTACTGTATGCCCTCTGCGCTGTACGTTCTAAATCTCCACCATTAATGCTCACTTTTCGTTGTAGTCATATTTATTTATGACATTCACCTACACACTATCACATAATTTGTGCTTTTCTATTCGTTTGATACCCCCCCCTGCATCCTCCCTCTGGTTTCCCTTTACCACCTTTTATTCCTCCAAACTTCATTTTAACATTTTTCGTTTCCTATTCCCTTCTCCGTCTCTCACTCACCCCGTGGTTCAGCAGTGACCACAGTCTCCTTGCGCTGACGGATGAGTTTCCACCGGGGCACAGGCGGAGGTCTGGGTGGCGCCTCCAGCGGGAAAGCCCGAGTTTGACTCAACAGGACAATATGGCTGCGCAGCGAGCAGAGGCCGTGACGACGTAGCAATTCTGAGCTATTAGTCTGCAGACAAATCCACAGAAATAAATACACAAGCAGTAGTCGGTAACGAGCATTTAAAAAAACATAAAAAGTGAAGTGAAGGAGAGGAAAATTCTAGAAACTTTTCTCAAATTAGTTTGACGCAATAATAACTGAATAAACATTAAGCCTGTTGAGCAAAGCATCCAAACAGAACACAGCATGACCCAAGATCACAATCAAACAATGTTTTATCTCCACCACCCACTGCTACAGTTTGAGTGTGCCTTAACATTCCTGTGCTATTTAACAGAGGTGACTATGGCAGTAGGTATTTTAAAACACCTTCATGTTCAGTTTTTTTTCTACATGCTGAGTAAACCTTGAACTTGCCATTTTTGTACTGCTTACGCCACTGATGCATACATTATTCATAAAAGATTGTGGACATTTTGCAATCACACAACGAAGTGTTTGCATCAGAATGTGAATTTGCTCCGCTTCCAAATCTGCATTGAACATCTGACTGCAATCCACAGCAGGTGAAATGTAAATTTCATGGATGCAAATGTGTCTCTTGAGAGGTATGGCTAAAAGCGTAAAACTTGAACTCAGTGAGCCGTGTGTATCCACAGTCAGTAAATGAGGAAGGATAGTGAAAAGACATACCATTAGGCAAAACCGTACGTAATAGTTACGTAGTTGGAAAGGGTAGAAGCTGGCACACACCACTAACTCAGGGCCACCTGAGAACACACAAAGAAGAATAGCATAAGTACAGGTCAACTCCATAGATATGTACAAACATACACTACTGTTGACAAGTTTTGTGTCACTTAGAAATGTCCTTATTTTTGAAAGAAAAGCAGTTTTTTTCAGTGAAGATAACATTAAATGAATCAGAAATCCAGTCTAGACATTGTTAATGTGGTAAATGATTATTCTAGCTGCAAACGGCTGATTTTTATTGAATATCTCCATGGGGGTACAGAGGAACATTTCCAGCAACCATCACTCCTGTGTTCTAATGCTACATTGTGTTAGCTAATGGTGTTGAGAGGCTCATTGATGATTAGAAAACCCTTGTGCAGTTATGTTCGTACATGAATAAAAGTGTGAGTTTTCATGGAAAACATGAAATTGTCTGGGTGACCCTAAACTTTTGAATGTGTATACAGCCAAGCCTGAAATTATTCATACCCCTAGCAAATTTTGATTTAAAGTAATTATTAAATGTAAATAAAGGCTGAGATTTTTTTTTTTTCCACAATGATGCCTCTTGTACATCATCTTATTATGTTTTGGGAAACACCTGTGTCATTTCCAATCAAAAAAACTTGTTGGTTGAATAAAAGCAACTTTTAAAGAAATTTTTCTAGGAGTATGAATAATTTTGGGCTTGACTGTATAAGCACACACACTGCAATATTGATACATACCTTGAGTGGTACCACAGCGCATTGATTTTAAAAAGGGACTACGGTAAAATTGCTAGACACAGATTAACCATACTAGCATAGTGAAAGTGGCGCTGATCAGTACTTATTTAAAGACAATAAGTTAGGTTTTCAAATCAATCTAAAATGCAACCCTGGAAATGTGAAAACACTACTGGCTTACTGGTATAAAAAAAAAAAAACAAGGCTATATCTAGGCTATGTAGCGGTCCTTCGCTCTATCGTGCATCTTAGAGTATATCATATGAAAGCACATGAGCCAGGAGACATGGAAAATTAATTTGAAGGTTCATGGTGAAAAGAGATGGGAGAATTGCTCGGCTAATATAAAGGCTACACATTAAAAATTGAAGAGGGAAGTGGTTCTCACACTGCATAGTGATGTATGCATTTCAATGGAATATAACAGTGGGCATCACAACAGTGAGAGAAAAGAATGTGTAGATCTCATTGCATGTGTGAATGAAAGTGCTATGTGGTGCATTTCATGAAAGCAGAAATGTTCTGTGAAGTAATAGCACTCGTGCATGCAGTTGTCACATTATGTTAAAATCCAACGCTTGAACGAGTGGGAGTGTCAGGAAGTGTTAGGGACAGTTTACTCTCAAAAAGTGCAGATGGGTCAATGTGAGGGCAACAGGGAGAAACATTTTTTTCATTTTACCAACTACCATTTTGTGGCTTTACCCTCAAATTTTAGAGAACTTTTTTTCTCTTAAACTTGGTTTTCAGAACACAGATTCATAATGTCAAATATGACGAGCAAGCTGAAGTTGATTGAAAAATGCATTTCAGCTGCAAATTCCTCTTCAAATTCATTTAAAAAGACCTTTTTCTATGCTACTACTATGACCTGAAACAACTCCGAGCCACACACTATTTCTGAGGGCGTGTTTCAATCCTATCTTCATCAGATAACCACACTTGACTCTGGAGGCTCTTCTGCCCTGCGGGAAGACCAAATAATTCACCCTTTTACTTCTCCCTCTGCTGGTTTATTTATGGCCCACCCCACACGCATTAACCCTCCCTGCACTCCATAATACATGACCCCTAGAAAACAGGAAGTGACGCTTGAAGTAACAGGAAAGAGGCGGCAGGTAACTGGCTGATCGACAACACTACACAAAACAGAAATTTAGGTATTTTGCAGTATGACTTGAAAAAGTAGTTGACTTTAGGACAGGAGGCTGCCTTTTCCTGTAATAAATTCTGAGACTGTAGCTGTTGAACAGCTTATTTCTGCAGTATAAGAGAATGGAATCACTGATAATTGCGAGTTTCTGTTGATGAAATGTTCATTGCCATACTCCTTAGTCGAATTATAAATGCAGAGAGAGTAAATCCAAAATATATATATTTCTGTCTATACAAGAATAAAGATATTTATTTCTCTTTCTAGCTATATTTCTATCTTTATCTATATCTATGTAGCTATATCTATCTATTTACATCTATAGCTATCTAAACCTATATACCTATCTGTACCTACATCTATCTGTCTGTCTGTCTGTCTGTCTGTCTGTCTGTCTGTCTGTCTGTCTGTCTATCTATGTACACACACAGATACAGACACACAACACAAATATATTCCTAAAACCATCAACTGATGAAATAATTATCTGAGGAACAAAAGTTGTCTGTGCATACAAATGATCACAGCAATGGATGATTGATTCAACTGACTTACTCAATTAAACGCGCAAGCAGAGTGTGTAATTGAGATATATGTTTGCAAGTTTGCAAGTATGCATAATCGTGTGTCTTCTGTGGCTGTGCATCTGTGTGTGTGTGTGTGCACAATTTAGATTTTACTTTTTCCTGTCTCAGGCAGCTGATTCCTGTCGTCCTTAGAGGTGGACTCTCTCCCTGCAGCCGGAGATGCAGTCTCAGGCTTCGGCACTGGCAAACTCTCATCCGGGAGTGTAAACGTTGGAATGGTGCCTTGTAAGAAATCCCAGATCTTTTCGGAGTAGAGTGGCCTGATGGGGGTGAAAAAGAATATGATTTGTTCCAGTCGAACGCTTTATTATTTAAGCCTTTTTTCTGGGGATTTGTATCTTTAAGTGGGTTTTCCCTGGAACTTCCCCCAAGTCTAACTTCTCCAATGCAAAAATTCAATTTGTGCACGAGCAGACCTGGAGTGACGTCAGGTTTTTCGTGACTCTATCTTAGCTTACACACAGTGACTGCTCTGCTGACAGCTGAAGTACATTTGTCCTCAGTCTGGGTCTATTGCTGTTTCTGTTCCTGTTCTGTCCTTCGACTTGCAATACAACAGGCTACAATACAACCCACAGAAACTCTTGACTTTTTCCCATATACTGCACTCGAGGGGGGATTTCAAACAGGAAGCACATGCACAAAAAACCTTTAACATTTTACAAATGAAAGAATTTTGCCATGGAGAATTCGTGAAGTTGATTTCAGAGACTGGTGGACAAATATGCAAAGTGCTGACAAGAACTTACTTCTGCTGAAGGGGGTGATATTATCCTCACTGGCCTCAGAATAATATTACATCTATTGATCGATTTTTGTTGAATTAATGATAAAACAGGTCAGATGTTTGCTTGTTCAAATAAGGACACAATTTCCACGGGATGCACTGCTTTTTTCATGACAATACATAAACAGTTCCCCTTCACTTGAAAATAGTACACAACAGTATCTTCTTTCTACTTCAGCACACACTGTAGATGGTATATTACACAGAACACCGCCAACACAACATGACAAACTGCAAATGATCTAGCAGTGGGTTCCTCGCTTTGCCTAGCCGGTTCCTTACTTGGCAAGATTTATGGCTCGTTTTGGCACAGTGTGGTGGACAGAGTGAGCGACAGCCGTGGGAACACTGAGCTACTAGTTTAGTTTGACACAGCAGAAACAGTGTCATCTTTACATGTGATTAACATGGGTTCTTTTTATATTTGAATAGTGTTTTTTCTTTCAATGTTTCTGACACTGAAGAAGCCATTCACCCCAAAACATCTGTCTCTGCTAAGCCATCTAATTTGATCATTCAAAATTCAAAGACAGAATGTCGAGGCCAATTTCGTTGGGCAAAGGATTTGTTTTTGTCTTACTCTGGTCAGTTTTCTAACTGATTTTCATTCATTGTAATATCCTGTAACCATAAACTGTGATTATAAACGTCCCACTGCTGCCTCTTCCTGCAGTCCACTGATTACAGCTCCTAAAAAAGTTTGCAAGACTCGAACAGTCTAACATGTTCCTCCATTTTGTTTGCTTACAGGGGGTGAATAGTGGAAGCAGTGACTTTTAGCAATAATACTGACAAAAAAATAGCTATATTTATATTTTAACAATGCCTGCTGTACGCTGATTTTAGGTGTGAGCCTGAGAAGTCCACAGTATGTTTTGCTAGTGCGAACCAGCTGCCATTAGTGCCCAAGCGACCAACTAAAAACAGCTAACCTGCTGAGCTAGAAAGAATAACACTCCCCATCTCCACTCCAAAACACTGTTGCCCCATTAAAGTTCCATCACTGACAAGCTGAGATCCCCTACTTCACTCTGAGATGAGTCCTCCTTCAGTATATTCCTTGTTCCAATCTTAAAGCGTCAGACATTTTCTTCCCAAAGAGCAACTTTTAATACAATTCTCTGCATAATTTTAAGAGTCTAATTTTTATCCTGAAGAGAAGAAAGTTCAAATGTCAAACTGTGACAGCGAATTTAGCTGCACAGCCTTGAAATCAAATGAACACGTTAGATGATCTGTTTGATTCTTACTGTGTATTTTATAGAGGAAAAAAGAAAAGCAAATGGGGCAAATGACACAATGAAGACAAAACGCCCATAATGGACACTATATAATATTTAGAACATAGAACTACATGGAGGTAACAGAGACAGAAGACTGAAGCCAATCACTGGGATTCTTACCTAATTGTACTGGTCCCTGGGATCCAGCTGGTGAGAGTGTGAATAAAGCTGAACTGGTCCATCTCCTCACAAACTTCAGACACTAGCCTGAAAAAACAAACCAGAGACAACCTTCACCAATGGTGACGCTGGCTTTGTTCTTAAAGAAAACTCGGGACGTCGTTATTTCAATATGAGAAACTAAGTTTAGTGTGAAAACTCTTAAGGTACAAGAAAAATGAATGTCACTTTCTCTTATCAAAAGCAGCATGTTTGCTGTCTTTACAATAACATCATGCTCAGGAAGTACAGAACACATTTGGTATTTAATCCTCCATTACCATTGCTTGGTAGTTGTCGGGCTTTGGCATTTTTATTACCGTTAGCGTGACTGCCTGTCAGAATTGCAGGTTGAACTTACCATCTACATTTTGAAATCTGCATTATGCAAGAAACCTAACCATGCTCTATGAATGATTTCTGAGAAAGGTGCGTCTGATGGTATACAGGATGCATCCTTCACAAATAACTTTCACTCAAAACAGATGGCTGCCGCTGCTCTAATTGAGCCTCTCAGGATCCTGTGGACCAACCTGTCCAGTCCAGTCGTACCCAAGGAAGTGAAATCAATCCAACATGATCAGTGATGCCACCAATCACAACAAAAATGCTGCCCAGCACCAAATGAAAGCATCCCTCAAATTCAGCTTTTTAAAAAACTCCCAGCAGATACCTGAGTCAAGTTTTTTCTAGTTCAGTACAAAGAACTTTCACTACGCCTTATAAATGATTCACCGGGAGAAAGACTGCTTTGTTTCCTGTCCTGGATGAAACATTTATGTCTCGACCTTCTGTGGACACCTGAACTGCCACCTTTGCACACGCTATGTTGCCCCATCACAGACATGAACACTGTCTGTCAAAGCGTAGGTCAGGTGAAGGCTTGGTCAAGTCAGCAAAAGGTCCTCCGTGGTGGATCTCGCACATGTGAGTGGGCTTTAAATTGTTTAGTACTCTCACTTGCCACAAATGCAGGGACTACACAGAGTTAGGCCTGATCATGAAACAATTTACTGAACCCCAAATTTACTGCAAAATTCTCCTTCAGTAACTTTGACAACGCCTGATACATTTACCACATATGTGTCAGAAATATCACTGTATACTGCTCTACTTGAGCAGGGTTTGTATAAAGAATCAGTGTACATACTGTGTGCTGTATTTTCACAGTGGTCATATTAAGGTCAAGCTGCTATTTAGTTTACTTGGAATAATGCTGAGTCTGTTCTAAACTAGTGCAACATTAGGACTGTAACTGTTTTCCCAGCTCCTTGGGGTAGTACTAAGATGCTTACAGAGATTCGGTTGTTGGAATGTGTAGTAACTCACTCTGTGTTGGCCACCTTAATCAGAGCTTTAGCCAACAGCATTGGCCACAGCTCTGACTGACAGGTGGAGGCAGGGAGAAGCAGGTTATTGTCTTCATCGAATGGCATCAGATCATCTACTGTTATCTTCCTCCAGCAACCCTGAAAGCAAGGAATGAGGAGGAGTGAGTGAAGACATGGTGTAACAATCAAAGCACCTCAAATACTAGCTCTGAGAAATTACACAAGCTCATGAGTCTTCCAGTCATATTCACACTGCAGCAGCTCGCGTAAAGCTTTAAAGCAAAATATGACATTTCCAGAAATATGTTTATTATTATGTTTTGCTGACAGTCATTTAAAATAAAGCGAGGTGACTGGCTAAGGGACATAAACAAATAAGAAAAGCACTCAGAGAGTGCAGTATTCCGCCAAGGCTGTTCATTGTACCATAGGGCATTGTCAGAAATGCAGCATTTTGTTTTTATAAATGCAGCATTTGTTTATTAGTGATTGATAATGAGAAATCACGGCAACAGAGAATGTGGCCATTTAACATAGATGTGCCCACAAACAAAATGACCTTGGGCTGAGCACAGGCGTGTCTTATGCATGTGTAAGTTATACATGGATGCCAAATCACATGACCTAAATATGTAGCGAGTGGCAGGAATTGATGGGACTCAGGCCCCTACAATTAAACCAATTGTTCCTTGTATCATTTCTGACGGATAAGTCCTGATAAGTCCGCAGCGGGCGATTTGTAGTAGGATGGCAATCAGCCTACGTAGTGTTCACTTATAGTCAAAGTCACAGTGACGCAATCTCACAATGATACAGAAATCTTTAACAAATCTGTGGATCCAGATTATAATCTAACCACTTGGTCTTGTGTCATTTCTGACCTTCCCTAAAAATTTCATCTAAATCTGTCTGTTTTGAGTAATGTTGCTAAGAGTCAAACAGACAGACAAACCAAAGCCGATCGTCACATAACTTCACTGCCTTTCTTGGCGGAGTAACAAAAAGTGTCGAGAGATCTATGCTATACAGGTAAGAAAAACTATTAAGGGAAAATAAAGGTAAATTAAAAAGAAAGGTAATTAAATACAAAAACAAACAAACAAAAGAAAAAACAAACCGGCAACACTGCACGAAGAAGCTTACAGAGAAAGAACGCAGGCAGTTAAAGTGGAGAGGAGAACCAGGAGGTGAAAAGCCAAAGAAAACAGACAAACTGACAACTGACAGAGGAAGACAGAGGACTATATATACACCGAGAACTAATTGGGAAACAACAAATAGTTGAAACTAATGAGGATGGAGCAGACAAACAAAAAACACCAGAGACACACAAGGCTTCAAAAATGAAACAGAAAGAAATTAAAAAGTGAGATATGGAATCTCACAGACAGGAAGCACAGAAGACACACACTTAGAGACAGACAGGATGTGATCTTATGAAACAAGAACACGAACCAAAACTGCAACAAAACCCCCGAAGCATGACAGACTGTCCACGTGTAACAAAATCCAACAACTGCCAGCAGCTTGAAATCTCACCTACTAACATGTTAGATCTTGTTTATATATCCGAAAAACAAGCCTAAGTGTATGAATGACAAAGCACTGATTAACGGAAGGTGACATCCCCGATTATTTTGCCAATTTGAGCCAGTAACTTTTTGATAACTTTAGGTCTGTTCATTTATTTTTTATTTCTCATGAAAAGTAAAAGTTTTTTGTGCAGTGAAGCCAAATATATCCCACTTGTTAACCACTTCAGTCAAACCAAAGAGACTACTTCTATTATTCTTAATTACACACAGAAGCAAGACAAGAAATGTTGGCCAGGGTCCAAAAATTCTTAAAATATAAATTCCACTTAAAAAGCAGGGGTCGACTGAACTGACCCGGCCAATTATCAGATCCAGTACTGTGCATTTTTCTCATTAATTATACTGTTGCACTTCCCCCCCCCCCAACTAATACCAGACAAAAACAAATTAAAATGGGGCTCTAGTACAGTCACCTCTCTATCTGTCGTCACCAGTCTTGAGCCTTGGTCTTGAGCAGCATCCAATCTACAGCACTATCTGGTTGCCCATCACAAGTAACAGACTACCATTCCATCGTCTGAGAAACATCTCCAAACTCCGTCCAATCCTAACTCTCTTAGACGCAGAGAAATTTTTCCATGTCTTCATCTCCTCAAGGTTGGACTACTAAGAGCTCTTCATCAGTATTCTTGGCAAAAACATCCTGAAGCTTTAACTCATCCAGAACTGCGCTGCCAGGACCCTGATGAGAGCCCATAAATACACCCACATAACCCTCATTCTCCACTCCCTTCACTGGCTCCCTGTCTCATCCCGGATCGACTTCAAAATCCTTCTACTGACCCATAAATGCATCATCGGTCACACATCTCTCTATTAATCAGAAATGATCACTCTCCAGTCCTCCACCCGTACACTCAGGACAACAGGCCAACAGCTTCTCGATATCCCCACCACTAGTCTCCACACCATAGGGGACAGAGCTTTCTGCTCAGCTGCCCCACACCTGCAGAACAGTCTCCCCATCCAGCTGAGGGCAGCACAGAGCCTGGAAACTTTTAAAGCAGGACTAAAAATCTACCTGTTTATCAAGGCTTTTAACTACTGAATTTGTACCTTTTATGAGTGAATTGTTTTAAGACTAGTTTAAACTGTCTTTGTTTTTAGTCTGTAGTGCTCCGAGACTCAGACAAGTGTGTTACAAATGAAATGTATTATTATTAACATTACTCTGGAAAAAAAATGCTCCTCTCAAAAGAAGACAAAAAACTTATTTCAAAGAACTTTTACCTTGAAATAAGTGGAAAAAAAAATCTGCCAATAGAACAAGTGAAAAATGGTTTGGTAAGATTTCTTGAAATAACTAACCCTAACCCTAACCCTATAAAATTCCCCAAATTTATAAAAATTTGTAAAATCTTCAGGAAGAAAATCCATTAAAAGTTCCCCTTAAATGTTTAATTTAAAAAAAAAAATCCCCAAATTTGGCAAGAAAATTAAAAAATATATATATAAAAATTGCAAGAATTTTCAAAAAATGAATAAAAATCTTTCAAAAAAATCCTAAAAATATCTAAAGTGATTACATATATATATCAGTAAAAGTTCTAATATTTTCTTTAAGAACATTCAGGAAAAATGTATTAAAATCCAGCAAATTTCACTGGATTTTGATGGATTTTTTTCTGAATGTTCTTAAAGGAAGATTTTTTTTAACATTTATTTTTTTTCCACCACAAGAAATGTTCAAAAATTTCCCAAAAATGTTGAAAATGTGGAAATTTTCATTGCGATTTTTTTTTTTTTTTTTTTTCACATTTTCAAACTTTATAATGGGTCAATATGACCCGCGGGATGACACGAAGATTAAAACAAGTTAATTTCAAGATTGTTTGACTGAACAAGATATTTAGGATGCATTGTCTTAAAACAAGTCACCCCATCTTGCTGAAATGCCATTTGTTAAGTGAATTTACCCTAAATCAAGTGGGATGAGACATTTTGACCAAAAATAAGACAAATAGACTTGGTAAGATTGAGTTTTTGCAGTGTACCAACACTGAAGGATAAATGTTGATGACTTCTGTTTTAATTTAAAACGAATAAGCCTAAATCAGCAAAATCAAACAAATTTTTGTGTCGAAGTTTGTCTAATTCTAAAATGTGACACCAAGATTTTCATTTTTACAGCAACTGTATTGGTTCTAAGTATCAGTTATCTGCCTTCTTGACTCATAATAATCTATATTGCTAGCACTTAACCCCTAATAAAAAGAGCTATCATCCCATAGCAACTAGTAAATGTTGTTCTCTACCCTATGCAGTATATGCATATTCATATTTTACCTTCTGTATGGTCACATTTGCAACTTCTCAGATAAGAGTCAGGCACTGCTTTAAGGCAGGCAGAGCAGAAGTGCGGTCATATTCAGTATCTTTGTCTGGTTAATGCTTCATCTGCTACCAGCTGATTAATAACATCCATACAAGCCTTCACAGCCTTACAATTCTCACTTTTTCTTGGCTGATACCTTCAGGCTAACACTGCTTGCTGAAAGAGCCCCTCCTGCACCTCTGCTTTATGTGCTAACTTCCTGGTGTTATTGCCTCAGCCTGGATATTATATTAGCAGGTGTGAATGTGTGAATCTACACTATAGCGTAGGGGTGTCAAGCTCATTTTAGTTCAGGGGCCACATTTAGTCCATTTTGATCTCAACTGGGCCAGTAAAATCTCAACCAGTAAAATCACAGCTTAATAACCGAAGAATAAGAACAACTCCAAATCTTTCCTTTGTTTTAGGGCACAAAAGTTCATTTTGAAAACGTTCACATTTAAGGAATTATCTTTCTGCAAAACATTATAACAACCTGACATGTCTTAAGAAAAAAGACTTCAATTTCAGAAATATTATGCCCCAGTTTATCATTTACAACTTCCAGATCACAGTGTTTCTACAAAGGAACAAAATATTTAGTCACAGGTATCTGGAACTGAATGATACAGTATTTTATTTTATGATCAAACAACAACAGCTAGACAAAAAAGCAACAAAAACAAAACAAGACAAAATATTACAAAAAAAGACATGCAAGATTACAAAAACGGGACACAAAAACACAAAAAAAATAGACAAACAACATGAAACAAAATAAAAAAAGGGACAAAAAATTAAACCAAAAAGTTACAAAGCGACAAAAAAATGGACGAACGACAAAAACAAATGATGCATACGAGACCAAAAATGACAAAAGCGAGAAGCAAAACTTTAAAAAAAAAAAGAAACAACACAAGTGAGATAAAAAAAAGAACACAAACGATACACAAAACAACGAGTAAAGCAAAACACAAAATGACAAGGATAAGACAAAAAACACAAGTGAGACAAAAAGGAAATACAAAATGACAAAAACAAGAAACAAAACGACAAAAACATGAGACAAATGACAAAAACAGATATTCCAAATATAAATATTAAATATTTCAAAATATATTCCAAATACACAGCAAATACAATTTACACTCTGTAATTTGTATTTGCTGAAAGTGTCATTTTTACAATTTCCAAAGCCATCCCGGTCCGGATTGGACCCTCTGGAGGGCCGGTTTTGACCGACGGGCTGCATGTTTGACACCCCTGCTATAGTGCATTATGCAATGCCTTCACGTCATCACAATAAGCACCAAAAGTGGATCTTTCTCCCTAAGTCCCACTGTGTAAATCTTGCGATTGATTCAGCACCCTCCCAGAACTCCTTTGTCCTAACATTAGCTACCTTATGCTTGCAACTTTGCATGCTGTGCTGTGCCAGAGCTTGTTACATGGTTTTTTTTTTTGCGGTGTGGTATATCTGCTGGTCGTCTGCGGGGAGTTTCACACTTCTCGTAAGGAAAAGTAGCACAAGCAGGCGATAATGTGACTGACCATTCGCAGCTGTGTCTCTTGCGATCTATCAGAACAACGTGCACAAGCAATGCAAGCCTCTGCACAGTGCAGGCAGGCACAATCTCACTTGTTCTTCCATTTTCCTGTCAAACCAGTGCCCACAGTGGGAGCTTGATGTGCTCGCACACAGGGTGAAATACAGTGCAAAAGGGCACGTTGTAAGAGAGATGAAGAGACGCGCGCACAGAGAGAGAGACTGAGTTGTAGGATTTAAAAACATTTGAGGTACATTTGAATCAATATGAGAGGGAAAAGATGTTCAAAAAAAGACAAGCGTGGAACAATAAAGGATCAGATGAGCAGGAGAAGAGAAGCAGTCTGAGGAAAAACAGAATGAAATGAGAACGAGGAATGGGGGCTGGGTGCTTAATGCCATCTCAACAACCATCTGCTAGCGTGCTACGGTTGGCACGGGGACTGCTGCCTACAACCGTGTCATGCTTGTTTGTCAAGAGTCACAGTGTTACAGAACACCGTCGCTTTAGCTCTCTTTTTTTTCACTCTCTTGGTGACCCAAATTGTCGTTGCAGGAAGAAGTTCCCCCTCTGAAAAACACTAGTGTCCGCTACTTAGAGATCTGCAGCTCACACTGAAACTTACAGCACAGCAATGGCAAGCTGTATCCCAGTGCAACGATGACTTTTGATTTGGAGCCAAAAATGTGTAAAATCCCCACACTTAACACATAATCAAAATGAATGACGATGCCATGCATAAATTCCTCCCAGCTCACAGATTTGTACCAAGTGTAGATATCTAACTTGAGCCTTGGTCTCTGAGAAGCAGCTGACTCCTGTTAAGCCTTATCTATTCATCAAGCAATGGATGAAGCCCAGCCGCTTTTGGCACAGCAGCGAGACTGATTGATTTGAGCTCTGAGAGGATAAGATTCTCTCATCCCTTCCCCCCTTCTATCCCTCAGTCCATCCCCATTCCCCTCTCATCTGCTGCATCCTGTGGGGTTTGCTGAACAACTTATGCCATCTAACTGTGCCTCGAGAAATGTGTAATAATCAAAGAGTGCATTGTGAAGCAGTGAATTTCTCCAGAATATTTGGATTTCCCACCATATCCTGCATTTTAGCATTAAGCTCAACACTAAAAGCCTTCTCCTTGTAAATGACAACTAACAAAACCTTCTCTGGATCCATAATTATGTGATTAAATGTTTTTGGATGTATGTGTGTATCAGTAAAGCTTACCATCCAGTAAAGTTTGACCACATATTTCCCAAAGCTGTTGTAGAGTGGCACATGACCTTCCTCCGCCTTACACAGCGAGTAGATGTGGTCCCAAGGTCTCCAGCCACTTTGCTCTGTAGATTTAGACAGCGTCCACACAATATACATCTCACTGATGATCCATCTCATTAGCTTGGAGGACAGAAGGGATAAAAAGAGGGAGCAAAAAAATTCTGAGTCTTGAAATCCATTGACTGAATCCTCAGTTATGTGATCTTTAATTCACAGAATCAATAGGGAATTGCATTACTGCAGTCTAATTAATTTCTGTTAGTCAAGCATCACTTTGTTGACATCTGAATTAGGCTATCCAAGGGCTGATCAATACTGGGTAAGAAAAAGTCAGTTTAAAGTGGAGAATAAATATTGAAAACTAACCTCACTGCAAAGCAGATGATCATTGGAAGAAACCAGGTCAAAGGTCATTTGATTTTTGACAACAGTGATAACCTAAAAGTAAAGCACATCATTGTTTTTACTATAGGCACGCTGACTGAAAAAACACAATCAGACTGTCATACAGTTTATTATTGTATGTGGCCAAAACAGAATCATTCGTTATACTAGCGCAGTGGCCAACCAGCTTTAGAAAACTAATTTCACAGGTCATCTCTTTGAAATAGAATGAATTAGCGGCCTACATAATGCTTAACTACCCATCTCACGGCCTAAACTGGTCTAACCTCGCTATGACACTCCCAAGCTTGCGTCTGCGATGAATATTTGACTACCAAGTGAACAGACCCTACCATGTGACTAATTAAATACAAATTAATGGGTCAGATGATCGTGAAGCACATCGCCTGCAGGAAAGGAGGACTTTTGTTTTCTAACTTTGCAAGCAACTCTCATCAGGAGTCAAACTTTAAATAGTTCTGTAAAAAAAAAAGCTTTAAAAAAATCAAAGAAAAACAGACCAGTGTAGACTAAAGAATATCACAGAAGAGCTGCTGAGTGCTCCTGTCTGACTGATTCCTTTTTGTGATTAGCCCGTGCTCCCCTCGTATGAAATTAATGAAATGATTCTGACATCTTGAGTGGAAAGGCAACGTGTGACCTAGCAAGGGCTAATTCAAAAAACAGGAAGCTTCCAGTAATTGCTCAATACTGCACTGAGACAAGGGTAACAGAAAAGTGGAATGATGCAATTAAAACTTCATTGGAGGTGACTAGAGAGCACATTTCCTTAACTACATTTCACACTGTGTGGCAAAGATATACACTTTGTTAAAACATGTAACATCATTATCAAAAAGCTACATGAAGACAGCACTGTGTTCAAACACATGATCTAAATGTGTTCAGTGTACAGTGATACAAGACACTAAACAAACTAATGTGTATTTTTCAATGGTTAATTATTTAAACAGCTAATAATTATAAACAAACCATAATCAATTGAGCTAATGTGAGTTGACATGAAATTACATCATCCGTAATATATGTGAAGCCATAAGTCAGATATACTGGACTCTGTTCAGTACTGTTATCCTTTCGCATTTTTATGAACATGTACATAAACTGAAGGATAAACAGATACATCACAATAGTCCGAGTTCAACCATACTCACCACTGCCAAATTGGGACAGGCTGGCATTTGGCATACACTGCTCAATCTCATTACGAAATATATAGTTGTTTTAGAAGCACAAAGGTTACCTTTTCAGTAACAAACTCTGCAGGGCGCTTCCAAGTGTGCGCTTTCAAAGATGGAGGCAGAGAAACTCTTCCCTCCGGATCTTCAAAAAATGACTGCTGACAAAAGCAAACAAAGTCAAGCAGAGGGACAAAATGTTCAAATGAATTTCCATTGGGAAGTGGGACTCAGAAAAGTACACATTCTCAACGCTGTGTAAACATACTGTTGCTGAGGGCAAATGAATAAATTCTTTCCTAATTTCACACGTTTTCTACCCTACATTTAGAGTATTGGAACTCCTTTTTGTCTTGTGATCTTCGGGTCCTTCTTTTGAGTCCCATTTCTCCTTGTTGACTTCAGCATCATTCCACTCAGGCCATATGGGGAATCTCCCCACACCTCCTAAGCTCTGTGAGGAAGTGGCATCCAGCGATGCTGCTCTGAAATGATGACATATAGCTGATTATCTTCATGTGGTCTTGCCTACCTTTTTGCCAGTATTTAGCATAAAATTTAGCTAGTTCAGTGCCAGAGATTATATATATGAGAATTACACCCATCAAATTCCTGGTTGCATTTGGACAGGGAAGAGATATTGAGTGTTATTGCTGGCTGGCTGCTGTCTTATAATAATCATAGACTGGATTTACACACATGCCATGTGTAACATAAAGTGCAGCTATTCTAAAGTGGCTAGCAGAATTTTTATATGTGTAATATATGAAAAGAAGACTTTCGGTGTAAAAATGTCGCTCCGAAGACGAGATGTTGGCTGAATTAACCCAGTTTGGACTAAAACCTCAAAGACAACAACATGAAGTCAAATCTACAGGGACAGACTTTCTTCAGTGGCTAGCATGTTTCTGATATTTCCATGGTATGTAGCTAAAGCTAAAGCTTATCAACATTAACCCAAACTCACTCTGTCTGTCGGTCTGATAGAGACACTTTGCTGGAAGAGGACTCCTCTGTCTTTGTCTGTCGTTTTCGCATTGCTTCTGGCGTAAAACCGCCACAACAAGCAAACTTTATTTAACGATGCAGGACGCTTGCTGGTGGGGTATTTCTTTAACGGCTCTTGTAAGTTTGAGCGTTGCTACGCAACCCACCTCAACGTGGGCGGGGCTTGGAGCTGGCGCGTCACGTGTTGCTATGGTGTAACTGCACAAATTGGCTCAGAACTATGAGAGGTAAACAAACACCCATTAAACATTTGATTTTTACTGTTTAACATTTAAACTGACAGAAAATGGACAAAATACTAGAAACTGCAATCCAATCCAACACCATAGAATATTGCCGGGGGGGGACTGCACTACTGGCAGTAAACATGAGTTGCTGTAATGCTTGTACATAACCCCTGTTATGCCTCCAGTGCATTCCTGCTCTGCTCTGGTAACAATCAGCTAGGTTTGTGGACGAGCACAATCTCTAGCACTGGGAGCAGCATGTCTGATGACTATCACACACTATTCCTTGAGTGGAGTCACATGCCTGGTCCCTCTCTCTCTCACACACACACACACAAGCATAAAGTCTGTTGCACTTATCACACACATCTTAATGCACAATGCTTTGCATGGAAACTTACTGCAACACAGCAGCTATAGTGCTTTTTTTTCCCCCAAATGTCTTGTGTACATATACATACAGTATCTGTGTTTTCACAGTTTGTGGGTTCTTGCAACAGTTCTGCTGAACTCCCAAGAACCTGCTCCATGCCTTAATACTTGTGCAGCTTGCCGTTAAGAAATCCGTTAATATGAGAATAATCCCAGCTCAGTTTGCTTGATCCGAGATGCGTACGTGCCAGAAAAAAAATGCAAAAAAAATTCTAATCAGAAACATTTGCTGTAGACAATCAACTGTAAAATTCAGAAGGGGAAACACTGTTTCTACTGTATTCAAGTCAAACACTGTGCCTCAAATACATAGTTGATTTGCTGGGTTCCTAAATGAGTCTAAAAACAAGTTATATTTACATGTCATTGAACATTAACTTTTTTTGGTTGCGCACGTAAAAACACTGAATCAATTAAAACATTTGAACAGTCTGATTAAAAAAACAACACAAATCTGTTAAAATGTTTATTCTATTTTGGTCTTGAAGATTTTAAGTATTTTCCACATGTAAACATGTTTTAAAAATCCTTCTCATTTCTTCTGTATACTTCAACAGACTAGCGACCCAAGGCACGACAGATTGTAGTCCTCTGATTCAATTTGAAAATACATACTGTTAATCGAACCTCTATTATCATACCTGTGGAAAGACAATCAAACAAAAGTTTCTCAATGTCTCACATAGTACCATCATTAGAGTTCTTTTTTCTTTTCTTTTTTTTTTTTAACATAAATACTGTATTGTCCATTGGCATGCTTGTAAATGATGGTGTGATTAATAAAACCCCGCCCTTAAAATAGAAAAAAAATGTGTGTATTATGGCACCTTGTTTCAGGTGAAATATGGCATAAATACAACAAATTTTGTCAGCAGTTTTGATGAAAAAAAAATGATAAAACTTAACTATGATGCCCGTTTGCTTACTTTTTACACAGTAGTCTAATTTTAGAACAAGTTGGGACATAAGGATGTGCTGTATGTCAAATGTTTCAATGACATAAACATGGATCTATGTTAACTAAAGAATGACAGAAAAACAATAAAATGTCTAGTTTCACAGACACAGTGGCATCAACATCAACAGAGGATACTTAGAGAAAGCACACTAAAGTAATTAAAAAGCTACAGGTTGTTTTCAAGCTTGAATCTCAGCTTTGTGTTCAGTTTAAACCCCTTCTCAAGTGTGATACAGTCCAGGACTTCAGTGTGAGGTTAGTAGCTGGTGGTGGGCAATCAGGGCTTGTGATGGGACAAAGAGACCAATAAAGATCCTGAAACAGCATATGAACAGCTACAAGAAACTTGGACGTGCAGGTCAGTTGGCCATCGGTGCAGAGAGAAGTTCCTGGAGCTTTGAGGAGCCAAAAACATTCCTATTCCTCTTCGAGACTGTGACAGAGAGAGCTGTGGTGCACTCGATGGACCCTGCCAGTGTGAATGGATTGAGTGTTAGCAGCAGCCTGACTTGCTCTCAGCAGCCACAGGGTCGTTGTCCAGTTTGATCCGGTCTCCATTGCTCTCCTCGTAAGGCAAACCTTTGTCATTAGCCAAGATATTCTCTACCAGGAAACGTGCTGCCTCATCCACGTTGATGTTGTCCTAAAAAAAAGACATCAAAACAGTGTCTGAGTGAGGTGATAAAACACTCAATACTATCAACTTCAGGGATCGATACCAATTCTGATGACTGCTAATCCAGAAAGGTAGACAAACAATATTTGGACTTGATATACGTTAAAAGTAATTAAAACAGCATTTGATAACAGAGAACCTGAGATTCATAAGTCTGCTTCTTTATTGATAAGGGTGACTATAATGTGTAAAATAACAACAGGAGTGATTAAATTATGACAATCTCCTCTGTTTATGTGGAATCAACTGAGGTTGATCAGTTTGTCTCCTGCAGTTATGTCTGTTGTTCTTCTCTATTTTCTTAATCTTTCACTGCTCTATGGCTGTTATTGTCCACTAAGGTCCATATCTTAAGGCATTAAACATTAATCATTGTTTTCCAGATTTGTTTCATGGTTATCTTTTGGCTGCCTTCTAATTTAGCCGTTAGCTGATAGTATTTCCTCAGCTACTGTGAGAGAAGCTAATTTCTTGGTTTGTAGCAACGGCTTGGGTTTCTTCTGAAATACATTTCTGAGAACACAGACTGACAACATACACAGACAGATGGCTGGATCAGACCTGAACGCATTTAATTTAGCAATAATCAGTTGATAAAAATACTGGTAATTAGAAACATGCCAAAAATAGCCACGGTAATCAGCCAGGCCAATATTTGGTCTATACCTAGCATATGTCTACCTTAGTGGCAATGCAGAATTTTCCCTTGCTCCCGTCCTCACGATAATGTTTATAGAAAAAAGCAAGACTTGAAATGGAGGGATTAAACATATAAGCCATGCTTTGTTTGGTATATTGAATAGATTCTGTAATTATCTCAAACTACAGTAACACTTAAACTGGCTCATTTTTTTTTGTCATGAATTTTCTTGACAAACTAGCTAAATTGTCCTTTCATGAAGAATGACAGCACATGTCAGCAACTTGTGTTTATACAAATGAGCTCACGAAAGCAACACTGGAGTAACCAGTCTTAAGGCAGCACAGGCAAGGTAAATACCACTATTTGCTTTTGTCTTTCACACTGTGACCAAAAGCTTTAATTCCATGGGTTAAAGCAGTCATGAGTATTAATGGCAAATACGTACACAAAGACGCCTGAGGGGTGTACTAAGGAGTAAAACTAATGTTTAAGCGAGGAATGTTGAGCCAAAAGCAAGAATTTTCCGTTTTAGGAAGGACTCTCTCGCTTCATCTGCTAGATCCTGTTCAGGTGGAGGTTATGTTCAAAGATTGGACTCTAAATCGGCCAGGTATGGCAACTAAATGAAGCCATGCAGTTACAGCAGCGCAAACTATATGCGTTGCCATGGGAAGCTACATGTGTTCAATTAGTGATGGAGAAAATGCATAAATATGTTTTTATGCTTCGACCTAATTATCTACCAAGTTCATGTTCCACTACTATTATTGAAGGTGATAGAACACAGATTAGAAAATCGATAGGTCTATTGGTATTTATCGCAGAGAATATATTCAGTCAGTGACATTAACTTCACTTTAATTTAACCAAAAACAAAAGTGGTTTCCACGTATCCTTCATTGTGGAACAGTGTCAGACCTAAAATCACTTTATTATCATGTTTAAATGACTGAAGTTTAAGAGCTCTAATGTGCAGCTAAACTGAGAGCACATTGAGTGGTTGAATAAATATATTAATTTACAGGAATGACAGTTTTCTACCAATGTTCCTCTCTTGCATAATTTGCTGTAACAGTGTTTCTACCATAGGAAATTTTTATTTTTTCATAGCTCTCCACTACAACAGCTGCAGAACTGAAGTACGTGGCAAATAATCAGTCCATTTTGTTCACAGGAAAAGTCACGTAACATGTCAGTCTTCCTAATATAGAAAACCTGGATTAACAAAGAAAGTTGATAACCACCGTCTTGATACCCATAAACTCTGATTTGGATTTTAGGTTTAGTCAGGCAAGCTTAGTCAAGCTCAGCTATGTCAAACCTAGCTTAGCAGCACACCACTAAGGAATATCTTGAATAAAGACAACCAAAGTGTGAGTGTATATTCAGAAAACATGTGGTTTATTATATCAGAAAGTATTGTAGCTGTAAATAAAATGCTGTGCTACAAAACCTTTCGGGCTTTGGAACTTAAATTGCTTAAAATTTACAAAATTATTTAGAAATCTGGGAAAACCAAAGTCCACTCTTGAAGTTTCTTTAATTGAGACATTCATGAATGCAACAAAAATAAGAGTGTTTTAGGGTGTTATGTGTCATTTTTTAAAGCAAAAGGCATAAACTAATCAAAACCAGACTATCTAAGTTACTGATTATATCATAGCTAAAGGTGATGAGGACCAAAAAAATAAACAGCCCCTTAATGTTTCACAGAGGGATAGCAACAACCATAACAAAACTGTGATTAGAATAATACCTATCTCACCATGACTGTGCATTATTCTCCTGTCTAGCCTTGATGGAACTATATGCCTGATCATAGTGAACAGTCAGAAAGTTTGGTACTCCCTGATTCCAGTCACAGGTTGTTGTGGGTTGAGTTTAACACCAGCATGACAGGCACACAAAACAACAACACTTCACTGCACTGGCAGAGAGGAAATGGCTTTGCACACACCCACACACTTCACATGACACAGCACGTGACACAGCTCCAGGACGAAAGTTATCTGGAATGACTTCATAAAGTCGACTCATTCCCAATTCAATAAAGCACTACTACACGTTGAAGTAAAACAGATGGTTATTGTTTAACAAAAAAATAAATACAAAAAACTGCACGTGTCTTTAAAAGTGACTCGCAAGTTTTGCAGAAGACCGGCTCGGTAAGAAAAAACAAAAATGACGGGAAATGGAGAGGTCAGGAAAATATGGGAGGAGGTTCGCCCTGGAGTCTCATAGCTCAGAAGATTTTATTTGCAGGAAAACCTACAATGGTCACAAGCAGGCACATGCAGCATTATGTCAGCTTTGTGCGCTCACACGGTTACCTGCGGATGAGTCACATATATAAATGGATGACAAATTAAAGGAAAAAACTGAACCTTTTGACTCCTGACAGTGAAGGGATACAGTGATGTTAGTAGGGAGCATTTTTCTGGCATAGTTTGGGTCCACCATTGGCACAAACATGTTTTGAGTGATCCCCTTGATCCTAAAATGAAACATTTCGATCTTGATGGAAGTGGTTTCCTCCAGGATAGCCCCATCCACAGACCACAAAAGCTCACTGAATGGAATGAACAGTATGGAATGATGTGTTTTATGTTTTGACCTTTGCAATCACCAGATCATAATCCAATTAAACACCATGACACTTGAGATTTTTCCTTTAATTTGTCATCCACTTGTATAACACACCAATAAATACAACTGCAGTAAGTAAAAATGCAGATCTGTGTACATTTGAGGTACTTTTACCACTATTTTATACATGTATACTGCTTCATTTATATACAAAGCCTATAATCATTCAAATTTATAACATATGGTGTATTTTCATGAATTAAACAACCCAGCAGTTTAAAAACTAGTTGGAATTAGTGCCACTTTAACTAACAGTAAGTAATAATCACCCAAATTATAATACTACGTCGTCTTTCTAGACATTAACCCAGTTGAGGATGTAATTTTTGCTCCTGTGCTCAGTTTTCACTGCAATACAAGGTCTAACATCTCTATCGAAACAGCAAAATGTGGCTGGGAATAGACAGAACTGAAAAATGCTCATCTTCAGTCAAGTATGACAACGTTAAAATGACATCGTAAAAAAGATCATTCGATTTCATTCTTTTTTGCACTCATTCTCCCTTTTCGTCACAGGTCTTTTGTCATGTGACTGTTGGTCACAGCTGACTCAGTCATGGCTGCTCAGTTGTGCTGAGGAATGCTAATTTTTTTCTTCTTTTTATAGGATCGAGTGGAAACAGTTTATTTTGGTTGATTTTTTTATATGAGGCATGTAGAATAAAGTGATTTCAATGAAATATCTTAATTTCAAGCTTCGATTTGGCTGACATGACCAGCGGAAGGCCCATCGAACGGTTAATATTTAACATTAGTTTTAAATCCAGTGTTTGGTTTTGGGGTTGAAAGGGTTAACTGCCACTTTTACTTTGGCCAACATTACAGGCTAATTGTCCAATACAAGAGCACAACACAACAAGACAGTTACACTAAACCTGTGACACCGTGACTCAGGTTAAGTAGTGACGCTATAAAACATTATCTTTCACAAGCCTAACCTTTTGATCCTCGCTGCTCAGGGCTGCAACATCAATCAGTGTCATGCGATACCATATCAAACTAACAGATTTCTCACTGGTTGTTGTGCTCCTATGGCAAAGACATCAAACACCGCTATCATTTGTGCCATTTTTAGACAACCGTAGCTTACTTGTTTTGAAATGTAAAGATACACGGGAGCTCTTATTCTGAGGCTCAGCTCTGCTCTTGGACTAATCATCTACAAACCTCTAAACTTAACGTTGAATTTTGGATTAAAAGTGATTACTGCTGACTGTGTGCCCGACAAAAACCATTACAACATGTACTTATTTCTCAATAACCACAGCAGAACCAGGGTGATTACACCATTCAGAAGGGGCCCCGCTTCCCCGCAGGATAATTTCAGAGGATTTCCTGTTTACCACGAGAAGTGAAGGAGATATTCAGTAAAAATGGCAAAATGTCTGGTGACTCTTTTTATTTTTACTTCGCCACGTGGGCCTTTCAAAGCTCTGATCCAAAGATCTGATTTGCCACAAACCTATTTGTGTATAAAATAAGATGTGAATCCAGCCGTAATCATGTTTGACGATGAGTCAAGGTACATGAAAGGAAATCCGTACCGCAATGATCCAAATACTGCTGTAAAATACTGCTGTAGCTTGGTTTAAAACAAAGAAACACTGGCACAAATTAGGCATCAAAGAGGGGGAAGTATGTTAAAGAGAAGTCTGTCAAACAGACATTCAAAAACTGAAGAGAAAGAGGTCTACTTCATGGATACAGAACATTCCAAAAGTTTGGAATCAAGATCAAATTTGTACATAAAGATCATAGTTTCACTGGTGTACTTTGCAGCAAAATAAACATAATTATCATTATATAGAGTCACTCATCAAAATACATTTTTACTACAGCTATCAAGTATTTGTATCTGTACGCTTGTTTCTTTACTCAGTTATTTCTTTCTAGAAATTTGTGTGGTAGTTATAGGGATATGGACACAGCTGAGATTTATTGGGATTTTTGTATGCAAACTCTCCAAAGCCAGACAGCGAAGGTGAATGACGCAAGTTGTGACTCTTGCAAATCTTCCCAACCCTAAAACTAAGCCCTTCGTTTCTTTTGTTAACATTTATTCAGCCACTGTCTGATAACTTCAATGTATACGTAAAGGGAAACTGATGAAAATGGTGCTTCAGCTTCCTCCCACAGTCTAAAACATGCCGAGTTTAATTGGTGATTTTGTTCATAGGTGTAAATGTGAGTGTGCTTGTTTGTTTCTATGTGTAGCCCTGTGATAGACTGGCAACCTGTCAATGGTGTCCTTTGCCTTCGCCCCAAGTCAACTGGGATGTATTCCAGCCTTCCCGTGACCCTAATGAGGATTAAGCGGTGTATTGATAATGGATGGATAGATGGTGCATATCAATGAAAGCAAAGTCTGTTCATGCAGTAAATACATCCCAAAAGCTACAGAATTCATACTGTTTTGTATTATTTTTACCCTTTTAAGAAAGGTACTGTGAACAGAAACCTGAATTTGCTTCCAAACCTGTAATGTACTCATGTCTGGTAAAGATTTCTCACCTTAGCCGATGTTTCAAACCAGCCCAGAAAGCCAGTCTCTTTGCAGAAATTGTCCATTAGGGCTGTGTTGTTGGAGCTCTCTTTCTTCTGGTCGCATTTATTAGCCAGCAGCACTGAGGGGATGGGGCTGCCATTAGCCAGCTTCACCTTACTGTCCAGGTCGTGCTTCCACTTCGAAACGGCCTCAAACGTGGAGCCCCTCGTCACGTCGAACACCACAAATGCCCCAACAGCCTCTTTGTAGTAGACCCGCGTCATGTTCCCAAATCGCTCCTGGCCTGTGGGATAGAAAGAAAATTCAGAGGAGTATTTGATAGAGCAGTTAAAGTCTTGATGACTTGTGAAAGAATCCTGCAGAAAAATCTGAATCAAATAGCATTTTAAGAATGAAACCAAACGTATAGCCCTGACAATGTAGTATTTTATTGCCCACTTTGACACAACTTGCCGAGAACTCAACCATTTTCCTCTAAATGTGGACTAAAAAAAACGATGAGGACAGACACGGATCTTGTTCGACCTACTTTCCCTAATTTGCCAAGGGCCTAATCCGCGCACAGTGAATGGCAGAGGTAATCTGCCGTAATGCTACGCCCATTCTCTTCAGTCATTCTCTGAGAAAATCTGAAATATTTCACACAGGCAAAGCAAAGGGGAATTACCAGCGGTGCATGGAGTGTCGCTGTCAATCTGGGAAGGTCTTTTAGTTTATGTTTCAGATCAACTAATTGAAGTCACATCGCATCAGTTCCTCAAAAGTTAAGCTAAACAATCCTCATTTGACTCTTTTACTAAACACCGAGGCACTAAAACATCTATTGACAGCATTTATTTTTGAACCGTTTTTTATTTTTCCATTTTATTCCAGTACATTTGTGCTTTTCGATGCCAACAGATCATGGCAAGATCAATATTTGAATTTGCACAACTACAATGAAATTTTACAGAGGAAGCATATTCTGGAGGTGAGAAAATAACATGAAGGACAGCTCTCGAACACATCTTATTTCATTTTAGTGTGCAGCGGGGTGTACAGAAGCAGCAGCCCAGTAAAGGCAAATGAATCTATGATCAGCAGTTAAACTGGCAAAAACTCATTCTGGTAACACTTGGCTGACATCACATTCTCAAGCACATGTATCTGATCCAAAGATGCCTTGATTTCTGCCTCATATCACTTGAAAGACCCATAAAGCAGCAGCTCATGTTATTTGCTCTGTGTGGTGACTGATTTTCAGCACAGAGGAATGGGCTATAGAGGGTTGTTAGCCGAATCAAATAGTAGGATCAAGTACTTGTTGAGAAGAATCAAAAATTAAAGTAGGATAGGACTCCATTTAAATTGTTTATGCATGCATTGCATGGATGCTTCCAGCAGCTGCTCTTCTTCCAAGTGCAGGCTTGTGCACAGGTGAGCTGTACAACAAAATACAATGTAGTCAATAGCAGAATACATTCAAAATCACACTTTTGACAATAAAAAACATATACTATATCACCATATATGCTGTTTAATGACCACTCTGGCATAAAGATGGACTGGTTATCTAAAAAAAGCAATCGATAAAGGTTAGCTGGGACAACCTATGCCAGTACTGAGCTCCCCTGAGCACCACTTACAGCTAGAAGAGCGGAGCACAAGCATTAACAAGGGATAGCTGTGATAATAAGCTCTGGCTGGTTCTAAATGCAAATTTTAAGACACACACTTGTGGAGATTCTTTCAAAGAATTAATCCTTTTCATGCCGAGAGCCTGCGGTTAAAATGCCCTCTGTGTTTCAGAGACTTCTCAGAAAGCAACTACTTTAACAGACAACAAAAGCAGTTTTACATCAGGAGTTAGATAACAATTTTTGCTTTTCCTCCTGCTTCCTCTTCTTTTAGAAATAGTTTCTCAGACACACATCCTGAAAAAATGCTTCCAAACTGGTTTCATGTTTTTGAGATCAGTTACATCATGCATTCATGCATTACACTTTGTACATCTGATATATATTTGTGTGCACAAGTAATTCATAGGCACCGTTAGGAAAAAGTGCAGTTCCTAATGTGAGTGCACACACAGTAGATTACAATCCTGTGTGTAGATTCTGTGCATGTATTTGTTTTTCTGCACTTCTTTCTTGTATTTGTGCAGCACAGTACTGATACAGAGGGAAGACGTAACAAGGTCCAACCAGTCGGAAGTCACACTAGAGACTCTGTTGCTAAGGATAATTCAACCCATGTGGTGTGTCTTCTAACTATTCAGCCATCAGGTCACCCCCAGGCCTACGAATCTGCTCATTTGTTATCATTTTCTTTTAAAATCTTAAGTATCTGCAATTACGGCAGGCGTCCAATGTGATAGATTCAGCACATATTTATGCTTCACTGCTCTAAGAGAGCCTACAGGGCGAGTCTAATTGTGCAGCATATTAGACGTCTAACAGCCTTCACTGGTGCTCAGTCACAAAGCAGAAAACGAACCAGGATTAAGGAACTGCGAGCGCCGCTTCTCCCAGCAAACTTTCACTTTACTGGAGGTACCTAACCCGACCATGCAACAGAAGTGGAGTGGCGTGGCGCAGAGCGGGTGTGAGCGAGAGAGCGAATACACTGTGGGGCCCACAGGCCTGACGGTAATTGCTCATAATTGAGAGTCTAATTTTAGCTGATATAACCCCAGGTGAATTCACCAGAGACACGACACAGTGGGATAAAGAGCCGATAGACTGAAATAAGGCTTTCATTTCCATGGCTTGTAAAAGCTCATACGTCCAGAAGAGTGAAGGCAAGGGCAGGGGAAAAAAACGAAGAAGACATGACGGCTTAATCATTTTCGCTTTTCCCATTTTATTGCGAGGTCTGACTGAGCTGGACGCAATGAATGGAGCAACTGAACTGTACTGACCGCAGAGATGGTTGAATATCTTCAGCTTTAGTTGATGAAAAATGTGCTGAAGAATATGGTTTATTGAACAAAATGAAAGAAAATTAATCTTAAAAGCGATGAAGACAGCAGCATGAACGGCAATAGAATGATGTGAGGAAAAAAGAGGAAAAGATGGACAAGTGCTGCTGGTAAAATGACTGCCTTTTCTGTTGCTTGCTCACCTTGGACAAGAACCTCATTTACATAAAGTACAGTTTTAACTTTCAGTCAGTATCTCTAATTTCTGATTCCTGTTCTGAATCTGCAAAGAAAGAGATTAATGTGAGGCGAAGCAAGATGACTGACTTCTTCTGGAAAGCGAGCAGAAACTGACAGCGGTCCACATTCGCCACTTGATTTTCTGACACATCCACTCCTTATTGCTTGTTCGATAGACAAGCAGAGGCAGTGTGGGAGTATTAACATCCCTTCTTCCTTGGACACAACCGGCTCAATATCAATCAATATCGCTGAATGTACACTCACACACACGCAGACGTGACTCTTCTACGGGGTAATGAGTTATGTGGGGTATCGATAATGTGCTCGGGTTTCCCCACACGAGTCGCTAACATCAAATGACAGCAAATCCCAGGATGCCCGACCTTTCAAGTGTCACTAGTAACTTCTAATAATCAGTCCACAAGAATCACATTGTACAGTACTTACGATCTAGTGTTTAATTTCTTAACCTTACAATTATCTTTATTCTTAAGAAATATGTCCATTCCTTTTATTAAAACTGATTGTTTGGTGAATAAAATTTAAGAAAATACTGAAAAATGTCCTTGACAATGTTTAAAAGTGTTTTCATTTTGGCTGACAGACAGTTCTAATCAGTTAGAACTAAACAGGTCTCTTGGATTAAAGCTGAAACATCTTCGAGAACCAAAAAAAAAAAAGCCAAGTGGCTTTTTTACTGAAGCCCCTAGGGTTAAAATGAAAGTAAAATAGTATAAACATACTACCATTCAAAAGTTTAGGGTCACTTAGAAATGTTATTATTTTTGAAAGAAAAGTAGTTTTTTCAATGAAGATTGCATTGAATTAATCAGAAATCCAGTCTAGTCATTGTCAATGTGGTAAATTACTATTCTAGCTGGAAACGGCTGATTTTTTAATGAAATACATAGGGGTGCAGAGGAACATTTCCAGCAACCATCACTCCTGTGCTCTAATGCTACATTGTATTAGCTCAGTGTATTGAAAGGCTAATTGATGATTAGAAAACCCTTGTGCAATTATGTTAGCACATGTAAAAGTGCGAGTTTTCATGGAACACATGAAATTGCCTGAGTGATCCCAAACTTTTAAAAGCATAAAAAGCACTGAACGCGAAGGTGTGTCCACACTTTTGACTTCTTGGTAGTGCATAAAAAAAATAATTAAAAAAATACTACTTTTGTTAAACCATTTTGTGTCATATCTTCAGGTCATCACTTTAAATTTCTCTTGCATTCCTGCTCTTAATTAGCCAGCTGCTTGTCTCTTTTGTTCAAAAAGAAAATTGACTTTATGAAGATGTTAGAGGTCAGAGGTCAGGGATTTGTGTAGGTGTATTAATGTTATGATTTCTACCACTCACGGACGGAAGCACATAAAGAAAACAGATTGGGAAGTATCATTCAAACGGTGTTTTTCTAGTCTATTCTGTTCTATCCTCCATTAGTCTCATAATTTGCAATATTCCATGAGATCCCTGCAAAAATATAGGACTTTTTCTTATTTTTTCTTCTACACGAGGAACAAATATAATAACACTTAAAGCATTACTGAGTGTTATAGGCTCCTAAACCAATCAGTATAAAACACAGGAATGGATTGAGCTGTGTGAACAATCGAGCATTTACACAGCGAATGCCACAGAGGAGCATGAGACTGCAGAGAGAGCTGCGTCAAACTGCGCGAAACTAAAGAGAAGCATGAACTGTGGTGGAATTTCAAGTTTCTCTTGTTTTTTTTTTTTAATTTTAAAAAAAAAAGGAGTGGGCATTTACATTCACGCCGTCGATTATTGGTGCAGTACAGTTCAGTTATGAACACGCATTGCCGGACTACTTGATGAAAGAGTTTAGCTGCAGTCATCTCTGTTTTGTTGTGTGGGAGAAGCAGAAAGAAAAGCAAAGTCTCATCATTATCCATAGCCCTTAGCAACCCCGGTTTCCTCTACGGTCGTACATATCGCCATCCTGTGGGTGGGTTGCCATAGAAACTGTCCAAGCCAGACATGGCAGTAGCAACAGCAGCAGTCTCCGTCTGTTGTTAGGAGGCAACTGGCTGTGAACTCCCCCCTCCCTCCCCTCCCTTCCACTCCCCTCCCAGCAGAACCACACTAAAATAATACAGATAGTCATTAAGGTAGTCGGCACGAGTTTCTAAAGAGCGGCTGTGAATTATAACACATGACCGGCATGTTCGAATTCCTCTCAGCAGCATGTGAGCGGTGACTTACTACAGCTTACTACAGAGCCTGGACTGAGGGAAAATCCCCAAACTTTAAAGTGGTATTACCCTTGTTCTACCCCTCTACCTCGCCCGGCCTCACCTCCAGCTCCAGCGCTGGAGCAGCGTAAAGCCTTGCCACAAGGTTGCAAGAATTTAGCTCATAACGATAATATTTGTTGTAGAATATGATACAGAATTACTACCTATTAGGACGAGTAACAATAAAGAACAGGCGAGGGGAAAAAAAGGTTTCTCTGTCTTCTTATTTATGGTAAAAATGTACAATAATACACAAGTGGAAGAATTAGCTACGATTGTGTACCATCATAGTGTATAAATACCCTGTGACAAGTAAAATGTTCTCCACTACATTTATTAAAAGCACTAATTACGTTATTGGTCAATTTTAGAATACTCTTTGTGGTATTATGGGATTAAAATTGCTGATGTATTCATAATTGCCTTATTATTGACTTTATATACTGCTGGGTCATTTATAAATTTCCTCCTAAAGATCAATGAAGTTTCACCTTAATCTAATAATAAGGCATCAGTGTGGAGATTTCCAATGACAGTGTATTGGTTGGTTGTATTGTGTGCTATTAATATGCCTGAAAGGTACAAGTAGAGTAAAAAGTACAGTATTTAGCAAAATTGCAGTGGTGTAGAAGCATAAAGCAGCAGAAAATGCAGAAAATAAATACAACATAAATATAAATATTAACAAGAAAAGCACTCAGAGAGCGCAGTACTCTGCCAAGGCTGTTCATTCTAATGCATTACATTGTTAGAAATGCAGCATTTTATTTATTTTTTAGAAATGCAGCATTTGTTTTTTAGTTATTGATGATCAGAAATCACAGCAACATAGAATGTGGCCATTTAATATAGCTGTACCCACAAACAAAATGACCTTGACATGAGCATAGTGTCATGCATGTGTACGTCAAGTACAGATACCGTATCGTGCTGCCTAAATATTATGTGGTCGGCAGGAATTGATGGGACTCTGAAACAATCCCACAATGTAATCAGTTGTTCTTTGTGTCATTTCCAATGGATAAGTCCCAATAAGTCTGCAGTGGTCGATTTGTAGTAGGATCACAATCATGTGATCATCAGCAGGCAGCTCATGTAGTGTTCACTTGTTGTCATAGTTACAGTGATGTCATGCCACTATCTCGCAATGATGCAGAAATCTTTAACAAATCCATGGATTCAGACTACAAGCTGCATCACTGCCAAAATCTAATCACTTGGTCCTTGTGTCATTTCTGACCTTTCCTGAAAATTTACTCCAAATCTGTTGAGTTCTAAGTAATGTTGCTACCAGACGGACAGATGGGCAGACAAACAAATGGCGATCGCCACATAACTCCACTGCGTTTTTTAGCAGAGTAACAATATGAGCAGTAGAAATACATATTTAAGTATACATGCTTAGTTACTTCTCACGAGAACCTGACCAACGTATCAGTCAGCTGATATTTTCAGCCAGTATTGGTCAATCAGAGATACTGTATATGTTGTATTGTCACTGCCGATATGAAAACTTTTTTTTTACATAGTATATAATGTGAAACAATATACTTGGAATATTTTTTACAGGGTGTAAACACATAGTTTGTCAAGCATAACAGACTCCAATGTTTAAATTGGTTTCAGGACTGTCTGCAGCACATGCAGCAGATTGCATACATATCACAGCTGTGCAGATGTTGGTGCAGAGTGAACAGCTGTCTTGATGATGAGTGGCGAGCTAATTTTTGAAAAATATTGCTGGAAAGTTAATAAACCGTGACCCCATAATGTTCCCTCTCTTTTCATTATACACTACCATTTCAGAAGACTGTGGAGATGATCAGCTTACGGCTGTGAAACTCTGTTGCACCACTTTCACTTGAAAAGCAGGCCACGTATAGAAGGTGGTAAATCAAGTGAAGCACCGAGGAGCTCCTTCAGGCGTGCGTTTGGTGTCAAGCACCAAGAAATGTTACCAATGTTACTGACAGAGACGGGTGACAAATGAGAGAATAAACTCGAATAAAGAAGCATAATGAATCCAGAAGCTCCTAAACAGAGCAGTGAGCGATTTCAGAAAGAGGAAAAGACTTAGCGAATAAGAGAATTAAATGTGGGAAAAATCGTATTTCCATCAGACTCGTCAGAATCGACTGAATCTCCGCCAAGAAGCGCCGGAGCTGTTCTGTCAGCCTGTGACGGCCCGACGCCTCACTGAGACATTGTTTGCTGGTTTCTCCTTTAATTTCTCACCCGTCGGTACATTGTGTTTTCTGCTATTTTTGTAGCACTTACAGTCCCTTTCCAGACACAAACCTTCACTTCCACCTCCCTCGACGGTGGTGCCGCTTGTCACACGACGTGCTCGACAATGTCTCAGCGTCGCATTCAGCATGCACAGTCACCGTTGGCGAACACAGCTAAATTGCTTGGCAGTAATTTGGTTTCACTCAGCAGCTCACAAGTAGAGCTCAAACAATTACTGTACTAGTCCGATGACAGAAAAATAATCAAAAACATTTGATTAATCATTTGATTTCATCTCATCTATGGAGATTATTGTGGGATTTTCTTTGTCTTACATGATGGGAAAGCAATTATTATCAGGTTTTTTCAATCAACACAAGCAATCGGAAATAAATCACTTGGTAAATCGTGATTTCAGGAGTTGCTTTTCTTGCTGTTTTCTGACTATTTGTACACCAAATAACTGATTGATAAGTTAAGTAAAATGTCCTGTTTGGATTAAATAATAGAGACATCATTATTCAAATCAAATCAAACGTTGCAGCACCACTTCAACAAATATTCTGTCTTAGTCTAGAACTCTGATTTTTCATTTAATGAGTCTAAATTGGTAAAAGCATCAAGTATTTACCAAAAGCCCCCCAAAAAACCTCAACAATCAGGCAAAATAAATGTCATTTTTGTAAGGCAGGTTTTCTTTTAAACAAATATCATCCAAATTAATATATTTTCTGTAAGGAAGGTTTTTTTTTTTCTATTTTATCTTTCCCCTTCCATTTTCCAATAAGAAGCCTAAATTGGTAAAAGCATCCAGAATTTAGACAAAATAAAGCAAAAATTACACAAAAATCAGTCAAGATAAATATATTCTCTGTAAGGCAGGTGCTTTTTTTCCACCTATATTTTCCCTCCCGTCATCTTGTAACACCTCAGATTTATCTTGAGACCTCTGGGAGTGTCTGATCACCAGTGCTTTTTGCTGACCACAAGCAGTTTTGAGAGACAGAGGGGAGTTTACCCGCTAAGTGTCAGGGTTCAAGATAAAACCGAGGCTCTGAAGGTCGCCACTGTGCTGGGAACCGCTGCACACATCCCATTACTGTGCGACCTTCCTGCCCCTTTCAGAATGTTTGATTTGACAAGGTGCAGGCCCTTCTTCCACTCTGTGCAATGGTGATAATCATCCTGTCCGCTGGCTTAGACAAATCAGGAAGATAGCAGCAATTCTAGGTGGAAAACGGGGGTGGGAAAAGCCACGAGCCACTGACTTCCCCACATCTTGTAGGAGTCCTCTGATTACTATCATTCCTCGCAGACTGTAATCACCGCCGAGGTTGGTAAAAGACAAGTCGGAGGTTGCTCTACGCGTTTGCCAAGATGATAATTCCTTCTCCTTTTCTGCACAATTAAATGCCTTAATGGTCACTCATTAATGGTCTAAATGATTTGGCAAATATACCTCCAGCTTTCAGTCTTCTGCGCCCACGCTTGGTTGCTTTGTTCATCAGGCCAGGATTCTGTGTCGGTGTGAGTAGTAAAGAATCTGTGTTGATGAACTTCAAAAGTCAGACTATGTGTTGAGGATACATCGATTATCGTGGCCGATATTTGGCATTTTTCCAGTTATCGTACCGGTCCTGTTATCGATCAACAATTGTTCAATTAAATGTTCTACGTCAAGTCTGAGGAAGCAACTTCTCAGTGTCTGTAGTCTTAGAAAGACCAGAGTCTGCAAAACCAAAGCAAGAAACACAAGTCGTAGTGACAAACCAGGAAATTAGCTTCTCTCACAGTGGCTAAAGCTACGCTAAGTTAGAAGTCAGCCACAAATTACAATGAAACAGAATGTGGAAAAGCATAATTGATAATTCTTTAAGATATGGGCCTTAGTGGGCAATAAAAGTGATAGAACAGTAAACGATTAAGAAAACAGAAGAAGAGCAGACGCAACTTCAAGCAGTTTTCACAGTCTGACGTGAATAATGTTTATTCAATACAGAGGCTGTAAGAACAAACATAAGCAAAAATCTCGACATTTTTTACTGACTGCAAAAAATGTTTCATTGTCTTACATACACTATCGTTCAAAAGTTTTGGGTCACTTAGGCAATTTCATGTTTTCCATGAAAACTCACACTTCTATTTATATGCAAACATGATTGCACAAGGCTTTTCTAATCATCAACTAGCCTTTCAACTCCATTAGCGAACACAATGTAGCATTAGAACACAGGAGTGATGGCTGATGGAAAACAGCCTCTGTACCCCTATGTAAATAATGCATCAAAAATCAGCTGTTTCCAGCTAGAATAGTCATTTACCACATTAACAATGTCTAGAATTTATTTCTGATCCATTTAATGTTACTTTCATTGAAAAATAAATGCTTTTTTTTTCAAAAATAAGGACATTTCTAAGTGACCCCAAACTTTTGAATGGTAGTTTACCTCTGCAAATTTCTCTTAAACACTCCTCTTCCATTCTGGAAAGCTACAACCCGTCGTCTTAAGACCCAATCAGGATGTATATGATCACATCAAAATCCTCTTTTTTAATTTCTGCCAGGTTAGCATTATTTCTGTTCAGCCCAGCGTGACCTTAGGTTCAACTCAAGAGTGCAGATGCAATTTCCAGTCTTAACGCCTCATTTTGGACTCCATGGGCTTCCGTTGGGTTGCCGCTTTCCACAAGATTATTTAGTGCATGCATCAATTCAGCTGACACATTAGGTTTTCCAATCTTATCATTGTTTGGACTAAAATCTGATTTACACATCCTATAAGCTTTGTTTTAACATTTGTTCAATCTTAAAATGGCCCAACAAGACGAACTGATCGATGTCAGTCGAGAGCATCCAGTTGAATCACTCCTATTACCATTTTACATATTCAGTTATAGGGCTGCACAGTAGCTTGGTGGTTGGTGCCTTCACTTTGAGTCAGCTGGAATAGGCTCCACCTTCCCATTACCCTAATGAGGATTAAGCAGCATATAGACAATGGATGGATATTCAGTTACAGTCACCCTTATTAATGAAGAAGCCCAGTTATGAATGACAGGTTCTCTGCTCTTCCATGCTGTTGAAACATTTCCTTTCAGTGTAGCGGTTCCAAATAGGAGTCTTTCTTTGTTAACCCCCTAAAGAAGCCCATGTCAGTCAATCCCTACTGTGTGTAAACAAAGCTCTGTTCTCGCAATATACTCAAGCATTGTTTCGATGAATGATAACAGTCTATCCGAGTATGTGTCAGTGTTTTATTTACCCTGGCAGATCCTCTGTCTGTCTGTGACAGGCAGACAGACAGACGTCCCCAGCTCTCAGCCACAGATGCCCCTGCACACTGAGCTCAGGGTGCCAGGGCCCGAGTGGCGGCGGGGGAACGAAGCCCTCGCTGCCAGTCAGTCTGTGACAGACATGGAAGGTGGTGCGATGATCCCCCTCAACACCACCGCGACACCCAAACGCTCGCCCCCTTTTCTGTCAGTGCTGTAAGCGATGGAATAAATATCAAAACAGCAGTCTTCTAACCATCTGTCCTGATCTGTCTCAGCATATGAGGTTGGTTTGATTGAGGGAAGAGGACGGAGCTGCTCGACCATGACCAAAAGTAAGAACAGAATATATCTAGAAGCAGGTTTTTTTCTTTCGTCTTCTTCTCTCAAAGCTGCCTTAAAGCATCACTCACAATGAAAGAGCCGCTACAATTACATTAGTGCAACATTTGTGTTACTATTCCACCAGTGGAATCTGTTGAAAAGGAAAGTATCACTTTGAGGAACAAGGCCGGTGAAAAAACCCCACTCCTTCACTGTACATATTCGCATGCGAGTTCTGTTTTCCACTTCTTAAAAATCTGACAGAAGACCACAATGGCTTTGACAAACAGCATCTGACTCAAAAACAAAAACCAACAACAAGAAGACAGGACCAGATGAGGAGCCAGAACTGCCCCTTTTGGCCGAGACTCTCTGAACAGCGTGTACTAGCAGCACACCCTATTCCCTGCAGCACATGTTAAATCATTTGCACATGGTGTTTTAGCAACAGCATGAATATTTGGAGAAGGCTTGGTTTTTTTCTGAGCCTAAACATGTATCTATCTCCAGTATATGTATTATTGCTGGTTACCCAAGTTGTGGTGTTGTAAACTGCAGGTCAATCTGCACGAGACTATGGAGCATGTAGGTGAAGTGCAGTTTTAATTTCAGCTGACATAAGAGGTCATTTATCATCCCAGTCGATAGACCGATCATAAGCCTGGTCACCGATATTTGGTGTTTTCCCCATTATCAGTATCTGGATTTTTACTGGCTGATTATTGATCAATTAACGTACGACGCTGGATCGGATGCGGCCTCCTCTTTCTGTCTGTCGTCACTCTGTGGTCTCAGAAATGTCTCTCAAGTAGTAAAAACTGAACAAGAAACACAAGCTGTTGCCACAAACCAGGAAATTAGCTATTTTCACAGCGGCTAACGGCCAGCAGCTAAGTTAGAAGGCAGATTGTTAATAATTCTTTAACCCTATAGAGCCCACCGGACCACCAGCGCTACAACGACATATTCATTTTTGATTGCTGGTAGATTTGAAACAAAATAAGATAAATTGATCATTCTTTTTGCATATAAAATCTGGAGAGTTACACGAACATTTCACGCAATCACCATGTGTCAGAGCGCTTTTTCGTTGCAGTCGTGGGTTTGTAAAATTACACAATAAAGAGCACATAAAAAAAATTTTAAAACGAGAGCATGGGATATTAGGCAACTTTTTACATTTAGAAATTTGAAGGATACAGCTATGCAGTTTCTGTATTTTGAAATATATGTGGAAAAATATTTAATTTTTTTTAGGTTTATAGCACTTTTAAGCAATTTACTGTAGTAGTTACAACATAAGTCAATGCATATTATTAAAACTCGGAATATAAGGGTTATATTGATGTAAAGCAAATGTCAAGGAAATGAAAATACTCCACAAATTGCACTAAAGTATGAAAAAATGTAAGAATATGTCTATGTCCAGGCAGACTTGCACAGTGGTATGCCTTAGATGGCTACGATATGAACCTTACTTGGCAATAAAAGTGAAAGAACAGAGAAAGATTATGGAAATAGAAAAGAGCAGCAGATGTAACTGCAGGAGACAAGCTGATCAATCTCAGTTGATCACACAGAAACAGAAGAGATCATTTATCACTCCTATTTCCATTTTACATATTCAATCATAGCCATTCTTTATCTTTGAAGATGACTTGCTATGTAGTACAGTTTTCCTGCTATCACATGCTGTGAAAACATTACATTTGAGGTATATAAGTGCCAAATATCGGTTACTGACCTTCCCTGACCACCAAAAAACCCTAACATTGGTCAATTCCTAGTGGGTATAGATCAAACATATTTGCTAATGGACTGTCATGTAGTCAGGTAAATGAATAAATAAGGTTTAGAAAGATTGAAACAACCCGAAAAAGAAGCAAAAATGACTACATTTGTCTGATTCCAGGTTCTCAAATAAAAACATACAGTATGTCTCTTCTATTTTGGGACATTTTGTGCAGAAATGTTCGCCATTTTCTGACTTTTTAATGGTTTCATTAAGAAGGTAATTGGCAGATGAATCAAAAATGAAAATAGGCACTGGTTGCAGCCCCGTATGTCCATCTTCCATAAAATATCTGCCCCTCACACACCTTAATTTGAACATGCCCATCCCTGCAAAAGACAGCTACTCCAACTGTCCCCTCTCTACATATGAGATCTTGATTCTTATTCATTGTCTAATGCATTTTAATGTCACAAGAGACAATTTAATTTTCATATCTAAGCTGCCGTAATATAAATCATGTGTTAGTGGAAACGTCTGAAAGAAAAGCACATGATCCCATTACGATGAACATGAAGATAGCCAGCAAAAACTGGCTTTTTGAGTTCCAGTATTGTCAGAACAGTCTTTTTCACAAGTTCTGATGTAATACTGGTGGTATGTTTGCCTATAGAGACGCTCAGTTTAATGTGAAATCTCAGATACACCCTCACCCACTCAACTTCCAACCCTCCTGCTTGTATCTGTCATCTTCGTTTGATTTGAAACTTTCTGGCTGCTTCTCGTCTTTGCTCATCTCATCTCACCTGTCCTTTTGAGACTTTTTCCTGTTTACAGTTTGATATTTTTTTCATTTTTTGTGCCCAGAGATGACAAACACTGTGAGCTGCCTGCATGTGGTGTTGGTTGTGGTGGTAGAAGAGAGGCAGAGAGAGAGAAAGAAGGGGGTAGAGACTTGTATTTACACTGCTCTGATTTCTCACAGCTTGCTTACTCAAGCTGCTGGAATGCAAAGGTTGCCATGTGTGCCAAGTTCAGCAGACGCTGAAGGAAAAGTTACCTAAGTTTACTGCAAGCTTTTGTAGAAATGCAAAGGAAATGGGGAAGTTTGAAGACACACAGTGACAGTGCAGCATGAATGATGACATGAGGTAAAGATAAGGGGCTGTAAAGGCACACGGGGAGTTTATAAAGACATTTTAGTCCCATGTGAACATATTCCAAGGATCTGATGGTGAGTTTAACTGAGTTGGGCGGCGCTCAGTCGGTAATAACAACGTGACCTAAATTCCATTGACAATTATGAGCTGCTGTGATCAGAAAGTGGAAAGCAGACATGATCAACCGGCCTGGAAATTCCTCTGGGTTAGAAATGTAAACCTTCACATGCATTATTTTTAAACCTGGCTGCATTTTTGGGGGTAAATATCACCATCAACGTGGCCAATTGTTTGCGTAAATTGGCGAACTTTGCTGCGCGTAAACTGTACTTTGAAATCTCTCCAAAAGGAGGCTCGTGTGTGAAAGTGAAACCTCTCTAACGTTTCCAAACAATCACTTTTAGAGACACCAAAAGTCATTTTTTACAAGATTCTTACCTGCTATATCCCACAGCTGTAACCTGACCAGGGTTTTGCTGTCCCAGTTGATAACTTTTAGCGCAAAGTCGACCCCGATCGTCGCCCTGTAGTGCTGCGAGAAAAGCTGGTGGACGTAGCGTTTGATGATGCTGGTTTTGCCCACACCGAGTTCCCCGATCACCAGAACTTTGAACAGGTATTCCTTGCACTCAGACACCGAGCCCCCGGCCATCCTGAGACTGACAGCGTTGCTCAAAACAATAAAATAAAAAGAGTCACAGGCAGATACTTGCTGCTTCTGCTTTCACGCTCATACACGCCTGAGAGGTCTGTGGGCTGGTCACACAGCTGAGGGTCAGATGCACCAGAAATTACAAGTAAAACCCCCCTGACTCACTCACACGTACACTTCGTAATTCTCTTCTCTCTCCTCCTCCTCCTCCTGCAGCTCAACAACCACCTGATAAGTCATAGGACCCGGAAATCAAGGAAGCTTGACATATGCTTCTCCTCCTCCTGCTGCGGTTACAGTAAGCTTTTCATGTGTAGATCAGGAGGTCTCGTACCCATTCCAAGTAACCAGCTATGAGTCTTTACGTGTTTCTGTTGAGTATTCAATTTTAATTTCAGGGAAGTGGAAGAAAGAACTTGCAGCAGATGATTGGTGTGAAAATGGCATGAAATTCTCTGATTTAAAGTGATGTTTTATTTGATCAGTCATTGTTTTCTCGCTGGAAATGAGGAAAACAAGTGACAGAAGATGGTAAAACACCGTGGTAGAGATGTTAATGGTTGATTTGAATGAATAATCTTACTTTTTTTTTTGCTTAAAAATGCTTAAATCTCTGTATTTGGTGTAGAATGCTGCTCCAAGACCAAAAAAGCATGACTCATGTAGGAGCATCTGTCCACCAGCTACTGTTAGATATGATTTCATATAATTTTTATACTTTTGATTATAAAAACTGTGCATGGGTTGGCACCTGGGCACATTTCTGAACTGCGCTCTACCTCTAGATGCCTCTTATATCCTCAGAACAGCTACTGTTAACTGAATGGTTTCGAAGCAGAGTAGTCTAACCCACTTTCTGTAGTTGTAGAGAAAATTGGGCTCAAAGTTTTGTGTTGTCAAGAATGTCTAACATTCGAAGCACCGCTGTAACACTATATTTGGGTTGTGGGTTTCACCACTTTCCACTAAAATCTACACCATAAAATATTACTGAAATTACATAAAGCCCAGTTCAGACTTTTTTGTGGCTTAGACCAATATGCTTCTAACCCCTCAACTGTTCCACAGTCGAGGCTGGTGGCTAAAGAGAGATTATGTCTTTGCAGTAGCAGCCTCGAAGTTATAAAATAGCCTTCCTCTTTCAATCAAATGTCTGTCTTCCACTGGTACTTTAAAGAAAAATCTCTAAAAAAAGTTGCTTTCTGCTGAAGCTCCTAGAACTTACAAAAACACGTTGAAAGCATGCAAGTCTTAAGTTCTAGGAGCTTCAGCAGAAAGCAACTTTTTTTTAGGTTTTTAAAGATGTTTTACCTCTCATCCAAGAGAGTAACTGACAGGTCGAGACCCATCACTTAGAACTGAAGAATCCTCTTGGATGAGAGGTGAAGTGTCTTTTAGAACCAAAAAATAAAGTCCAGTTGCTTTCATCCGACGCTACTAGAGTATTTTTTTTAATGCCATTCGGTTGCCCTCAATGCTATTTTATCCGTTTTTAAACAGAAAATCTACCTTAGTCCTGTATTGACTTGTTCTTGGTACTATATACTATTTTGTTTTGTTGAAACATTGATTTGGCTTCCTCCTGTCTTGCTTTTTGAACATATATTTCTGTTGCTGACTGACCAATGACCTGTATGGCACTTTGGTCAACTCAGGTAGTTTTAGCATGCTATACAAATACACTTGATTTGATTTTGATTTGATAATTTTCTGAAGTGTTCGAGATAATACAGCTTCTATACCATTCCAAACTGTCCTGATAATTTCTACAATGTTAAAGAGCATTCTAATACACTTGAATATCAAGTGAGAACAGACGATGCAGGAGAAGACAACTCTAGTTCTTGAAGACATTTTAGCTCTAATCCATTTTTCTTACTTCTCAAGGAGTGAAACGTCTTCACGAACCGAAAAGAGAAGCCCAGTTGTCTTCTACTGAAGCTCTATGGGATGAACATGACCCGGATGTTTGAGAATCTACACATCAAGCTGTATGTGGTTCTCAATTCAGAATCAAACCAAAAAGCGTAGATCTTTGAGTTTTGAGCTTGTTATTGTGGTCCATTCCTGTGAGAGAGCTCTGCATTGTGGCTCCACACAAGACAGGAAAAGACTATAATCCCATCCCAGTGGTCACAGTTTAGAGCATAATAAAAAGAGTAAGGAGTTTCACACTGTGAAACACTCCAAAGGGCGTGGTTGGAAGCCAAAATCAACCCCGACAATGGCAAGACTGGTAGTGTGAGAGACCAAGAAGATTCCAAGGATCACCACTGAGGCCATCCTGAAGAATCTGAACAATTCGGGCACCAACATCTCAAGAAAGACACTCCAGCAGACTCTGCACAAATGTTGGTCTCCTTGGGACTGACCAAGGACTCCACAGGCACACAAAAGTTACTTAACTTCCACTAGATGATATGGAGGAAATCTTTTGATTATCAATTTCATTGGTTGGGTGAGATGAAGATGTGACAGAAGCATTAGAGTCCAAGAACACCATGCCAAGGCTTAAGCATGGTGGAGGGAATCTGTTGCTTTGTAGGTATTTTTCATTCGATGGACCAGGCAACCTTGTAAAAGTAACAACATCGTCGGAAGGCATTCACATTCTTGAGCAACACACCAGGCAGTCTGCTCAAAAACTCGGCCATGGCCAGCATTAGACCTTTCAGCATGATAATGATCTAAAACATACAGTCAAAGACGGTCAAAAAGGGTTTACAGGAAACATGAACAGTTAGGAGCAGCCCAGCCAATATAAAGGCCAGCAGCATCCCATTAAGAGTCTGTGGAGGGAACTGAAGATCAATCCCAACGCTCGTCAGCATTTATATATACATATAAAAAAAAGTGTTTGACTCCTGTGGTCACAAATAAATACTTACTGAGAAATGGTTTGAATAGTGTTGGACATGGTATTTTGGGGTGTAAAAACAAATAAACCAACAAAAAATTGAAATAGTTAAAATCCTCATTATCATTAAGATCTCCAGCGACTTTTGTCACCAGTTTAAGTCATTTTCTACCAGAAGAAATCTGTTAATTGGATAAAAAATCTCAGATAAATGTGAATTTGGCATAGGTATGGCAGAGAAGGGCAAACACCTGAGTGAGGTCACAAAAACAATTTCTGGAGGCTACAAACCATTTCTTTGGGATACCTTGAAAACCTCAGTGGCCCCCAAACTCTGATTTGAAAAACATTGATTTAAAGTACTTTTTTTTGCAGTCCAACCAGATGGCTACCGCATCTTTTTTTTTCAAGCTATTGCAGGCAGTAATCAGTCTTCTTAATATAAATAGTTTTTATTTTACAGCATTGTTCATGTTCAGCTCACCCAAAACATAAAGGCCTATTTCATTCTAGATTCGACAGTGTTGAACAGGTGGCACCTCGTATATTTTACATTGGTTAAAATCATCGAACAACTTACACTATAATCGACTAAAAACATTTGGAAATACAATACAATTGCACTACGTACTGTGTAGTCTTGTACTTTGCAATGACTTGCATTCTTATAGATAAAGAACTAAGAAACTTAACCTCAAGTAAACTACTTAAGTTTATAATGCAAGATTTAAGCAAAAATCGAAACATGTATCATCTCATTACAAGAAGCAACTAATCATTGGTTACTTTTACAACCAAATGTATTCAATAGGATACAATTGACTCAAGTTAGCTTAATAAAAGTTACCCCAAAAAACCAAACACACTGCTTCTTGACAAGTATCTGAGGACAGTTTCAAAATGTATAAACTCTTTTTTTTTTCTGTTGACATTCTAAATATAGAAACATTTATCAGTATTACAAACATACCACCTGTGTGAAAAAACAAGAGATGGCTTAACAGTATTACAAACTTTGCGAATTTGTACAACTTTGTAATGTGTTTTCCATTACACCGACACAGCAAAAATCGGAAAACGTGAGAAACATCAACACCGCATGGAAAGCAAGAGCAATTTCTTTTATCACGTCCCATGCGCAGAAAAAACTTGTTCTCAGGGTTATGATCGAGTGTAAACTGAATGAACAACATTGCCATCATCTACAATCACGCTAGTACCTGTATCAGCTACATCATGAAAAAGCAGGGATGTAGGTTGATAACAACTCTTGATTGGCACATTATAGCCATATATCATACAGCGCAAGTCTTGAGCGGAAAAATCTCACTTCGTTAAATAATACTTTTGTGGTGAGCACACCTGGCGACACAATATTCAACCGACACTTTTTCTTGTTAATTTGTAAAATATTTAAATTGCAATGAGGTCTGATGAGAGGAAGCTGAGGCGGAGATAATCAATTAATGAGGAAAGAAAAGCAGATACTGTGACTGCTGCACCCGTGAAGAGACCTAGAAGTGTGCAGCAGAGAAGAGCAGAGCTAATCGAAACTCAAACGCACTTGAGCTATCGTGGTTTTTAGCAAAAGTCTGGCCTGCGGATGTGCCAAAGTGCACTCTGCAAACACAGTATATACACATAGGATTGTGGTTTTTTGTTCTTCTCGCAGACCACTTAATTGCACTGCCTATGAAAACCACAGCTACATATATATATATATATTTTAACGATTCTCAGTTTGCTTCATTCGTCAGAATTTGGCATGAGAGCTGACTAGTTTTGGCACTGTTCCCAGTTTAACATTTTACAGAAAAAGGCTTTGTGCACTGACAGACTGCAGTACTCTTAGATAATTCCTGATGTATCTTCACTTAGTTTTTTCTTAACCACTTACTGATAAAAGCAGAGTAATAAATACAAGCGAGCAAATGGCAAAGCAAAAAGTAAATAAATGTTAAAAACCTTGAAATGTTAAATAATATAACTGTATGTATGCGTTTATGTCTGTGTGTATGTGGGGAAAAAATGCCTGTCTGTGTGATGCACAAGTCTGTTGACAGCCACCGTATCAGTACCAGTTTTTTTTTTTGCTCTCACAGTGTTGAGGAGCTGTGTGCAAAGTCTCGGAGGATGTTTGAGGTGTAGACTGAGCTTGGAGGGCTACTGAGCAGCGACTCGATGATGGGGGAGCCGGTGACAGACTCCCCCGAACACACGGAGTCTCTGAAGGGGGATGGGGGAGACAGAGCGAGGGAATCCTCCAGAGTTGTTTTGTGCCGAGTTAAATCCTCCCCGTCCCCGTCCTCCCCATCCCCTTCATCCTTGGCATCGTAAATGTAGCTGTGCAAGAGGTCCAGCTCCTCGTCCTCGGGCCCCTCGTCTTCGAACGCTCCGACTCGTGGGGCTGAGGGAAGCTGAGAGGGCGTCAAGCTCAAAGGCTGGTTGGAAGGGATCGGCTCCCTGGCAGCGTGGTCGTTCAGTGAAGGGACGTGGGAGCTGTGTGTGTCCACCACAGCACCCTGCGAGCGCTCTGTGGTGGTGTTCCGAGAGGGCAAGTAAGGAGCCGGCTCGTCTAAATCAGACTCCGGGCCTTGCATCTGTTCAGAGCAAGTGGAGGTCCAGAGGGGGCGCTGTGCGTCGCCCTCGTCGTCTTCCTCCGCCAGGTTGTACAGAGGCTTAGTTCCGGGCGGTTCTTGGGGGAGATGTGGGTCTGTGCCAAGGTTGCAGGTGGAGGGCTCACAACTGTGGGGGTCGGGGGTGTTAGTTAGGGGCCTGATGACCGCCGTCTGATTCAAGCTGGCTTCTTGTTTCCTCACATGCACAGACAGTCTGTGCCACACATTCCCCCCCCTCGGAGGGTGTCTTGCACCTGATTCAGACCATGACACAGACTTGCCATTAGAACTATGAACGAGATAAAGACCCAAGTTACTTTCACAGGAAACCAGGAGGTGGAGACAGAAATAAAACAACACCAACATGGCAGCAACATACAATAACACAAACAGAGCAGCAGCATTTCAACATTCCTGACGCATGTTAAAATACTTGACTCGACAGTAACAGCTTTGCTCAAGGGTCCATTCATAAGCTCTAAAGAGCATTACATTTATCAACGTCACGACTAGTGATCCATAATGTGCTGCAGACAGCATTATGATCTTCAAATTGCTTTAGACATTGAGTTCACAGGATAAAGAGCCATCCAGCTCATTTCTATCCCTATTTGCTAACAAAGGTATAAATGGGACGCATGCATTTGCAAAGTATTCGTGTTGGTGCCTGAACTGGCCCGAAGACGACAGTTGAGTTTAGTGAGCAATAAGCTAGGACTGGCTCTAATGTGATTCATAAGGGAGGTGGTTAGGGGAGGGTTTTCATGCTGAGAAAAGTTAAATGTGAGGTTAATTCAGGATAAACCAAAAGCAGCAGGGTGGCAGATCTCCTTCTTGGAGGGCTGCAGTGTCAAAAATATGTTTGTCATTGCCAGCTCAGGAGTGACAGCATCACAGAGGATCACATTTATATCTTTGTGTCATCAAATACATTAACCAATCAGGCTGTCTTTGTTGAATACAGAAAAAAAAACAATTTAAAAGTGATCCTACTACACTCTTTTTCATATTCAATTTTCTACTCAATTAAGCTTTATCTTCCAAAAATGCTTGCACTACACTGGGCAAAAGTGTGGAGAAAATTATTGATGTCGTCTTTAAAACTATTTCTGCATTCTCACTGTTCCATCTGGTGAGCTTCTGAGTCCCTCCTCTGGTGGTATATGACAATAAAACAAGTCAATAGCTCAGTTGAGAGTGCAGCCCTGCAGGAAAGGAGTTGAATTACCACCGCCAAAACCAAAAACATTTGCCAGCCTTGACACATTTTACAGTACGCTCCTCAGTGTAGAAGGTTAAAGGGTTAGAAGATTAGATAGGCTGCATAGCACAGGGTAAAGAGACAACACTTAAACATATCGGGATCACTCTCATTCTCTGCCCCGCTCCTTACTTTAGTCACCTGTCCATGTGCCACTGCTGTGGATCTCAAGAAAGTTATATGCAAGTCTTATATCTAGTTTAGATGCTATACTTTAATAATCATAGCTTTCAATAGCAGCAAACGTCCCACCTTGAGCTTTCTAGTGAATTCAGCTACAGTATGTCATTCTCAGAGGGAGGGGAATGTGCCATATAAATCAGTGTATGTGTTTACTCTTACATTGACCGGGGTACTGGGAAGTTAAAAATGGACCACTGACATCATGCATAAACACTCAAATATTTATACATCATAGGAAAAACAACAACCCTAGTATGGTTTGCAAATAAGTGATAGTTTACTGAGCTTTGTAATGTTAGTTCTTTAAAAAGTCAGTGAGTGTTTTGGCATCTTATCATTTGGTCTTCACCCAGTCACCCCAGGAAGCATACCATAACACTGAGCAAAAAGAACAACATGAAAGGTTACTCACTTGGAATTGCCAGATACAGCCTTCTTCCGGCGGAACATATTGAGGAAGCTGTTGCTCCCGCATGGAGCCGCAGACTTTCCATCTCCAACATGCATTCGCACCACGTCCGACGTGGTGAAGGCGCTTCGGACATTCCTCTCTGGCTTGGCAATGATAATGTACATCTTGGGTGTGAACATGCACCCCAGTGCCACCGTTACACTCAGACTGACAGAGAACGATGTGGTTATGATCTTGTAGTTGGAGCCAAAATAGATGGGCACAAAGGCCAACCAGATGATGCAGGTAGTGTACATTGTAAAGGCAATGTATTTAGCCTCGTTAAAGTTGGCAGGGACGTTCCGTGTCTTGAAGGCATAGTACGTGCAGCTCATGATTAGCAGTCCGTTGTACCCCAGCGGTGCCACCATGCCTACGTTGCTAGTGTTACAGATGAGGTAGACCTCACGTATGCTCGGGTACGACTTGATCGGCTCAGGAGGCTCCAGAATGATCAGCGTGATCTCCAGAGTTAGCTGCACGCTAATTAGCATGAAGGCGATGATCACCTGTGCCCAGGCACTCATGAAGCGAGGTTTCCTGGTGCAGATCTTCTTCTTGCTGCCGGCCAGAATACGAGCGATGCGGTTAGTTTTGGTTACGAGGGCAGAGTAGCACATGGCAGATGAAAGGCCCACTAAGAGCCGCTGTAAATAGCAGGAGGCCACTGAGGGACGGGCGATTAAGGTGAATGGACAGATATAACCCAGGAAGATGCCTGCCAAGATGATATAACAGAGTTCTCTGCTGGAGGACTTAACCACAGGTGTATCGCGGTACTGGATGAACACGAAGGTGACAAAGGAGGTGATCAGGATGCCGACGCAGGAGAAAACCACTGCAACTATAGATTCCACATCTGCCCAGTCAAGATACTTCAACGGCAAAGGCTGGCAACCTGGAAAAGCAGAGGAGATGTTGGGTTAGTCTATAGGTAGTACTGCAGTGCCTTTAATTAAATGAAAAGTAAATTAGAAAAGAATAGATGAGTGGTAAAGCAGAAATGAATGATAGCACAGATTAGAGGTCTCCAAGAAAGTCTAAAATTGCTTAGTAACCAGGTGCCTGAGGCCTCAGCTCCTCTGATGTGGTGCTGATGGTTTAACATCAATCCATGGTTTCTGTATCCCTGTTAGTCTGACTCATCGAATGTAGGATGTGGGTATAAGCCACTGCTCATTTATGATGCCATTCTCCCCCTTACACTCTCTGCTTGTTACTGTTATCCTCACCATAGGAAACAACAACAACCTCCAACCACACTGAAAATTTTCAGTTTTTCCAAGGATTTAGAACATGCAGGGAAGCAGCCGTGCTTGATTTTTTTGGGGGGACTATTAATGACAATGCTTGCCTCCCATCATGCAAATGTTCAAACAATTCCACCCGCCTCTGTTTTGAGCAAACACCGAAGCTGCATCCTTCGCTTCGCTCTGCCCGTGACAACTGTGATTCGTTTAATGAAATACAAACAAGCCAGAGTGTATTTTTTCTCCTATAACAGGATGACAGCGTGCTGCAGCCAGCCCATTATGCATTACAGAATGGACTGGCAAAACGAGATTACATCCCAATGCACTGACTTTGAATGGAGACAAGGAGTGCACACAGGTTCATTCACATTACGGTATATCTAATATAGGGTAGGTGATAGTCTGCTATGCGTTGTCTTCACAGTGAACACAGAAAAACACATGGTGCCCCTGTCACTGTCTGAAAGATTGGCTGTGACTTTTTATTTCTTTACAGAATATAGCAGCTGTTTACTAATTATGCTGTAGCACTGTTTAAATAATCGTTCCTCAGGTGTGCCAAGAGCTACAGAATAGTCTGTTGCCAGAGCACACTGGATGGACATTGCACAAGATATCTGGATAGTTTGGAACATCCTCCTTTTTTTGGGCACCATCCATGAAAAGCATGCATAAATGAATACAGGACCTCCAAAGTCAAGCCGTTGTTCTGGCGCCTGTGCATTCGACTCGCTCGCAGTTCATACAGTCAATGCGGTTACAAAAATTGGGCAGCAAATTATTTTGACACAGAAGGAGTCATGGCTAAAAGATGTGCCTGGTGTCTGAAAGTTGGTAATAATGAGACGTTTGATATGCTTGAACTTGTTTTTACCAACCACCTATAGCCTACATGCTGATATGACCCTTGAAAGTTAACTCAAAATGCACTCTTTAAAGATTCCTCCAGTGAATTATCAGAAAACAGATAACATATCCAGGGTACCACGTATTGCTTCTGTTACTCTGTGTCATCTACATTAAACTAGTGCAGTTTTTCTTTAAAACTATGACATATCCAATGACACCGACGCTCAAAGCTGATTGTGGAAAAAAAAATCACGCTAAACAGATTAGACTTTGACGTGGGTCGTGCTTTCTATGTAAAATTGATTTTGCTGTAGTTTTCAACACAGCTCAGCTGTATTTTACAGTCCTTGAACATTTTATGTGGCTATCTCTTTTATCCATGGAGATATGAAATGCTGAGGAAAAAAGAAATGCAAATTAAAAGTGGAAAAACTTCGACCCATCTCCATGTACTTCAAGGACCTGTAACTCATAAAATATTGTTAATAGAAAGGTAACATTTTGAATGCCATCACAAAATAAGCTAAAGTTATTGTACAGCTTATTGTACAAGAGTTATATGAGGGACATATATGATTGCTTTTTCATGGAATAAGATAGAAATGTATGCGTGTCTAACCCTATCACAATCTGCTGCTGAAAAGTAAGTAGAAATATGTTGGCATTGTAGACTGTGGAGATTCTTTTTAAAAATTATTAATTACTTATTAGTATAATAAATGTTTCAGACAGATGTTAACTTGTTCATGTAGTTGCTTGTACAGGTATGACAGTGAATGTAATACAAGCGTAAAGGGGCCCACTGTCACTGCATGTTTAAAGGGTCCAGATTTTTGCTATCCGGCGCTGTCAGAAACCAATATGCATGTGTCATCATACTCATCTTCAAGCTCTAGTTCTGTCAGATTTCTCTCTCATTTCCATGTGCATGTGCAAACACATGGGTGTGTGTGTGTAAACTCTGTCATGACGCACTAGTTTCATACTTGTCATCCAGCATGCAGGGGAAGCTAGTAGAGCTGACATCCCCAGACTTCCCTGGCTTAACACTCCATAAATTACATGCTTCTGCTAATAGCATTACAGTGACTTCACGCAGAAACCCACTTCTGGTCTGCACACTAACTCCTAATGTGTCAAATTGTAGGAAATCAGGAATTTTAAAGTAACACAACTTGTCTCCCTGGGGGAAACTGGGTATTTTCAACTGCTTGGTAAAGGTATGAATGAGAATATCAAACCAGTTGGTACCTTGGGCTTTTATTTAAATGCACTGGAATGTGTTCGAAGCTCAGATGAGCGAGATGCTGCCTCTCTTCTTCTGACCTTCCACCCAGCTTTGCTTACGGGTGCATCAGCCGAACTTCATGCAACTCGATCCTTAAATACCTTATTCCTGACCGTCCATCCTAAGCTTTTGGAATTAAAGATTCCAAAAACAAATCTCACTCTTTTGCTGTACATTTTCAGATGTGACTTAACAAGTGTTATATTGAAGGAAAAATATGGACAGTATAACTCAAAGTAATAAGAGCAAAATGAGAGTTTGTCCCTCGATAGCTTCCTGAAATGTATCCCCGAACCTCTCATGGCAGTAATAGGATTTTACACCTGGAAACTGAGAGCTCCTCTCGACTTTATGAATTGCTGTCAAAACAACCACTTGGTCACAACAAGGTGAAGAGCAGATAGGAGGAAAGTGAGCGGTATCACTTTTAGCGGAGTTATGTGGAGGGTGAGAGAGCTAGGAGAGCAGGGGTAGAGGGCCTGGATGTCGAAAACCAGCAGTGAAAGGAGGATTCGGGGGCATTAGAGCTAAGAAAAACCAATACATGAATCTCACCGTTTCCCTGAAATTGCTCTTATAGGATGTGAATGTCTTGACTTGGGATCAGGCATAAGGTAGGCCAGCTGCGAGCGAATACATGAAATGGGTCAAACAATAGGTGTGGATTGGTTCAGAGGTGCTAAATAGGGAGCATGGATGGAACAGAAGCAGTTCGGCTCAGAGCATCTGGATTCCCCTACCTGCCAGCTCATCATCCGGCCACCATCCCAGCTCACATGCCTTGCAGGTGAACTCATCCTGGACGTACTCATTGTCTTTGCATGTGGTGCAAATCCAACAGCAGCTCACCTCGCCCTTCCTGATCACCTGCAAGCAGAGAAGCCAGACATGAACAATTAAGGGTCAGACGCATCTTAGTAACCGGTCACAGCACTCGTTGAACCGTGACAAGCAACCCTAAGCAACCCACATAAGCGATCAGCATCAAGGGGATATCAAAGACGAGGATGTGCTTATGCAGTTTTTTTTTCTTTTCTTGGGCCCCAGACAGTGTTTAGAAAACAAGGCCAGCTCCTTTTACATTCTACTCCCAAAGAAGCTGTTACCAGCACTGTGATATGTAAAGCAGGGTGATAAGTGGGGCAGGAAACAAAGCAGATAGAGGGGGGAATCGTGAGCAGCCGGGAGAGAGGATGCGTCCTCAGACTGAAAACAATCAGCCCCAGATGAAGCAAATTAGGGCATTTCTTTAAAGTTTTTATGTGAAGTAATTCAAAGTGTGTACATTTAACCGAGATGTTGTCTTTTTATTTTGTCAGTCACATTTAATTAGACTCAACATGTTTGAAATGTGATGTGATGTGGTGCTTCCTTGCAAAATTTGATGAGGCAGAATTTGAAAATGGAGGACAGAGTAACATCCTCAAAGCTCTTGCTGGCTGAGAATATGTTGAAAGATTAACCCTCTGAACCCCAACACCTGCACACAAATTTGAAAAGCTTGCTATCTAAAAAAAGTAATCAAAATTACAACATTAATCAGAGCCAGAAACTGTAAAAACAGAAAAAAATCATTCTATATTCAACTCTTGCAGTCCTTCAATTACTAATCTGTGATGAGTTGTGTCAAAAAAATTAACCACATCTAAGCTTGAAATCATGCATTATTAACAAAAAACTTATTCTACTTGTCTAATTTTAAAAATTGACAAAAATAAACATTTTTTTTCTAACCAGATTATATAGAAAATCAAAAATTTCTGCGGTCCTTAGCATAACCACAAAGCCATAAGTGACTTCGCTGCGAGCTACAGTCACAAAACAAAAATTCGAGGACTTTTCGGCTGAACTCGACTGAACTGCAGGGTGTGTTTACAGAAAGCAGACAAGAGCCAGGTATGGAAATAATACTGAAATATGTCTAGTATGTAGAGTCTTTTTTTTTTTTTCAATTTTTCGGTAACATTTTAAATTTATTGTACTACAGAGAAGATACTTTTGAATCATCTCTACTTCTAGCCATGGTTGTGCAGGTTGTGCAGAGGTGCAGGACTTTATATTGCATTGAAAAATGAGCCCGTTCTGAGTAAAAACGTAGCAGGAATGAAAAATTACCGGAAACTGGTTCAGGTTGAAAAGGTTAACTAAAAGGACAAACGTGAAAGATAACATTTATTGCAATTATAGCAAATAGAGATGCCACCAGTAATGACAGTTATTTCAGAGCACAGGTGCAAAAGGGCAATACCACCTCTGTCTTAAGCTATGACGACCACAGCAATAAGTGCCTTATAAGTGTAGACATTTGATGGTACCCAGTGGCTGAATCCGGATGATTGTAGTGATTTGTTTCCACTGGTTCCACCATGACAATATATTTGGTGTGTAGTGAAAAGTTATAAACTATGGGAAAGATATCCAAGGATTCATTTTACACACCATAGGGTCCCTGTTATCATTTACATTTATGGTATGGAAAAAAAGTTACATACAGATATTTATGATTCCTGGATGGTATTTACGAATGACTTTCGAAATCCTGTGACTTATTCTCTAGTGCCATCCAAGCCCAGCTCAAAGAAAGCTGTTAAAAAAAGCTGTGAAATTCTGAGATACTTCCATTCTTTCGGGGCTATTCCTGGGGTGGGACCCAAGAATTGCGAGAAACAACCACAACTGTGCTGTTAGTGTTTGTGTGGGTGTATCTGAACTCAAACTATGATATTTTTTTAACCTATGCAAGTTGTTTTAGTGCCTAAGCATAACTCCTGCAGCGACTGAATACTAAAGCAACAAGAAATTGAAAGTGCCTCCATAGAATAGTCCAAGGCAGGACTCAAACCTCATTCTGTTGGGTGATATCTACATTCATCCAGCCTGCTAAAGCAGACTTGGAGGCTCTTTTGATGTGTAAAGCTAAAGAAAGTCATCTTAAACTTGTGAGTGTCACACTATGTGGAGGCAAGGTAATGGAATATAGGCCAGAAAATGCATCAACCTACACATTTTGTTGTAATTGTGAGACTACATTGACCATCCAGGGAGCCATCTCAAACATTGTTGAATGGATTCTCATCAATCCCATGCCCAGTCACCAAATACAATGGCCAATTTCAGTTTGTCCAGTACCTTACTTTATTATGAAATACCTAAAAAACTAATGATATTTCCATCAGTCTCAACTGTATAGTGGATGGAGACCAAGCTAGCTATTGTTAGCATTCTAACATGCTAAAATAAGATGCAACCCGTGGTAAAAATTATCTGCAAAATATTAGTTCATAAGTATGTAAGCAACATCCATGACACAAACCGATAAAATAAAGTTGTACTAAATGTCCGCATTTAGCTCAAAAGACAAAAATATTACACTTTTCTTGCCATTTTATTAGCATTCTTGGAATTATGAACTGAATAGGCCAAAAATTTTGGGAAAATTGAACTCATGTTCTTGTTTAGAAAAATAGCTTTTCTCCACTGCTGTTGATGTCTAATAATTTTCTGAACTAAATTAACTAAACTAACTAAAGCTGGACACTCAATACTAATGAATTTCTGATTTGTTTCCCTACCTTTATCTGTCCTTTGGAGCAGGGGTCACTGCAGACCGAGCGAACCATTTCACTGCTGTTCATCCAAAGCTTGTTGTCATCGATGTTCAAGATGCCTTCGTGCCAGGAGCCCACATTAATGTAGTCATAGCGATCCTCACCCACATTCTGTAGATTCATGATGTCATATCTGGATATACAGAGGGAGAGAAGGGAGACTATAATGAGTCTGGATAAGGTGGGAAAGACGAAAAAAAGATAAGATGTGGGAGAGAGGAGAACATGAGGGAGTTCAAGATCACACACAGTGGAGGAGTGGGGAAGGGAGAGTGACAGGTAATTTAATGATAAGATGTTCCTAGAAACCTTTCTTTCTTACAACCTTGTTCGTGTGACATCAAGAGCTCGTGCCAGTGCATCAGTGTGGCTTCACTTTTCTATCGAACCACGACGCGCACCACCTCACCTCCAGCTGACGGAGGAATGACACGGCTGTGTTTTCTGACTGTCAAATGCTGTCTGTTGGACTGAAGAGAGATCAGAGTGGCTGCCACAGTAGACAATCCACTGAATCTGTTCCAGTCCAAACTAATTACATCCTTTCGTGCTCTAAACGGTGCGCACACGTGCGCATTTGCACATGTGCTAATGAGTGGGAGAATGGGAGAAGGGAGATTAATGACCAAGCTGATGATATGAAATCTCCATTTTCTTGAAATGTTTTTGACATTCTTACCACCCTCCTCGTCCTCTTACCTTCCTGGAGTGTCTCCATTTTCATCAAAATAAATCTCCTCCCCTGAGACTCCTCTGAAGGATGTCTGGAGCAGGTAGTCCAGCAGTTTGCTGCCATCAATAGGGTCCATGGCCTCACAGAGCCCTGTCTGGCTTGGACACAACTCCTTGTGCATGTCATGAAGGCCATGAGCCATGGCATAGATGGCATTGATGACAAAGCCCATCTTACTATCCTGAACATAGTTTTCATGCAGACTCTCATTTCCTGTCAGAGGGGAAAGAAGAGGTCGTCAGACCATTGGAAGAATTACGAATTGCAAGTGAAGGATTCCTACTTGTTTGGTGCTTTGTGGAGTTACACTGTGTGGAGGAGGGAAAGCATAAGAACAGAAAGAGTAACCAAGGTCTCTTTTGCAGCAAAATATATTTATCAAAACATGATGTCCCAAAGCATAATAGGAAGCAGGTATGTAGAGCAACTATTGTTTGGGAAAATCCCAGTTCCTGTACCCCATTCCTCTACAACTAAACTGCATTCTCAGTTATGTAATGAGTGAAACATATTTTCTTCAGGTTTGTTTGTAAGGTATCACAAATACATTTCTAACAAACAGATTTTTTTTGCCACTGTTTTACTTGTTCCTTTTCAGCCAACCAATCATATATTAGATCAGGTGGGACTTGTCACTCTGGTAACCTAGAAAATGGAGGAGATGCTTCAAACACCTGGTGAAAGGACTGTACTTTAACCTAAACCATGACATTTTTAACCTGTTTAACCAAGCTTATGATGTGTAAAAGTGACAAACAAAGCATGACATTTTCCTAAACCTAAGCAGTAGTTTTGTGCCTAAACGTAACAAGAAAGCAAGTGAAAATCAAAAGTAAACAATGAAAGAAAATGGAATTAAAATGTACAACTCATGGCGATTTCTTCCACTTTGGGAAACAAACCCTGGCTTTATGGGGGAAATCCATTATCTATTTTTTTGGTTGGTTAGTGGTTGGTTTGGTTTTGCCACCTATTGCAGACTTTGTGGCAAAATAGCAGCCTCCCTCACCATGTAACTGGTCGGAAAATACATTTATTTTCAAGCAAAATTGCATTCCCTTTCATTGAAAATGCAGTTTAGTTGTAGTGGAACGTAATTTTGTGGAGAAAGGGTTGGAAAATCCAGAGACTGTGTACATAAGCTGTACTTCAGTCATCTAAAGGCACTGTCACACTGTCGAACCTCAGTGTTATGGAGAACAGGAAATTGGATGAAAAACAAAAGTCAGACGACGATACTGAATAATGTAAGAATTCATTTCTATTCCTCTTCTCTGCCTCCTGAAACAGTGCATTTAAAATACTGACTTTTTTGGTTTGTGACATCGACATGCACATACAAACGTTGTGATCCATCTCCGTACATCTTTTTTGGCTGTTTGTGTCAACAGTGTGTGCCCTGTGAGCCATTCCTTATTGCTTTCTACATTGAAAAAGTGCACAATTTTTGTACTTTACTCCGCATACAGTACAGACAAGCCCAGTGCTTCACTTCAGAGTTTGACTGATGCAATTCTTACTACAACTGAGAGTCTCTGACTGCCAGGATGAAGACATCTTGCCATTTGACTAAATCACAGAGAGTCTTTTTTTAAAAAGGATCAGTCAAACTCTTCTTGTCTTGGAAAAGTCAAATGAGTACGGGTGAACGTCAGACAAAAATCAAAGTCATAACAGTGGCTTGAAAGATACACTTACCACCCTGAAGATCTTTGGAACATAAGAGGTTTGTGGGAAAAAAAAGTGCGATACAGACAAAATAGGAAAGCAACTGTGACTGCACCGCTCTTAGATGGCAACACATCACAAACCACTGATTGATTTTATTCATCATTTGATTGAAAGCGTGCTGAGCAATTTATTCCAGCATCATTTGGACTGAAGTGTTAATTGGATTTGTTTAAAGTAATTTTGGTTTGTGATTGAAATGCTATTAACAAGCCAAAAACACAATTTACCGTGGTCACCTTTTGCGAGCAAATGGAGAGAATATTCAAGGAGGAAAATAGAGGGGAAAAAAAGCACAGTTTTTGTTATTATTCATGAGTTTTGCTCCCTGGTCAAATTTAACCCTGTCGTCTTACTGGTGAGATGAAAGAAAAGAGCGATGCCTGAGAGCACTGAATGAAAAACAAAGCACTACATTGAACACCAATACCCATTCATGAACAACTAAAATATAAATTTCTTGGACACCTACCAGTGCAGACTTTTTTGTAGTTCTTGTTCTCCTGCGGATGACCTGGAAGACGACACTGGAAGCGATACTGCCAGAACTCGGGGAACCAGGGGTTTCTCTTGTTGGTGTCCAGTCGCAGCTTCAGGTAGTAGTCATCAAAGGACTTGACCACTGCCGACTGCAGCTTCATGGTGATGCCTCCCTCTGCTTCCTGCTCATAACCCTCCACTACCTCGTACCGGTCTGCCCATCCGTCACTGCAACAGCAAGAGAGAAAGAGGCTATAATACAATGATGACAGGGGAAAGTGTAGAAGATAATGAAAAAGATTTGAGGAAGAACAAAACACTGTCATCGTAATGAGAGGCACCGCTCGACAGTGATGGTATCCTGTCCTCATCACTGTCATGTGTCCTTTACGTTGGGTGGTTGTATATTGTAATTTGCACGTAGCTGTAAATCCCGACTGACAAGCTCACAAAGCAGTTTACAAGAGCTGCTTCACCCATTCATTCATTATGAACAATGTAAACACAAAAAGGTTTCACTAATGTAGCTTGGACACCATTTCATTCATAACCAATTTCGTCTCTGCTGCCTGATTAGTGCAAGCACAAATAAATGTTTAACTTCAAAAGGAATTGCTAAATTATTATTTTTACAGTCCGGACCAGTAGCTTTAAGAAGTCTCAATGGTAACCAAAAGCACCGTTGTCAGTTCCTTCTTTGGTTCCTTTGTGCCTTCGAGCACTAAAGGCACAGAAAAATCATGATGTTTGCATAGGCAAAGCTTTGCACTGAATGAAAGTAGCAGCTTGCAAAATGCTCATAAACGTACGACATTCAGAATTAACTGAAGCGTATAAATGGTGATGCAAAGACCCTTTGAGAAAAAGTGAATTTTTGAGCATGCAGACATAGAGCAAAAGGCGTCGTTACAGTAGACCTGAAACAAGCTAAATCTTATATTTTCCATGTCTCCGTTTGGAGTGCATGGACGCTAATGAGCAAGAAACCACCAAAACACAGAAAACATGATGGTAGAACATCACCGCTCAAGCCCAAACTCTGCTATGCATACTGTTTTCATTGAAATAAGACTCCACCAAAGTAGGTAGACTACAGCCTCTACTCTTGCACAGTGTTAAATTAGTGTGGCAGCTCTGCTTGGTGGCTTATCTCGAGTCCGGTGCAGCAATCCTCAATTTAAGAGGATGGAAATCTCAACAATGGCACCTCAATCGTAAATGTGGGCTTTACACAATACCTTCAGCTTGCTTGTTTGTTTGCTTGTGTAACCCTCTGTGCAAGAATTTTCTACCCTACCGGGCTAATTTGAAGCACAGCTGGAAAGTGGGCTCTATAAGAGAAATGGAAAAAGCCAGTGAAAGGGACACTGAAAAACATATTAACAGATAAATACGCTGCTCTGAGCTCGCTCTTTCTCTCAATCTGAGCCAGTTTCCAGTTGTATTTTACTCTCCGTGTCTCTCTCTCTCTTTAATATAGGCTCCTGCCTACCTGGTGTGCTACTGACAGCTACACACCAATTAAGTGTGCCTCACCATGGAACCAATTACCTCGCAACACATGGGATGTTCTGGGATATGGATAAAGATGTGTGCATGTCTGTACATGTGCAGGTCAAAGTCTCTGACCTTTTTGTCCACAATTACAGCCAGTCGAGGAAAAAGGAGACTTTCACACTAATCCCCTATAAAAGCAGCGCGTTTGAGCTAGTATAGCCCTTCTCAATATAAAAGCCATGTGGATTCCAGCAGGAGCAGGAGACCAATTCCAATTTAAATGTAAATCGCTCGTCCTAATACCTAAAACACAAAATATCCAATTTTTTTCCAAGCATATGAGGTTTTCCTGATGTTGCTCCCCAATTACGACATCTTTCATGAGTGCCTTCAGAATGACACACGTGACTGCTACAAAAAGGTATTCATGTGCATTTCTTCTCATCTGTCACTTTTGTGGCAAAGGTTTGGATGAGGCAGAAAAAGGAGAGAGCAGTGTCCAAGTCACTTTAATAGAGTGCCTAGACATATAAAAACCCCTCGAGCAGTCATGCAACTAAGTAATTTGCATGTAAATCCTTACTGATATAGCCCAAAAATCACTCTTTAAAGACAGGGATAAGAAATGCATCCAATAAATATGTTAATCAAACACATGGAAGAACTGTCAGCATGAATGATTTTAATAAATAGGTGGTTAAGCACGATTTAAATTTGCATGCACTGCAATAACAGAGTGGAGACTAGAGGCTTCTCTGTGCACAGCCGCCGAATAGCCACTTCAGGTGCATTTGAGGCATTTAGGGGGACATCCATAAAATGTAGGTTTGGAAAGCAACCTGGCTTGCATTCTGGACCTCTGTAAATGGCGTGAGTCTCTAAAAACACATCAGTCCCACCGTACAACCCACCACCGCATTCAAATCCTCAATCAGTGGGAAACACTGAGCTATGATGAAACACGATGAACAGACAGTATTATGCTTTGTATGTGTTGCAGGCCAAGCATGTCTGGGAGTAGTGCTATTGCTGTGGAGGCATTATAAAGCACAATATAGCAATGGAATTCTTCTCACACTGTGACAGATATACAGCCAGCAGAGCAAAACGCTCCTAACAGTGTTTCTGTATCGAGCACCGACAAGTTCCCACAGCGAGATCGCTCTGGTTGCACCTCATTAGTACACTGGTCAGCCACAACATTAAAATCACTGACAGGTGAAGTGAATAACATTGATCATATTGGTTCAGAGCATTTTTACCACATATGGGGGACCAACACAATATTAGGCTGGTGGTCATAATGATATCCCTGATAGGTGAATAGCAACAGTGTCCTATCAAAACACTAGTGGGGCAATTGTTTGATTGGAGCTAGCAGGGCTGCTTTACTGCACAAAACAAAGTCCTCTGCATTTTAAAAAAAACATTTTTTAGTGATGGTCAAATGCTGCTGAGAAGTACTGGTCATTGCAGTTATCTGTAGTGAAGACGATTTTGAACAGCACGTTGGAAGAAGAAAGTCACATGACAAGCATAGCTGATGGCAAGCTTATACCTGCAGTCTACATTCGGTAAGTCAGACTAAGCAATGCCAGACCAAAGCTGTGAAAAGACAGAAGTTATGATAAAATGTAACACTATTTCAAACACAGTCAAACACGAGCTCCTTTTAACTAACTTCAGTCCCACATGATCTTCGTGAAGATGAAGGAGTTAAATGTACAAAACATTTAGCTGTACCGCGTAACAAACTGCCATAAAGCATAAAACTTGACAAATAAAATATTTGATGCCAATAAATATGGTGAAAAAAAAGCAGGGTGCAAAATTCAAGTTAGTGTGCCAGTGTAACCGATGTAAATGGCATCCTGGCAGTGCTTCAATCTGACGTCCTTGTTCTTTGTAATTTATCAATATAATACGTAAAAGCAATTAAAGACATTTTGAATTTGATCCTAAATTTGACAGGAAGCCAGTCAAGCAAAGCCAGCACCAGGGCAATTATATGATAAAGGCACAGTGTCTAATAGTTAAATGCCTGGCTATCCATCAGAAAGAGAAAAGAAAAATGTGAAGAAGTGTCACTTTAAGCATTCAGACAAATTACTAATACTCTTCTTCTGGTGAGAACACTGAAAACAAATGAACAGAAAAACAGCACCGCTCTGAGTTCGCTCTGTCCCTCAGTCTGAGTGTTTTCAGCTGTATTTTACTTTCCATGTCTCTCTTTAATGCGGGCTCTGGGCTGCTGCCTTCAAATACCTGTGCTATTGACAGCTACACACCAATTAGGTGTGACTCACCGTGGAACCAATTACCTCGCACACATGGGATGTTCTGGGTGATGGATGAGGACGTGTGCATGTTCGTGTGTGTACAGGTCAAAGTCTCTGACCTTTTGTCCACAATTACAGCCAATCGAGGAAAAGTGAGACAAACTAATTTGTGGAAATGTTTGGAATACACGATAAAACCAGTATGCTTGAGCTAGTTTGACTCTTCCCTAGCTAAACACTGCAAAAACTCAAAATCCTTCCAAGTCTATTTGCATTATTTTTAGTCAAAATGTCTCATCCCACTAGTTTTAAGACAAATTCACTTATCAAGTGACATTTTAGCAAGATGGAGGGACTTGTTTTAAGACAATGCATCTTAAATATCTGAAGTCAAACAAGCTTGAAATTATCTTGTTTTGAGTTGTACTTTACAAGAAACTCAAAATAAGTTCAAATCATCTCAAATTAGGAGGTTACATGAAAGCAAAAATCTATTTTTAAGTCAAAAATTGCAATTTTTTTCAGCATGTCTGGCTTATTTTAAGACACGTAAGCCTGACACCTAAAATATAGCAAAAAAAGTTTTCCCAGCTTGTTTTAAGATCTCAATAATCTAAATATCATATCTTATTTCAAGAAATCTTACCAAACCATTTTCACTTGTTCTATTGGCAGATTTTTTTTTACTTATTTCACTGTAAAAGTTCCTTGAAATAAACTTTTTTTGTTCTTGTTTTGAGAGGGGCATTTTTTCCAGTGAATGTCATGTGAATTACACATACTGTACATTGGGCAGGAAGAAATGGACAGTAAATGGGAATAATCCCAAAAATAAACCAAAAACTTGATACCTCATCTTCTAATCCTATCATCTCTTCGGGATGTGTGTCTAAAGGTGAGTGAGCTGCCCTCAAAAATACACCACATTCAACCCACACATCCATACGAGCTGGAAATTCAAATATGAACTGAGACATAGTCTTTATTTTACTGTCCAAAAAAATGCTGCAACCAACAATGCATTACTCTGTCGATACTTTCAGGCTTCCCACCTGTGTCTGTGGCCTCAGTCCTAAACCTGGGTAAATAGGGAGTCCTTTTGCTTTATTGTCGCTCCCTAACAATGTTTCAGTGAGTTTTACATGTGAATATAACATCCACAAAAATGCCAGGACTCAAGTTTTCTCAGCAGAATATTAGATTGTAACAAGAAGAACACTGTCACACTTCACCTGTGAGTTTACTGTTGATCGCTGTATGTGCAGCTTAATTAAATCTATAAGCAACATGAACCAACAGTGAACTGAATGCAGTCAGGTTCAATCCAGTATGTAGAGTCATTTGCATTTTTATGCACTGTCTGTATGTAAATGCCTATGTTTTGTGTAATGTTTCAACTAAATCCCTTTCTTTGATCCATTTCTCTTGTTTCATTAGTGTATTATGTTATAGACCCTTGTTGGGCTTCGTCCATAACAAAGTTTTTGTTGTAGTTTAAATCAAAACTTGTCAAAAATGTACAAAACTTCAGTGTCAGGAAACCTCTAGAATTCACATTTGAATATCACCTGTAACACAGCTCTGCACTCCAATACTGAAATCATATGCAAATCCAAACACGCTAATCAAATCTGTTCTCCCCTGACAGAGATTTAACTTGACTTAATTTGACTTTCAGTTTCCTGTTTTTAATCGTTTTTTGTTTATCTGCCTTTACAGACGACAATAGGATGCATCTGAGAAAATACAGTCTTGTATCGTTGCATGGGGGACATAATAAGTTTGATGTGCAGATACAGTGTGTTGATTTATGTCGAAGCATTGTTATATAATGCAGGGAATAAGTTTACGAAAAATGTTTTCTTCCATAACTGGTAGCAAATGGTGCTTAGAAAGATCCTTTTAATCATACATGTGTTTTTCCACTGCATGCAACAAGTTGTTAAAGGCATGGGTAATTGTGAGGGGGCAGAATTACAGCAGCAACACAACAGCTGTAACCACATCTGCCTGTTATGTCTGTGTATTTGAAAAGAACAATTCAACCGAGCCTTTTACTGAGTTAAAAGTTGAAGGCACGTGAATTTCATCGGTTCTGGTCACATACAGTATCTTTCATTCAATCTAACTAAATACAGTCTTTGTTCCTTTCTCTCGTTTTCATCACAGTTACTACAGACAGAGAACCACGGATACTTGAAGATTTGCATATGGGTACGCTTGAAATGCATCATAAATGCAACTACCTGCCAGGGTAACTGCCTTTAATGTGCTCTACTCGGTACAGTTCAGTGTTTAACTTATTTGTTCCAACATAAGACTGGAAAGCAGACTGTTTGGAGATAAAAAAGAGAAAGACAGAGAGAGAGAGAGGAGGTGGAAAGCTGCTCAACACTCGGCATGAATAATGCACGACGCATTGGAGACATGCTTGACTGTTTCTCACAGTGGAGTTTGTGATGAAGTAAAATGACATTCCCTCTTCTCGCCCTCCTCTTTCAGGATAGCGCTGTCTGGCACAACTCCAAACAGCTCATCAAAACTCTCAGGCCACAAGAGGGCCGCCTAATGGGACAAAATCTGATTTAATGTCACCTCAATGTTCCACGGCTTCGCACTGCATATTGGAAGGCCCATTATTGCATAACCTGACTCAGATATACCAGAGGAACACCTGTTTAAGCAGATTAAGGAGCCACTGCTGTTCAGCTGTGTTATTAGTTTTGCAGTTGTTGAACTTCAAGTCGGAACATAAAGCAGCAGAAACCTGAAAGGATTGTAATTCAAATGCAATTCTTTATATTCTTAATTGAATCAAGCTACTTTGGTACCTTTTTGGGGTTGTTTTGTTTTGTCTTAATGGAACGTCATTCACTAATGTCCTCTATCTGCTATCCTCATCCCCCTCTTTACCAATCTTACCCCACCGGTCGAGGCAGATGGCCGCTTTCCCTAGGCCTGATTTATCTGAGGTCTTTCTTTTCTTAGGGAATCCAAAAGCAGCTTTGGATTGGTGGGTTTTCTCTTCTCTGTTTATAATCCATAGATCTGTACCTTGCTATTTTAAGCGCTGTGAAATGACATACGTTGTGAATTTGAGCTCTATAAATAAAACTGTATGGACTCCAAAATGACTCACGTAATACACAAAAGGTAACCACACCGTCACCTTGATGGATAAGGTTTAAGAAAGGCAAAGAAAGTGAATCTTCATTGTCCAAGTCACTTTAATATACCTTTGAGCAGTAATGGCAGTAAGTAATGTGCTTGCAAACTTTTTTTAAATATATTCCTTTATAAAAAACATCTTTACAAAACTATAATTAGAAACTAATCCGATAAATAGTTAAACCAAACACATGCAAGGATTGTTGAGGAACAAAGAGCCCCAATAAAATGCTTTTTAGAATTAAGAGGTCTTCAGAGGAGACTTAAACGTCATTCTTGATTATGACAAGATCAGGAGATCATGTTCTACATTAATCAGCCACAACATTTGATCAGGCAGAAAACGAAAGACATGCATGTCAGAAAATGTGCCATATATTAGCTGCAGTGCCTATTTGTGCCACAAAGTGGAGCCTCCTACTACCCAAGGTTCCTGTTGTAAAGCAGAAAGCATTGTGATAGTTAACCTTTGAAAATGCAACCATGGTAGAGTGTCTTGTGATGCTTAATAACTACCGACTACAGCTCCTATGTTGTTTGCAAACAAATATGTGCTTTGGTAGGCCGAGTGTGACCTAAAGGTTGCTTGTCTGTGTCAGATGATGGCATATATAATGTCACATATGTCATTAGGACAAGAAATAAACACCAAGAGTTCATTTTCTGTTACTGATTAATCAATTGTTAGTAGTTAAGGCTGTCCACTGTCACTTTAGAAAACTGTTCAAAACCCTAACACCTCTATTTAAAACCACTGACTCGTGAGGTCAATGACATTGATATTCTCATTCAAATGCAATGTTCTGATGGGAAACATTGGGTCTTTTTCAATCATGTGGATGTTACTTCGACAGATACCACCCACATAAGTAATATTGCTGATCAATCTCACCTTCTTTAATGTCAACGGCCCTCCTAATGCCAGTATGCTCACTCAGTACAATACCACATTGGACAAGCTGCTCAAGAACAGATCGAGGAACACAACCAAGAGCCCAATGTGCTGACCCAAGCTTCAAAACTCCCTTGATCCCAATCAGGTTAAGCATCTGTAAGACGCTCCAGAACAAACTTGATCAATGGATGCCTCGCTAATCGACACACAGGACCCAAACAATATGCCCCCAGATGTCATATGTTAAAGGCTACAAGAGCTGCAGGATTTTAGGCAGCTGGTTTCAATGTTGTGTAAAAGGAATAGATAGACGGCAGTCTAGAAAAGCCACCAGTAGGTGTAGCAATATGAAAAAGCCATGACATCCAATCCTCCTCCCTATTTGTAGCAGTACATTACATTACTTCTAACTTTGCTATTGAGAACTGATTCCTACAATATAAGACAAGTAATTTAAACAAAATCTCAAACTAAATGTAATTTCCCTTTTTTAATATACTCTCTAAACACATTTATTGAACCATAGGTAAGTTTTTATCTCTGCAAGTAAAGTCTGTATGCTGCTGTCCCAGTACTAGGACGTGTCTTTTGAGGAGTCACTGAGACTTGATGGTGTGTAGCATTGTTTAGAGGGAGCACAGCATGCCAACAGCTGGATAATTTATAGACTTGTACACAACAGTGAGTAGACTGAGAGCTCCCCCGACTCTCTCGGATGATCCAGTTCCAGTTTGATAGCACATTTGTATATTTATGAAGCCATGAATTAATTGGCAGGGCAGAGATTTAATCACATGCGCTGTTTCCCCTGGAGGATGAATGAGAAGAGTTACTTTAAAAAGAGGAAGGGGAGGATAGGGGAGTCAAGAGTTTCCTAATTGCTCTCTGCAAATGTTAAAATACAAGTTCAGGTAGTTAATAGAAAAACTTTTAATCTGCCTTTCGTTCACAGACCGCTGTCAACTAGTGTAATTACAAATATGTAATTACTCTGAAAAATCAAATCGCGCGTTAAGGCTTTGATCTTAATGTAAAACACTCACACTCGCAGATTTGCATGTCTATCTTTGTGAGGACATAATGGAGGTTCAAACCCCCGATCTTAACCTTCACCGAAACCATGCCCTAACCTTTCAGGAGCTGTCTCAGAGAAAAAGTACCAGCAAAATGTCCTCAGTCTTCAATTAGTTCCATTATTATTTCATCTTATTCTTAAATTCATCTTCACATGTAATTGTTTTCAGGAATATGTCGTAGGTAATAAAACTAAAACTCTTGGCTGCCTGTATAGCTCATCGGGTTAAGCGGGTGACCCATGTACAGGGGCTGGTCTCCGACGCAGCGGCCCGGGTTGGAGTCCTGCCCATGGCCCTTTGCTGCAGGTCTTCTCCCTGTTTCTTGTCACTCTTCACTGCTACTATCAAAATAAAAAGGCAAAAAGAAAATATATAAAAAAAGTAAAATTCTTCACAATGGATTTCTGTTTTTTTAACAATTAATGTGATAAACAATAATGTTGGGCAGTAAAACATTACAGTAATAACACTATTTTCCTCCTTAATGAGTAGACTTATGATAACACTAACAAAATTTCAGTGATGATATTTTAACCACAACCCAAAAACAATTCAACTTTACATTTGTCGTCGCCCTTCTAATGATTTACAATCGAACACTCCCAGAGGAGGAACATCTTTTTGAAAGTAAATTGCATTCACCCCAGCATATATGAGCCCCTGGCCTGAGGGTTAGATTTGAATTGCTGACAGTAAGTTACAAAAAGACGGCTGTGGATGGGTAAGACTGTCTTTCAAACAGATCCTTTGGACATTACCGGCAACAGGCAACAGAAGAGCTGCAAGTGAAAAATAGCTTGTCAATCTAGAAAAAAGAATACACTCTGAAGAAAGCATTTAAAGTGATAGGATATGGAACAAAGTTGTTGTGTAGACCGTTATATCTGAGTACTGATAGGAATGCATTGGCCTTGATGGTAAGCTGCATTTTATCCCTCGAAGATCAAGGTTGAGTATTTGTGCTGCTTCCATTTGTCTAAAGTCTCCTTCTAGCAACAAATCAAATTTTGGATACCACTTTGACAGTTATTTCTTTTTCTAAATAAATGGAGCTACTTGGCCATGAATATTTAATGTAAACACCTGTTAATAATTAATAAATATAGACTAAATATTGCAAAGAAATTAGTGATAAAAACAGATTTTGTGAGAATTCTGAAGGTGCCAAATGTGACAGATAAATAAATAAAAAACAGAAGCCCAGCTTACCAGTGAAATTTGTCAGGTTTTGGTGTAACTGGCGGCAACTATGCATAATTAAGAGCCTCAAAAAGAGTGAAAGCAAAAGGCAAAAAATGATGATGGGCAAAAACTCTCAAGCTTACTTGAGTAGGTTTCACTCAGATTTTATTTTAGTTAAGGAATTTCATTAACTTTTCTGACAACCTCTTGATGAGGGAGCAAAATCCACAGGGTGTCCCTAAAGTCTGCACACATAGGAAATCTTACAACTATATTTTTTCCCTCCACAGATTAAATATGACTTTGTCGAAAGAAGAAAGAGTTGAATTGGTTCTTCCCAGTGGAGGTAATGGATGAACATAGGGTTAGGGTTGGGTCAGGGGATGGCCTAACATCCGGTAGGGGTCTCACGGGCTGTTTGCAGAGTCCAGTGGACCGGGTCATGTGACTAAGTTTTGAAATGGAGTTGGTTTAGGTAAGAAATTACACCTTTTTAAGATATTGTCATTTAATATTCTTGACAGTGCTTGTTGGTTTCTATCTACATTAAAAAGAGAAGTTTATCACAGGAAAATTTACAGTAGCATTAGGGAACTTGCTTTCAGCTAGTCTTAGTAATTGTTGTAATTACTTCCAGATGGTGGTTGATGTTTGTCTGGAGAGGCAATTGTTTAGGCCTACAGACAGTATAACTTTCTCGGTGCTGGGGTTTGGACTCAACTTCTCCAGGACTCCCTTCTCGTGGTAAAAGGTGGCTCCTGGAAAGCTATCAACCTGGACCCTGTCATCCTGGAAGGTAGGAATGCGTGATAGGTTTGAGTCTCCTACCACAACTAATGGTTTAATGATTGCAATGGTCCAATTGTAGATTTTTCTGGCTGTTCTAGGGTGTGTGTAGGGCTGCCGGCGTGCGGACAGACCAGGCGCCAGCGTTGGGTTTCCATGGCTTGTGTTTGTCAGGGTTAGGTCAGGGGACATCAGTGCGGGTTAGGGAAGTGGTTTATTGGGACTAGCATGAATTTTAGCGATGACCAATTCTTTAGTTTTGGGTGATACATGTGTTTGTCCAGAATGGGGTTTGTCCATGGCACTGCCTGTTTCCTTAAACTTTTTAAGCACCTTTGCCAAAGTGGAAAAGTCAAGTGGAATCATGGATGACATGCATTAAATTCATCTGCTATCATCCGATATGGCCATCCTTCACGTCCACTGAGAAGTACCAGTTCAAATCTTTCTTCTTTCGACAAAGTCATATTTAATCTGCAAAGGCAATGCAATATGTAGTTAATGAGATTTCCTATGTGTTCAATCTTTAGGGACACCCTGTAGAATATGAACAGATCACAAAAGCGTCATAACTATCAGACATGGTCATTGCTTCAACTGCCATATCAAAACAAAGAAAACAGTTACAAATAAGGATAAGAGGTTATTTAGCTCAGAAGGACCATCTTTTCACTGACAAGCCTTATCTAGACGACAAACACGAGAAATTTCTACTGCATTCTTTTCTGTTGCATAGTTTGATCCACAACAATGTCTTTCATGTTTAGGAGGAACAACTTTTTTTTTTTTTTATCTGAAAAGCAGCTGTTAATTACCGCTTTCAAATGTAGTGAAGTAAAAGTGAATTATTTCCCTCTGTGCAGCAGAGTACAAATATAAAACATCAAAAAATACCCCAGTGAAGTCTCCTAAAATGCACAAAACTACAGAACTAAAGTAAATGTTTTAGCCATTTTCAAGGCCTCCCTCTTTAATTTCCCTCCACAGAACCTCTCAGGGGTAATTTTTGTTTTCAACTCCACTTATCTCCTTGCTGATCCCACAACATTCTTAATTAATCAGTAACAGAAACTGCTCTGGCAGTAGGAGAACTGTTTATGCAGGGTTTGTTCTCCTGAGCACTCTCCTCCCCGCACATCTGTCTCCCTACTCTCCCATTCTCCTCCTTTTTCTGCTATATCCGTGGAGTTAAAACAGGAGGGGACGGTAGCTTGTTGGCTGGTTGGCGGCAGCAACAGCGAAAAAGACTCACTCTCTCACGGTGACACAGAGGCCCTGGGAGTGCCGGGGAGCCTTTAAAAGCCTATCCAGGCTGCTTTTATTTATTCATCATGCCCCAGTTTGAGTTGGGAGATCGGTGTCCTCTACATTGACAGGGAACACTGCTGGGAAAAAAATCCTGCTTGCTTTTTTTTTCTACTACCAACGGATGTCAATTCACCACTAAACCCCCTCGACAAAGTCTCAGCGTTAAATATCAGCAGCAGCAGTGAGTGATGGATGACGGGATCCTATTATTAGTTGGTCGATTTAATGGAAAGCCATTTTGTAAGGCTGAAGAAGAACACTGCTACCACGTATTCTTACACTTTTAAATGTATGCATGTTTTTTTTGTTATGATTTATGTAATCTGCTTGCTTATTATTACATTATTAACAAAGATGAGTTTCATTTTTGAGTTTCCTGAGATGTATGATATGCTTCCAGGCTCTGCTGTATGAGTGATACCTAATAACTACTGACAAATCTGTATTTTTCCAAAATAATACTCATCATTTAGTCTGTAAGATATTGGAGAACTGTAAAGAATAACATGATGTCGTCTGTATACAAACAGTGGTAACAAAAATGTAAAAATGCATTGCTTTGTGGTGTATTTTGGCACATTTTTTTGCACTTACAAAAAGCAAAATGTATCAAGTATTTGGGGCAAAAAAAGGCACCTCACACTACAAGAGGGAAATCACATGGTAGAAAATCACAGCTATGATTTTGCCAGAAACACGTATTGTCCTACAAATAGCCTGGAGCTCTCATAAAACACATTTTTGTGTGATTTTGATGAGGAAAATGTATGCATTCTTGTAACTGTTCATAAGAAGAGAGAAATCCATAAGCAGCAGAGGTTTCTGTGTCGCAGGGAAACACACCTGGGAGGTACATCTAAAAGTAAAAGATTTAGTAGGTCACAACAATGAATTTTGGGGAATTCAACGTGTGAACTACTTCTCCTCTTCCTCTACATGCTGCTCTGCCCAGCTGGAGATGGAAATGGACACAATCCACCTCCTTTGCTGTAAGCGATGAAAGATGTTACATCACTGTTGCTCAGAGCTTTGAAATTGTCTTCAAATTGCTTCCTTTATCTGAGTAACTGTTCGGAATCCGAGGTTTTTTGAACTGACAGCAATACAAAACAGGAAAAACTGAAATCCTTGCTCTTTACAGGCTGAAACCAGATATGTTTGGGGTTTTTCACATTGAACGACTTAACCCTTTGAACTTCAAACCCATCAGTGGGTTTGAAAGGCATATTATCGTCGCTCAAGAAAGAAGCCAAAATTATACCATTTATCAGAGCCAGAAACTCTAAAAGCAGAGATATCAAGCTTTCTGTCAATCTTCACTACTATTACTGCTAGTACTAGTCATTTGTGGTGAGTCGTTCTATTAGGAAAATCCAAATCGGAGCTTCAAATGGTTAAACTATTGTACTACTTTGTCAAAATCTTGTGATTCCACATGTCTCCACCAAAAACAAACAATTTGATTGATTTGAATTCTGCCAAAAACAAAAATTCTGTGTCTCTCAGTGCAAATAAGCTTTCAGGGACTCAACTTGAAGTGACAGTCACCCGACGTTACTTCAAGGACTTTTTTTGGCTGTACTCGGCTGAACTGCAAGCTGTGTCACACAAAAGAGCTAAGAGACGGATATAGAAAGAAATAAAAATGAAAAGTATTAACTTGGAAAAATGCTGCACATACGGTTTCTAGGCTTTTTGCAGAATTTGTTTTGGTAAAATTGCAGAAATTAAACTTTTTTCCCATTATTTTGTGGCATTATAACTGTGCTATCATGCACAAAAAAAATTGAGTTCTGTCTACCTAAAAGTGGCAAAGAAAAAATAAACCCACAGTGAGTAAAAAATGCAGAGAAGCTACTTCACCAGAAAATGCAGAGAGAGAGAATTAAAAATTAAAAACAGTAAAAGTGTGTTTTTCTCACCGTCATAATTGTTTTTATAATTGCTCTATTGTTGCAACTCCTGATGTGTGTTTTGAGTAGTTACGCTTCATTTGCAGAGTGGATTTCCTTTGTGCATCCATACACTTTGCTGTCTGTACGACAAAGCATCTCGGCTTCTGCTAGTCAGGATGTGACAACTATGTCCAGATGCAAAGCCCGCGTGCTATTTTTGATCACTCCTATGTCATTCACCCATCCCCTCACACATAGGGAACACAAGGCATCAATTGGAAAGAGGGAGATGTCCTTGACAATGTGTGGCTGCTTTCAATTAACATCAGAAGCGTGTCATAAATATTCAAATGCAGCTCATTGTGCTCTGTGGCTCAGCGGAACACAACCAGATGTAATCATGAATCCCGACTCAACTTGCATATACTTTCCCGAGCCACATGTGTGTGCACTAAAAAGCACGGCTCCATTACCGAAACGGACGTCAACAGTGTGTCTTTATCTTATAATTACTGTCTTTGTTGCTGTTGCTGCAAGGAGGGATTTTTTTCACATGTCAGCCATATTTTTCTGAGAGGGGACCATTGTGTTGTATTGTGCGGAGCCCCGCTGACAGACTGAATGACAGATCTGCAGTGAGACGATCGCATCAACTCCGTTATGAGGCCAAACAGAATCTCCATGGTGACTGGAGCACAAGCTGCACTCGAGTCTTTTCTTCTTGTGAGTACAGTAAATCCTGCACTGCTGGCAAAAATAATATCAGGCTTGATTCATGCATGACAAACCCCAGTCAACTCTCACTTAAACTTACATGCAGACTGCTCTTCTGCTTTTTTTTTTTTTTTGCCCTGCGAACCCTTCCATCACCCCTTTGTCAATATCGAGTCCTTGCATTCATACCTAATGTATCACTATTAATGCTCAGGCTGCAGGAAAGAGGGATGTTTCTGGAGCATGAAGCTATCCTTAAAAACATACAAGAGGATTATAGATGATCTGGGAAAACTTTCTTATGCTTTTTGGCCTTTAGCATGTAAAGCAAAAGGGATGTCTTTTCTTATAAGCTGGAATGGTTTCGATATCGAGTTATTAAATCTAAATAAATTACCGCCATCTTCCTTGATCTTAACATCCACAGAGTTTTCATAAATCTGAGTGTATTTTTAAAGATCTGATTGAGGAGGAATTACGAAGGATTCAGTCTTAACCCCTCGAACGTCCACAGTTCTGGATGGCGAAGATGCCCATTTATGTTGGCATTGCTTCCCGCGCCGTTGCCAGAGATAAGGTCTCTCTTTGCTCATGCCCTGCTATTTGCCAAATTGCTCGCGAGAAGAAGTCAATAGGCAGAATTCCACATCCTCCGCACTCTCCTTCCTGAGATGGGGAGGAGATGAAAGCCTTAGAGAAGACAGGAGGAAGAAAAAAGAAAAGAAAACAAGCAGCTAAATGTGTCGAGTCACAACTCCTCTTTCTCCCTCGCCCTAAACATTTCATTTATTCAAGCTCGGAGCAAAACCCGAGTCCCATTCTTAGGGAGAATTGAATAGGACAGCCCGAACGCCGGGAATCCATGCGACACACACAATATGGGTTCACAGCTTTCTTTGCACCTCGGCGCAGCCTCAAAAGACACAGTCATACCCTGTTAATGACTAGTGCCAAGCCATTACAGAGGCAGAGCAGCCACATTCCTGTGTCAGTGTCCATTTTGTCAAGAATAAAATAAAACAAAAAAAACAAAACAAGAACCAGGCATTCAAAATGGGACCCAGACCAAAACTGTACATGTAAGACAGGGACAGAAATGAGTGTTACATGTAGAAAAGCAGCTTATGCAAATGATGTTTAGTAATAACAGCATTCAAGCAGCATTAGAGGGAGAGAGAAAACAAGTGCTGCTAATTGCCAGAGAGCAAGCAGGCAAATGAGTAGGTGGATTCACTCGGCGCTGCCATTCAGAAAGTAGGTTTGTTGCCGGGGCTCAGACAGTACAGGGGATGACAACAAAAGACGCTGTACAGTAAATGTACATCCAGTGTTTTCAAACCACAGCTCAGCAGACAGACTCGAATTTCATGGCAATTTCTTTATGTAAGCGAGTAGGTGGAAATTAGCATTCGGGATTCAGACTTTTTCCTGTAAGAGTTGAAGTGCGAGAGAGTTTAATGGTGTTTGCCGCAGGGAAACCTCAGTTAAAACTGCCGGATAGTTTGCATTTCTGTCAGCTCACAGACATATTCTCACAACTAAACAAATTTTATTTTATGAATAATTAAAACCTCGCACTTGACTGCTCTTTGGGATTATCAAAGATGTTCTTATGGCTGCATTGTTTCAAGTGTTTCACCTTGGCTCCAATTTTATAACAAAAAAAACAACAAAAGGTTTATAATTTTTAGAAATCTGACAGCACAAATATTAAAGGTTTTTAAGATGATGCCTGACGACTGATTCTCCGTTTTACATGTTGCACTACACATATGGAATTGTGAGAATGCTCGTTTTCCCTTAAGTCAGAAATGACTCAACTTCCAGTGGTAATTACTATGACCGGTTTACATCAGATAGCTGATCACTGAGCAATTTTCTGTCGATTAGAGGTCTGAAAGACATCTAAATAGCATTGTTTAGGCTAAAGTCTGATTAAATTTTGTTCAAAAAGTGCAAACTTAGGTTTCTAGATCAGATCTAGGTGTTTTTTCCAGTGTTTTCCAATTTTTTAATAGCTACACTACCGTTTAAAAGTTTGGGGTTACCCAGACAATGAAAACTCACACTTTTATTCATGTGCTAACATGATTGCACAAGGGGTTTCTAATCATCAATTAGCCTTTCAACACGATTAGCTAACACAATGTAGCATTAGAACACAGGAGTGATGGTTGCTGGAAATGTTCCTCTGTACCCCTATGGAGATATTCCATTAAAATCAGCAATTTTCAGCTAGAATAGTCATTTACCTTTCGAAGATTTACATTTCAAAGTGACCTCAAACTTTGGAACAATATAGCATACGAGTATACGTTCAGATTATATCATTTAAACAGATACATTGAATGTTTTGAATGAGGGAGAAACAAAGCCAACAGCAGACCTGAGCAGAGATCAATGCTGCAAACATTGCTATTGATCAGACACACACTAGCGCTCTATACTGCTTATGGTGAGAAGATGGAGAGACTATTGTTTCGTGGAAGTCCACAGGTGCATGCAAATAAGCTCACCACGGGAAACACTATGTGATAGGAATTTAATTAATATGTAGATACAGATAAAGGGCATGAACATGTTTATATATTTTATAAAAATGATGTTGAGTAATAGCCTTAGTGCCTGTGCCATCTAGAAATGGAAATTCTAATTAGTTTAGCAGAATATATGGACTTGAGTTGTGCATCTGATTTACGCACAGTTGTTTGTGTGATATATAAATGTAATGCAGAATTAAACGGCATGAAGCTGTTTATGTTCAAATGACCATCTTGTTTTAGGGTTATATTATCCAGGGAATCTTAAGCAATTTCCTATAGTTCAAGGCTGTATCTAAAATGGATTATTATAACACATAGAGCAGCGTTAATGTTAAGTACAAGACATTTACTGACCCCTCTATTCACCCCAATCTCCTCCCTAATGAGTGTTCTGGCTGTAGCTTTGGCCTCAAGGCCCAAGAAATCCTACCGAGATGCAAATCATTTCTTTTCTGAAAATGTAAAGTAGACACAAGATCAGTAATGAAAAACTAACACAAGATGCCCTCAACTATGTTGAGCTTCCTTATCTGCTCGCATTCTTTTACTGTCTCTATCAACATCTTCCATTATTCCAGTTTAACATTTTTTTCATCAGGTTACCCTGAAATCACATCTACACACTATTTTGTTGTTGTTGCTGTTTATAAAGACTTTTTAAAGATGAAAACATACAAATATGAAGTAAATGATTGTTCTAAAAGGAGGATACAGTTAGCCAGATAGATTCTCTCTATAGCAGTCATCCAGATTAAAATCACTCCGATTAACAATAATCCACTTGAAGATCAACCAGTTAATTCACTTTTTATGTTGTTTATCTCTGATCATTTGTAGATCTTTTGGTTTTACATATATGTAGTACTGCTTGGTCAAAACCGTGCAATATCGAGCCTTGACATGGTTGTATGAATGAGAAATGGCAATTAAAATTATTTTTAGCACAATATATTTATAATACATTTAATTGCAGAACTTAAATATTGTCATTTGTTTGTGTAATATAAAAAATATGTAAGAAGTAAACTACTTGGGCTAAAATGATCTATATTTAACCAAAGCTTTATGAGAATTAAGTCATTGATGCTGACATTGATGCGGTCTAGTAGTGAGTGAGTGTTATGTACATTTTACACCTATCGTATGTTTCAGATATGTCATTTTTAAACAAGAAAAGCACTCAGAGATCACAGTACTCCGCCAAGGCTGCTCAGTCGTATGATTTCCAATGGATGAAATCTTTAAAAAAAACTCGTGGTCCACAGCGGTCGACTTGTAGTAGGATCGCAATCATGTGATCATCAGCATGCAGCTGACGTAGCGTTCACTTGTTGTCATGGTTACAGTGACGATGTGCCACTATCTTGCAATGATACAGAAGTCTTTAACCCTTTAAGCTTCAGTCAATTCCAGCCGTTTTCAGTACAAAAAATCGCTAATATTCTATTTTTAAATTAAAAAAATTACGAAAAATACGGGGAATATTGGACGGGCATCACGAGGTGCATTTCCTTGAAAATGACTGATTCGGGGATTTTATACGACTTCAGGACATGTTTTGGACAAAATAGTTTACTGGCTTGTGTCGTCTGGATGTAAAAGGTTGGATTATGGCCGTTTTTTGTGGAATCTTTTTTTGTGTGTGTAGTAATGAACCCGGAAATGTGAGTCGCGCTGTGTGCGTTGAAGCCGTGTATAGAGAACGGATAGATGGATATTCATTTTTGTTGGACAAATGTGTTTTTCTCACCCGCTGTAGTAATCGCATCTGAAAGTGGTTTATACCGGCGGATTCATGAGAATCTAAGCTTTCCATCGGCGTATAGTGTTTGTATAATCGTGTTTGCAGCCGTCGGACGTTCTTGAAATTCCTATGCAAATTAGTAGGTGTACCGCCGGCGGTACACCTACGACGCACTGAAGCGTAAAGGGTTAACAAATCCCTGGATCCAGACTATAAGATGCATCACTGCCAAAATCTAATCACTCAGTCTTTGTGTCATTTCTGACCTTCCCTGAAAATTTCATCCAAATCCGTGAGTCCGTTTTTGAGTAACGTTGCTAACAGACAGGTGGACAGACAAACCAACACCAATCGTCAGATAACTCAACTGCATTCCTCGGCAGAGTAAAAATAGAATTAGCTATAAAACTTAAATATGATGATACTGATGTTTCCAAGATATACTGTTACTGTTTGTTGATATAAAAAATACTGATTAGTGCAGCTTTAATGTCAAAAACAGTAGATTTATTGACACATCCATCCGCCCCAACCTCCTCCCTATAAGGTGCACCAAAGTACAAGAAGTCCTTGTGTGGTTATCATAAACATAGGTTTGAACATCATTTTCACTACAAGGACAAACCGAAGAAACATTTCTCAGCCTGCTAAAAAGCATATCATCCCTCACCTTATCTGAGAAAACAAAAAAAAATACAAAACTAGATGACAAACTAGCACAAGACGCTCCTGACTATGCTTTGCTTCCTTATCTCACTCCCTTTCTCCGTCTCTATCAAGATCTCTGTTCAATATGTTCTCATCAGATTACTCTGCAGGAGTCTCCACCTTCACCTGTGCACAGACCAGCAGGACTGCACAGCCAAAGAATTCAGATTTTTTCTATCTCCGACCAATTTACCACGGAACTGAATGACTCCCCTTAGCTGCTGCGGCAACCGGCTCCCAGCGCTGTCACACAATTATTTCTGAAATGCTAAGGTTAAATCAATTCATCCGCTTCACGTTTTATTCCATCTAATGCCTCTGCATCGCGCTTGTTCATCTGATGGAATAGAATTACTTTGAAATGTACTTGAACACAACACGAAGACGTCTTCTTGATTGGAGTAAAAATGAATAATCCGTGTTGGCAGTCTGTATCTGCAGTATGCATTAAATAAATATTATCCCTTGATGAGTGCCAGTATGTGTGTATGCCTGCAGTCGCACAACAATGGAGGCAGCTGATTGGCAAAAATCATGATTGGCAAACGAGAAGAGGGAAAGACAAGAGACCATCCGAGTGACAGTACCAGAGCAGAGTGGATGTAAAGTGCTGAAGTGATGCAGAGAGGGATAAAGTGGGTTGAGCACACTGCCACACCTGGCCCTTGTCTGAAGAGTAGGTTAGCTGAACAGAAAAACAAAGGCTGGCAGATTCAAAGCTCTCTACTAGCTACAGCCATATAGTGTTTTCGTCTGCCCCTGTGGTGTTCCATGAGGAGGAAAAACCATAATGCCCCCTGCTCTTGGATGTTCCAGACCGTTCTGTGTGCTAATTTACCTCTTGTACTGTTTGCTTTGTTTGTTCCGAGTGAAGTGTAGTTAAATGGGGAGATGATAAGGGTGATTTCTGGGTATTTTTTGCTACTGTTACATTTTTTTCCCCTCAGTGCGGCTCATTTTTGACTGCAATATAGTTATAGATAATAAGAACTCCAATGGCTGAAATCCTGACAAAAGTCATAGCAAAAATCATGGCACTGTAGAATGTGGACATGGAATATAAATGTAACCACAAACAAAATGACCTTGTACTGAGCACAAGCGTGTGTAATGCATGTGGACGTTATGTACAGATACTAAATCGCGTGACCTAAATATGTAGCGGGTGGTGGGAATTAGTAGGACTCAGAAACACCCCCACAATTTAATCAATTGTTCCTTGTATCATTTCTGACGGATGAGTCCCGATAAGTCCACAGTGGACAATTTGTAGTAGGATCGCAATCATGTGATCATTAGCAGACTGACGTAGTGTTCACTTGTCATAGTTACAGTGACATCATGCTGCTATCGCTCAATGATACAGAAATCTTGAACAGATCCGTGAATCCAGACTATAAGCCGCACCATTGCCAAAGTCAAACCATATGGTCATGGTGTCATTTTTGACCTTCACTGAACATGTCATCCAAATCTGTTAGTCCGTTTTTGAGTAATGTTGCTTACAGACAAACAGACAAACCAACGCCATCCTCCTTGACGGAGTAATCGTAGATGTGGCATAGATGACGTCCTGCACCTCTATGGAAACAGCACAATCATAGCTAGAAGTAGAGAAAACTCACCATCGTCTTATGTGCAGTAAGACACAGTTATAATGACACAAAATGAGTAGATTACTGTGATTATTTTACATGAATTGAAAAAATTTAGATTTCATACGTATAATATTTTTTCAAGTGTCCATAGGTTTTACAAATACTGGGGAAAAAATTGTGGCTCTACACACTATAGGTATTAAACTATTTGCTTCTTTTATTTATTACTTTGCCAAGGAACGTGGTGGAGTTATGTGACCGTGATTGGTGCGTACGTTTGTCCTTCTGTCTGTCCGTCTGTTAGCAGCATTACTCAAAAACGGAATAACGGATTTGGATTAAATTTACAGGGAAGGTCGGAAATGACACAAGGACCAAGTGATTAGAGACTGGTAGTCATGTGGCTTATAGTCTGGATCCAGGGATTTGTATCATTGTGAGATAGTGGCACAGCGTCACTGTAACTATGACTTCAAGTGAACACTATGTCAGCTGTCTGCTGAGTGTCACATGGTGGCGATCCTAATACAAGTCAACCACTGCGGACTTATAGGAACGTATCCATCGGAAATGACACAAGGAAAAGTTAATTAAATTGTGTGCAAGTTTCTGAGCCCCATCAATTCCAGCTGCTGGTATTTTTTTTTTTTTTTAACAGAGTCTCATTAGCACTAACTCTTTATTCTACATGAGAATACAGAATAACAGGATTTTGATGATAGGTGATAAATGGCGATGAAATATGAAAACTTCAAGCTTTGATTTGACTTTTCAACAGAATAGCAAATCCCAGATGAGTAGTTCAAGGACCGCCAGAAAGTTACCAATTCTTTGTGTTTTTACAGTTTCTGACTGGAATAAATAATAAAAACAACAAAACGAAACATGGATATCAAACCAAGCAATGGGTTTTGCAGTTCAGAGAGTCAAATTTGTTTTGTGGATTGGAGTGATGAGGACAATGCAATTTGAAGAATAGATTTTTCTTTTTTTCTACATGAACAAGCTGTAATAGTACTTCAGATTTTGACAAACCTTGGACAGATAATGTGCTGACTGCTGCTGCCATTGTCTTGTACTCTGATATGCTTTAGCCTGTCAGATCTTCAGCTTCATATAACAGCTTTTTCAAGGTGATATCAACTTTTATTTTCTCACCGATTGTTTTCAGTTGACTCATACAGGACGCTGTGAAACAATTACATTTACCTCAGTTACCTTTTCTGATATGCTTGTAATCTAGAGCACCGAAGTGAAACTGTGGTGTCACATAGTGAGTGGTTTTGTTTTGTTTTGTTTGCATTAAAAGACCGATATTATTGACATCATTGGCCCCTGTGTAAATGCTGCACTTGGCAAAGTACTAAAAGCCACAGCACTGACTTATTAATACCATTTTAGATGATATTGGCAGGGCAGCTCAAATGATATTTCATTGTATATGAAAGTGTGCAATGAAAATAAAGGTTTGATTGATTGATTGTTAACTGTTTATTTACATAACCAGCAAACACAGAGCAACATTAGCAGTCATTTGCCATGTTTCTGTCTTATATGTTCACCAGCTACTTGTTAACTCTGTCTGTCAGCTGTTTGATGCTAGGCAGGAAGTGTAAAGAGGGTTTTGAAGCTTTTTCACTGAAAACAGCTGCCTTCTCTGACTGCAATTAGTCAGTAAAAGCAATGAGAGTGAAATGAAACTGTACATTTACAGGCTGTAAAACAGTGAGACATTAAACCAGGGGTGTCAAACAAGTGGCCCGCGGGCCAAAACCAGCCCGCCAGAAGGTGTAATCTAGCCAGCAGGACGATTTTGTGGAGTGTAAAAATTACAGAGAAGACATTAACGGCAATTTGTAAATCTATAAATTTAAAATAACTTCTAGACCATGACAAGTTGTTTTGATCAGAAAGTAAAATTCTATATAGTTCATTGTTCTTTTGTAATTCTGTGTCTCATTTTTGTAATATTTTGTCTTGTTTTTGATGTTTTTGTCTATTATTGTTTGTGTCACGTCTGTGTCATTTTGTTTCTCATTTTTGTCTCGCTTGTGTTTTTTGTCTCATTTTTGTCATTTTGTGTTTTAATTATTGTTTTGTGTAACTTTTTTTGTTTCACGCTTTTGTCATTTTTTGTCTCGTTTGTGTCATTTGTCCATTTTTTGGTCACATATGAAGTTCTCTGTCGAATTTTTTGTCTCTTTTTTGTTTTGTTTCAGGTCATTTCTCTCATTTTTTGTCATTTTATTTCTTGCTTTTCTCAGTTTGTGTCTCATTTTTGTTACATTTTGTCCAGTTTTTGGTATTTTTGTCTATACTATATCATTCAGTTCCAGATATCTGTGACTAAATGTGTTGGGCCTTTGTAGACAAACTGTGATGTGCAAGTTGTAATGTGTAAATGATAAATTGAGGCATAATGTTGTTGAAATTGAATTGATTTTTCTTAAATTTCAGTTTGTTCATAATTTTTTGTAAAAAGATAGTTCCTTAAATATGTCAGAATGTACTTTTTTGCATCAAAACAAAGGAAAAATTTGGAGTTGTTGTTATTTATAGGTTGTTATGCTGTGATTTTATTTGTCCGGCCCACTTGAGATCAAATTGGGGTGAATGTGGCCCCTGAACTAAAATGACTTTGACAACCCTGCATTAAACAGTTCCTAGGAGTTCATAGCTACGAGGGACATGCTTTTACAAGCACTGTTAATGCAAAAAATACATAAATTACAGCAGCAAAAACCACCCAAAAAGTGCATGAGACTGAACCTGATGTGCCAGATGGTTCGTTAAACTGAACCATCTGAGAAGTCGTACTGTAAAAACTGGTCGGAAAAAAGGGCAGGCATGTTCAAAAAATTCTTGGCAGGTTGTTGGGCCAGCCATTCATCTATCACTGCCAATTAAGAAATAACGGATGAGCAAACCACAAACTCAGCATAGTTTATCATAGCACCTAAAACACGCCTACAGATGCCAGTAGTTCCTCTGACAAACTGAAAGAAGCACATCGCTTAACTCTCGGCGAGAAGGTTCTCTTGTTATCTTGTGAATCACGTGAGAATCAGGCAGCCTCGCATGGTAACATGAGACTTCTTTGCAACATTTGAACCTCCATGCAACAGTTTAAATACATTTTGTTTCCAAAATTCTTCCGGCCATCTGTAGCTCTGCGTGCGCACAAATGTAAATCCCCAAACACACTTCATGGAAGCGATTCTGTTTCAGAAGTGAAAGCATAAATGAAGGAAACAATCTCCCTCCTGATGAGCTAATACCTGTCTGCCAGCTTCATTCACACACACACTAAGCTTGGCATCTGTCTCGGCCCAGACTTGCTCTGTCATTTTTTTTACACACTCCTTCTCTCTCTCTCTCTCTCTTTTCCTGTGACCCAGAAGCATTACTTCCGCCCATAGAGACTACCACAAAAGCTAAAAAAAGACACTTTCCCATCTCCTATGGAGGAAAGAGAAAAAAAAAGTAGAGATATGTGAAGGAACATAGCCGATCCCAGAGTGTCCTTATAATAGATCATTTAAAAGCAAAAGAAAGAGTGCCATCACCTGCTTAGAACCTAAATATGCATGTATGCATTGAATATATCACATTCAACATAAACACAGGCTGCTGGTAAGAGCAGCACTTAACAGCTCTTCATTTCTACCCCTGGGAGATATTACAGGAAATAGGAAAGGCTTCGTAGAGGATAATGGCAATGACAAGAAGTGCCAGCCAACACAAGAGGCGTTGATCAGACCAGCTCTAGATGTGCGTGTTAAGTACGTGTAAGAAACTAGATTGACTCATTGGGAGATTTTATGTAACGCAACAAGGAGTCCTAATTCACATCTTAAAGGCAGCTTAAAGTTTGAAAGCATGAAGCTGCATTGGCTTGATCTCTAGCTAATCAGACGTTCATTGCATGTATTTATTCTCTTCCTCTCACATTTTCTGGTTCAGTCTACCCACATTTATATTAAACACAGGCAAGAATGCCAGAAAAAACTACTTTTTTGAAAAAGTCTCATAAAAAAATGAAAACAAATATTATGCCTGTCTGTATTGTTACCAATTTCCAACTTCCCTGCCTTGCACATGGTTCTGAAGCCACACAGTGTCTATATGAGGATCATGAGTGATTGTGATAATGGGATATGTGCAATAGTGTTAAAAGGGACATGTGTAGATTAATTGTGTGTATTGCAGACAGAGATATGTGCAACAATGATTAAGAGAAATCTTATCTTGTTATCTTATTTGTAATTTCTTGATTTATGATTTGCCAATGGGACTTGAGATGGAAACAGGCCACACGGCTGCAATCTCTCGTATTTACGTGGAAATGTACATCAACACAAACTGTCCCATTTTCAAAATAAAAGAAACATAACTTATGGAAATCTTTCAGAGTTGGTCGCTAGGTTCATTGCACCATTTTTGGCAAAGGTTATTCAAGTAACGATTGAACGACAGGAGGGTAAGGAGGAATAAGCTTCGACGATGCAAACAATACTTGGGAGTAGAATCACTGCATGGCCATGGGATCTGTTGCCATTTCTTCGAAAGAAATACGAATTTTATGCCTTTGCATTTAACCCTTTAAGCTTCAGTCAATTCCAGCCGTTTTCAGTACAAAAAATCGCTAATATTCTATTTTTAAATAAAAAAAATTACGAAAAATACGGGGAATAGTGGACGCGCATCGGGAGGTGCATTTCCTTGAAAACGACCGATTCGGGGATTTTATACCGACTTCAGGACATGTTTTGGACAAAATAGTTTACTGGCTTGTGTCATCTGATGTAAAAGGTTGGATTATGGCCGTTTTTTGTGGAATCTTTTTTTTTGTGTGTAATAATAAACCCGGAAATGTGAGTCGCGCTGTGTGCTTTGAAGCCGTGTATAGAGAACGGATGGATGAATATTTGTTTTTGTCGGACAAATGTGTTTTTCTCACCCGCTGTGGTAATCGCATCTGAAAGAGGTTTATACCGGCGGATTCATGAGAATCTAAGCTTTCCATCGGTGTATAGTGTTTGTATAATCGCGTTTGCACCCGTCGGACATTCCTGAAATTCCTATGCAAATTAGTAGGTGTACCGCCGGCGGTACACTGAAGCTTAAAGGTCAAGATATGTGTATTTCAGCTGCAGTACAGACGTACGCCAGAAACATCTTCAATGCTACAATTAGAAAGTCAAAAGAGAGAATTAAATAGCAAATGAGTCTTTCTGATGACAAACACAATGGGGAAAATCTATGAGACACATGCACTGCATCAGTGTTTTTTTTTTTAACATGTGTTCTTAAGAGGCACTGAAATGTAAAACAGTCTTTTACACCTTATGATAATCTGAAGATGAATTTACTGTCTGGAGCATTTTTCTCATTGTTTTCACATTATGCATTACCAAGAATTCTTGAACATAGATTTCACTAAAAAGCTCATGAGTTTAAATGACAAAATGACATCCCACATGCATTCAAAATACTATTGCTCACTTTCAAGGCCTTAAGCAGCCTTGTTCCTGAATAAATCTCTGATTCATTGATGTGATAAAAAAAAAAACATCGATTGCTGAGATCTGCAGATACAGCCTCACTGGTTATTCCCAGGTCACAGTGTGTGATTAATCAGGATTCTGCTATCAGAGCTCCAACACTCCCAGGTCACGAAATCTCTAAGGCTTCCTTTAAACCTCTTCGTAAACCTTCTTTCGCGAAAGCTTCTTTAGCTGTCTGATGTATGTTTTTATTTACTTTAACTCATTCATCGTGCTCATTTTACTCACTCTGTGCCCTCATCCCTTGGTGGTATTCACATTTAATACGCCTAATTTGGTCGTATTTTTACATTTTCGTTCAAGAAAGGTGCATTATAAATCAAGTTTCCTACCATTACTGCCATGATTTTACTCTACCGGCTTTTCACAGATTCTCACATCCCTTCTTTGCAGAAAAACACAGGTCCTAATCTGTGAAATGTGAACGGACTGCAGGCCAAACGCACAATAATGATGGAAGCTACTGCCAGTCGCCCTCTCTCAGTGTTCTGCATGTCTCCAGCGAACACTGCCTGATTAGGCTACAAGCTTTAGTCATCCTTAGCTGTCTCATTAATGTCCTTCTCAGGGAACATACAGCTGACAACTGGCCCGGAACAGACAGGTGCCAAAATGAAACACAAAAAAACCCTCATCCCCCTCTCCGCAACGACGTTAGGAAAAAGATATCACATGAATGAACTGAAAAGTGGCATCGAGTATGCTGTGACTTTTATTGACAACTGTGAATGTTCCTCGAGGACGATTTTCATGGTGCAATATGACACTGTATAAGTGTGCGAGACGGCTCTACTTGGCCTTTTCTAATGACTAAGATTATGGCTGCAGTCAGTCACAGTCACTCAGTACTGACTAACAGACAGAGAAAGAAATGTGGAGATGGAGGTTTAAGCACAAAAGGCGACATGTTTAGGATTCAGTATGATCTTCTTTATGTGTGCTTGTATTTGAAGGCTAAATGCGAGATGACTGCCTTCAAAAAACAATTAAGGCATGGCGCACGCGGGGAGAGAATGAACTTGAGGCATTGTTTGCTTCTCTACTTCTGCATTTGTGACAGTAATACCAATTATTCATTGCTGGAGAACATTTCTATTCAGCGCTACCGGAATGCGGTCTAATTCTTCTCGGTTGTCTTGGCGACGTGCACATCAGGAAGACAACACAGCATCTCGCTGGCTTCCAGAGAGAAAGAAAAAAAGACAGAAAGAAAGAGGGAGAAAGAGAGATGCTTCGAACTTTGAATTAAAAGGTTTTGAAAAAAGCAAACATCCATACCTGCCAATGAGGAGGAACTCTCCGAACACGCCCAGTCGCCTCATGGCCATCAGGAGACCTCGGACGGTCATGCCTTCGCAGAAACACACCACCACGCGAGCTTTGGGGAGACGTTCCCGTAATTTCCTCAAAAGTCGATCAAAGTGTTTCTCCCCCGCGTTACTGTAGATCTTGTCCGAGTGGGCAATGCATAGGCCTTCTTGAGAGGCCAGCTCTTTGAAGGCCTCCATGCCGCTCTCTCCATAGTTTCCTATAGATGATGGAAAAAAAAACAGATACTACATATTTAAGTTGTCTTTTAATTAACGTTTGTGTATATGGACAACATAGGGCGTTATAATCTGATTAAAACACAGTCAATATTTGCCAATACATGGCTTGTTACTCGTAAAAAACCACATTGACATTATTAAATGGCACGAGTAATTGCTTTCAACCGTACATCTCTAATTATTCCACTGATGGACAATCAATGTTATGCTTAAAGCACATCCCCCCCAGCGGCTGTTTGCTGCATCAAGCCCCCGAATGAAACCGAGGCTCTGATCCACTGATAATGAGTGTTGGAGATTTTGCCGGCTACTGACTGCAATCAAAGCCACGAGGGGTGAAGATAGCTCTCCCTGTTTTCACCACACGGCATCCCAATCAAGAATCCAAATCTAAATCTTCTGTTTCCACATAGACGCCAGCATTTTAAGCAATGTGCCTGGATTGTTGATGAAGCCCAATGCTTTCGCTGGAGCTGGATTACACAGACAATCTGGTCACTCCGATCAACAAACTTCCTAAAGTTTGGAAAATCCGCTTTTGTCCTCTCACTGCTAAAAGGAGGTGATCCCTCAGTTGGGAATAATTACAGGCCTATTTCCAAATTATGTATTCTCACCAAAGTATTTGAAAAATTGGTTTGTGATCAACTGAAGGAATTTTTAGAATTCAACAACATTTTAGACCCCCTTCAGTCAGGTTTTAGGAAGCAGCACAGCACTACAACTGCTGCTCTTAAAGTTTTAAATGATGTGTTTGAGTCATTGGACTCAAAAAGGTTTTGTGCTGCTCTGTTCATTGACCTATCTAAGGCATTTAATACTGTGGATCACAGTCTTCTGCTAGAAATTCTCCTCAAGATTGACATCTCCAAACAAGCTGCGTCTTGGTTTGATGGTTATTTGGCAAGTAGGACACAGTGTGTTCAAATGGCTGGAGTTAGTTCTACCTTTCTTGAGGTCACAAAAGGTGTACCTCAAGGCTCAGTCTTAGGACCCATTCTGTTTACAGTCTACATTAATGATCTGTGTGCAAACTTGCCAAATGTCTCTTATCATTTTTATGCGGATGATTCTGTAATTTACTGCTGTTCACATTCGATTGCACAGGCATTTGAATTCTTGCAGTCTGCCTTTGATGCCGTGCAGATTCGTCTGTAGAAATTGAAAATGGTTTTAAGTGCAGAAAAATCCAAACTTATGCTTTTTTTTTTTTTTAATTTTTCTGTTCGCTCTGAGGGTATCCCTTCAATTAGAACTGCCCATGGTAAAATTTTAGAGTTGGTCACCAGCTACAAGTACCTGGGATTAACTATTGATGAGGACATTTCCTTTAAAGTCCATATCAAAAACTTGATCTCTAAATTAAAGGTGAAGCTCGGTTACTAATATAGAAACAAGTCTTGTTTTTCCCTCAGAGCTCGGAAGCTTCTGATGTCAGCTACTTTTCTGCCGATACTTGATTATGGTGATGTTGTGTATATGTGTGCTTCAACCAGCTGCCTACAGTCCTTTACTCCAGTCTACCACTGTGCTCTGAGGTTTGTCACTGGCTGTAGCCGTCTCACCCACCACTGTGAATTGTACGCTAAAGCTGGCATGCCTTCCTTGAATGTAAGACGATATACACACTGGATGACTCTGGTGTACAAAGCACTTCTTGGTGTGGGTCCCACTTATTTATGCACTCTTCTTCAGAGAACTAGAAGCTGTTATGCCCTAAGATCTTATGACATTTTACATCTCTCTGTTCATCGTGTTTGAACTGAAATGGATAATAAAGCTTTCAGTTACTCTGCTCCCTCTGCTTGGAATGCCCTTCAATCTAAATTGAAGTGGTCAAAATTTGTTTCATTGGAGGCTTTCCGCTCTATCTTAAGGTATCGACAACGTAAATCCTTTGAACATTGCCTGTGTTCTTAAATTGTTATTGTAAATATGACTCCTGTATTTTATGTATCTAATTACTTGTATTTAATATTTTAATGTTTGTTGTTATTGTTATCTGTCTGTTTTGTTTACTTTGACGTTTGCTGCTGCCTCTCTTGGCAAGGTCACCCTTGTGAAAGAGGTCTCGTTCTCAATGGGTCTTTTACCTGGTTAAATGAAGGTTAAATAAAAAATAAAAAATAAACTTGAACATGTGTTTGTGTTTCAATGTGTAGATATATATAAAGAAAATAAATCTGAAAACATTTGTCGTGCTCGATAAAAGGCCATGTTCTTGAGGACCTGGCTGTTTAGAGCAAGGAAGACAGCAGCTAAAATAGGCATCGCTGTAATGCATTTACTGTGGCGCACAATGGGCCCATGTGTTGGTTTTCCAATAGTCCTTTGATGATATTTTCAATTGCCTCGTTTCATTCTCCCACTGGTAAATGGAAATAATGATATCCAATTATTTTACTTCTTCCATCTCGGCTGCGAGACGGGTGGGTGGTGGTGCATTAGCTGACAGCCCGTTTGACAATGACCACCGAAAAAAAAAAATCCACTCCGAGCATTCCTAGCAGACAGATGATAATCGGAACAGGTAATTTATGCAATTTTCGCAGCCCTAGCTGTTGCTACGGGCAACAGGGTGCATTTATAACTTGTCTAAGGTGGCGGAGAGTGAAAACTCATGAGCTTAAGCCAGTCATGATCACAATTTCAGAGATAACTAAAGATAGAGGGAAACAAACAAGCAAATTTACATATGACTCCTCAAAGGTCAGAGGAAAGGCTGCAACAGGCAAATAATGATGTTAAGTCTTAAAAACATTCAGAGTGGCTCTGAGCTGTTTCTTGTTTTGCTATTTAGTGTAAGGATTTATATTTGAATACAAAAAAATGATAGAACTACATGTGGAGTTTTAAAAGGCTTCCTGCTTCTATCACTGCAACCTATTGAGTAACTGATGCTGCTTGCAAATGCCCTCCCCTGACTGGTCTGTCATCACTTTCAAATTACGACTTCAGTCCCAGAGGACGCTAGTGTAGGCATATGTTCAAGATCAGACAGTTGACGCCACCTAGTTCTGCCTCCAGGTACTACACATCCCCAACTCCCTGTCTTCATCTAACTGATAGCAACCTGTGTCAAATCCCATCTCCAATACCTGACTATAATAGGACTTTCCAAAGATGTTTGACACTCCCCACGAGTCTGCGGCTCAGGGAAGGGGATCCTGGGTAATGTAGCCTGTCAGTCATAATTTGGGTGCACATCACTGACTGTGTTTCGCCGAGACTTTAATGAAAAGCCGTGGACATAATTCATGTCGCAGTAATTACTTAGTCCCCCGTTTCTCTCCTTTTACCTCCAGTCTCTGCCTCCTCGAGAAGAAAGTGAGCCCGTTGTGGTCCGAAAACACTAAAGTTTCTGAGAAGATATCCATTTTAATTAACAGTAATGTCCTTTTAGCTTCGTCCACCTCACTAAACCGTGGAAGTAATTTAACATTTCCAAATGAACACCTACATTATTAATGTTAAAACAGTCCCTGATGTGTTCGGACAGATATCGACTTTGAAAACTTACTATGATGACTAACCGTACAGCCAAGAAACTTTAGCTTTAAATCCACATATTAAAGGCAAACATAACAAGGTGGAGAAAAGATCATTTTTCAAGAAATCAAAGTACTAGACCACCCAGTGCTTACTGAATATGCAACCCTCTTCCTTAGTGCTTGTTATTGAAAAAGAGATGATTTACTGTAATTCATTCAAACACAACGCTCAATTGCAGTTAATGGCTGACAAAAAAAATGAAAATATAAGTGAAGATACACTCAAATTGGCTCCAAAGCATGGGAAGATGTTCAAAACAAGGTAAAGGAATCACTACAAACATTGCAAAGTTGCAATTAAGGATCAACCTAAAACTGTGGTTGGGTTAGTGTGAATTCTATGCAAATGCAGACCCAAAAACCAGGCTTATCAGATACATTTTAAGATAGTGTTTGACCATTTTCCAGGATCTCCAGTATAAATAATGCTCAGTAACCCCCACCCAGAATCGAACAGCTGCATAGTGATCCTAGACTGCTGTCAAACTCAAAAGTCTGCATGCCATGGTTGATTAAAAACACTACAAGGAATAAATAAGTTTCTGCAATATTCTCTACAAACACATTGGTACATTACTGTGATGTTATTTACAGCTAAGAGGGGAACAGCTATGGTTTCTCACCTTCTGTGTGCACTGCAGACACGTAGGTCCAGTTGTACCTCTTGACAATGTCCAGCATGGCCCGGGCCTGCAGGGTGTCTGATGGAACGACCCTCAGGAAGTACTTGAACAAAGTCTTGTCGCTCAGGTCGATGCTGGTGGCAGAGTAGGCGATCTGCGGGATGTTAAAGAGCTGCAGCAGGTTCTGCACCTGGATGGCCACAGAGCTGGATCCGGGTCCGATCACTCCTGCGATGGGTTTCTTGGAGGGCGGCGGCTGGTTGGACGGGGTTCCGTCAATGCACCACTTGGACCCGTCCTTGTCATCTCGGATGGAGATGAGGGAGTCCCGGATGAACTCGATGCTCTGCTCCAGGGCGACGGACGAGTGCCAGCAGGAGTCCCGGATCTCGCAACCGAGGCTGATGTTGGGGAGCAGGTTGGGGTCTGCGTTGATCCGGTCCAGCGTGTGGAACATGGCCTCCACCCTCTGGATGCCGTACTGCTCGCGGACGTCCCCGCACTTGCGCTCGGCCACTTTCTCGGCGGACGGCTGGTGATGGACGGAGAAAAGCGCGCCGATGATCACGTCTCCGTCCATGCGCGCCACGGAGCGGGACACGGCGCGTGGGACGGCCGAGCGCTCGTAGATGCCGCTGCTGTGGCAGAGCACCGGGGCGCGGAGGACGCATGCGGAGAGACACAGGAGAGCGAAGAGACCCATCTTTACGCGTGCCATAGTGTGCCACATCGCGTGTGCCGTGCCAAATGCGCAGGCATATTATCTGCTCCCTGCCAGCGCTTCCACCTCTATCCCAGCCATGACCTGCGAGCACGACACCTGGGACGTATCCACACACACCTGCGGAGACAACAAGACAAACGGCTGTGAAATGTGGGCGAGGAGAAGCGAGGCCAGCTGTGCCAAATGTTCACGTAGAAAGAATAATGACTGAACACGCATGCTCCTTTCCATCAACGCCCTGCTTCACATTCCTGCAGCTGGCAACCGTCCTCCCTTATCAACTACCCATCGGGATGCCTTTGAGCAAGGCACACAGACACACACACTCACGTGGGCAGGACTGGCTGAGCGTAGCTGCTGTCACTAACCGTGCGTGAATTTGTGAAGCCACGCACACTTGAAGATTTCTCACACAATCGCGGTGTTAAATGACAAAAAAAAATCCCAGATTTTATATCAGCTGCCAGGTGAGGGAATCAGGCAGATTTCAGCACCGCGGACAGCGCGCTTTCCAAACACGTACAAGGACGTCTTTGGGACTGTTGCCTGGACTCGTCATCCCCTCACAGACTGAATTCTTCCCGATTTGACTCATCTAATTCCCAATAACAACCAAAAGCCCTCCACAATCGACACCCTTTTTATCTGGATTCCACATGAAGAGGAGGCTGGTTTTTTTTTCTCGCTTAAAACGCGCACATTTCTTCATACAATGTATCGTGAAAGTGCCACTCAACCATCGTTTTACATTAACCATAGTAACAAAAAAATAGCCTAATTAGAATACCACATGAACTAAGCACATCATTTGAGGCATAACATGAGTCATCTGCTCTAACTGTCACCTCCAATCTATCCAATCTATCTTTTGCGTTATTCTGTTTGGATCATCCACATTTTCTTTTCCCCCCCTATCTTCTGCATCCAAACTTACCTGAATCCTTGAGACATGTCGCGTGCCTTCGTCCGTCTTCTGTAGCGCGTGGTCTTCGGTGGTATTACTTGAGTTTCTCTCTCTCTCTCTCCCCCTCTATCTGCCCCCCCCTCCCTCTCCCGCTCCCTTTCCCTCCCTCTCCTCGCTCAACTCGAAAAATTCCCTCCCTGCGATTGTAACATTTTGTCTTCCTCCCCCTCTCTTTAGTATCTGTGCCTACATAGGTGTGCACATTTACGGTAGAGCCTGCAATGGTTTTTCTGCAAGGAATGACAACATTGCTCCAAATAAATAATCTTCATTTGCATATAATGCATTATAAGTCAGCTGATCATCTCTTATTGCTGTGCGTAAAATGTCAGGTGAGCCAGAAAACGAATGCGTCTGGTACAGCCTCTGGAAGTTTTACGGATGGTGCAGCATTATTCCTGTATCTCATTACAAACATTCAAATTCACTTCTAATCAGTGTGTCAATAATTGGTTTATCTTAAAGCGAGGGAGAGGGCACGAGATTAGGTGTGATCCACTATTTTAATTATCGGACAGCTCATTATAATTGAAGGGATTTTAGACTGATAACAACAAACCAGCTTCTCACCCTCACTCTGAGTTTACTTGAGGCCTCTGGCTTCCAATAAACTACTTGAAAAATGGGGGTTGTGGATGACTCCAGCACCAAGGACAGCAGCCAACAGGCTCCATAGCGCCATCTAGCGTCTGGTTGAGGATCACCGCTTGCAATTACAGCCTTGATCTCAGTGTTGCCACTATTTAATCTCATGAGTCCACTGAGGTGTGAGAGAACAGTTATTAGCTGGTGTGCCATGGTGTTCTCTGTAAGGGTTGAAGCAATCACTGGGAAACACACAAACACACAGAAGTACATATTTTCTATACAGTATATTCTCACAGCGATCGCCCACCTCAGGAGTTCAGCTGCTACTACAAGCTACTATCACTGAATGGAAGCTTTGAAACCGCTCCAGCTCCCACACCGTAAATAATTTTAAGTTCATTTAGATTAGAGATGCGAGTTCCAGTGCTGCCTTAAAACTGTCACCTCAGCTGATTTATCTGTTCATAACCATTCTATTAGAAAGTTTGGAAACTGTCTGGGTTTAATTAACTGAACTGGGGAAAACAAGTTTAATCAACTTGAGATATGAAGTTGAATAAGCTTGTAACATACAGCGACAGATGGATTTGCTTTATTTATTTATTTATTTATTTTTAGGCTCATAGAGTTTCCTCTTTATTTAATATTGAGAAATTATAGCTGCAGCTGTTGAAGCAATTGTTACTCCACCAAGGAACGTGGTAGAGTTATCTGACAATCGGTGTACATTTGTCTGTTTGTCTGTCTGTGCGCAACATTACTCTAAAATGGATTTACAAATTTGGATGAAATTTTCAGGGAAAGTCAGAAATGACACAAGGACCAAGTAATCAGAGTTTGACAATGATGGAACTTATAGTCTGGATTGACGGATTTGTTAAAGATTTCTGTACTGTGAGACAGTGACACGATGTCACTGTAATTTCAGCACCAAGTGAACACTACGTCAGCTGTCTGCTGATGATCACATGATTGTGACCCTACTACAAATCCACCACTATCGACTTTTTGGGACTTATCCATCAGGAATCAAACAACAACTGAGCAGCCTTGGCGGAGTACTGCGCTCGCTGAGTGCTTTTATTGTTTTTTCTTTTAACCATTCAGAGAATGCATTTTAACCCCTTGACATCTGAATTTATTTACAGTTCTATATTTTTTAAAAATTATTTGTGTCTTTACTTCCCAGCTGATGCTAAATCAAGTGGAGATTGTTAATTTGTCTGTTACACCTAGAACAGACATATAATAATTTAGGTCCCACTCTGACCGGTCCTACGAGGATCCAGTGCTTGCAAAACGTTCCTAGGTACGTACTGAATATGCACAAACCGGCACTGGGGGAATGGATATGCTAGCTCGACTGCAGTTTGAGGAAAGTAGTATGTCGTGAATTTGCAACAATTGGCATCAAGGGGTTAATTCTGAGTGTAGGAACTGTAAACTGACTTCTGTCATGCTTAAAACTGTTATGATCATTATTAAAGCAAAGGAGCCATAACTTAATTGAAGGATTTTAAGTACTTAGGGTCAACAGACCAGAGCAATGGAGAGTGTGGAAAAGAGGTGAAGAAGCGTGTACAGGCAGGCTGGAACGGCTGGAGAAAAGTGTCAGGTGTGATGTGTGATAGAAGAGTTTCAGCTAAAATGAAAGGAAAGGTTTACAAAACTGGTGAGACCAGCCATGTTGTTTGGTCTGGAGACAGTGTCCCTGAGGAAAAGACAGGAGGCAGAGCTGGAGGTAGCAGAACTGAAGATGCTGAGGTTCTCTTTGGAAGTGACCAGGATGGATAGGATCAGGAATGAGGACATCAGAGGGACAGCACATGTTAGAGGCTTTGGAGATAAAGTCAGAGAGGCCAGACTGAGATGGTTCGGACATGTCCAGAGGAGAGAGAGTGAATATATTGGGAGAAGGATGCTGAGTTTCCCACTGCCAGGCAGGAGGCCTAGAGGAAGACCAAAGAGGAGGTTTATGGATGTGGTTAGGGAGGACACGAAGGCGGTTGGTGTGGGAGAGGAGGATGCAGAGGACAGGGTTAGATGGAGGCAATTGATTCGCTGTGGCGACCCCTGAAGGGAAAAGCCGAAAGGAAAAGAAGTAGAAGAGAATTTAACATGTGCTAAAACACAGCAAGTTTCCATGATGTCTGTTTTCACAAACTGAGTTTTGAATATATATTAATGCATAATAGGAAGTCTGCTTATATAGTGAGCTAATTTTCTGTCTCATGAACCTATTTTATTGCGTTAAGTGAACTCTCAGCTGTTTATTCATTCAACTTATCACCAGAATCAGCTTTAATGGCCCATTACGTACAAAACATACAAGGAATTTGGTTTCACTGGTGATGCCTAGGGCTGCACAGTGGTTAGCACTTTCACCTTGCAGCAAGAAGATCCCCGGTTCAAATCCCGGGATGGGCCTGGGATCTTTCTGCATGGAGTTTGCATGTTCTCCCTGTGCATGCGTGGGTTTTCTCCGGGCACTCCGGCTTCCTCCCACAGTCCAAAAATATGCTGAGGTTAATTGGTTACTCTAAATTGTCCGTAGGTGTGAATGTGAGTGTGACTGTCTGTCTGTATATGTAGCCCTGTGATAGACTGGCGACCTGGTGTCCCCTGCCTTCACCCGAGTCAGCTGGGATAGGCTCCAGCACCCCCCGCGACCCTAGTGAGGATAAAGCGGTGTATGATGGATGGATGGTGATGCCTAGGAATAAAAAAAAGAGAATCATAAAATAACTATACAAAAAATATACATATATACCCTCACACATTATTGTTCCAGCCTCAGTGGCTTGGTGATTAGCACTTTCACCTTGCAGCTAGAAGATCCCCGGTTCATGTCCTAGCCTTCCCAGGATCTCTCTGCATGGAGTTTGCATGCAAGTTAACTGGTGACTCTAAACTGTCCGTAGGTGTGAATGTGAGTGCAATTGTTTGTCTCTATATGTAGACCTGTGATAGACTGGTGTCTTGTCCAGGGGGTCCCCTGCCTTTGACCTAAGTCAACTGGGATAGACTCCAGCCGTCCTGTAATCCCTGAGGATTAAGTGGTGAATAGATAATGAGATGGATGGACTACCGTTCAAAAGTTTAAGATCACTTAGAAATGTCGTTATCTTTAAAAGAAAAATAGTTTCTTTTTCAAATGAAGATAACATTAAATTAATCAGAAATCAAGTCGAGGCATTGTTAATGTGGTAAATGACCATGTTAGCTAGAAATGACTGATTTTTAACAGTATATCTCCATAGGGATACAGAAGAACATTTCCATCAACCATCACTCCTGTGTTCTAATGCTACATTGTGTTAGCTAATGGTGCTGAAAGGCTCATTGATGATTAGAAAAATCTTGTGCAATTATGTTAGCACATGAATAAAAGTGTGAATTTTCATAGAAAACATAAAATTGTCTGGGTGACCCCAAACTTTTGAACCGTAGTGTAGCTATGGATACATTTTGAGGCAAAGTGGCTCAAGCTAAAAGAACTCATATTTTTAAGTTATAAAGTGTTCTGAAAATAAAAACAACAGGCATTTTTAGTCAAACTAATAAGAAATTAGCACAACTTATATCTTTACATTGAGAATAAATGCGTTGATTTCACCAAATTGCTGCATGTGATGAAGTTGGGAAGTGAGCGTGCTTCAATTTAACCCTTTAAAGCAAAGTGTGGGTCTCCTCCCAGTGGGCATGTGTTGGCTAATCTGTGGTGGGGTCCTGTCGTGACTCACGCCAGGCGGTACAAATCATAAATAAACTTAGGGAGCCACTGTGACACTGCCACTGCTGGTGCCCGGGGCGTCGGGAGCGAGCATCTGATAGTGAACCTGAATAAAAGTGACATGTTTGGGAAGGATCGAGACTACTTGGATGCTGCAGCCACACTTCAGGGCAAAGGGTGATGTGCTACTTGGTCTATTCGAGGACTGCAGTTTGCGTGGGTTGACGGGAAGGCTTTCAAGCAATGACTTCAGCAGCAAGCTATTAATATTTTGATGATACAATATTGGTCAAAGGGACCGGTTACTACAAGCATCAATTAAAGGAACATTAAAAACTATTGCATTCTGTGTTATTCTTACATTCTTATAGTCTCTGGAGTGTTTCCCTTTTTCTGTTACACCTAATATTGATGTTGCCATTGGGGCATAAGTCCACATTTGCAGAAAAAAAGCATAAACTTGCATTCTTGTTTAATTTCCTCGAAGCATAAACACCATCAATCAATCTTCTAGCGAGTCCATTTTTGCATGTCCTTGCTTTTTGCTCAACCGGCAGCAACACCTCTCCTTCTCACCACCTCAGGATTGATAGGCTGTATTAAAAATGACAGTTTACAAACTGCACTGCAAAGAATCTTACATTAATACTTGGTTTGTTGTCTAAAAATGACACGTTATGCCACTCAAAACAACTTGCAAAGGATGGCATGGATTTGTGCTCAAGAAAACAAACAAAAACTGGTAAACAGATGCAGGTGAAGGTGAGTGAAGTTCACAACACCGTTAGTGGTGAAGCTAAGCCACAAGGCAACATGAAAAGGAAATACAAGAATTGAAAATAAGCACAAAAAACATGTCATCAGTAATGGGTAAGTTTGCTAACCCTACTCTAATCACAGTAACGGGGTTGCTAATCCATGCTAATGTTAGCTTTTTCTCAGGAGTAGAAGCTAGATATTTAGCTAGCTGTGACTGCTGATCAAGAGGATAAATTTAATGATGGACAAAAGTAAAGGAAAAAGTCAAAAGAATTCGTCTTAACCTGATAATATGCATAAAAGAACAGTATGAGGTACAGTGAGACATTCAATCAAAGCCGACAATGTGATGAAATTATGAAAAATAGAAGAGAGGACATAGCTCTGCTTCACCCATTCTTAGGAAAAACTGTTTGATGATGTTCATTCCAGCGTTTCATGTGATTCACTGTTTTCTTCTTCTTCTACCAGCAAAAAAGGTTATGCTGGCAGGGTTGTTGTGGGACACATGTTCCTTGCAAAATAATTATTATTTAAAATATTATGATGCTTTAAAAAAAAGTTCCCACAATTACAAGAGACATCAATAAAAAAATAATACCAAAAAGGACATTTAAATTTAATTTTAACTGTTTTATCTGCGATTCAATTTGGTAATCAGGGGGGTGGGACAAGAGAAAAATAGCATTTTAGGGGGAACTCCAGACTTCGGTATTTCTAAAAATATTTTCAAACATTCCTTTATCCTATTTTTTTTTAAAATTTGGTCTCAGGACAAGTAAATTTACACAACAACTGTATGTTTTAGTATTCTGTACATGGATTATTTGAAATTTGATGAGCAGGACATTAAAATGTCCTGCAATTCTGGAATGATCCAAAAGCAAACAAGCTAAAAACAGGAAAAGAAAATCCAGCTATGTTCTGTTGTCATGCAAAATCAACTGAACATACGCTTTAATTAATAAAACATTGTAAATGACATGAGGTATACCTCAATCTGGATATGTAACCTTAAACTAAAGTATGTTTATTTTGAGATGAGTTTAGTTTGGATAATGTTTTTTTTTTTATGCCTTTAAAAAAATTGGCTTAGCTCAAAAATACTTTTATCAAAGAAATTCATCTCAGATTCTGAATTGGCTACTTGATTTTATTTGGTGTAAATGTGTGATGGTCCCACTGCTGTTTCAACATCTCATGACAAGTGCATTCAGGGTCTATTCAGTACCGCTACGCACCATCCCGTTGATGTGTCTGTGACTCAGCATTTCCAGCTCCTGGGGTGCTGTTACATAGGTGACCTCGACCTCCGAACGTGGCATCTCCCCCTGTTAAGAGCAACAACAACAACAAAATGAGGCATCGTTGATCTACGACAAAGAAGCAGCTTGAACAGAATCACGGTGCAACAGTGATCTCTCCTGTTTGTTGCTGGTTACTGCAAAAGGAAAAAGAAAAAGAAAGAAAAATCATTGCTGTTATGTTTTTCCTAGTTTTTTAAAAGACATGATTGGAAAACAAATATCCTGTTTCAGTCCTTTGAGATTATCACTCCCCAGTACACTTCAATCTTCTATGAAACACTCAAATGAGTATAAGCGAGCGTCACTCATATTCTTTTCAAATTATTATCTCCATTGTATTTTGAAAACCTCTTTTCACGTCTGTTTTGTGTTTGCATCAGTTAACCAGCATTATTTGTAAGTACCTATGTGAGTTTTCTGCAAACAGTTTTAAACTGTTAAAATAAATCACAAGCGGAAATTAATATATTCTGGTGTATTCTATAGAATATAATTTGGATTACATGTTTTAATGTGACACTTTCTATTCTCTCTATTCTCCTGGCAAAGAAACAAGTACCTCTGCAGAATGATCAGCTTAATGCTTAATTGTGGTTTGTCGCATACAGCCAAACAGTTGCTCTGAATTTGTGTTGCTTATATTTTGACACTCAGCAACACAGGCTTAGTCAGAGCACTTTAATGCAGCACAAAGTCACAAAGGTCAAACAAAGGTGTGTCTCATAAACACTTCAAATTACCTGCCACGCCAAGCCCTGTCACTGCTGGAGAATTTGCAGAGTAAAAAAAACGAAACATCCTAACTTATACTGCAAATTTTAAATCCAGTACACTGTTACCTATATTGGAAATAAATTCCCAAAATACTTGATTTTCATATTTCACTTCATTATAGCTTGTACCATAGAATTCTGTTTTATGTACATTCCTATACATTAAAAATAAAATAAATTATTAATAAAAATAATAATAAATAATAAAAATAATAAAAATAAAAACAAAAATCTATTTTCTCTGACATAAATACAAGTGGTCCTTTCAAAATGTCATTTTCAAAATAAAAAACACAGATTGAATTATTATACATATTTTCATATTTATTGTGTCATTTACCTCATTTATTTATTATGAAAATAATATAAAAGCCACATTTATTCATTTCATAGGCATATCTATTCATTTATGTATTAATTTCTTGTATAGAATGGCATTTAATTTAATATAAAATAAATACAATTATACAGGTTATACTAAATAAAAGTCCATACTGCTGTTATTAGTGACGTTGTCTGTAGTGTTTTTTTAAACTTATGTATTTACACACGATTTTATTGTACTGCATGATATTTTACATTTTCCTAAGCATCTTTGAAATTGTCTCCACATTCCCTTTTGTTTTCTCTGTTATTTCTCTTCAGACCAGTGTCAAATGTAAAGTGGATTTTGCTCAATAAAGTTTCCTCGATTGAAAAACAGGAGGCTGAGTGAGCAGAGATGCAAGTAGCCCTGCTATCATTAGCAGTTTCGCTACTGAGGTAACTCCAGTTAACAGCCGGCGTTTGCTGTGTTTTTACATTTTTAAAACAACCAAACCAGTCGTACCACGCGTTTTCCTGCCAGCACGACGACCAGGTGAGAAGCGTCTTCGGCGATAATCCGACATTCTGTCGCTCGGCTGCCTTGTTGTGAACCGTTCAACTTCCGAGATAGCAAGCTAGCTGTTGTTAGCACACATTAGCCGCCGGCGACTGGAAGCTAGCTGCCATTGTTACAAAAACAAGTTGATTTAATGAAGAAGGAACCTCTGACAACAGACAGGCGTGCACTTGTGTGGCAGTATACAGACTAATGCGCACCGTACCTGAAGCTGTTTATCGTTTGAGCCTTCATTACGTTAGTGTTTGCTCTAAATAAACTTTAACTGCTAGGAACATGAACTAGCTTCAGTTTATTGTCACTGGTGCCTCACTGGTTAAAACTGTATGCGCTTTAATCTGAGCTCACGTTAAGACAAGTAAAGCGGCCTGATAAACTGCTGGCTATAATCAAAGTTAGCTAAAGCTAGAAAACTACATATAGGCCCAAGCTGATGGGTTGATAAAAATGTATAATTTTGTGCCTCCAATTAGGTGATGTAAGGACACTGTCTAACAAGGCTGCGATTATTGTTTTAGCCACAGATTTTGTAATAAGAAGAGATCAAATTTCAATTTGCCTGCATTAGATATAGCCAAAAACTGATGGGGGAGCGCCGATCTACATTATTTTAACTGCTCTGTGCACTGGGTTATACCTATAACAGGTCTTTTTAACAGTTAAGGAACAATTGAATTAATCTAATGCAATTTTCCACTTGCCAAAGAGTGACAGTAGCTCCTACATGTCTATTAATATTGCTTGATTTCACTCAGTAATGTTATAATTTAAAGATCATGGCGTATAGAATAATAGGATAATATAATTTCTTTATTAAATAGATAAATCACATCTGCAAATCTTGTTCATAACTGTTTAAACAATGAAAAAAAAACAAGCACATCCCGAATTAAATATTGGAAACAATATTATAGCGCTGTCGATAATCATCCTGAATGTCGTGCTTGATTACACTGAAATGCAACCGTTTTTTTCACGATAATTACTTAGAAATAAGGAATGTTTGAGGTTTAAAAAGACACGCGATTGTTGTTGGTGATAAAAGCAGTTGTAGGTGTTAATAAACTGAGCAATAGAGCTTTTACATTAAGCACACAATAAGTGCTTGGAAGACGATCAATCTTTGCAGCAGCATCATTGTTCTCAGTTGCAGAACATTTTTTCAGTAATATGTCTTCACATGAAATTATATCATATCATAATGTGCAGTAAATCCACATACTTTACTAGTTTACACTTACAGTAAATTACATAATGCATGTGTTATCAGATCACACAGAGTCACACCTTTGGAATTAAAGTGCCAACTAAACTGACAAGGGGAAAAGCTTTGTATGATCTTCTAGGAGGCATGTCACCACCATGTGCCACATTTTACAGGTGTGAATGACACTTCTGGATGATTTATGTGGTGCATTGCTGGACAATAGTGTGTGTTCAGCATACTCTAAAAGATACAGTCTATGCTGTGCTAAAAAATCAAGTGCTTTTTAGGATGCGTAGTAAGTGATTTGCCACTTTTCTAGTGACAAAAGACTACAGAATTATGATGGAATGAAGGCTTAGTATTTTCTAGTCCCAAATGTGAGAAAGGAGGGGTTTCAGCCTCCTTGATATCGAGCTGGGAAGCTTCCTAATAAGGTGCTTGTATGAGACAGCCTTTTAGATGCATCACGTGACTGCAGTTGACTTCAACACGGGGTGGAGTGGGGGCACTGTTTCACTGTTGTTGTGCAGACTCACAAATCCTAGGAACAGAAAGCTCTCCAGCATCTCAGACTGTCTCGGTTTGTCCAGACAGTCAGTCTACTGGATTTATTGATTAATTTGAATGCTCATTACAGTTCGTTCTCTTGTAAATTATGTTGTTGTATTCATGACTAAGTGCGGCATGAGGTCACTGCTTTTTCACAAGATAATTTGAAAGCAGAGCAGCATAAAAGTTAGTCATTTTCTTGTGTGATCCCTTACACTGTGATCAGTTAATTCAAGTGAGGCTCGAAATTTTAGGGCTTCTGTACCACTTATTGCTTGTAATAGTCATCAAAGCCTAAGGATATTTGGGCACAGTGAAGATTGGGTCATGGATTTCAGTGCACACACTGACATCTGGTGGTTTTACAAATTTATAGCAGCTATTCATGACTGGACCAAAGCTCTGGCACAAAACAATGGCGATTTTACTGTTTCATGCTTTAATGTGTACAATAAAATGCTAACATGCTTCCTACCTATAATGCCATTTTTAATATTCTTGTTTTAAAAGGCAGTCGTCAGTGCGCACATGCAAAGTGAGAATAATTATAGAGGTAAAGATAGATTGTCCTCCTCTGTTCCATCATCAGTTGACTTGGTGTTTGGCACATGCTTTGATGCAGTGTATCAAAGCAGTTTACCTTAGAGGGTTGAAACACACTTTGGTGTCTGTGTATTATCAGCCAGAGAGCCTCTATGAAGTCTTGTTTTTCCTTGTTGTATCTTTAATGCACTGACACTCCATTCTTTTTCTGCCTTTTTTGGTTTTGATTTTCTCAGAGTCACTCCAGAACCTTTCCACTCCCTGAGCGCTGAAGATGGAGGAGGACCATGTTCACTGCATGTCCTGTATCAACCAGAGATGCACGGTCAGACCTGAACCAGGGGTTTCCTGTGACCTTGTCAACTGTCCCTTGGTGTGTGGGGCCGTATTTCACTCCTGCAAAGGTGATGAGCACCAGCTCATGTGTCCGCTGATGAGGATTCCCTGCCTGAACAGTGGCTATGGCTGCCCTGCCACCATGGTGCGCAATCAGATGTACGCCCACCTGGAAGTGTGTCCAGCTGGAGTGGTGTGCTGCACTATGGAGTGGAACAGATGGCCTGTTAGCTGCCTGGACTACACTTCCTATGAGAGCCTGAGCCGTGGGGTGGAGGAGGTGGAGCAGCTGGACATGGCACTCGCTCTACAGGACCAGCGTACACTGCTGGAGTCCCTCAAGGTGATTGCAATGGCACCTACGGCCGAAGGAGGGCCGCTTGTTCCTGTTAGTAATCAGAACAGGGCAACACACTCAGCTATGCTAGCATCTGCTTCTACCGAGTCACCTTCACAGTCCTCACATCAGCCACAACCGCCACCACCAGGGTCGGCAAAAGAGAAAATTCTTAGTGGAATTAATGGCTTGAACGAGGAGCACTATAGCAAACTGTACGAGGCCACAGTGGAGACTGCAAGAAGCTTAGCTGCAGCTTTGGACTTTGTTAGCAATGCTGGCTCCAGTGAAAGCAACACAGAGTGTGTGAACAGAGGAGCTGCTGTGCAGAGACGGAGACTTAGCGGCAGTGGAGACCTTCAGAATGGTCTGGAAGACAAAATGATTGTAGATGCTGATGGTTTGCACACAAGAGACATGATGGAGCAAAGTGTTTGCTCGAGTTGTTTGAATGGAAATGGGCCTCTGAAAGGAGCAGATGTAAAGGTGATAAACACAGCCAATGGGCCGTTGTCAGGAGCAACAGCCTGTCCTGTTGAGGTGCAAGATAATGACATGGATGTTTCTCAGGAGCCAGTGTCCCCTCAAATGACATCTCCAGTGCCTATCGGCCAGGCTGTGGCTCAGAGGGCTGGTCATGTGGTCCTGGAAGACAGAGGGCAAGTTCTTACTGATAACTATGCACCTGAGAGAAAGTTCCACAGCTACCAGTTTTTCAGAGGCCAGGGCCAATGTTCATTATCCAATGGACGGATAGGTATTATGCCAGACAGGTCACTATGCAGAGTTCGACCAGAAATGGAGGACAAGGCAGCGGATACCTCAGACTTAGAGCAGGATGACGATCCAATGGGTCTAGGTGAGATTGATCTGATCACAGCAGCCCTACTTTTCTGCTTAGAAGAGTCCAGAGAGTGTCGAAGGATCTCTGACACAGTCTATGTCGACGGTTACCATGTTGACTTTGGCACACAGACCTTTACATTTCCTGCTGCGATTTTGGTGACCAACACAAGAGTCGGTGACATGGCGTCTGCGTCTGCCTGTGACCACGCTGCCCCTCAGCTCACCTACCCCAGCCCTTTCCGCACTCTCCGCCTCGGCCTGGTCCTGGAAGCCCTGGAGGTCGAGGCCGTGCCGCATAACCGCTACCTCCCTCCTAACCCCCGCTACCAGCACATGTTCCCCTTCGTCTGCGGTCAGTCATTTCGCCGGGACCAGTTTTCTTCCCATTTCACAAATGTCCACGGCGACATTCACGCAGGTCTCAACGGTTGGATGGAGCAACGCTGCCCTCTGGCGTATTACGGTTGCACGTTTTCCCAGCGGAGGTTTTACCCGTCCGCTAAGGGGGCCAAGGTGGTTCATGACAGGCACCTCAGGTCCTTTGGGGTTCAGCTTTGCCCAAAGGTTAACCCTCCAAGTGACTCCCAGCCTGACCAATTTAGCGGGCTGCCCATTGAGATACTGTGGCACATAACGGGGTTCCTGGACAGCTTCAGCTTGTGCCAGCTGTCGTTGGTGTCACGAACTATGAGGGAGGTGTGCGCCAGTCTCCTCCAGACCAGGGGCATAGTGGAGGTGCAGTGGGAACAAAGACAACGCCCCGGTTCTCATGGCACTGTGTCGTGGCAGATGAAGAACACGGTAAGTAGAAAACTAGGCCTATAGACCTCTTGTTCGTCAGTGTTTTTGACTACTTTTTTTCCCCCCAAATCTCTAAATCAGCTAGTTATATGATGCATGTTTGCAGTGTTCCAAAAAGCTGCTGTGCCACTGTAGAAGGAATCAACCGATAGCGATACTGATGCCAATTATCAAGAAAGACTAATAACCACTATTAGGAACCGATGTGCATTCAATGTAATGTTTTAACAGCATGTGATAGCAGATAACCTCTCATTCATAACGAGGCTTCTTCAATAATAAGGGTGACTATAACCGAGTATGTAAAATAGAAACAGGAGTGATTAAATGTGGATGCTCTCCTCTGTTCATGTGGGATTGATAAGGTAAGATAATCCTTTATTGCTCCCCATGCCAGTTGAAATTTACATTGCTACAGCAGCAAACATATTTACATCAGCAAATAAACATAATATTATTATATTTACAGTATGCACAAGGATGGAAATAATTAAATAAAGTATTGACACACTGTAGACAAAAGCAATATAAAATGGCTTGAAAGTAAATTTAGAAGTGCAAAGATCCAGCAGTGCAAGAATGACTGTGCAGATTTTATGGTATGAGATGACATGAGTCCAATTTATGTTAGCATCAACCAGTGATGCTGATGTTAACATGTCTCCTGCAGTTACGTCTGCTCTTCTTCTCCATTTCCTTAATATTACACTGCTCTGTCACTTTTATTGCTTACTAAGGTTCATATTTAAAAAATTTATTAGTGATTCTTTTCCAGACTCTGTTTCATATTGATCTGTGGCTGCCTTCTCACTTTGTCGCTAGCTGTTAGCATAGCCTCAGCCACTGTGAGAGTAGCTACAACAAAGATTTGTGTTTCTTTTCAGTTATTTTTTGGCCTTTTGTTGGCTTTATTACATAAGATAGTCGAGAGGCAGAAAGGAAAGTAGGGAGAAGAACGGGGGAAGACCTGCAGCGAAGGGCCATGAGCTGGAATGAGTCGCCTGCTCGACAAGTTGAGCTACCTGGGTGCTTAGGCTTTTGTTTGTTGTTCGGTGTTTGGAGTCTCTGCTTAAAAGATACTTCTGAGACCATAGAGAGACGTGACTGTGTCAGACCTGAAGTAGCGCATTTAATTTATCAAAAATCGGCCAATAAAAACACAGATAATCATAATTATCCAGGCTGATAGTCAGTCAGTCCCTATACTGTAGCTCCACTATAAATACTACATGCACAATGTTCATATTTGCCAACGTTGATTAAAATATTTATTACGAAATTGAGTTAAGCATAAAACTGCATAATCGTTTCTACACTTTTTAAAAAATTTCCCGTTGCAGGTGTGGCGATTCAGCACTGCCTTCAGCCCCGTGACGTCGTGGGGCTTCACCGATGTCCCCAGCATGTCGGACCACCTTAAGAAGTGCCAGTTCAACGTGGTGGAGCACAAGACGGAGCCGATACCCCTCCCTGCCATGTGCACCGCACGAGATGGACTCTCACTGCGTCGCGTCCTGCGCCACGTTAACACCTGACCAAACGAGGCCGACCTCTCCCAGCTGCACGAGATTCACTGTGTTATTCTGTGGACGTTGCAATTACAGATTTTCAGTTTGGAAATAAATGAACTCTTCCTGCATTACGCTATATTATGAAGAAGCCTTAATGAAATAACACTTTACCTGCCAGCGCTGTTGGTGCAAGTGGTCCAAGTGGAAAAATGAATAAATTAAGCACTCGGCTTTGCATGGATTTGTGCTGAAAATGTGCCCTTTACCTTTTACGACAAAGTATATTTTCTTGAAGACAAATATGCACAGCAGATTTCTATTATTCTATATGATGTACTAAAGTGGAATTTCAATGTGTTCACTATTCTGCCTTTCACTAGTAGCCATGGGGAAAAGCACATTGTTGGTTAATTGCATTATTTCTGTGTATCAGAAGTTCTGCCAGCACTTTGCACAATATTTACTAATCAGTCAGTTTACAGTGACCCTAAATTATGTGTTTTTCTCTGATCCCTGCAGAACGTGAATATGTAAGATATCAGGACGTGAGTCGAAACAGATGGAAACCCCCAAAATGCATGTAACTTGCTACCATTTAATAAAGAATTTACAGCTTTTTGCATATTTCTCTTTTAAAATTTTCCTGAGTTACTCATTGTAGCAGCTTATGGTTGTGATTATTCACAGGTGTTTGGATAAAAATCTAAATTTCACCCAATTCAATTAAATAATTGTAGTTGAAATACTGTGAAACCTTTAAAAATGGCTGATAATGTCAGAAAGACTGAAAAAAAGTCATGTTCATTTGATAGAGAAAATAGTGTAACTGTACTTTTAAAAGATACTGCAGTGAAGTTAAGTGCATTATTTCAGATAATATAATTCTTCATTTTCTAATTCCACATCCATCAGCTATAACTGTTTTATTTTGTTAAGATGATTCCCAGTCTTGAAATTCCGAAGAGGGGTCTTCCAGACAGTTCAACGCCCACTGCTACAATCACACACGAGTTTCAAAAGAAGAACTGAATCGAATCTAGTAGAACACTTTTGGGGAATTGATGCAATCCATTCAGCAGAGAGCAACTGAAAAAAAATGTCTCAAAACAATGGTAGAGCATATTTCAAGATTTTTTTGCAATGCTGGCATCCTCCATGCCTAGGTCTGTGTCATCCAAATAAAGGTAGCACTAAAGAGAGGCTTGAATATAACAAATGAATGACTCTTGTTGCATTGGATTCCTATTGTGGGTCTATTATTTTTAATATAATCAATCTAAACTGCTAGCTTTTAACTCCAAGTAAGAGCAAATGTGCCACTTTCTGATTAGAAGTTTTACAATTACTGTAAGGTGATACGGTTTTCAGTTCATTGACGTTTAGGTGATACTGCACAGGGGTGTACACACCTCTGTCGTGTGCTATAAACACAAATCTAACAACTCATGAAGCCATCTTTCAACAGAAACTAGCAGCAATGCAATTATGCTTTTTATGGTTAAAAGCTGATGGAGAGTGATTATGATTTAAATATCTGCAAAATGTTTTGCATAACTGCATCTGGACAGTTATGAACTCCAGTATGATTAACAGTGTGATGTTCAACGACTATTATTCATTAACTTAGAATTACAAAGCTGTATCTTTATATATTTGTATGCACACAAAGAAAAAAAAATCAGCATCTGCACATCTGCATCCAATCTTCTCTGCATCCTTATTTGAAAATTACTCTAAAATCCATCTGTTAATGTATGCACAGAGAGCAGCAACACCAGGAGTTATGTGCTAGTCCCTGTGTTCGACTGTAATTAGGTAAAACGTGAATTTGAGCAACGCGAAAATGAGCTGTGATTTGCTGATTGTTTACCAGCTTACTGAGCATGTTAACATGCAAACATGTGCTCATTAGCGCGAACACGAAACACTGCATTGATCTCAGGGGAATGGCATTAGTTTCAAAAGGAGCACTTTTTGGAATAAAAAATGAAACATGCTTCTCCTCCAAAATACTCAGAATTTTATGCATTTAAAAAAAAAGGACTCTTAAATCCCAAAGACATATAATATGTCATGATGATAGTGGCTTCATGAAGATTCAGTTAGCTTTGCAACACATTAAAACAATCTAATAATACTGGGTGATACTTGTGTTGGTCGCCAAAATATGGTGCTAAATTTCTCCTCCTAGTAACTGAGAATACTGTGTTATGAACAGAAAGGATGAGATGGTAAGGTAACTTAATCCTCATCTGCCATCGAAACGTAAAATTAAATGTAAGTCATATGTTTTCCACTCACATCTGGACTTCCTCTAACTCCTCTCAGACCTTGAGTCTTCATTTTACAACCTTGAGGCCTCCTCCAATCAGGAAATGTCCAACACCTGTGATGGCTTTAATAGCTTCGTGCTGTTGTGTTTCCTGCTACACAAGCGGTGCTCCCTCTCTACGGAGCCTCATCTGTTTGTACCGAATAGAAGCTTCATGGTGCTTGTGCACGTTTGATGCCATCAGGTTGGACATTTCTGGGGTGGAGCGAAGCTATTTACTGCAAGTAGTTAGTGTTGTTTTGTTTGCGTCCGTTGTTGCAGCTACTAAGGCGCTATGTTGGAATACACTTTAGAAGTGACTACAGGAAGCATGCTGCATGCAGGCACATTTGATAATTTGTATGTTACCCTGATCGGTTCTGAGAGGGAATCTGAGCACACTGCGCTAACCGATGTTGGACTGGATGAAAGTGGAAAGGTAGAAAATCTTGTTTTCATACATTTATACGCAACCTTAAGTTTGGGTTCTTTAAGATTAAGACTTCTTTTTACTTTGAGTGACTTCTATGGAAATTTGATGCACATTCAGTCGAGTAAAAACATGACTTTGGAAGAAATGGAACTTGATGACAGTCTACATTGTTTTGAGCCATGTGCAAAAATGTAGCATTTCTGACTGTCATCATCCCTAACCACAGGTGGGAACGTATTCTGTCACGACGCTTTTTTCTTTGGGATTTCTTCTTCTGCTCAAGTTGGAGAAAGATCCTTTCCATGAGTCTCCTCAAACGGACTGGTTCTGCTCCAAGGTAGTGGTGACGACACCTGAAGAGGACGAAATTCTTTTCCCTTGTTACAAATGGCTGTCCGGTGGTGAATCTGTGTTGCTGAGAGGGGGCAGAGGTTTGTGAAATGAATAAATGTCAAGCATTTGTAATAACAAGACTAAAAAAAAAAACCAAAAAACGCATTATTGTTTTGGATCGAGCTGAAAATGTGTTTTTAAAATCTATCCATGGCTGTAATCCATATAGCTACCAAAGCTTTCGAAGATTTCTATCCTTCACTGGTATATCAACGACGAAAAGAACGGCTCCAACAAAAGTTAACGTACCAGTGAGTGTTCCGTCGCTATCGATTTGCAAGAATCCCCTTTACAACCTGACTGACTGGGACACTTACTCCTAACTTTCAGATTTCTTTATTTCTTGTTTTCTTCTGCAGGTGGGATAAATACGCGGACGGAATGGCATACGTCTTAAATATCAACGACCCAACACTTATGCCTGAGGAAATCCGTTTCTCATACTCAAAAGCCTTCCAGTTTCACTACATAAATGAAAAAGCGTAAGTTCCACAACCTGGACAATGGAAAGCAAATTAATGGTAAATTACACCAAATTGAAATACTTCTTTTTCCTATTTAAAGATTAGCTGAGCTCAAAATGAAAGGCCTGACAAATACTACAGAGAAATGGGAAAGCTTTGAGGCTATGAAGGACGTCTCCTGGTTCAAAAAGGCGCCCATGTCAGGTGGGATTACAGTATAGACATTTTTTTTTCTTCAACAATCTCTGAAAACATAAATAACTTTCTGTATTGTATCCTAGAGTATGTGTCAAAGCACTGGAAGGACGATGACTTTTTTGGATACCAGTTTCTTAATGGAGTCAACCCCACCGTGATCCAACGCTGCTCCAAGCTTCCCTCCAACTTCCCCGTCACAGAGCAGATGGTGAGGCCTTTTCTCGCCCATGGAAGCTCTTTAAGTGAAGAAATAGAGGTAAGAAGACACATTTCTTGTAATTTAAACGTTCTGCATATCGTTTTCTCTCACCATTTGTTCTTTTGATTCTACAGATGGGCAACATATTCATTATTGATTACAAGATCATGGAAGGTCTGCCTACGAGAGTCATCGATGGTAAACCGGTGTCTGTGTCTGCTCCCCTCTGTCTGTTCTACCTAAATCCAGAGAAGAAACTACGACCCATCGCAATCCAGGTTTCTCTTCTATCTGTTAAATTGCTCTTTACATTTATTTTAATCGTCAACAATAAAAGAATTCCTCCTCCTTCAGCTCAGTCAGAAGCCCTCGGAGGACAACCCGATTTTTCTGCCAAGCGATTTGGAGTCGGACTGGTTGCTGGCTAAGATATTTGTGAGGAACGCAGACACCCTCTATCACTCGTTGGTCGTTCATTTACACAACACGCATCTACTTTCAGAAGTTTACACAATGGCAACACTTCGCAACCTCCCACAGATTCACCCGCTGTACAAGGTAAGCTGTTAAGAGTGCAGTGTTACAGAGATGAGGATTTAGATCATGAGCCTTTACTTTGGTCCTTCTTGCAGCTGCTGATCCCCCATCATCGAGACACCCTCCATATAAACATCTTGAGTCGTGCTCAGCTTTACGGCCCTGGTAGATTTCTTGACAATGTACGTCTTCCACACTTTTATTTGCATTATTCAAGAATTGTGGTCCTCTTACTTTACATAGAACCTTTTTTCCCTTTTACCACCAGTGTTCACTTGGAAATGACGGAGTGATAGAACTGATGAGGAGGGCGCTCTTCCAGACAACATATGCTTCCTTCTGCGTACCTGAAAACATTGCAGCAAGAGGCCTGGAGTCCATCCCTGACTTTTATTACAGAGATGATGCGCTCAGACTGTGGAACATCATCAGCAGGTGAACTTCTGCTGCCATGAACTGAGGACTGTGCTCATTTAGATGAACACGGAAAAAAATGCTACACATTTCCTTCTTTTGACATGAGATAAGCATTCTATTTGGGTACATTTAATCAACAAGTGTGGCATGTAAATCATAATTTGATTAGAAATATATTTAACATTCAGCTACTGGTACCCTTATTGTTGTCCACAGTTTCGTCTCTGCATTGGTGCCGTTTTATTATCCATCTGACAGTGAAGTGACTGCAGATTACGAGCTCCAGGAATGGATCAATGAGATCTTCTTCTATGGATTCCTGGGAAACAGTGACTCAGGTATCTCACTAGTTGTCTGGTTTAAAAACAGTGAGACGTCATCTGTTAAAGACATATCAGGCCTCACCTGTACCTTCATGTCATGCTTTTTTTTTTTTTTTTTTTGCAATAAAATGTAATCTTAACTCTGTAATCTTTAATGGCAGAATGGCACAGACAAGGCAGATATAAAAGACTCTCCCGTAGTTGTCATGTTTTACAACAATTTATGTCTGCTTTACATGGCTGCTTACACATAGAAGTATCATATTTTTCCTGGCAGTTTCTTTAACTGATTCTAATTTACAGAGTTTAAACTTGTGAAACTTTCAAAGATGTTTCTATCTTGATCAGAGATGCAAAAATGCCAGTGGTCTTGTTTGTGCAAAACTGTGTCGTGGTGTTCTTGACAGGATTCCCTTCAAGCTTTCAAACTGTGGACGAACTGATCAAGTTTGTCACTATGGTGATCTTCTCCTCATCATGTCAACATGCTGCAGTGAACGGTGGACAGGTAATTATGTTGTAATCCTTACAGTGAATGAAATCTTGTGATTTCTGGCAATGCATCATTACCAAGGAGGGGGAGTTATGCAGTGATTGTACACTGTGCTCAATAGTAGGTTTTAATTACCACTCCCATTGGTTTGCTTTATTGGAAACTGTGACATTTACAAAGCTTATCATTAAATGTTCCCAAGTTGTAAGTTTAGCTTTTGTTGTTGTCTGTGGCAACTGGAATCAATTTACTTTAATTGTTTGGTATTTTTAGAAAATGAACTAGTTTGCTTTCCAGCAAAGAGGCAGATTAGAGAAAAAATGGCTTGAATATTACTTGTATGATAATTAAAACTGAAGCTGCAGACAGTAAGTTTAGACTCTCTCTCACAAAACTACCTGCCAGTTTTCTTTTTTCTCCAATAAAAAATACGATTTTTAGATTAGTTTTGCTTTCATGGTAGTGTCATAGTTTCCCTGTTACAATGCCTCAACCCAAACACAATATTATGTCTGCTTGGCTTATTGTCACAATAACATAGCAGGGTTGCTGGTTACAGGTGTGGTTCAGCGCAGCATTTTTTTTTTTTTTTTGCTATTGGAGAGTTTCGCTCCACTCTTAAATGAACATGTACATGGGGCAATTAATGAGGAATTGGTTATGTCGGCATGAATTGCAACATTTAAAAGTAGAACTGGAGCATGAAAATGACAGCAATTCCAAACAGTACACTGGTTAAAGCATGTTCAAGTGATCCCTCAGCTGCCAAGTAACTGGGCTGATTATGCAACTTGAGAAGATCTCTTCCAAAAACAGATGGATGATGTAAGAAGATCATTAGTCTGTCCATAATTTTTCAGCTGAAAAATGTGTTCATCTGCTCCAGTGGTGCACATATTGTGATATATTGAAGTCTAATCACTGCTTGGTTGGAAAAAGAACCCACATATTTGAGGGTCAATTTGTCCAAAATCTAATTTTAAAACAATATTGTTTTGCGAGGGATTGAGAAAGCAGCAATCCAACATGTTATGGTATTGGGTGGCTGAGTCATTATTCATTGAAACTTAATGATTATAATACTAATCCCCTTTTTTCATGGTGGATTTCTAGTGCTGTCATCTGGTGTCTTTTAATTTAACAGTCAAGATGTATCTAAGGCTTATCTGCCTCAGTTGCATGCTGTGTTCTTAGTTGTCTTGCTAACATTAGCCACTGTTAAGTCCACATTCCCAGAGAGGCGAATTTTGCTGGAGTTGGATGATGTGTGCAAACTGTTCTTCTGTGCTGCATGCGGTAATGGGTAGAAGCCAAGCTCTGAAGGTCACTAATTCCTTTCTGCATGTGCTACACACGTGGACAAAATTGTTGGTACCCCTCAGTTAAAGAAGGAAAAACCCACAATTCTCACTGAAATCACTTGAAACTCACAAAAGTAACAATAAATAAAAATTTATTGAAAATTAAATAATCAAAAACAGCCATTACTTTTGAATTGTTGATTAACATAATTATTTAAAAAAACAAACTAATGAAACAGGTCTGGACAAAAATGATGGTACCTCTATAAAAGATTGAAAACTATTTGACCAGAGTGACATGATTAACTCAGGTGTGTCATTTAACTGACATCACAGGTGTTTCCAAACTCATAATCAGTCAGTCTGCCTATTTAAAGGGAGACAAGTAGTCACCCTGCTGTTTGGTGAAAAGGTGTGTACCACACTGAACATGGACAACAGAAAGCGAAGGAGAGAATTGTCCCAGGACATCTGAAAAAAAATTATAGACAAACATCTTAAAGGTAAAGGCTATAAGACCATCTCTAAACAGCTTGAAGTTCCTGTGACAACAGTGGCTCATATTATTCAGAAGTTCAAGACCCACGGGACAGTAGCCAACCTCCCTGGACGTGGCCGCAAGAGGAAAATTGATGACAAATTGAAGAGACGGATCGTTGGAATTGTATCCAAAGAGCCCAGAGCAACCTCCAAAGAAATTAAAGGTGAACTCCAAGGCCAAGGTACATCAGTGTCAGATCGCACCATTCGTCGTTGTTTGAGCCAAAGTGGACTTCATGGGAGACGACCAAGGAGGACACCACTGCTGAAAAAAACTCATAAAAAAGCCAGACTGGAATTTGCAAAAATGCATGTTGACAAGCCACAAAGCTTCTGGGAGAATGTCCTTTGGACAGATGAGACCAAACTGGAGCTTTTTGGTAAGGCACATCAACTCTATGTTCATAGACTCAAAAACCAAGCATACGAAGAAAAGAACACTGTCCCTACGGTGAAACATGGAGGAGGCTCAGTAATGTTTTGGGGCTGCTTTGCTGCATCTGGGACAGGGTGTCTTGAAAGTGTGCAAGGTACGATGAAATCTGAAGACTATCAAGGCATTCTGGAGAGAAATGTGCTGCCTAGTGTCAGAAAGCTTGGTCTCAGTCGCAGGTCATGGGTCTTCCAACAGGACAACCATCCAAAACACACAGCCAAAAACACCCAAGAATGGCTGAGAGAAAAGTGTTGGACTATTCTAAAGTGGCCTTCTATGAGCCCAGATCTGAATCCCATTGAACATATGTGGAAGGAGCTGAAACATGCCATTTGGAGAAGACACCCATCAAACCTGAGACAACTGGAGCTGTTTGCTCATGAGGAGTGGGCCAAAATACCTGTTGACAGCTGCAGAACGCTCATTGACAAATACAGAAATCGTTTAATTGCAGTGATTGCCTCAAAAGGTTGTGCAACAAAATATTAAGTTATGGGTACCATCATTTTTGTCCAGCCCTATTTCATTAGTTTGCTTTTTTAAATAATTATGTTAATCAACAATTCAAAAGTGATGGCTGATTTTGATTATTTAATTTTCAATACATTTTTATTTATTGTTACTTTTGTGAGTTTCAAGTGATTTCAGTGAGAATTGTGGGTTTTTCCTTCAACTGAGGGGTACGAACAATTTTGTCCACGTGTGTAAATACAAAAGATTAAAGTTATGGGTGTGGAGGCTTTTAAGATATTGTATAGTATCCAACTTTTGATCTGAACTCTGCAAGAAGGTAAATAAATATTTCTCAGAATGCCAAATTACTATTTTTTTTTTTTTTTTTACTGTGCAACTAAATGATAGAAGTGATGTTTTAATGACAGCTGTATATCTTTTGAAAGTTTGATTTTCTAGGTTGGATTCCTAACGGTCCAGCGCTCTTGCATCAACCTCCTCCAACAACTAAGGGGCAATCAAGCATGGAGAGACTGTTGGCCACCCTGCCGAATAAATCGTTTGCAGCACGGAGCATGACAATTGTGTGGCGGCTCTCCCGGAAACATGACGACTTTGTTAGTAGGACCAGGAACCCCTGCCTAAGACCAGCAAATCTCTCCTTCACAGCTTACCCATCCCCCCACATGAGACTTTTGTTTTGTCTTTTGCCAGGTACCTCTGGGTTCTTATCCTGAGCAACGTTTTGATGAGCCTGCAGCGTTGCAGATGATCCAGGATTTTCAAGCACAGCTGTCCTCCCTGAGTGCGGCGATTGCCAAGAGGAACTCGGAGCTTGAGGTGCCTTACAAATACTTAAACCCTAAAGGAGTAGAAAACAGTATCACAATTTGAGCGGGATTACATTCACAACAATGGTAAACAAGCTGTCAGACCTTTGTAGTCCAAAGCTGCAAAAACTGTATTTACAGTGATCTCCTATTCTGTAACTGTTAATATTACTAATCTAAAAGTAAAGATTCACTCCTTTGGTGCCATGCTTTTTTTTCCTCTGTCGTGTTCCGCATACATGAACCAGGATAGGCCGGTCTTGCAAAAAATTCCTTAGACCTGTGTGCTTGAGTGTCCATGCCAGAAAGGTAGGAGTGAGGCCACCAAGACAGCTATGATTCCTCTGAAGGAGTTATAAGGTACAGCAGCTGAGATGGAAGACATTTAAGTTGTTCCCTTTTTTCATCAGTCAAAGCTTTATGTGAGCCTGACAGTTGAATATGGGTGAATACTTTTTATATTCCCTATAGGGGAAATAAGAGCTCATTGCCCGAATAGTCCATGTAAGGCAAAATTTAGTTTACAAAACCAGTGTGATAAATAGACCTTTTAATTACTCTAACTTCTTTACAAGGGCTTGGTTATTTTTCATCATGTCACACTTGATTTGGTGAGTGGATTGTGTTAATTAGTACTGAGAGTGCTTCTGGCCGATAGTGAAGGCAAACGATTGACTCTTCATCAAAGAGCCACTCTACAGAAGAAGTCAAGGCTCCCTTGACTGACAAAATGTGTCGACTAATTTTTGCAAATTACCCAAGCTGACTATTATTAAAGTAGGTCCTCTAACCTTTTCATGGAAAAAGCAAGCAGGGGGACCCTCAAGAGATGTGGTCCTTCACAGAGAAATGGACAGTTTATGGAAGGATGGCAAAGGCATGGAATAATACAGCATTATAGTATCTTCCACCTCTGTGACTGTATTACAAACACTCACACAGCAAGAAGAGGGAGGATTAGCAGAAAGTTTGTTGTGACATTTGTACATAAACTTGTGGGTGTTGGCACATTGTACACATTTGTTTTCTGTCAGCACTGCTGTAGTGACCTTAAACAAGCATTTTCTGTCTAAGCTCACTTTCCCCCTCAGGATCCCCACATACTTCACATCACTTTGCACCTGCCAACGTGCACAAACTGGGCTTCCACTCTATTATTAAACGTTATTGTTTTTCCACATTGTGCAACTATTGTTACTTTCTAGCTTAAGCTCACACTTCGTAAACTGTGAGTTCACGACTGCTGTAATCAACACAAGCAGCTTAACTACTGCTTGGTACCACGTTTTTAATATGGAAACTTTCAGATAGCTAAAGGAGAGATATATAGAGAGGGCAAAAGAGTGAAAATTCAAGATTAAAATATAACAAATGGGGGCAACCAAATAACCGAGTGACTGGAGCATAAACTATAAAAGCACAACCGTTCTGAACAACAAGGGTCTAATTCGATTTCTCACTGGAGACCACCTGCTCCATATTGCCTTTCCACACGTTTAAGTTTCTCCTCACTGCCACTGTCAAATACAGGCGAAAAATACCCAAATAATAATCTTTTGAGACTATATAAAAACACTTGTATACATAAAAACCAAGAGCAAACAACTAAGTAAGACCCAGCTCAAGCATAGGCTGATGGGCATGTAGGCTACAGACTTAAAAAAACAAAAACAAAACAAAACAGACACTATCTCTTGAGGTCTAACATTTCCACCACCTTGAAACACAGAATTGTTCTAATCATTCAGTATTTTCTGATATGGAAATACTGACCTGATATTTTTACACAAAAGACTAACAATATGCAACAACTGTATTAATCTGTTGTCTTCTCACGCTATCAGGAGAGTTTGCATTAGTCCCGTTTTGAGACAAAGATTTAAATGATCACACAGTTTCAGTTGAGAGACGTAAAATGCAAATTATCCTCCACAATCCAAATTGTTCTCATACTGCATTTGCAATAACTGTGAAGTTTAATGAAATCCCTAATTAGCCTATTCTTACATTCAACCAAGTTGTGGTTGAAATGAAGAAGCTTGAAGATGTTTTCCTGAACATTGTATGCTAACATGACACCAAATGTATACCCTTGCAATATCGGCAAGTCTTTAAAAGTGCTGTATCAAGCCAGAGATCCTCAGCCAGGCTATTCTCCTACACACTATCCCCTTTCCCACAACACGTGTCCTTTGTATGGAATGTGTGCCCAATATTTAAATGTGTTAATCACTTTTGAAGAAGGCGAAGCAACAATTTACCAGTTTTTCTTCATTAAACAATCACTTTGAAGTATTTTCAAATCACTCACAGTCATTTTAAGGCATATTTGCACACTCCGTAAGCAGGTTTTTATTTAAATGAAATACTGCAGCAAGCCATCGTATCGTATAATGTGGAACAGAATGAGAGGCACTTCATGGCTGAGGTTCAGCTTTTTCACCCTCCACAAGAACTGAATAGTCCTTCAGTTTGTTCATTTTTGGCCTGGAGAGAGACTGCCAAGAGGGTGAACAGTGAACCACTGGTGTAAATGTAGAGAGAACAAATGAGGCAAGTGGTAGGAAGGTCATGTAGGAGGAGAGGCAGGTATGGAACAACAGAATTCAGTGACAAGTGACAACTGTTTTTAAGTGAGATAAATGAAAGAAAACGCCTCTAGAAGTTACACTTCCTTTCTCATGTATAGTTTCACAACCATGGCTTGTGCTTTTTTTTTTTTTTTGTCATTCCCCCAACCTGCACAGTCAACGGTACCCAAGTGAAGCGTCTCTGCTTTTTGAGTTTGATACCTAAATTCGAAAACCTCCGATATCGTACCTTGTGCACCTGTGTTGAACCTCTCCTCCTTCAGTTAAGTGAGCTACATGTCTGTTCATGAGTGTTGTGTAGCAAAGCAACTAAGTGGATGGTTTTTAGCTCATTTGTCCAACAAACAAAATGGGGTCAAGAATGGTGTATTTTTGAAATTTGACTTCCTGTTGTGAAGGTACACTACTGTTCAAAAGTTTGGGGTCACTTAGAAATGTCCTTATTTTTGGAAAAAAAAATGATTTTTTTTTCAATGAAGATACTATTAAATGAAGATTTTTTTTTAAATGGAATTATTAAGAATTAAAAATTTATTTTAAAAAAATGACTTGATTTTAAATTAGTGATAGTCCCAACAAAATCCAAAATAATAAACACAGCAAATGAGCTGCAGTTTTCCACATTAATAATCTCTAATGTTAATAATTCATCTCTTCACAGCAGTGAAGAGATGAAGAAAAAAAAATTTGCACATGAAGCTTAAGCAATGACACCATGAGTGGTTGGTGTCATTTTTGAGCGGACTTGGAGACAAAAGGAAAAAAAAAAAAACTATTAAATGAAGAAGTCAAGACATTGTTAATGTGGTAAATGATTATTGTAGCTGAAAACGGCTGATTTTTTTAATGGACTATCTCCATAGGGGTACAGAGGAACATTTCCAGCAACCATCACTCCTGTGTTCTAATGCTACATTTAGTTAGCAAATGATGTTGAAAGGCTACTTGATGATTACAAAACCCTTGTGCAATTATGCTAGCATGTGAATAAAAGTGTGAGATTTCACGGAAAACATGAAATTTTCTGAGTGACCCCAAACGTTTGAATGGTAGTGTACATCAAATACAGCTCTGAATAAAAGCAAAGCAGAATTACAGGAATTACAAGTCATGTCAAAGTTAGCTTATGTCAAATCAAACCAAGCAGGTTTTGTGGCTAATCAAATATAACCATAACAAATTCACATTATAAAACTTTAGTTTTTTTTTAATACAATGATGTCTACCAGTTTTGGAAAAAACAGATAAAGTCTTTTTGCTGATGGGGACATCAGATTTTTGTTGCTCTGAGGAACAAGAACAACTGATTAATTTTGTTGTTTCATTAGGAGGACTCGCAACAAAACACTAACATCTTCATTGTGCTAAGGAGCTAAACCTCCTGACCCTGGTGATCTTCCAGGTGGTCTGCAAGGATTTCAATGTGTCATTTAAAAAAAATAATAATAATCTGAGGCCCAATTAACATCAAGTACCTTTTGCATGTGGTGGCTCTACTTTACCAAATGGTGCTCAATAGACCGTCAAGGTAATTCAATATCTGGAGCGTTAACAGTGACTGGGATCTTATAATTCAGGCCACAGACTGGGAAGTTATACAACTTCTTGAAAGCACCGAGTTCATCAAATATACATATTCCATAGTGTTGCTTACTATTTTCACATATTGAAGGGATATATAGTTCTAGAATCTAAAATCCATGAGCTCTCCCCTGACTTTTGTTTTACTTTAGAATATATTTTAAGAAAAAGTGACCCTGAGCTCCCTGCAGTCCTGCTCTCCTCTCAGCTCTGATTGATGATGCTCAGCTGAGAGTGAATTTACTGTCCATTATGGCTGAGAGCCTGTTTGAATCTAGTGTTCACAGACGGAAATAACTGAGCAGGAGATGTTCCACCATCTCATCAGTAGGTGGCAATGCATGTCCACTGCTTGATGGACTTTCCCTTACAACTTACCAGAGAGCTCACATGCTATATGTAACACCGTAGACACGTATTTGAATCTACCTTCTTTAAAAAGGACTTCTTCAAACATTTAAACTATTTTCATTTTGCTTTTATTCACCTTTTTTCATCACATTTGTGATTTTAAAGTTAAAAATGTATGTCTGAGTTGAAATTAGTACTCACATATCAATCTAATGATTGTATGGGACACAATAACCATCAAAATCATGAAAACACAGTTGGCGTTGTGGTTTTGCAGCACAATTTTGCTTTCCAGTGCTGCCTAACACAGACGATTATTTTTGGTTTCTGTCTATTTCTGTCTGGCAGCAGATTGAACAAACAACATGGAGTGTGTTGGTTAATGAGCTTTACATGTGTTTACCGTCACCACCACCTGCCTCCAGTGATTTTTGCAAACCCCTCAAGGTACCATTTCAAGAGTTTTTCAAAGATAAAATGGTTCAATACAACTCCTAAATATTATGGTTAAATAGATTAAATAAGATGATAAGAAAATGGACACCGTATTGTTGATTTGCTGTGTACCTGATTGTCCCACCAGGGCGTCTTTCTGTTTGAGATGGAGTTACATGTGTGTTTGCTGACCGCCCACAAGGGTCCATAAAGGAAGCACACCTCGGGTCACTGGTAGCTGACTGGTTTAGCTAGCTACATGAGGCGCATGCTAATGCTAACCAGTGGCGGATCTTCCGTGGGGGCACGGGGGGTCAGTGGCCCCCCCCATGATCGGATTGGCCATCCAGTGTGGCCCCCCCAAATTTTTGTTGGAAATTTACATTACTAATGTTTGTGTTGTTTCCTGTCAGCAGCTGAAGTGTGTTGTTCCTGTAATCTGGTTCGTTAAGTTCATAAAACTGTGGCTGGTTGATGTTAAAGTTCTCATGTAGAAGTCCAACTTATTTTGGATCCTTGTGGAGAGTTTAATCTTAGAGTTTGTAGAGTCACATGGATTGTTTTGACATTTAATAACCGAGTCCTGAAATAAAATTACAGTTGTGGATTTCTGTCATTTGGTCTGGACTAAGCAAATACCAGCAGCAGAAATCTCAAACATCTTTATGAGGAGTCTGGATTGAGGTTTCTCACTTGATAATGATCAAAACATGAAATTTAGGTTGGTTTAAAGGAATATTCCACCTTAAATCTTTGAATGTTGACGTAAAAGGTTGGTTTCAGGAAGTATTCCACCTACAAGGTCCTCACACATCCACCTTAAAGGAACATTCCACCAAAAATCCCTGGACATGCACCTAAAATGTTGGTTTAACCGAGTATTCCATCCAAAATCCTCAAAGAGACCTGAGGAGCTGGTTAAAAGGAATATTCCACCTAAAACCTCAACTATTACAGTATGTGTAGCAGTGACAGCAGAAAGCGGTCCTCTCTGGGTGGAAGAACCACGTCTGAGTCACAGCTCCCTTTCTGCTCTTACCTTACTCACTAAACTCAAGGGTCATGGAGGACTCCAGTAACGTTTCCTGCTGCAACCTTCTTTGTCAGCTTTCTTCCATGTCCAATCACTCCCATACTCATTTTAATTTAGACTGATTAGGATACAGAACCCTAAGATGTTTATGTTGTACAGCTGAGAACTCGTTGCTTAAAGTACAGAATATTATTTCTCATTTTAGATGTGATAATTGTCAGTAAACATTCTAAGAAGTGGTAACTGACAAGGTTGTCAATAGTACTGTTTTTGTACAATATTTGTCACTTAATTGCCCTCAAGATACTGCCGCTGAGCTTACTAGTTTTACATAACAGGCAGATGCTGTAGCTAATGATGCTGTAATTCATATCCAAGGAAACAAGTCCATCATAATTTGAATGTTAACAGTCTATAATGAAAAGGTCATATACAGCTTTCCTACTGGGTTAAAGAGCCCAACCCCCCAAAAAACACCAAAAAACATGAAAAATAATTTGTAAAAGCGAGATATTAGTAGCAGCTTTAATTAAATTTTTTTTTACAACTTTTTGGTGCCCCCCCCCCCATAATATAGCTCTCAGTAGTTAAAAAAAGGTGAATCAGTACATAGAAAAACATGCACTGTTTTTCATTAGATTCAACAATTAAATGATTATTGATTGACAATATGGTCAATCTCTGAAATAGTTGTCCTCTATTTTGTACACATGGTAATCAGAGATCTATAATTTTTATTATAGAAGTCTAAAAAGTCAGATTATAATGAATTAATGCTCGTTCCGACAAAAATATCACTGCGGTTTCAGCTTTTCAATTATGAGGCTTTCATGCTTTTTTACAGTGAATTTTGTGTTTTGGACTGTGGTAAGTCTGTGGTATCGTGTAAGTTCATGTATACTGAGTGCTTGCATGACAATAACAAAAAAAAAATGCAGGAAGTAACTCTTCAAATCAGTGTGTTTGCCTCGGTATCAGAGCAGACGGGCACATACTGTAGCTGTTCATCACAGAGCTGTTATTCTTTCTCTTATCATCTGCTGCCCTGCCAGACTCTCGCTTATCTCTGTCTGCTATCTCTTCTGCCCGGACCCACACAAGCTGCTCAACACAGCTACTCGCACTCCTATATGAGGCGCCAAACCGGACAAAAGCCAAACAAAAATTGGGCGAGGAGATAGCAATGCATGTGTGAGAGCTGATGAGTTTACTATGAGAAGGGCGAACACAATATAATGTTGCCGATAATTCGATCTGCAAAATCTATCCAGATCTGTGACTCAAGATCACACGTGTATCAGGGCAGCAGTGCTGCTTGTTGGCAATAAATACTTTCCTTTGATGGTACTCAGCCTACATGCAGTATTTTACACTTCATCTTGGTTCACTTATAGCATATTTTGTTTAAAATCTCAGAATATGATACCACCTTTGAATTGCTGCTTCATTCTTTAAAAAAAACAAAAAAAAAAACAGAATCTGTTCCCACCACATGTGACCTTTGTATAAAATGTGTGTAAACAGTAACTGTAAAAGCAGAATTACTGTCAGTAATTTGTAAGGTCTGTACCTTATATGTTGTGAATCTGTGCTATCTAAATAAAACTGAATTGAATCACTGAAGCAACGGTTCACAACAATGTGTCACTTTTTCTTCATTAAGCAACTGCTTTTCTTCACCTTCAAATCACTTCAATCATTTTTTTGCATACTCTTCAACAAACAGGCTTTCATTTAAATGCAATACTGCTGCAAATCATTGCATTGGACAGTATGGAACAGAATGAGAGGCACTTCACGACTAAGGTTCAGCTTTTTCACCCTCCACAAGAACTGAATAGTCCTTCAGCTTGTTCATTCTCAACCTGCAGACACACAATGGCTGTTTTTTTTTTTTTTTTAGTATTTTTATTTCCATTTAATGCACTAGGAGGCAGTGTTGCGCTTCTTTTGCCCCTCCTCTCCCTGGAAAGGCCATTGGGATCATAGCGGTGTGCTGATGAGCTGCAGCGACCCAACAGCAGGCAGCGTGGCAATGCTGCAGCACTGTGTGGCACACAGCAGATGTACCGTGGAAACGAAATTCAATCTCTGGATAAAGGCTGCTTGTGCTCTGAGGACAGTCATCTCACAACCTCTGCCCTGCTGCTGCTCATATTCCATCCAATAGTAGCAAGTGTGGCTGCTGTACACTGCAAAACAGCGTCTTACTAATTTAAAGACACCCTCTAGTTCAAATCAAGTTCTCAAGACTCAGAACTTAAGATCTCAATGTCTGATGATTAAAATGTTTTATTAAAAAAAAGGAAAAAAATCAGTGAATAAACTAGCTTTTTCTCATTAACTTAAAGCTCTTTTTATCTTGCCCATAAGTCCATATCTTTTTGTTTATTTGTTTGTTTTTTCATGTGGTGGAAGACATGCACATCCTTATAAACTTCTGTATTCAAGAGGCATTTTCCACATGTATGTCCATTATGTATTTTGGAAAGCTGAACGTCATCTTTGACAACCTCTAACATTTTGCAACAAGTGCATTGCAGACGCTGCTTCTCATCATGTTAGCTTCTTAGCTATGCTGCTAAAACACACTGGGTTGAGCAGTGACTTCATTTGCAGCAGGCAAACCCTGCCCGGAAACTTCAAACTTAAGATCTGACCATGCAATGATTGAAATATTTTACTGTGTTAAATGAAATACTTAAGAGATGTAGAAGTAGAGTGTAAAATGTAGTTGAAAATATTTTTCACTGAATCAACTGGCTTTTTCTTATCAATTTAAAGGCTCCATTTGTAAAAAAAAATAAAAATAAAAATCAAGTTTGTTTTCCTTGTTAAAATCCATGTTTTTGTGGAGAGCTATTTTGTGCAGTGGAAGATACTATATCTTGAGCCCAATGCAGTCAGTGCAAGTATTTCCAACTTGAAATTAGGGTATAGACGTAAAAAAAACAAAAAAAAACAACAACCCAACATGGATTCAGATTTAATCTATAACCAACATGAGGAACCAGTCATGTCTACTTTATATAGAACTTTCCATATCATTGCATACCCTTCAATAAGACTGATTTTACATTGTTTGCACAGTCTTACAGCGAAGTTGCTGTTCTAGAGGTAGGAGCAGTCTAGAGTTACATCTAAGTTATTTTACAGCCAGAAGGGATTATTTGTTAAAGCAAATGTTTTTTGCCTTTTTTCTGGACCCAAATGCAGTACAGGTTTTAAATGCAGACTGTCAATCAGGAGTCCGACTCAGTAACTTACAGTATGTGTCCACAGGAGTGTTTTTTCTTGCACGAAAATGCAACATATCTGAATATTGCCCTCTTGGTGGACATTCACATGGGCCACTTGGTGGTCACATGACAGCCCTTCAGACCTTCAGTCTGGTAGAAGCGTCGGACCAGCATGGCGGTTCAGCAGCAAATTTTTCTCTTTTATTGCGAAAACAGTTCAGAGAAAGGTATTTCTGAAAGCATCTGAGGCGAGAAATAAGCTGCTGAATCTGTCCTCATTTTAATTCAACGGTGACTGGTTAAGACGTTTTTCAAAAGTTTCATAAGTCCGCTCCCCACAGGACCCCACATAGAATGAATGAATGATGGACCCTGAAGACACATAGCATTACAGAGGTTGAAGCTTGATGGTTGAAACAAGCTAGCAAGGATATGGAACAGGAGGTGACAGGCTGAGGCACCAGGAAGTTGCAAGTTAGAGCAACATATTACAAAGTAAAACAATAAGTAGAATTTGGCTGGTGATGCTACCAAGGGAGCAGGACACACTGCCATGGAGTGATGTGATGAGTCAGGGTTTAAGTCCTGCAGAAAGTGATCAGTAGATGACTCTAAGATTTGATATTCGACAAATAAGAACAGCAGGAACACACACATAGAAGACAAATGGATACAAGAACTGTAGAAATACAATCAACATGAACATTTTCATGGAAATTGAACTTGTAAGTATGTAACTGATACACAGATGTGAGTCATTAGGGGTAAAAAAAAATAAAATAAAAATCAATGACCAGAGAGGGACATTCATGTAAACAGGTTTGATGAGTAATGAAATACAAGAACATCATTTGTAGCTAATTTGGAATTATAGAAACACAATCATATTACACTTGGAAAAAAAGACAACCTATTAGAAAGATTACATAATTTTGAAATACATTTTAAAAGACAGAACAATGTGGTACCATGTACTGTGTATATGTCTCATGATGCCCAAACAAATCTCAAATAAGAGGACCCATCAAAGCCCAATCCAAAACAAATACAGGTTACCTCTGAACACAGGACAAAATCTGAAAATCAGACATTTTCCACATTTCAGCGCCAACATGGGCCCATAAACAACACAGGAAGCACAAAAGACAGATTAATGGACAGACACACGGAACTCTTTAATTGCGAGTTTAGCCTCATTTACTTCATTCTATTACAAACTGAAATAGCCTTAAAAATGCATCGAAAAATACGACGACAAAGTCAGAATCTGTAAAACACAAGCACAGCGAATCCTGACGGTTAATATTAAACTCAGCACCAAGCCCTGTGTGATTCTAATTGAACAAAGTCACGGTAGCAGCTTTGCATGTTGCCTTTTGAATTCGCCGTGGCACAAAACGGCTCCGACAGATGCAGCTGCAGCTGTTAAGGTCTTCATGTAAAATAAAGAAGTGACTTTTCAAACTGGGAAAATGAACCACGGCAAACATTAGTTATGCTAAAGTGGATGCAAAGAACTACAGAAGGAGTTCAATAAATGAACAATATAAATCACATAAACAAGGCAGTGAGTGGTATGTACCGCTGAATATTTTCATTAAGCTGAAGTTGATTTGCAAGTTCAAACAACAACCAAACTAAGACAAGGCTGTGATATTTGATCAGCATGATATTCAGGAGGAAAACCTGCATAACCTGAAATTGTAATTTATTCCTTCAACTCACATTATGAAGTTGGAATGACACTTTATATTTCACAGATGATTGCTTTCCGTTAAGACTTGTGGGCATTCATGGCAGATGTTAAAGCTGTGTAATGACATGCAATTATTCCTAAAGATCAGCATCATTTTTTATCATTATCTCTATAGGACGGTCCATCAGCAGCCTCCCCTTGTGCAGCAGTAGACCCTCCAGTGTCCCTCAGTGGATTGGTTTGCTCAGATGTAGATTTCACATAATCTTCAGATCGCTTTAATGGCCACTGGTAATGTTGTTTTACCTTAAATTTCATTCTTGACCCTGTAAACAGCTGCTGACGAAACAATTTCACGCTCCATTTAGTGGTCCCTCCGCTGATCATCTACCCAATAGATGTCATGGTCAAATTGTTTTTGTCAGTTGCCTTTTCCAAAGCAGCCTCAGATGAATCTGTTGCATATTCAGAGAAAGAACAAAGAAGTTAAAAATAGAGGCTCGTCTTCCATCTCCATCCTTTTGAGGTTTAATGATGTGGCAGAAATATGGCACAGAGAATAAATATGAAGTCCCAACAGGTTTTTAACATCATCTTTACAATCAAAATAGTTCAAATTCATAGACTCAATCCAATGTGTAGCATTTTTTTCTGCTAGAATTACCAGTTGGAGCTTCAGTTTTTAAAAGGAAACTAAAAAAAAACTGTGGCTTCAGCAGTATCCAAATATAAAACACATTTACGGCCACAAAATTGCAGAAAAACGCCACATTCGTCCTTTAAAACCTGCTTGATAGTGTGACTGGTCCTGCTGCATCATCCACTGACATCAAGGATCTGCATGAAAATACTGGAAGCTAAAAAAAGAAAAACGCTCATTTTGGACCAAAGCTCGGTCAAGATATGAAATGGGAATGCACACATTATGATAATGAAGTCAGACTCATTTGCATCTGAAATGGTTCTTTTTTGCATGAATGAAATTAGTGAAAAATTACACATAATTAGAGGAACAGAAAATATTTTCTCGCTGCCTGGTCGTTTTCAGTGGAAATGTTCACAGCGAGGGTCAGCCGAGGTCTCCAATGTGGCAACACAAACGGCCCCAGCTGACACCGAGGTGCTGGAGGGTAATGAAGTGAAGTTCCCTCCTGTGGCAGCAGGAGCCCAGAGGTTAGACAGGGAAGGGTTTTAACTGAGGTATTTATTGGTTTGAATTTGTATTCCCTGCAAACGCATCACTGAGGAGGAAAATGAACCACGAGAAAAACATCTGACCTCACTGAGTAACTGTGTTGATCAGGAGGGTTTCTGACTGAGTGAATTAACCTGAAAGACCTGAAATGAAGACTTGGTGAAATTGCTGAAGAAACAAGCTGCAGGGCTTCATGCTCAGACATGAATCATATTATCGTCTGTTTTTTCTAGTCGCCACTTTTGTTTGGAAAGTGAAGCTGCCGTTGCAAATACACTTGAAAAAAGATGTCTCGAACGGGAACTTGTTGGTTATTACAGCGCTGACTTTATTAAAAGGAATCAGATGAAAAAATAACATCAGACAGGCTGAAAACAAAAACTTCAGGTGAATAAAACTGATCTAAAAGACAAACTGAAGATGAACTGGTTCAACTTTGAGCTACTGTAGGGATTAGAAGCAACATTTCAGGTGCATTCAAAGTTCACATAGTCTGGATATACTTTTAGTTTGTTAGCAACCTAATTTCTATAGACAAAAAAATGTTTAAACAAAATGAACTTATCAAACAAGAAAAGCACTCAGAAATCACAGTCTTCCACCAAGGCTGTTCATTCTCCCATATGGCATTGGCAGAAACGCAACATTTTTTAATATAAATGCAGCAATTCTTTATAAGTTATTGATGATCAGAAATCACGGCACCATAGAATGTGGCCAGCAGGCGAGTGTTATGCATGTGTACATTATGTACAGATACCGAATTGTGTGACCTAAATATGTAGCGGGCGGCGGGAATTGATAGGACTCAAACATCCCCACAATTTAATTCATTGTTCGTTGTATTATTTTCAATGGATAAGCCTCGATAAGTACGTTGTGGTGGATTTGTAGTAGGATCTGTTAGTACGTTTTTGAGTAATGTTGCTGACGGACAGACAGACTGATGCCGATCATCACATAACTCCACTGCGTACTTTGAAGGAGTAATAACAGAAATATTGCATGGCAGATGTAGCAGAAATATTGTACCATTGGCATGTGTTGACTTGTAAATAACAAAAAATGTCATTAGATAAGAGCAAAGATGCATTTGAGGTCACCTACAGATCAGACTTATGACATATTTGATATACCACTGATAATTTTATTTTGGTTTTTAATATCCTCATTAGTGTTATTTAGATAACATTAAAACCAAAACAAGAGTAAATGGTCCCAATCATAATGTTGGTTTATATTCTGAGTTAAAAAAAATAAATTTAAATAAAAAAATAATGAGAATAATATTTCTTATATATATGAGTAATAAGATAAATAAGTTAAAAATAACAATATATTGTAAATGATATCAATAAATTGTTACCAGATTTGTTTTCTAAATATCAGTTTTCACCTCAAAAATGCAGCATTGGTTGGATCTAACTATAGTTATCAAGAATAAGGTGAGTCATTGCAAACAACAGGCTGAAGGAAACATGTTGTCACACAAAATAGCAAATGAAAAATGCAAAAATAAAAAGGGCTATGACTATGCACAAACCAAAGCCTATAATTATTGTGAATCAAAGTGGAACCAGTGATCAAACCCTGTAAATGTGGCTTTAAAGTCCATCCTCTGATGGTGGCTTTAGTATCTGAGACAATATGGACAGAAAGCTCCATGTGCGGCCGGCAGCAGGCCGACCATATGGTGGAGAATCAGCTGTCCAAGAGACATGTTCAGATATCTTACGTGGTTTTCCTGGCTGAATGTGTTTAAATAATTGTTGATGATCAAACACTGTCTTCATATGAAAGATGTATGTGATACCGTCTATTGCTCCGTCAGCAATGATTGGGAATGACTGAGCTAGAAATTCTCCATCGCCATGTTGTCGTTTTGAAAGAGAACATCAAGTTGTACTCACAAATTTATGAAACTAGTAAATGAGACCAGAAACTAATTCGAAAAAGTTTACTGAGGTAACAAATTAAATAAGTAATTTCATTTTCTCAAAGACTTCTATATTTGTTTTTGTCACGAAAGGTGTCACCCCCTGCTGGCCATTAGAAAAAAACTGTTTCAAGCATTTTGATGAACTCAGAGCTACATCCATCTTTTATACAGTCTGTGGGGATAAAAGTGTCCAACTTCCACGTTCCACGGACAAGTACAGCAGTTCTTGAAATATAAATATCTGGGCATCTATCTAACCAAAAAGTCACATTCATATATCACATAAATAGTCTGCAAGCTACGGTGATTGTGTTTAAATAATGGCTGATGATCAAACATTGTCTTCATATAAAAGATGTATGTGTTTCAGTTGGTTGCTTCGTGGACAGCAGTATGGAATGACTGAGTTGGAATTTCTCCATTGCCATGTTGCTGTTTTAAAACCGATCATCACGCTGTATTCAAAAAATCTTAAAACTAGCATATGAGACCGAAAGATAACTCGAAAAATGTTTACTGAGGTAGCAAATGAAGTAAGAAGTAGTCTCATTTCTCATAGACTTCTATACTTCTTTTTCAACCAAAGGGATCTCCCCCTGCTGGCCATGAGAAAAAAAGCACTTTGATGCTGGTTATTCTTCAGAACTCAAAGATACATCCATCTTTTATAGTCTGTGTGGATAAAAGTCTCCAACTTCCATGTTCCAGAGACAACATAGAAGTTGGACACTTCAATGGTTCTTGAAATATGTATATGTGTGTGTGTGTATATATATATATATATATATATATATATATATATATTAAGTATCACATTGATAGTCTGCAAGCTATGGTAAATGTGTTTAAATAATTGTTGATCAAAAATTGTCTTCATATAAAAGATACATGTGATGCCATCTATTGCTTTGTGGGCGACAGTTTGGAGTGACTGGAATTTCTCCGTCACCATGTTGCTGTTTTGAAAGTGAACATCATGTTATATTCAAAAACTCTTAAAACTAGCAAATGACTCCATAAACTAATCAGAAAAATGTATACTATCATTTTTTCATAGGCTTCTATACTTCTTTTTGCAACCAAAGGCATCACCCCTGCCCTGAAAGCACTTTGATGCTGGTTTTACTTCCAGAACTCAAAGCTACATCCATCTTTTATACAGTCTGTGGGGACAAAAGTGTCCAACTTCCATGTTCCAGTGACAAGTACAGCAGTTCTTGAAATATAAATATCTGGCATCTATCTGGACCAACAACCCACGTTTAAATATCACATTAATTGTCTGCAAGCTATGGCAGATAATTCAATATTTTTTTAACAGAAACAGAGCCACTTTTCCAATATTTTGCAGACAACAAATAATCAAAGCTGTGTTATTGTCTGTTGAGGTTATGGAGATATCATGTACAGAAACATCTCTACCTCCACTCTGACAGCTTTAGATTTAGTTTGTCACTTAGCCCTCACATTCATTACCTGTGGCAGCTCTTCCACTCATCACTGCTTATTGTCGAAAAATGTTGGCTGGCTGTCTCTAGCAGTAAAGGCGAGATGGGTATTAGTTTCTGTTTATGTATAAAACACTGATTGGCAAAATGCCACAATGCATCACTTCTTTAAATTCATCCAAAAGAACAATTCAACACATTCAAGCAGTTGGCTCACACTTGAAGTCCCGTGTACCTTCGCTGCCGGTTGTAAAAGAGCTTTTAACTTTTCACCTTCACGTGGTTGGAACATCATGCAGAAAACATTATAGCTTGGTGCAGCCGTATCTGTTTCGGTTTAAATCCGTGATCATTGACTGCACTGCTTCTGAATGTTTTCAACTGTGATCCTAGCCCTCAGTGACTCGAGATTTAAATAACGGTTGAAGGTAAATGTGAGGTGTAAGAAGCTGTACACATTCTTTGTCCTGCTGCTGTAAAGCATCAGTAGCCTCTTATTGTGAACTGAGTTAGTTTTTTAAGTCTGAATGGTCAAAGGGGTCAGGGTTTTGACCCCACTATAAACATGTCTTTGCGGTTTCTATTATAGGATGCAGCTAATAGAGTCACGAGTGGGAAAAACACTGTCCTTTTCATCCAGTGATCCTCTGTGGCTTCCTGTTGTCACGATGTAGAGAATTCTTTCACATTTTGTTTGGTTTTGACTCAGACTCAGGACAACAAAGACACAGCAAGCGAATAAAGATTGAAAATACTGTTATTTACAAGTACATGAGAAAAGACTAGTGAGGCTAGTCGTGTTTATGCAACCTCCTGTTTTTTGTTGTAGTCTGATACAGCCTCTCGTAGACACCTCTAAAGGTTTGGAGGAACTATAGTAACCAGACTCAAGTTACTAAATCAGGAAATTAAATGAGAACTACCCCAAACAAGGTAAAACCCAACTATGAAAGTTATCGGACATCAAAGGCTCAGTGTTACAACTGACCCCGAAACTACGGCACAAAGGAATCTCAACAATAGTTCTGAAAACCCCGAAATAACTCAACTGACTGACTCCAACAGGGGGAGGGCAGTCAACTTGGCTGACAACTGGTCTGAGGAGGGAAGACCGACAGGAGGACGGTGGACGGAGGTGGCGTGTAGCATCGCAGCTGGTTGCGTCTCAGTGGTGGCTGTGAATGCGGACCGCGGCAAGAGTGCGGTCTGTGGCATCCAGGACGGTGCAGACTAATGAGGGAATGAGGCGGAAGATCCAGGTGGATGGAGACAAGCAGGTGGGAGTCCAGAACTGTAACAGGAGATCGGAATAAGTACACAACAGGAGACAAGGGAGTCAGGATCTAGGATCAAATACTGACTGTGCAGTTCACCAGTCCAACAAAGAGTGGCGGCAGCTCCCATCTTTTATGGAAAGAGAGGGCGATTGTGGAGATCACTCCCACCTGCTCTTGCACCAATTCCACTGTTAATCACTGGATCACCTGGCCGTGCCACACATCATGCTCAAGCCCACCTGAGGGAGAAGAAGGATGGAAAGAGGAGCAGGGAAGGGAAGAGGTCCTACCACTACCTGGCATCTGAGATAGAGGGCGTGACACATTTTCAGTCTCCTACTGGAGGATTTTTACTTGATTTACAGAAAGACAAAATCAATTAAGCAGCAGTGGTTTTCCACATGTCCCTGGCCTCATTAGTCCAAGCTTTATTGCTGCTCCAGCCTTGCGCTGGCCAGCGTCATACTATCATGTTGCCAGTACAGTGACCCAAGAGGCAGCAAGCAGACCTCCCCCTCTTGTTTTCAGTCAAACAGAGACTGATGCGTGTCCCACAGTTAGTCTGCAGCCACCACAGCTTGCAGTCAGGCTCTGGGAGTCGGCAGATGTGACCACATCTGCACTCGTCTGCAGCCCCTGAGCCTCATTAGCAGCACAGCCAGGCCGACGGCTTCTCACATCATCACCATCCTTCACGTCTGATATCTGACATATGCCACGCACAAAGGCATGGAGGGGCTTATTATTTAGAGTATATCGTAGAGAGAGTTTGAATGCGGTGGAGGGTTGTTTCTCCAAGAAATGAACTTCACTGGATAATTGTGTCACTCTTCAACACACCATGTAGGTGACAGCATGTGCTAAAACACATTTTAGGCTGATAAGGCATGTTTTCTTATAAATTGCAACCCCAGAGATAATCCATTCATAAGAAATGTGCTTGAATTCACACTGAAAAGCCACAACATCTGCAGGTATACATGTCTGCAATTATTTACTACTGATGCAGTTTATTACCAAATGATTGTACAGTTGTGGGGCTGCTCAGTGGAGTAGTGGTTAGCACTTTCGCCTTGCAGCAAGAAGATCCCTGGTTCGAATCCCGGGGTGGGCCTGGGATCTTTCTGCATGGAGTTTGCATCTTCTCCCTGAGCATGTGTGGGTTTTCTCCGGGCACTCCAGTTTCCTCCCACAGTCCAAAAATATGCTGAGGTTAATTGAGTACTCTAAATTGTCCGTAGGTGTGAATGCAAGTGTGATTGTTTGTCTGTATATGTCGCTCTGCGACAGACTGGTGACCTGTCCAGGGTGTCCCCTGCCTTCGCCTGAGTCAGCTGGGATAGGCTCCAGCACCCCCTGCGACCCTAATGAGGATAAAGCGGTGTATAGAGGATGGATGGATGTACAGGTGCATTTAGCAAACGCTTTTATCCAGAGTGACGTACAGCTGAGAGTAGATACAACACAAGCAAGGATCTAGTCCAGAAAAAAACATTGTGGATAAGAGCCGTAAAACAAGTTGAAGTGTTCAAATTATAATATAGTTGTAAATAAAGAGTGACAAGCTCCTCACTTTCAAGCTAAATGATAAGCCCTTGACTGATGCTAAGCTCAATGTTACACTTTTTTTTAATAAGTCTGAAGCTGTAAATCTTTTGAGCTATTAATTAATAAATCAAGAGTCTATTAAAATCGAACAAAGCAGACGCAACAAAAGTGAGAAGTTATATATATATATAGATATATTTTTTTCCTATAAATTGTTGGTATTGTATGTTGTTGACATCTTTTGTGCTTTAATGTGACATCAATAAATAAATTGGTGACAAAGCAAAGTAGCTGCTGCTTTCAAACAGATGCCATAGTCCATTAAAGCAGATGGGATTGAATTTTCCTTTTTGGTGTTTGTGCTCCTAAAGAGAAGTCTGTTCTTGCTTAGTTCACTTTCTACATCTTCACCAACACATGGAGATTTGTCTGTTGTCTACTATTTCCAGGGTCAGGAAGGGACATTTCATTTCGATTTTGCAAGTGATTGTTTTGGAAACATCATTTCTCAAGTTTTCTGAGCGATGACTGCGCAGTGTAGTCTTGATAGATTTGGGACACGTCTGCAAAGCCTTTAAGCTTGACACAGACTAATTAAAGTTGTACTTCTGCCACCTCCCCTTCCCTCATTTCTCATTTCTTCATCATTGTTACAGCACATTACCCTGATGTTACTGATTAATACTGTGTGACTTTCTCGCACTTTCTTCATATAGTCAGCCACCTTTATAATCAATAATGAGACATCATGGCTGTGTGGATACCAGTATTATTCAGTGGGATAGTTGGTCCGTCCAAAATGCAACTGGTGCTATTTTCTAGTGATGTTACGCTCGAGCCAGTTTGTTCGACACAGTGCCGAGCTTTTGAAGCAAAAGTGTTCCGAGAAGGTGTTTCGATCCCTGCTTCAGCACGCCCACAATCACGTGACTATCGAGAACGAGGCCTCGTTACATCACATCGCGTGTCGTGGTGCTTCGCGCGAACTTTGGAGGGGTGGGACATTTCAATCTGCCCAGGTCTTAAAAGGCATAGGGGTCTGATTCACTTCTCAAATTGTGGGTTTTTGAGAGGAGGAGATCACGCTAGTGCATTTGCCATTTGTCATTTTGAGAGAAGTTAGGTTGAGTATACACACGTGGACAAAATTGTTGGTACCCCTCAGTTAAAGAAGGAAAAACCCACAATTCTCACTGAAATCACTTGAAACTCACAAAAGTAACAATAAATAAAAATTTATTGAAAATTAAATAATCAAAAACAGCCATTACTTTTGAATTGTTGATTAACATAATTATTTTAAAAAACAAACTAATGAAACAGGCCTGGACAAAAATGATGGTACCTCTATAAAAGATTGAAAACTATTTGACCAGAGTGACATGATTAACTCAGGTGTGTCATTTAATTGACATCACAGGTGTTTCCAAACTCATAATCAGTCAGTCTGCCTATTTAAAGGGAGACAAGTAGTCACCCTGCTGTTTGGTGAAAAGGTGTGTACCACACTGAACATGGACAACAGAAAGCGAAGGAGAGAATTGTCCCAGGACATCCGAAAAAAAATTATAGACAAACATCTTAAAGGTAAAGGCTATAAGACCATCTCTAAACAGCTTGAAGTTCCTGTGACAACAGTGGCTCATATTATTCAGAAGTTCAAGACCCACGGGACAGTAGCCAACCTCCCTGGACGTGGCCGCAAGAGGAAAATTGATGACAAATTGAAGAGACGGATCGTTGGAATTGTATCCAAAGAGCCCAGAGCAACCTCCAAAGAAATTAAAGGTGAACTCCAAGGCCAAGGTACATCAGTGTCAGATCGCACCATTCGTCGTTGTTTGAGCCAAAGTGGACTTCATGGGAGACGACCAAGGAGGACACCACTGCTGAAAAAAACTCATAAAAAAGCGAGACTGGAATTTGCAAAAATGCATGTTGACAAGCCACAAAGCTTCTGGGAGAATGTCCTTTGGGACAGATGAGACCAAACTGGAGCTTTTTGGTAAGGCACATCAACTCTATGTTCATAGACTCAAAAACCAAGCATACGAAGAAAAGAACACTGTCCCTACGGTGAAACATGGAGGAGGCTCAGTAATGTTTTGGGGCTGCTTTGCTGCATCTGGCACAGGGTGTCTTGAAAGTGTGCAAGGTACAATGAAATCTGAAGACTATCAAGGCATTCTGGAGAGAAATGTGCTGCCTAGTGTCAGAAAGCTTGGTCTCAGTCGCAGGTCATGGGTCTTCCAACAGGACAACGATCCAAAACACACAGCCAAAAACACCCAAGAATGGCTGAGAGAAAAGCGTTGGACTATTCTAAAGTGGCCTTCTATGAGCCCAGATCTGAATCCCATTGAACATATGTGGAAGGAGCTGAAACATGCCATTTGGAGAAGACACCCATCAAACCTGAGACAACTGGAGCTGTTTGCTCATGAGGAGTGAGCCAAAATACCTGTTGACAGCTGCAGAACGCTCATTGACAAATACAGAAATCGTTTAATTGCAGTGATTGCCTCAAAAGGTTGTGCAACAAAATATTAAGTTATGGGTACCATCATTTTTGTCCAGCCCTATTTCATTAGTTTGTTTTTTTAAATAATTATGTTAATCAACAATTCAAAAGTGATGGCTGATTTTGATTATTTAATTTTCAATAAATTTTTATTTATTGTTACTTTTGTGAGTTTGAAGTGATTTCAGTGAGAATTGTGGGTTTTTCCTTCTTTAACTGAGGGGTACCAACAATTTTGTCCACGTGTGTACATTTAGTTAGAATTTAGTTTAGATATATCTAGTTGCATTAAATAACACAGATACATATGCATAGATTCACTCATACACAACACACATTCATTCATAGAAACACACTACACATATATGCACACAAACATACATATATAACGTTTTAAAACATTTATTGCAAGTACAAAGCAGTGTGAGACAAGCAGTCCTGAGGCTTTTTCATTTTTTTCCACTTGGATGCAGTTCTGACACAGGACCAGCAGATGTCACTCTTCTGGTTGTGTCAAATGCTTCGAAGCAATGTGTCATTCTTGAAGCAGATGTGTCAAAGTGGTTCATTGCTTCATGAAGCTTCGATTTCACCATCACTACTATTTTCTTTAAAGTTTGCCAAGCATGGCACATCAACTGAACAGGCAAGCTACTACTACAATGATTAAAATAGACGTTTCTGTTGCATCAAACTTGGCAGAGTTGTAGTTGAGAATTTTTTTAACAACTTCCGTATCATCACTGTCCACTGGTTCATTGTTATGAGGGTGGTATTTACTCTCCTAGTTCTGATTAGAAACAGGCAAAAATGTCAGTCTTTGCCTGGTGAGGAGGATAAGAAGACTTAGCGTATCTTAACTCGTGTTAATCGTAGAGCCCAAGGTTGTTCATTTTGGCCTCACACTGAATTTGGGGGATGCTTTCTTCCAGGTAGGCTTTGGAGTCGGTCTCCTTTTACTTTCATTTTCTTGACTGACTGCATGACATTTGCATTCAGAGTTTGCTGATATTTAGTCGGATCCACTTTTCCCTCTGAGCAATGTTTCCTCCGGCTGCTGTACAAATCCAAATCAGACCATTTCCAAGGTGGCAACAAACTTTTAATTAATCAACCCTATTTTTTGAGTTTGTAAAAAATACATACACATCTAAAATGGGAACCATGGTGAGGAATACATGCTGGGCATTAACAGAAATACATGCACTACCGTTCATGAGTTTGGGGTCACCCAGACAATTTCATGTTTTCCATGAAAATTCACACTTTTATTGATATGTTTTATTCATAATTACACAAGTGTTTTCTAATCATCACTTAGCCTTTCAACATAATTAGCTAGCACAATGTAGCATTAGAACACAGGAGTGATGGTTGCTGGAAATGTTCCTCTGTACCCCTATGGAGATATTCCATTAAAAATCAACCATTTCCAGCTGGAATTTACATTTACCACATTAACAATGTCTAGACTGTATTTCTGACTAATTCAATGTTATCTTCGTTGAAAAAAAAACTGCTTTTCGTTCAAAAATAAAGACATTTATAAGCGACCCCAAACTGTTGATAGTATTCCCTGATTTGGTTTTCTGAAGATGGTGGTGGAGGGCACTGCCTCACAAATCAATTAAGAATCTCCCATTGGTGTTCATTTGGGATGATATCTGGTGAATGCAAAGAGCTTAGCATTTGATTTCATGATTTATCGTTTTCATTCAGTGACTCATCATGCTCCATAGATAGGGGCACCACCAAACTGGATTTACTGATTATTGACCATATAAATAGAAATGCATAGCATATAGGATAATAACTTTGTATTGATTTGCATGTCAAATCTTTCCAGCATAATGGCCAGTACAATATAAAACAACCACACCTCTCGGCATCAAAGGTTCAGGTTTTTTAATTTAATTTGTCACCCAGAGAGTCTGATCATCTCCGTTCTCAAAAAACAGGGATTAATGGTAACATCTGTCAACAAACAGAGAAAATGACTAAATATACAAAGAAAAAGAGGCAACATGCTGTTTATATTTAAATGAGGAGAAAATAACTCAACACGAAGTGAAATCTTTGGAAGCAGAGTGGTCTAACCCACTTTCTGTAGTTTTTGAGTAAAATGCGCTCAAAGTTTTGCATTTCCAAGAATGGTCTATATTTGGGATGTGGCTTAGACTACTTTGCAACTAAAATTTAGACCAAACAATATTAAAGAAATTGTATAGCCTCAGTTCAGATTATTTGTGGTTTCAACCAGTCTGCTGCAAACTCCCTCACTTGTTTCTTTTTAGCTCTTAGATCAAATCAAAATAGAAAATAACTGGGGACCACTTAGTGAAAAATGCATCTGTTTTTAATTGTCACCTTGTGGCTACATGTAGTAAACATCTTTGACCTTCTACCTCCATTGTGTTACGATGGGGGGCTGCTTGGCAATTAGAAGCAGCCTAGTTGTGAGATCGAATTGTTGTTATTTACATCTTTTCGGAATATTCTCAGGAGAAATAAGGCAGTTGTATAAGGGCAGTGGATAGGGTAAATATATAATGTAATTAAAATAATTGAAGACGTTTTATATATGTTTTAAGTGGTTTTAGGTATTTGGAATCATAGCTAAAACATCAGTTTCCTGCTCTGCGGTGCTGCAGGCTTCTCAGGCCTCATTAGTCGAAGCCGGATTGTTGCTGAACCTCCTATTGGCTCGTCTCCCACTGTGACCCAGCAGATAAAGAGCAGACTGGATTTCACCTGGTCTGATTTCTGTGTGTCTGCCAGACATATTGTACCTCTCAAAACTGGAATAATTTTCCAGGAAACTGGTGGATATCATGCTGTGACCTGCGGTAGAGTTGATGAGATTTTTGCAAAAAAAAAACAAAAAAGAAAAAAAGATGTTTGTTTTTACCAGTTTAGATAAAGAGTTTTCCTTTGGCAGTGTGTTTGCAGATCGATTAACCTCTTAACCTTCAAATTCCTGGTTAATTTTTCACTGACACTTCAGTCTCTAGCAATCCAGCACTTATAAGGTGGACTGGGCTACATAATAAAATCAAATTCCTTTTCAGAGTAAAGTATTAAGAAGAACAAAGACTAAAAATGTTATTAGTAATGAAATTTCACCATAACGTACAGAAAAATGTGTGGACTGATGTGTTCTGTGTATCTTATCTTGCATGCAGCTGCTGTAACTTTTACTAAACCAGAAATAGCACAGAAATCACTGATGATCGCTGTTTTACAGTCAAGCATAAACGGACAGATGAACTAAGACTGTAGCACCATAATGTTACAATGACAATAAACTAAACAGACGTCTGTATCACTGCATCTGGGTTTAGGTATTGTTAGGGGCAGATCTACAGGGAACCACATGTTGTGACTCAGTCCACCTTGCTAAAGACCAGTGATGATCAAGCAGCTTTGTCAAACAAGTCAAAAAAATCTCTTCGTGCAGCACTTGCGACGTTACAACAAATTTTGCACGGTACTAGTTGGTGAGTAGAGCGGAAAAATATGTCATTACGCAGCGATATATATAAGAGAAAGACGGCTTAGTTTGCATCCACTGGCTGTACCCCACATACATCACAATATATGAGTTTCGACTTATGACAAAAATGGAGTGAAATTGCTACATAAATTGAGGACCCCTTGTATTTGTAAACCTAACTAAAAGCTTTGGTGCCTGATAGCTCACCAAAACTTGAGTAAAGCTCAAACTTAATGGTCCCCTAGTGGACATGGTGTCCTTGGTGAGGGTCCTGTTACTGATGTATGGAGACTATGTGGCCCGTTAAAAGCTCTTCCAATGCCACAGCTGAGAACATTTGTCTCTCACATTCTGTTTCTTTTAAAGCCTAATTTTCTACATCTGTCACTGGGCATTGTAATAGTGAGCCTACACTCTCACCATTAAGTAAACTGGAAATTACAGTATCAAGTTTAGTCATTTTCATCCAGCAAACTATTATTTAGAAAGAGAGAGAGTGGGAGGGAAAAAAAAAATCTGTTTGAACAAATTGCTGAAGACAAACAGTTGGAGGAATAGCAGGGAGCCGGACACGTCCCCGTAACAATGCACAGGATCTTATGGATTGTTACTGATGCATGTAACCCTCAGATGCATAAGTCAATGAAAAATGACCCGGTGAGGTCATTTTCTTGCAATATCTTTGCAATGAAACGTTTTCACACAGAATATCCTTCCTTTATATTTCTGACTTTATTTCTCCATTTCCTTTATTTCTCAGCTCTTGTCACATTTTTCGTCACTGTGAGATCAGGAAACTCAAAAAATATTTTCAGTGCAGGGTGAAGAAGTTATAAGGTCATAAATTATATTAAAAAAATGAATTTCTATGATTATTTATTGTATGAAATTGAGAAAAAATAATGAAATTGAAATACAGAACATTTGCCCAAATGCCCATGTGTGCTCCTAACACTGGCAAAAACATGAAATTACATTGTATAACATTTATATATATATACATTTTTGATTAGATTCCTTATTTGTCTCCCATCTGCTCTTGATAAACAGTGTCTGCAGTTCAACCCAGTTCAATTAAAGGGTCTGTTGTTTTCTGTCATGTCTGCTGCAGCTCAGTCATCAGTTGTTTCAGGGTTGTCCAGAGGAGTTCAAAATTTTCCATTTATTTATTAATTTATTTGTCTTTTGCATTCACAGAATTTGTTGGAGCAAATGGTTCCTTCTTTCTTTCGTTTTTTAAAAATTAATGAGGCATGTAGGTTGGAATGATTTTCATGAAATATCTCAATTTGAAGCTTAGATTCGCTTAAATTTCCTGCTGGAACAGAATGTTACAGACGAGCAGTTCAAAGACTGTCTGATGATTCTTTCTGTTTTACAGTTTCTGACTCTGGTAAATGGTATCATTTTGGGCGATTTTTCGAAAGACGTTCCCACCGGCGGGTGTGGGGGTTCACAGGGTTAATCAGAAGAGTAATTTTGTGTGATCCACCAGATAACTGTGTTCTGTTCTCTCTGTTCAACACAGCTGTCCAGGGCAGCTGATACTGACAGGAGACTGAGGAGAGTTTCAGTAAGAAAAATGGAAAAAATAACAATTGTATTTATATTATAAATGGACAAAATGAAAACCTGACTTGACTGTAACGTTTGACGTCTCTGTTTTTCCATTTTTTTTAACCACTCAATGTTTTGACCTCATTATTAGTCAACTCCAGGTTCAAAATGTTTGATTTAGATGTCCTTCTTATTCACGAGAGACTTTTGGGATAATGGCACAGAGCCGTCTCACAGCTGTATTGTTACTGCTAATGCAAATTCTACTGTTGCTCCATGCGAAGAGTGTTCAACTATTAGGTGGCTCTTATTGTGAAACATCTATGCCAAACAATGCATTTTTCACTGAAGACAGTCCTACCCATGACTGTTAATAAAAAAAACAAAGAAGAGTTGGTGTTTTCTGGCGGTTCCATGCCTGTGGACTGTTGCATAAGAACGGAGCAAGATGAGGGAGTCGGCTTTCTTCTTCAGCTCATTAGATTTAATCTGGAATCTTTCTCAAGCTTTGCCTCTGGCCAGCCTCTGTACAGTCATATGATTTCAATCCAACTCAGACTTAGATGTCTAAATCACATTAATTAGAGGGCTAATTGGGGGATCTCACAGCTGTCTTTTTCCACAGAAATGTAACATTTGTCTTATTTCAATATCTCATGCCAGTATGATCACTGCAAAAAAAAAAAAGGTAAAAAAAAAGAGAGAGAGGAAAGTTTAGCTCTTTAATGATGACACCTTAAGTTTTGTGGCGAGTTTCATGTGAGCGCAGCATTTGTAACTGATGTTGACAGTTTTGCCACGGGGAGCTAAACATGCTTTCGTTAGCGAGCGCTTTGTTGCTGAGGCCTGACATCTCGTCTTGTTAATTCCGCGGCAGATGCAAGGATATGGCTTTGCACTCAGAGCCAGACAGATGCTCGTAGTCATTACCTACGGTGATGCTGCATAAGAGGATGGGCCTCCTCCGGTACTCCTTCGCCGCTGATAGCCCCACCAACATCTGACACTTAATCCATCTCTGGAACACAGTGCCAGCCGGGGAAAAGCCGCTCACAGAACCCGACACATTCTCCTTGGATTGCATTAACACCTGGCGGCTGGCACTCATCAGCCTAGAAAGCAACACATCAGTGTTATTAGCACATTGAGCGGAGCTTATTTCACACACAAACAGGCTTCCCACACTTACATTAACCCCTTTATGCTCTGATGTCTTGAAAGAAATGCTGTTCTAGATGCGAGAAAACCTCAGTTATGACCCCACTGACCACTAAAACCATTCCTACAGATTGATAATGCAACCAGGTTGAATCAGTTCAGCATTAAAGTTGATCGGAGTCTGATTTATTTGCTGACTTCTGCTGTGTTTTTCCACTCCAGCCTGCTAGTGTTGCAGTCCTCCTCTCCTTTTCCATTGCGTGAGCATTTTGTCGATTGTGTAAGTGAAAATTAGCATCTGAATGTGACATATTATTTGGTCACAGGTGGTGATTGAGTCTATTATGACAGGTGGATGGGAGAAATATACAGATTCACTCACATGATACAAAAGCCATTTCATTTCCTGTCTTATTAGTGGATGACAAAATATACAAATAGAAGCTTATTTACTCTTTTTTCAGTTTTATCCTGCACTGGCTGCCTGTTTCCAAGTTGATACTGTACAAACTCTTGGATCTGGAAATGATAAAATAAGATATGACTTGAGACAACAAAATGGCTTCAATCTATGTGCAAAACAGTTATTATCACTGAAAGGTGCTAATGTTGTTGTTGTTTGAGTACAACAGCAGTGAGTCTCGTCGAACTGTAGGCACCAGGAATGGTATCAATAGGCTAACAAGCTAACAGGCTAAAAGCTTTGGTGGTTGAACAAATCTACTGAGCTCCGGAGAGGTTTCTTTGATGTTTTTATGGCTTCGGTTTGGCAGATGGAAGAAAGGCAGAGGGCTGTGAGTCAAGAGCTGTATCAGCAGCAGCCGAGTTGTCTCAAACTACCAGAGCTGCTAGATACCATAAACCAAAATATAGAAACTTTCAATGGAAAGTACCCCGTCTGTGGCACACCCAAAAACTGGCTTTTAGCTTTAAATGCATAGGTTGACTTTATATCCACAGGTTAGCAAGTTAACTGTTATTCCCTCTGAATATAGTTTATAAAAGATGGCTGTTTCATGAGATGTGGTTTGATCATTAATTAACAGCAGATCCAGGGTCAGATCTGCATAATGTATGATTTCAGTCTAAGGAAGTGAGAATTCCTTCATACTGCTCTCACTCAGGCTCACAATTTATTGATCAGACCGACATTTCAGTCCCCGTGGGCCTTCACTTCACGATGACATTTTAAAACAATTCCTACAGCAGTGATCTAAATAGATAATGATCCGCCTATTTTGTTAGGGCATGTGTGCAACAGTCATTCTCTCGTGTCTCTCAATAATTGACTATGATGTGTGTAAAATCCATCACATCCAATTCCACATTTATGTAAAGATTAAAAAAAAAAGACGTGACCCAGTGCAACATCGTGACACAACATAAGGACTATTTATGGGACTATCATATGAAAACACTGGCCTTGCAGCTATCAGCAGTCATCCAAATTAATGTAATCATGTGAAGTCTTTACATCTTGAGTGCCATAAATAGGTCAACAAAGGTCATTTTTCAAGCCTTTGGGAAAGAGTGTTTGCAGCAAATTTAATATCCTATAAGCTCGTCTTCTATTCAGAATTAAATCAATATCTGGCCCCTCTTTACAGCAAAGTCCCCTTTTCAATCTCTATCATTTCTCCTGGCCTTCACTTATTCTTTAATGAATGCAGTGTTGTGCTAACACAGAATGACCTACAAGGACGTTTGAACATGAAAATTGCATGAGAGCTGGAACATGTGACGACACATTAATATAATAATTTTTTCCCCCTAGTATCAGGGTGAATAAAATAATTACCTTTGGTCATATTATCATGTTGAGAATATGCTCTGGAAGAGGCCAGTGTATATCTGCTTAGTTATGCTGCACAGGATACTCTAGTTTTTGCTTCTAGATTATAGTAGGTTATTGATATTTTATTGTGGCTGTTGCACAGTGAATAATCAGACTATTTCTATCTACTTTAAGGCCAGAAAAGAAAGCTGAAATCAGTATGTTCCTAAGTGACTCCAATGCAAAAATGAATGAAAATATAACATATTAGTTTTTAATGACTGAAATTATTCTAAGTTTGAAAACGTATAAAGATCGGTGAACTTTCCTGATATAAAACAGCCTTTTCTGACTTAAAGAACACCGTTTCTCTATAACTTTAGTCACTGAAGCACCTCCATCCTTATTACTATTCTCATCCACACTAAATTCTGTAGCTGAGATAGTTTTTTCTAGCTTTTTATATCACTGTACAGGGTTTAAAGCATACGTTGAATGGAAAATAAATGGTTCTTTTTGTCCTTAATAATTCAATAAATTGTTTTTATTGTGACAGATTTTTTTTGTTCCACTAATCAGCATCAGTGTCAGCCTCTCAGTAGTCCTATCGTCATGATGTTTGACACACGCATTGTCAGACTATTTTAATTACAAAAAAAAAAGACAACTTCAACAACAACTTGTAATTACAGGCTTTTCTTGAAGGCTGTCAAATAATTTCAAAAGAAAAAAGGGACAACTGAGTAGATGCATCTCCATATACAACTACATATAAAAGGTTTTGCTTCTCCCAAAAATTACCTTGATTTCTTTCTCAATTCTTAGTTGTTTTGTTTGAGAAAAGATTGCAACAATAAAGTGAAAGTGGGAGACAAACACTTACCAACCTCTTTATAATTATCTTCCATATAAAACCCAACATAAATCCAGTCATATCCAGCTTGCATTTTATTTTGTTCATTCCGCTAAGCTTATCTATTTACAGTGCTAACAATCCGGGGGGAAAAAAATCAACAGCAACTTGTAATTAGAGGCTTTAATTGAGGGCTTTCCCATAATTTTAGGGTGCATCTGGACACCCAGAAATAACAATAAAGACAAAGACAAAAGTAACAACAACATAAAGATGCTTGAAATAAGTAGAGTTACATGAATATCAGAAATAGTGGCATCTCCATACACTGTGGTGAAAAGTCTACTAAAGGAAATAAAATGTATTGCTACTTCCAAAGATGATTTTGTTGTCACTCAATTCATAGATATTTCTAGAAAAGATTATGAAATGCAATAATAAAGTGAAACTTAACAACTGTTAATTTTCTTCCTTATAAAACCCAGTATGAATTCAATCATATCCAGTTGGCTTTTTTTTTTAAATTTCATTCAACTTATGCTTTTTATACTTTATAACATTCTCCATGTTTTGTTTTGGATGACTTCTAATTCATCACTATCTGGATTGTTATTAGTGTGACGCTATTTCTCTGCATTTGCAAGGATTTTACTATAGATTCAGATTTCTCTTCTTCATGTCTCCCTATTCTTAGAAACAACTGTCCTGCCACTTATGAAATCAGCTACATCAGCCCATACAGTCCACTATAACTACATGTGATGTTGGCATTTATCATAGGAGAACTCCACCACACTTTGAAAAGTTAAGAAAGAGATGACTGTGCAAAGAACAAAGAAAAAAAAATGCAACCTTCCTCCAACAAATGAAAATTTTAAATCATTAAAAGCACTAAAACACATCTTATTCACTTCAACGGACTCAAGGGTTTTGCTGCTGCAGCTTCACTTGTTTTAATCCAACCAGTAGGTTATTACAACCTTCATTTATTCAGTTAAGATTGAATTTTGGTACCTGTGAAATGATATAAGATAATAAAGAACAACCATAGGTATTTTATCATATATAATATATGGCGGTGTTATTGCTTTTCTACAATTTTTTTCCAGCATCTTTGGATCAGAAAATGAAGGATCCAGCTCTGCAGGGGGGCCTGGAGCTTCTTAACCAGCCTCTGGGGGTAAAGACTGGTGATCACAGAGCTAAAAATCTCTGAATACCATCCTCACATAGGTGTGTAGGTGTCGACACTGTCAAAGCAGCCTCTGGCCCTTCTGAAGAGAGCTGCAAATATCACAGATCCCCTGTGAGCATGAAGAAGCCTTCAGGATGGTCGGTCAGCGCACCCCTGATGGCTTCATACCAGCCGCTCAAAGCCTCTTTCATACACACAGCTGCAATACCAGGCAAGGAGTAGGGTGATGCTTAATTTTTATATGCTCCACTGATGGTGATGACAGCATAAAACTGCGTAATATTATCAAATTTGAGACAGATATTGCGGTGTAATTGACATTAGTGAATCATCAAAGAGGGCTACACAGTGTGACAGCTTGTTGGCACAGCGGGAGTTTCGTCTGCGTCTTTAAGTCGTCTGGTTTGTGAGTTTTCTGTGTAACAGCTCACATTTCACTGACACAACTGTGACCCGAAGCGCATTTTCACACTTCAAGACATTATGTGTTCGCCTCCGTTTTACGCACGTAATGACACAGATTGTGTACCAACAGACTACATCCCACAAGACAACATCTAAACCTGCCGACAAACTTGTACATGTAAAATTCCTTATCTTCTTTATTTAATTTTCACCAAAGATGTGTTAAAATGTGACAGATGGGCGCGAGTATGAATAATAATGTGAATGATACTTGAATTTCGTGTAGCTGCTTGAGTTTCGTGTTCTCAGAACCAGCTTACACCACCAGGAATTGGAACACCAAGGAGCCTGCTGCCCAGTTTGGGCATTTTATCGGGATAAGGGAGCTAAGGCAGAACGCCAAGCTCTCCATTTACCAGCCGATCTAAGTCCCAATGCTCACCTATGGTTATGAGCTCTGGGTGGTGACTGAAAGAATGAGGATACAAGCAACCAGAATATGTCTTCTATAGGGTGGCTAGGCTCAGCCTTAGAAATATGGTAAGGAGCTCGAACATCCGGAGGGAGCTGAGACTAGAGCTGCTGTTTGTTCATGGTTCAGGCATCTGATTAGGATTCCTCCAGGGTGCCTTCCTTTGGAGGTTTTCTGTGTATATCCAAATGGAAGAAGACCTCGGAGTAGACCCAGAACTTACCAGAGTATCTCATTTATTCTCTTTTTTAATGAGTAGTGCTGGTGTTTTTCCGACTATCACGAGTGTTACAAAGCAGCTCCCTGCCTGAGGTTACCACCCGCAACTTAATCAGGGCTATGTTTTTGAGTAAGTTTGAGAAGAATTGGGAAAATTTGGGGAAAAACTGGTAGCTTTAAGTTTGCATGGGATTGTGTCAGGTCATGTGTTATATACAGTGAGGACATAAGTTACACAAGCAAGTATGCATGAGTAAACCCCACCCGTGGCTTCTGATGTTTGCATGTTACAGAAGTGGAGGCCAAAGAGACAAACTACTCTTCAACACTATCAACAAGAAGGGTTCTCTCAGGCTATTCCTATACTCCTCCTGCACATTGTCGAAGTACTATGCTATATAACAATGCCATATAATGAGAGGAAAGTGATCTCCAAAGAGAACTAATTTTATATAACACAAGTCAAATTTGTCTGTCTTGAAAACAAACCATCTGGCAGTCAGTTGTAGTGCTGTGGCTTATTGGTAAAGTTCCCATTCCACTCACTGTCAATCAGATCTCTCCGTGATGGCTTAAAATCAGCAGCTGCAAGATAAAATTGGAACAAGAAAAAAAATTCCATCTTCTGTTTGTGACTACAGGACATTTTAGGCAGCCTATTTATACATATTTTGTACCACCCTGTAGCTGCACTGTTATCTACACTCAGCTGTTGAATGTATGTGGCTCCGTTCCAGCTTATTTTAAAGGTAGTGTCTACAGATACGGACCCGTACCCGTAGCCTGTGGACTACGGATACGGCACTTTCCATTTGCCAATCAGATACGCGAGATCTGGTCACGTGACTCCCGGTAGACGCTAGCGGTACGGACCTGTAGCATCGGTACTACAGGTACGGACCCTAAACCTGACCCTAACACTAACCCTAACCTTAACCTTTGCTTACCTTTCAACAGTTTGCAGTGATTAGCAGCTTCTTGACTCGCGAGACTCGCGTACGGGTCCGTATCTGTCTGGCAAATGGAAAGTGCTGTATCTGTAGTCCACAGGCTACGGGTCCGTATCTGTAGACACTACCTATTTTAAAACCTAATTGTGTGTGTTTGTATATAGACTTATGTTTCTTTCATATCTATAATTTAATGCCTTTTATAGTTTATCTGTGTTTTGCCTCGACTTGCTTCAAAGGCTTAAGTAAAAGATGTATCTGCAGTGTATCATCGACCAGATGGGAAATGTCCGAGGTCAGCTCCCTTTCACATAACCATATGTTGCATCCTCAAGAGTATGAATGCAATGATGTGATGTTCATTTCATGGTGCCTGTCTTTTGACAGACAGTGTACAACAGAAGTGCCCCTGTGTAAAATCATTTAAGTGTCAAATGGTGGCAATTTGCATCATCTCTCAAAAATGTAAATTTTCTTTAAGTTGGGTATTGAGCTTAGTATTTTGTCTTGTGAAGAATCAAAAGTGTTGAAAATACAGGCCCCATGGTAGAAACCATGTGCAACATATGTGAATAAACCTGTGATCACTGACACACGAGTTAGAAAATCTGTGACAACTGAAACAAAAATTAAATTGTGCGATTTTCAATTAAGGAAATTCACTGAATGTGGTTTAAAAATGACCTATGAACACCAGAATATTTTCTATATTTACAATCTGCATGTCTGAAAATTGGAGCTTCTGTGACAGCACGGAGTCATAACGTCAAAGTTTACAGACAGCATCCAAGAAAAGAAATAATGTCCTTGCTCTTTGGCTCTAAAATTGCTAAACTGCGCAAAAAGAAGCCTGATGAATATTGGGAGCACATTCTTTGTTCAGATGAGGCCAACGTAAATGTGTTGGAATCCAGAATGTTTAGCATTAATCTCCATCAAAACACAGTGAATGCATAGTCCTGATAGTGAAGCACGGAGGTGAGAATATGGAGCCGCATGGGGAGGTAACATTTATAGATGTTATCGTGAGTGCCTGTGGTTATACCAGAAATATTGTCTGGCAAGATGGCTTCCAGTCTCCATAAACTTGGTGTAAGAGCAAAATTCCTCGTAGCAACGATTCAAAGCACATTGTCAAAAATCGCAGAAGAGTTTGTGAAGATGAAAAAATGTGACCTGACCAAGTATGTTGCATGACTTGAATCTAATACATCTTAAGAGTATTTTAAGGACACGGGTGGAGCAACACAATCCAATCCAGTACAAAGCAGCTAAATAAATTGTTTCCGAAGTGTGCTTGAAGATCTCTCCCGAAATTTGGTATTCTCCATGCTGAGAAAGATTAGAGCTGTCATCAAAGTAAGGATTTACTTGAAAAAGGATATAAAAGATTAGAATCTCAGCAATGAAATCTTAGTCATGAAATGACTTTTGTTGCACTATGAATCCTGCATTCTTAATTTAGGAGCTCTAAATTGCTAGTTTTAACAGAAGAGCAAATGCATTGCTGTTTAACTTACAGGTAATGCAATTGAGAGGGGTTTCAATTTGAAATTTTTGACATGTAAGTGATGTTGCACGTACTCACTTCTCATGTGCATTGCATATTAAATACAGCACATACAGTACTCCCATCTTGCCATCCATACCATCAGCTGCATTCTCAACCACATCTTCACAGGTATAAAGTAAACAGCCGAACCAACCAACACAGACTCCACATGTTCACGTACGCAGCCCTCTTTACTGTAACTGTGCCAAGACAGCAGCCGGACTTTAATATGGATGGCCATATGTTCGGGTCTGAGGCAGCTGCCTTGCTGTAGAATAAGGAGTGCTTATCTGGAAGTGTGCAAAGGATGTGCTCAGGTATCACTCATTGGATAATCATCATCAGTTCTCCCTGTTAAACATCCATCTGCAGCTGCATGTTTGTCTGGTCCAAGGAGGACTGTCGAATCTCACAACACCTGGCCTGGATGCTGTACAAAAACATCCACTTCTTTCTTTTTTTAGCCGTTTCAAAAGATGAGCGGTTACTCCAAGATAATGCAGTGCTGTGCTTTTGCTGTACATACAATACAGAGTTTAACCACTATCTGATTTATTGTGAGCATTCATCATACTGGATCTGTGTGTAATACAACCCAACAACTCATGCTTTCTACCTACTGCAACCACATACCTGTAAATATTATAAATGACCACAATACATCATTTAATTTTCGGACCTTCTCGAGCTTTTTCTATGTGCACATGGCCTGACAAAATGGGTAAGATCTTAGGCAACCTTTTGTGCGATGTTGTTTCTCAAAAGGAAATTCTGCATCCTGAAGAAAACGTGTTCTGTTAGAGCTAATGTAACGTATTACAAAGTTCCGTATTTTTCGAATTGCATGTTTGTGTATTTCACTGAGGGCACTTAAAGAGTGACAGGAAGTTTGTCAGTATCAGGAAGTAAATCATTATGTAATTGAGAACGGCTGTTCTGGTTGCATCTGGGCTAATCTAGCGACATCTACATACATCTTATGCCTTTTGCCGCATCGTACATACGTAGTGATTTATATTGCCTTTATGTGCAGTTGCAAACGTTTATTTTTGGGACAATAATTCATGGTAATCTGTAGGTCTCCTTGTATCTGTACCGTGTCGATAGACTGCAAAGATTTTACTTTGTGATAGAAGTCAAAGAGCTGGTGTCCATCCACAAATATCCGGAACCTCTGGTGCTCGCAGTGGATCTCAATCCTAAAAGGCTGATCGGGGATGAAGGGAAAGTAGTTTGTTGTTGGAATTTTTCTCTAGCTACTCGTGTTAATGGTTGCTATAATTCATTCATTTGAATGAGAAAGTGTGTCCAAACTTTTTGACTGGAAGTGTATATTTGTACGTGTTAAAAGCAAGCACGGTATTTATCATGCATTTTGTCTGTTTCACTATCACCCTTCTTTTAAAATCAATAAACTTGTGGATAAGGAGTCAAATGTCTTTGGAGTCGTGATGTTTGGAAGGCTTTTATCTGACTGTCAAGTTATATTCAGCACGTACATGGAGGACAGTACACAACAAACAAACCACTTTTTGGTCTTACTGTCAACAAATGTCAGTTAAGCCGCTGAGACAAAGGATTTTGTTCCATTCATGTCAGATGAAAGTTGAAGAAGTAGTTGGAAAACAGCCAGCTTACAGACTTAAGACAAAGAATAAACATCCATCAGCCTACTGCAGGTTACGGTGTTTATTACACCGAGTGAGAACATTATCTTTTCTTGGAGCCTTGCTGGTTGAATGTGAATTTTATTCAGTTAGATATTGTAACAGCTATTGTTCAAGTAGAAAATGTCAACAAAGCTGAGTTTACCTGGGATTTTTGAAAGAATATTGCTCCTGTGTGGTTATTGAATATCAATAAAGTCATCATAAAAATGTTTGAAAACTGTTGTAAAAACGGGAACAGGTCTTGATGAGGCGAATCACTCAAACTAAATAACCTATCCTGATGGTAAAGTGCATATATTCTATGTTTACTCTGGGACTTTAGTTTAAGATCTTGCTTTGAATGAGTGAAAAAAATCGTGAAAAAAGTTTTATATTTATCTTGTACAGTTCTACAGTTTCATCTAGCAGGTGCTTTTATCCAAAGCAACGTAAATCTGAGAAAAGATATAACACAAGCAAGGATCTAGTCAGGAGAAAACAATTGGATAAGAGCCATCAAACAAGTTCGGTCTTCATCCATGAAGCTCAGAAGATTCACATTTCGGGGGTGTTTGAACGTGTCAGCTCAGGCCACAATCAGACACACAAGTTGCTAACTTCTCTCCTGCCTTCATACCCAGAATAAAGCGATATCGACTGGGGAGCAGTGAGTGCACTCAGACAAGGGACACAACATTTTCTGTGACTCACAGCTGAATGAACATGACAGCACAAAACCCTACATGCAACGTTGGCCCATTCACACTGTTCACTGTCAGCGGCATCCAGTTCAGCTGCTCCGTCCTCGTCAGTCGCACTAGATCGCAGACATCATTGGCACAAAATCTTCACTTGCACGGCAAAGTTGCTCGGCGTCACACTGTGTCCCAACAAGTCGCAGCATAACGAGGTGCCGTGAGCGAAGGAGTTGGAGCGCTAAAGATGTAGGACTGCATGTCTGAGCGGTCCTCTGCATTGGATAACAGGGAGGAGCAGGCTGAGAGCTTGTCTGTCTGTCTCTGCTGTACACTGGATGTGGAAGATAATCAGTAGGGGTGAGGAGGCAGGCAGCCCAGCAGGCTCTCGCTGTGAATCCTAATGTGCATCAGTGTCACTGTCTGCCAGGCCGCTAACCACTTCACACAGCTAGAGAGTTCAATAACACTGGGTGTGCCTCTACCAGTCCATTTGCTCTGTAGACTCAGAAACTTTATCAGGTCTCCTTTGGGCTGGGAAATATAACTTTCTGGATTTACAGAGCCAGAAGCTTACGCACATTTAGGCTAAACCTATTCTCTGACTTCTCCACAGATTTAAAGTCAGCAAAATCTTAACAAATTTTACAACCGTTGTTTACCTGTAGACTATTTTGCTTTGAAGAAACTACATTACAGCAGGTCAGAGTTCCTCGACAATTGCCTTTAAACACTGAAGCACATGTTGCCGTGGTTTTAGAAACTTCTGATTAGCTTGTTAGCATCACTGAATGTAATAGGAGGAGTACCCATGGAAGTATTTTAATGCCTATTAAGACTCAGAGACTCCCTGCTGGGACAATCAAAATTTATTGGCAAAGACATTAAAAAAAAATGCATTTTAAAATGTCTGGTTCATCTTTGGAAGCAATTTCCAAATGCCTGAATGTACCAATTTCACCTGCAGAATAAATCATATGCAGGTGTGCCATGGCACCATGCAGCTATCATATTCTACAAGAAGGAAACATGCTGTTTCTGTGCACTGGTGTAGTGACATAACCATCAAGTCTGCCAAGAAAAGAATGAGTCACTGTTCTAAAACTGCACTAAGCAGCCAAATTAAACTTGTCTGATAAAACAAAAACAGAACTATTTTGCTATAATGATGATTAATGGTAACTAAATGCAGACTGGCAACAAAAAGAAGTCCAGGAATTTGCTGTTAAGTGTCCCTAATTTTATACCTAAATTTGACCTGATGCAACATGTCTGTTGATCATCAAATTCTTTATCTGAAAAACCCACAACCCGTGCAAATTTGTATTGTTTGTGTTAGACTAGAATGTAGAACAATTAAGCTGTTTTTTTCCCCAGGATTTCCTCTTGTTTGATTGTACAGAAAAAAAGCAGCAAAGAATATTAGCTCACTTGTCATTTCTTATATTTCTTCCCAAAAAACAACAACAAATACTTGAGCAAAGTCCAACCTGATAATATGTTGTAATTTATTGGATTTATAATGACATTGGTGCACCTCTAAATACTCCGCTAGGGAATCCAGCGGAGTTATGTGACAATCAGCATACATTTGTCTGTCCGTCTGTTGTTCTATCTGTGCATAACATTACTCACATATGGACTTCCGGATTTGGATGAAATTTTCAGGGAAGGTGAGAAATGACACAAGGACCATCTCATTAGATTTTGGCAGTGATGGAGCTTATAGTCTGGATTTGTTAAAGATTTCTGTTTCATTGTAAGATAGTGGCATGGCATCACTGTAACTATGACAATTGAATACTATGTCAGCTGTCTGCTGATGATCACGACTGTGATCCTACTCCATATTGACCACTGTGGACTTATTGGGGATTTATTCGTCGGACAGAATGCAAGAAATTAATTTTATCGTGGGGGTGTGTCATCAATTCCCACCATCCGCTACATATTTAGATCACGCAATTCGGTATCTGTACATAATGTACAGATGCACAACACCCGCTTGTGTTCAGCGCAAGGTCACTTTGTTTGTGGGTACATTTATATTAAATGGCCACATTCCATGGTGCTGTGATTTCTGATCATCAATAACTAATAAACAAATGCTGCATTTCTGACGATGCTAAATGAGGGAATGAACAGCCTGGACGGAGATCTGTGCTCTGAGTGTTTTTCTTGACATTTTATATATACTTATATTAATCTTAATTTTATCTAATTACAACTGAAAACCATTTTTTAAACACACTTTAGAGAAATTAAAAGGTTTGTGCACTCAGTTTAACTTTGGACAATGCTCAAACCTGAGGTGAGACTCCAGCACTGAAATCCCAAGGTTAACGAAAACAAATAGCATGCACGCAAGACAAAGCTCTTTCACTTTCCACTCTGATGTTTCTGCCTCTCCCACGTCATCATCTGCAGACAGCTATAAATCTGTTATGTCTTTGCACTCTTTGTGTCTTCAGCCAACAAAGCCTTTTTCCTTTGTTTGGTTCATTCTCTCTGCTGTCAGCCACAGATTTTCTCTTTCGATCCATGTTTCAGCAACAAGTGCTAGATACTTTCAGTTGTGATGGCAACCGCTACCTGAAATAAATCTATCTGCTCCACAGTTATTCTGACATTTCATTTTCATTAAAAGTAGGGCTTCTAACTGATGTTATCATCCAACCTATGATGCAATTACCAAATGCTTCTTCACCAAGTTGGTGGACTGGAGCCACTGTCCCCACTGAGACTTGAGGCTCCACACCGAATTAGCAACCGCCAACAGAAGCTCAAAATGTCCGTCTGTAACTACAGAACTGACGGACCACACAGGAACACAAACAATGCACAACTCACACAAAGGCACCAGGGCAAACTGGTCAGAACCACCAGCCACCCTGACTGAGAGTTTGGCTGTAGTTTAATCCTCTTCAGGTGTGGCTTGCGGGAGGAGGCGTTGTGGTGGCAGACCAATCCGATGGGTCGGGAGGTGTGGAGGACCAGGGCTGGGAGGAGGTCTGGAGCTCCAGGCTAATCAGTCGTGATGAATGCCAGGTGGAAACTGGAGCTCGGTCGTCAGCTGGCTGTAATCAATAAGGCTCCCACAAGCCATCCAGATATACAGAAGCTGTACAAAGTCTATTACCAACCACAAGTAGCAAAGGAAGTAACACTGAGTTCAGACAATACATGTTTATCTGGGATTAAATGTCAGGAAATGCTAAAAACTAGGTACAAGTGTGTCTGATTAAGATGTACACTACAATTAAAAGTTTTTGGTCACTTAGAAATGTCTTTATTTTTGAAAGAAAAGCAGTTTTTCAATGAAGACAGCAGTAAATTAATCAGAAATACAGTCTAGACATTGTTAATGTGGTAAATGACTATTCTAGCTGGAAAAGGTTGATTTTTAATGGAATATCTCCATAGGGGTACAGGAACATTTCCAGCAACCATCAATCCTGTGTTCTAATGTTACATTATGTTAGCTAATGGTGTTTAAAGGCTAATTGATAATTAGAAAATTTATGTATGTTAACTTCTGACTTCAACTCGTGCAAAAATGAGTTGTGAGGCCTCTATTAACTCCCTGATCTCCCCCTTTTATGGGCAATGTCTGCAGGAATTCTATGCTGCAGCATTTCCTGGTTGAAGGTTTAACAAGTGGCAACTGGATGAAGATAATTTAAAGATAAAGTTAAAGCTCGATTTCGACACAGGGCACGGTCGAAGAATGGAGATGCTAAGGTGGGCTGAACCCCCTCTAGATGAGAGAACTGAGGTCACATATACAAATGCAACTGCACAGAAACATGCCTTTGAAAATCTGATCAGTCCATTAGGAATAAAAAACTCAGAGACAAGCCTCGTGTAACTCTTTCCAGGCGTTCTGACTGGCAAGTTTTGTGCTTCACTTGTCAAATCTTGCATAAGCGGTGGCTGACTAGTTGGAAAAAATTGCATCAAGTCTTTTCCTTGACATTGATGGAAAGGTCAAAGGAAGATGCAAAGAAAAATTCACAAAGACATAAGAAAAAGCAACCATGCTGCTACGAGAACCCGACTGCACTTGTTAACATGAGTCTGCCATGGATGGTGGATTGATTTGAGCATTTGAGCTGCAAGGAATTGTGGTAGGGTGTCATCTCATTTCCTATCATAAAATGATATACCAATTTATCATATGCTAAAGAAGATAAGGAAGGATCCATCAAGTATAAAGCACCATACCACTGCAGACAGTGACCCCTTTTTTAACCCTTAGATGCATAAGTGGGTCAAAAATGACACAGTGAAGTCGTTTTTTGTTTTTAGCAATATCTTTGGAATGACAAGTTGATCAAAATGTTCAAAATCTGTTATAAAGTGAAAAATAAGCATATTTCAAAAATGGAATTATTCTTGTGTGCACAAAAATATAATACAAACAATAATACAAATTATTATTATGAACCAAAACCCATTTATTTCTTATATGAGTGTAAAGAGTATAAGGTCCAATCACTCGTGCATCTAAGGGTTAAATATTATTTTACCAGCCATTTGCTGGCCCTGTTTCTGATCGATCTGCTCAGCTGCAGAATCTACCAGGATTCTTGTGTACTGGCCCAAGTACAAGCTTTCTGTCACCCCCTCCTTGCAGCTCAGCAAGGCTCTATAGCCAGAGAAGGATACCCCACTGCTGTTGGTGGTGATTCAGACTACAGTTTGAACACAAACACAGCCCCACAGCTTGTGCTGAAGTCATATCTAATGCATGTATTTAACAGCAGTTACCCAGAGCTGCCATCGCTTCCAGTAACAAGGCCACAATTCTCTACAAAGCAAGATGCACGTATTTGGTTTTCCTGATACAAATTGTGTCCCCTCCGGTAATACAGCTGGTGTGTGCAAAAAATGAAGCTGAGGATTTAACTATCATGCATGTAACCCCTGTGAGAGAAACACAGCTGGAGAAACTGCACATGCATGGGCCAAAACAGAAAAATGGGAAAAGACTTTAAATAGAAATAGGTGAGAGAATAACACTCTTAGGGTGGGGGCAAAGCAGTATATACAGTAAAACAAACAAAAAAATATTTAGGTTTATTGATGTGGAATTTCTGACATTCTGCTCAGGCTTTAATTATTTTCTGTTTATTTATTTATTTTTAATCTCGGGTTTCAGCAGATTGTCTCTGCTTTGTTAACCCAAACATTTCAGCAGTCATCTCTTTATGTATTCCACAAGTATGACTTTTGCTGTCTTTGGATTTTGGCCTTTACATACTCCTTGTTGTGACATCAGGCCTGCCTTGTAAGCTTTTCAGATTCTTGCCCTCTGACTACCCTCTTCTTGGACTGTTTGCTGTGCTAATTGACCACCCTGTGCGTGACCTTTGGCTCTCTCGTAAAGACTCTGATTTTCAACTTTCGCTGGTTCCCTTAGTGTTTCCTGCATTTGAGTGTCTTTCTGGTTTTCGACCATTACAGTAGTGAAATATCCACACATAGAAAAAATAATTCTTCAATCTGCCGAGGGGAGAAAATTAAGGAGGGAAAAAAAAAAGCATTTAAAAAAAATGTTCACACACCTGATGATGCAACAGAAGTGAATGTTACCTTTAACAACATCTAGAGAGAACTACAACAAAACACGTTGAATGCACTAATACAGCTTAGTTACTGGCTTAGTGTTTGAACAGTTGTGGAGTGGTTCTATTCTCTGAGCTCTATTTTTTTTCAGGAAGTAAAAGGTCACAGCCTTTTTGAACTAAAGTAACCCAGATATCTTTTTTCATCCGATCCCAATGGTTACTTGAAGACGCTGAGCAAAAGCTTACAAGGAAAAGTGCCGACATTCATGTTTAAATAGGAAAATGAGAACTTTGCTGGCACTGAGAATGACAATAACCAATTATAAAAGCCTCTCGGTTGATGTTGAAGGAGCAGAGGAGGGTGTTCAGCTGGAAATTGATGAAATGAAATGGGATGCTATGTTGAGGCACTACAAGGTTCACTCAGACTTTAACACCTACAGATTTAGTCTGTGTCCAACACAATGACTACAAAAACAATGACTGTTCTCTTACTTTGTGGTATTAATGGTTTGACTCATTTGTCTTTATACAAAAATACTCCCCTGGCTACCTTTGTAGGAGTCATAGGTGTCTTAGTGGCCTCCCTTGCCAGTCTATAGCTTATATAGGAATGCAGTTTTTGCTCTAGACTGAGTTACTTGGAGTGTTCTTTTGTCTTTTCGGTGTAATTATAGCAAAGAGTACAGATTCACACAGTGGTTGGACCTTCCAGACACAGGTGTCTTTATACTGCAGTCTCTTGAGACACAATTCACCACACTCAGATCATCTCCATTTCACTAATTGTTGTTTTTAAAATTGTTATTTAGCCCTTATTTAACCAGGTCGGTCCCGCTGAGATACAATGACCTCTTTTTCAAGGGAAGTCTGGCCAAGACAGCACTCTGAGAAACATTAAAATTGCAACAATTAAGACTTAAGAATTTGCATTAAAACAACAAGTGTGATAAGTAGCTGTTGCAAAGTCATTCATGTGGTTTTTAAAAGTTCGAATGGCGATGAGTTCCTTTAGATTCAGTGAGTTCCAGGCAGCAGGTGCACAGTACTTATAGCAGTGTTTCCTAAATTCAGAATGATCCTTTGGCATGTTTAATAAGTACAAATCATTGGAATGTAAACTGCAATTGCTGTGGGTTTTAGAAATGTAGTCACATAAATAATGTGGAAGAAGGTGTGAGATTGCATTGTAAATAAAAGTGTACCAGTGCGTAAGACGGCACGTTGCCAGAGGGGCTCTCAACTTGAGCATATAAGGTAGTGGTGAGTGAGGGCTCTACAACCCGTGACGAACCTTAAGGCACCATAATACACAGAATCCAGACATCGTAAGCAATTCTCTAGGACATTGTGTGACTGAAATAGCTAATTAGCCGCACATGAAAAGGTGAGTGACTTTAGAGAATGTGAATACTTACACAGTCACTAATTTTACATTTGATATTTTTGATTAATTGACAGTAATTTATATAATACACTTTGACATGAAAGAGTCTTTTGATGTAAAAAAAAAATCCTAATTAAATTACACATCACTCACTGTTGAAAAGCACTGACGGGGGAAAACTTCTGTTTATAGGTATTGTATTTTATGTACGCAAGTTTTCTTTCTCCCTATGATACAAAACAGGACCACTGACTGATTCTGAAGATGATGTTCTGAATACTATTATTATTTATTATTTTTTACTATTTCCATTAAACATACTGCTGGCTTAATACTGATATACAAATTGCTTTACATGCTACATAAACGAGTTGTGCTGATCTGTGAATGAATGAGAGAATCTTGAACAATATCTCACACTATGTGAACTGGGAAACAAAGGTGTTAATCTGAAGGCGTCTTCCCAGTAATGGATGGAATTCACAGTGTACAGAGTGTATTTATGAAAATGTGCAACAATCTCATTGGTCAAAAACTGTCGGAGACGGGCCGTGGTTTAGACTTGGCTCTCTCTTGTTGGTGGATAGGCTTGTCTATAGCCTCACCACACGATTCTCTAGTCCATCTGCTCCAGATACAGAAAGAGAAGCGCTCCCTATTATGAATTTTGGGCATGTTTGTGCCTTTAGGTCTTCATTATTAACAATAGTCTACTATCATGGTCATATGCATTAGCTGTAGTCTACTTCAGCAGTCATGTGGTGTCATTACTGTAATTTGAATGACTGTATGTTGAGTTTCATGAACAAGCTTTAACATAAACTGCCCGTCATACTTTAATAATGGAGGCCTTTGCCCTCAGTCATTCTCTAGGTGGCTTCCATGCAGGTCTCCCAAGGCAGGAAGATATCAGGACTTTAACTGAGCTTTGGTGTTGTGCAAATGAAAAGGCAGACAGTGATTAATAGACTTTATCAGCAGAAGGTGCCTCACGTCTCCACATGGTTACCTCTTCGCTATCTGGTAATCGATATGGGATGGCGTGGTACTTCCTGTGGTCCGCTCTCACAGATGGGTGCAAGAAAACAAAGTTTGACTGCATTTGCATCTGCAGCTAGCAGCAGGACACGAAGATGTGTGAACTTGTAGCAGCAGCATCAGTGGAATCAATAGAAAACTGATACATGTCTCCACTGCCGCGACCCCGGGCAAATGTCTCCCCTTCAGTTAGTTTCCTTTGCTCTGTGTGTTTGTCTTCCTCACCAATGGGTGTATTCAGTTTGGATAATTATTTCCCTCTGTGACGCCTGTTTATCATTTACAACAACAGCTTACAATCTCACAGAGAGAGCCATTGTTTTTCTCATTACAAAGCCCGGAGCCTGTTCAACCAGGGAGAGAATTAGCATTTGATTAGCGGGAGCTGATATCAAAATGTTGTGGTATTGTGAGTGAGTCAGATGACAAACTGTGACTGTCGCTGCCTAAGTGAACTTAAAAAGACAAAATGTGCGTACAATAAACACAACCAAATCGTAAGCAGTTCTCAGCTGATACATCTTAAAGATTCCGGTGACTTATTTTTCTTTCCTTGACGTTTTCTACGCATGAAGTCTCATTATCTAATAGGCCCAATCAGACTCAAACACAAATGCTCATTGATGTTTCCCCTGCTGATATTTCCATCTTCCTGCCACTTGATTTGAATCATGTGTATCCAGTGGCTTCATGAGCTCAATGTGATGCTGTTTTTTTTAGTGATATTACTTGTTTGAGTCTAACTTTACTGGCCACACAAATGACTCAGCCCTAGGTGTCAAATACTCCTATCACCCATTGCTTGTATCACATTTGTAGTCATGACACCAGTTGCAGTCATGCTTTTATGTTGAGCATCCAGATTATACCAATTAAAGTCTGTGCCGGTTCAGTGCTCAGGGCACACTGCGATGTTGTTATTGGCTCCAAATGGTTTTGCTGAACACCTGAAACCTCCTGACCTTATTCCTGAGAATGTTTTAGTCATCACAGTGGCTAAACAAAATGTATAATGCGCCTTTGTGTACAACATGAACTCAGTGGCGCTCAGAAAATTCAATGAGGTTTCAGTATTGCAGTAGAATTGGCAGAGATTTATACTGAGCTCACAATTCCCTGTCAAGTTTTCTAGTTAAAATGTTAACAGTTGTTTCAAGGAAATTTCCCTGGAAATCAGAGAGCACGCAGCTCAGTTCCCTGAGACATGTTGATTCTTTCTGTGTGTATGATGTTAAAACATCGTCTATTTCCGTGCAATTAGTGCCAGTCGCTTTGTTCCGTGGCGGAAATCCACAGGGAAATAGTTAAAAACTCAAGAATCAAACATACAATGAATGACTGTAGAATTTCAGTCCCACAACTAGGAAATGTGGAGTTTTCCATGACATTAATTATGTTCAATTATTATACAAATGATTGATTCCTTTGAACTGGAACACAGGAAACACAGCGTGTTCAATAACTGACGAGTTGTTTTTCTGCAGATTGGACTTCATACCATTTTAGTCATCTTTAAACGTGAGTGGAAGTGTGTGGAACATCAGACAAATTATGTATGTGATGGAAAATTAAGAGAATAATTGGTAATTTTGCCAGTTCAATATTTAAAGTAGAAAATTAACTGGCAAAACCAGCAATATGCATAATTTTTGACCTTAGAAATAGCAGCCTTATCACAGAAACTACTGAAATTGCAGATCATGTTCTTCTTCATCAGCAGATGTGATAAAACAAACATGTATTGGAGCAGCAAACAGGAAACATATCAAAATACGTTTTAAAGATAAGAAATTTTGAGCAAATTCCATCTACTGATGAAGACCATGAAATGCCACTGCAAGAAAAAAAACTCCACAAAAAGCTACAAAGTGCAGGCTAATTCAAAAAATTTTAGTTCCAGATGTATTTGTTGCATTTACCTTCAGTTCAAATGAGAAAAAAAAAACATTCCCAGAAGTTATTATCGCAAGAAAAGCACTCAGAGAGTGCAATACTCTGCCAAGGCTGCTCAGTCTTCATATCATTTCTGACAAAATTTTAATAAAAAATGACCTGACAGTGAGCACAGGCGTGTGTTATACATGTGCACGTTGTGTATGGATATTGAATCACGTGACCTAAATATTTAGGGACATTGATGGGACTGGGAAATGCCCCCACAATTTATTCAGTTGTTCCTCGTATGATTTCTGAAGGATAAGTCCCAACAAGTTGATTTGTAGTAGGATTGCAATCATGCGATCGTCAGCAGGCCGCTGACGTAGTGTTCACTTGTTGTCATAGTTGCAGTGATGCCGTGCTGCTATCTTGCAATGATATGAAAATCCTCAACAAATTAGTGGATTAGCTATAAGCTGCATCACTGCCAGAATCTAATCAGTTGGTCCTTGTGTCATTTCTGACCTTTCGCTGAAAACTTCATCCAAATCTCTGACACCCAAATCCATTATTTTCCGTTTCTGAGTAATATTGCGCCAATCGTCACAACTCCGTCACGTTCCTTGGTTTCGTAATTACATACAAAAGGATAATATAATTTTTCAGGTTAAGCACTTTTTATCAAATGATTATGCCAAATTCTATCAAAAGTCAGAAATCTGACAATCACTCCCTACCCTGCCAAAATCCACAGATTTTCTAATGTTTCCTTCTGGCAGTAGATTTAATGTATTTTCACATCACTGACAGCGAGTGTGTGCACAGCCTCTTGGAGACACACCACATTAAACTGCGACTCTTTTCAGAACCAAGAAAGCAGATGAGCGTGTAGGGACTGTCAGAGCTCGTTGTGGAGAACAGCCAATCTAAAAGGCGCCCCTCTGTTCCGTGTCATCATGTGAATTTATTCTTTCTGTAGGTTTTATTTTGCTCTCCTTGGAGGAAATTTAGCACTGAATAATGCATCAGTCTGACACCATCACTGGTTGCACACAGCAGCAGGAAACAGTGTTACAAATACAGACTCATTTTAAGGTTTGGACTGGATCCACCTTTGAATCTTGACTTTTCACGTTTAAAAAGCTTGTTTGTGTTTTTGATCAATAGCTATTTAATGGTGCCGCGATTTCTCAAATTGTGACGGAGTTGTTATTTACCTCAGATGCAGAGAACCGGGCCTTTTTAACGGAACAAAAAAGATGTTTGTCATGATGATAAATTCAGTATAAATCACATTTACACAGCACTGATTGCACCATTAAAGCACAATTTTTCACCAATCTTCTCCTTAATACCAGAAATGCTGTTAAGGAAGACACAGTGTGACTACCATCAATCACACACCTCCTTCCTGGTTAATTTCACTGTGAAACATCTGCATATACATTAAAGGTTCTATATTTATCATTCAGTGAACCCTAGATAAAGTGATATTGCAGACATTAAGTGAACTGCAGCTGTATCTTGTTACTCACACTAGCAAGCATCAAGAACATTAGCCAATGCCGACGTGACACACAAGAGACTGAACCTGATCAATTGAAATGTTGACAAAGTAACTAAAGAGACACTTATGTCAGCATTAAAATAAAAATGTCGAGACAGGTTTGGCTATATGGCACTATAGTTTGACTATTTCTTGAGATGTTGCTTCAATATATTCCCAAAATGTTCTGTTCTCATGATGCAACCTTTTCGTGAAGTGCACCACTACCTCCTGCTGCAACACATGATACTACCACCACCGTGCTTCAGTAAAATGACCTCTAAACATAATCACAGGCACATGTTGGCCATTGGAAAGTTTGTGAATTTTCCTTGTGGGCCTATATTGTTAAGGTAATTGTTTTAACCTAACCCCAGCATGAAAAGCTAATATGTCAACATTTTACCCCTCCATGAATTAAATGCCCCATGGATGTTGACCCTAGTTTTTCCTCAATGTTGGGCACATTCCCGTTTGGTCGCATAGGCTCAACTAGATAAAAGATTTTTAGTTGTTAGTCATTTGTTTGTAGACTGTATTTCTAAGCTAGGGTTAGGTTTGTGTAGCAGAGTTAATGGTTCCGCCTATCATCATTTGTCATTACATATTGCATATTTATTTCCCACGGTGACTGTATATAACATAAGCGCCCTTTTGCGGGCCCCAGCAGACTTGAAGTATGCGTCCCCACATTACATTGTCAGTCTGCTGTATCCTGTCTCCATGGTAAGTGCTTTTTAGGTTTGTTTTAGTGACTAAGCTTCTGGCTTTTGTTGGTGTTATGGTTTTAAAGTATATGCTAAATGCTTTGATGAGAGTATCGGCTTGTTTACAGAAGTTGTTTGGCAACTTTACCATGCATACCAGTAACCTCCATGGTGTCAGTGCTAACTTACAGTTAGCTGAATTTCGTGTTTTTAGTACTATCTGGAGTTTTTACCACGAGCGCGACTGTGAGAGAAATAACATCGGCGTGTTTTACCAGTGCCCTACTATTGCAAATAAATGGCGGATTTGGCGCCCAAGAGTGAAAGCTCCGAGCTTGATTCTTCACACGTAAGAGAGAGAATAGACAACCACTAGATTTGCACACATCTGCCACTATATAGGAAAAGAAGAAAGGTTTCGAGGCAAACCTTTCAGGAGCAATTATAAAAGCCTCAATGTTTGGATTTTCCGATGAGTGTTCCTGAGTTCTCTACATTGAATTCAGTCCACGGGCTGTTAATGGCAACCAAGACAGCATGGGAAGGCTTTGCTTTTTAAAGGTAAATTACAATCTGTTCACACAAAGGCAATGAAAACGTGGTTAATAAATATGCATTGCCGCAGTCTTTCACATAAGACCTTGAAGCTAAATTTGCCATTTCAGTTGAGGTTTGGTCACACTAGACTGTGACTATGTAAAATATATGGTTTTGGAAGGTTGGTGGTGCAAAAGTTAACCCACAGGGCTAGTTGGTAAACTGCTGTAGCTGGAGAACAACTCTGTGATTGAGCCAGCGAGGAGTATATTTGTGAGTCATAATAGCTCTGTTCACACAATCCATCTTGGATCATTTATACAAGCAAGCAAATGAACTGTGAGCTGCCAGCTTGTTAGCTTGTTTTTTTCTTGGTCTTTACAGAAGAGTGTAGTGTGAAAATATGACCAAAAAAAATAAGACTATTAGAGAGGTTGGTATTTTAACAATGGATCCAAAATGGAACTGTCGAACAGAAGGCGTCTTTACAGGTAGGCAGCTCTGTCTAAGATAAATTATGTATCTCTATCAAATTGCACCAAGAAATATGTTTTGTGGGAAATGTAACTGAGTGGATGATGTTTTCTATTTGCATAATAAGGACATTTTGTTAATTAGCAAATGTGATAAGTTGCAAATACACAACCAAGGTTAGGCTTAGGCACTGGTAGCTCTTGATTAAGGTTGGAGAAAGTGCATTCATTGCCTAAGATTCAACCCATTACTGGAGAACTACACACGTGGACAAAATTGTTGGTACCCCTCAGTTAAAGAAGGAAAAACCCACAATTCTCACTGAAATCACTTGAAACTCACAAAAGTAACAATAAATAAAAATTTATTGAAAATTAAATAATCAAAATCAGCCATCACTTTTGAATTGTTGATTAACATAATTATTTAAAAAAACAAACTAATGAAATAGGGCTGGACAAAAATGATGGTACCCATAGCTTAATATTTTGTTGCACAACCTTTTGAGGCAATCACTGCAATTAAACGATTTCTGTATTTGTCAATGAGCGTTCTGCAGCTGTCAACAGGTATTTTGGCCCACTCCTCATGAGCAAACAGCTCCAGTTGTCTCAGGTTTGATGGGTGTCTTCTCCAAATGGCATGTTTCAGCTCCTTCCACATATGTTCAATGGGATTCAGATCTGGGCTCATAGAAGGCCACTTTAGAATAGTCCAACGCTTTTCTCTCAGTCATTCTTGGGTGTTTTTGGCTGTGTGTTTTGGATCGTTGTCCTGTTGGAAGACCCATGACCTGCGACTGAGACCAAGCTTTCTGACACTAGGCAGCACATTTCTCTCCAGAATGCCTTGATAGTCTTCAGATTTCATCGTACCTTGCACACTTTCAAGACACCCTGTGCCAGATGCAGCAAAGCAGCCCCAAAACATTACTGAGCCTCCTCCATGTTTCACCGTAGGGACAGTCTTCTTTTCTTCGTATGCTTGGTTTTTGAGTCTATGAACATAGAGTTGATGTGCCTTACCAAAAAGCTCCAGTTTGGTCTCATCCGTCCAAAGGACATTCTCCCAGAAGCTTTGTGGCTTGTCAACATGCATTTTTGCAAATTCCAGTCTGGCTTTTTTATGAGTTTTTTTCAGCAGTGGTGTCCTCCTTGGTCGTCTCCCATGAAGTCCACTTTGGCTCAAACAACGACGAATGGTGCGATCTGACACTGATGTACCTTGGCCTTGGAGTTCACCTTTAATTTCTTTGGAGGTTGCTCTGGGCTCTTTGGATACAATTCCAACGATCCGTCTCTTCAATTTGTCATCAATTTTCCTCTTGCGGCCACGTCCAGGGAGGTTGGCTACTGTCCCGTGGGTCTTGAACTTCTGAATAATATGAGCCACTGTTGTCACAGGAACTTCAAGCTGTTTAGAGATGGTCTTATAGCCTTTACCTTTAAGATGTTTGTCTATAATTTTTTTTCGGATGTCCTGGGACAATTCTCTCCTTCGCTTTCTGTTGTCCATGTTCAGTGTGGTACACACCTTTTCACCAAACAGCAGGGTGACTACTTGTCTCCCTTTAAATAGGCAGACTGACTGATTATGAGTTTGGAAACACCTGTGATGTCAATTAAATGACACACCTGAGTTAATCATGTCACTCTGGTCAAATAGTTTTCAATCTTTTATAGAGGTACCATCATTTTTGTCCAGGCCTGTTTCATTAGTTTGTTTTTTTAAATAATTATGTTAATCAACAATTCAAAAGTAATGGCTGTTTTTGATTATTTAATTTTCAATAAATTTTTATTTATTGTTACTTTTGTGAGTTTCAAGTGATTTCAGTGAGAATTGTGGGTTTTTCCTTCTTTAACTGAGGGGTACCAACAATTTTGTCCACGTGTGTACGTGCTTTGGATGCCCACTATCCACTCCAATGCGGTTCATGAATACAGATCTTCATTTCTTCACACAACATAGAATTCTCAGTGACAGGGTTGAAATAGGGCAATAAGTTGACACTATTTATTTAAAAGGTTTTATTTGTAGCATGAATTCTGGTCTCATATCTGGAGCGATAATAGTTTCCTCCATTTTGAACTCTCTGTTCCCTCAAAGGTCAGTGCTGTCAAAGTCCAGCAAAGTTAAACTTAACACACGCATACAGACACACAAAACATTGCACACATGACAGAATAAAGAAAACCTAGTTACTCTTGAAGAGAGCAGCTGACAAAGCTTTCATATTAGGAACTAATTCACACTATGCTCCTTATGCAACACAGATGAAAGTGACAGCAGCTTTGTCAGTTATGCTTTGATGCATTTCTTTCTCTTTTGGATCATGGGGTAGTTGAGAAGTCGCAACACACTCACTCCCAGAGGGAGCGTTTCAGACATTTACACCAAGTGATGCTGTCAACAAGAACAGAGTGATTGGCCACAGCATTAAAATCACTTATCTGATTTTGTATATGTCCACCTTGAGCTGCCAAAATGCCCCTGAACTTTTTAGGGTATGGACACAGGACTTCCAAGACAACCGTAACGGGAAAAAATTGAAAAGATTGCATTCGACATTACAAAAGTAACTTTGTTCTAAAAATTCAATGCAAAAAAATGCATCTGAAAAAAGCATGTCATATTTTAGTGCAAGAAGTATAGCACAAATATTGACTAAATTGTCAAAAGTGAATACTTTTAAAAATCATTGTATAATTTATTTTACTAAAAACAGTCTTTTTCATGAACAACTTTGGCCACATTTTTTTTAAAATCAAATGCGACTCAAACGAAAGGGAATAAGGCATTTGTTTAGGACTATTTTTAGTGGTAGATTAATCCGCATTTGGTGCTCTAGTGAGTATTTCCAGTTACAGAAGGTTGTAGGTGGTACGAATCAAAATAAACCACAGTGTGCGTGGTCATGGTAATGATGAGGGAATGCGTCAGCTGGTGAAGCAGTGTGGTTCACTGATGTGTTTTTATTAGCATCTCCAACAATGGAACCATGGATGCGCACACTCCATTTGACAAATGAGACTAATTTATGATCCAAATAATGGAGACTATCATCAGTTTAATCCCATAAAACTAAAATTGTCAGCCAAAAATAGTGTGATGAATCCAACACTGCTTGTAAAAAAAAAAAAAAAAAAAAAAAAATGCTGGTCCACTTCTCTGGACTTTGGGTGAATACTGATACATCTGCTCCAGACAGCTACTCAATGAGACTCTATTCAGACGCTGGTGCAGCAGCTCAAGCAGCACCAGAGACTTCATGGGCAGCTAACCAACCACCTGTCTGATGTCTTAACTTAAATTTGAAGGCTGAGTGATCCTGCAACGGAGTTTGAAAAGTTCTATGACTCTGGGGTTTATGAAATTCCTCCAAAGAAAAAAAAACATCAGATGAACTAAAGCCCGGCTTCGCTCTGAAAAAGTTGTTCTCTTCAGTCCCTGAAAAGTCGACATTTTTGGAGTCCGTGGTGGTTTCACGTCTGGACAGAGCAGACAAATATATACCTATACACAAAAGCAGCCTCATGCAGGCGGAAAGCATTCTCGTCGTCTCTCATGCACACATACACGGAATCATTACCCTCACACATGCCCTGAGGGTTCCTGGCTCAGTCTGCCCTTCATCCCGCTCAGCAGCATGCACACATCGTCTGCTGGAAAGGCAGGATAGCTCGGTGGGCTGACCTTTACAGGCATACAGCCCTGAGCCGAGGCTTCCTGCCCCCGGGCTCTGTGATTCATCTAAACTACTGATCGCTTCTGTTGCGAGGGGGAGAGGAAAGAGACACGACTGAAATGGCGATGCAGCTCTGCCCCAAAGTAAAGGGACAGTACATCAGATTTGTGCTGCACAGCAACACTGTGTGACCTTTAAATCAGGCCAGAAAAATTAGCATTTCTCTAAACTTACTTTCTGAAATGTTTACACGTGTCGTAAGTTTGTTTTTTTTTGGCTTTGGGAAATCCACGATCCTCGACAGGTGAGGACAGCGCCACGGGCTAGCCACCAGCAAGATGGTTCCTTTAGATCGCCAATGTAATTAGTGAAGGCTCCTGTTTGTTGCTGTGGAAATGTGACTTTGCTGCAGGGTTGGCATAAACGGCCAAATTGTCCAGCCCAGAGGTAATTCCACGAGTTGAGCTTCGACCTTGTACGCTGAGCAAATGTTTTTCCTGAGTTATTCGACTCATTTTATGACTGTTGAACTTAAATTTTGAATATATTAAAATTCATTTTTATGCAATACATGAGCATCGTCTTTTTCTGCCACTGGATATATTTGCACTTTGAAATTGTCTCTTTATCGGCCACATAAGACTTTAAAAGTTAGCCTTGACCTGCAAAAGTTTCTGAAGGTTTTGCTGCCACAGAGGAAATAAATGAATTAGGATTGAAAACAGGTTCATAGTGTCTCCTGGTATCTTTGCTGTAGATGGGCTGTAATCCTGAAGAGGTGGATCAAGCGGAACAAAAGCATTCTTGGCAATTTTTTCCCCAGATTATACACAATCTATTCTTTGGCTGCACCAACACAATCAATGCTTGTCAACCTGCCCTACCTGTTAAATTTTACACCACCCTGTTGACCAAAATAAAGCCCAAGTTGAAGGTAGAGCTTGATGCATTTACAGAACCGGACTTCCAGAGAACGCTCCCTTTATTTCAACTGGGAATATGAATGTTTATTTCTTTCTTCTTTTTTTTTTTTTTTTCAGTTTTAGCCTCAGAACTTTTTCTTCACACCATTTATTTCCTCTGAGAAAAACAAGAAAAACCCACTTTTTGCCACATATTTATCAAGGTGATGGTGCTGCTGTCTCCGCCCCCTTCAGGAAGAAGACTCTCTCTTGCAGCAAACAGCTGACATGGTGCTGACTGAGAGGACAGCCACCACCTCTAACTGTCTTTTAGGGGTCAGATTTTACATGTAGATGTTTTCAAATTCACAGACACCCCTTTCTGTTTGTAGCTCAAGTGCTTGGTGCATTTGTCAAACAAGCTGTGGATATAAAATCACGATTACAGCTGCAGATGTGGAGCTTGTAAATGTCTTTTAAGTGACTGCTGGTTAACATGTCGTGTTAATGAACCGTATTTCAGTCGCCGTTTTATTCTCGTTCTGTTGTCTGACAACAGAAGCAGAAAGAATGTGTTTCTAGGCTGATGAATTGTAAGATATTCTAAACATAACCTGGATTATAAAATAATTATTTTACAAAAAAAGAATATTGATATAGGCAAATAATTACTCCATTAAAGCTTGTTACCAGAGGACATGGTTTGAGTTCGTTCAGTATCTGAGCAGTGATGACTATTCCCACACTGTGGTCTGCACATCGTAAAAATAGAGCAACAGATGTGCAGTTAATTGTGCAGGGGAAATGTATAGAAAATGTAATTACTGTGTGTGGATTTGGTGCCACATCTGCGATTTTGTAACAACCAGATTGCTTCTCTCTAATTATTTCTGCCAGGCACTGAAGCTGAGTTTCTTTCTCTGCCCACCACGACACAGTTAACATTTTGCGGCGCTTCTTGATCAGACAGACTTTACCAAAAGTCCTTACTTTTATCTTTTACGCAAATGAGACACCTGCTTCACAAAGCTAAGTGTCAGACAAAACCTGATAACAAAAACAATGACATTTTCTGTGACAACGTCTTTTTGTTTTCCACTCTTAAATACCAAGTTCTTGCTTGCATATTCATTTATTGCAGTGCTTAGTATCCTCCATTGCTGGCCTGTACTGCTGAATTATGACAAGCAGGTAATGCTGGACATCAGTAGGCCTCAGCACAACAGAACAATCATCAGTCTAATACTCCTGTGCCTAATCTACATTGGTTGCTCCAGACCAAGTCACTGGTGTCTCCAAAAAGGCCCTTTCTGCATCATGTTTGAAAGAGAAGTGAATGGGAGACTCCTGCAGATGCACAAGCAAAGCAAAAGAAGGTTTGTCATACTAGGCTAAAACTTTGTGCTAAATAACCACTGCTCCTGCTAGCAAATGCTCAATCACTGAGTCAGGTAAACACAATATGAAACTAGACACAGCTGTGCCTTAATATTCACAGAAACATGGCTGTCAAGCGTACTTGACTCGGCAATGCCACCACTTTAGACCCACTGAGTACTTGGACACAAACATTGTACACAAGCATTAACTCCCACTGTTGAAATGTGGACTCTTCTACCTGCCACGGGAATTTAGTGCTGTGTTTTTGTGCGAACCCCACTGCATGCTAAGTCACCACCAGCGATTTACTTCATCAGCACTCACAAGACCACACATCCTGATGCTCTTTTAATTATTGCAGGAGACTTCAACCAATGCTATACACTGGCTTTGCTACCAAAATATTACCCGAACGTGATTATACAAGGTGGAGAGGGTCCTCAACATTAAATTCCTGGGTAATGCAACAAGAGGTCAACACTGGTCCGTGCAGATGATCGAGTTGCTACTCATTGTGATGAAACAAAAACAGATTGGGTAGTTTTGACATGGACAGCAGCTTCGACACTTACAGACTGTGCTGTAGCACCATGTCCATAATATTTCCTGAGGTAAGCCCAGTGGGAGGACACAGCACAAGGGTTCTGGAGAATTTAGATTTTCCTACTGTTTGATTCCATTGATGGAAAACATGTATAAATCAAAGCAACTCTTTTAATGATGACTCAAAAAGGCGTAGATGATCAAGAATCTCCTTGCACAGCCTCCCCTTATACCAAACATTTGTTTAAAGCAACATTTGCCTTTCTGAGACATGCTATTTGGAGCAGGCCCCCGCAAATTTGGGTGGATGATGACGTTTACATCTTGTATACTCTTAAGAATATGGCCTAAATAAATTGTCCTTTACGGATGATTTGCGGACATTCAGGACATCGCCAATGATCTTCAACAACTTCTACATTTGCATTCTGACCCATTGAGTGTGTATCACTACATGGAAGGAGGACCACACCGCCAAAGAAAATCGATGTCTGCAGAGGTGAAAGCAAAGGTCAAGTGGTAAAGGTTGCAGAGAAATTCGTCAGGGCAACACCTACCGTCTGTTGGACGTCTACCCCTGGAGAGTCCGTACAAGAGCCTGCAGCATCATTGAAGACCCCACCCACTCCTAACACCTGCTTTCACACTCATGCCCTCTGACAGGAGGTACAGAAGTGTGAAATGCAAAACCTGTAGGATGAAGGACAACTTTAGTCCCCAGGCTGATCAACAAAGTGCCCCTTTCCCCCACCTTAACCCACGTCACTATACACAAAGCTTCATTCCGGCCTCCACACACTCTCTCCAACACACTCTTCATGCTCACAATTATGCATTTCCTTTCAGACAAGGGACTGAACTGAACTGACACACTCTACTCAAAATGCTAATTATTACTATAGCAGTACTGTACACTTATTTCTAATAAAGCCTGAATACTTTTATTTCTCTTTTATTTCAATCCAACTTTATATATTGTAAATGTACACTACCGCTCAAAAGCTTGGAGTCACCCAGACAATTTCATGTCTTCCATGAAAACTCACACTTTTATTCATGTGCTAACATAATTGCACAAGAGTTTTCCAATCATTAATTAGCTTTTCAACATCATTAGCTAACACAATGTAACATAAGAAAAAAACAGTGGTGTTTCCAGCTAGAATAGACATTTACCACATTAACAATATCTAGACTGTATTTCTGATTAATTTAATGTTATCATTTAAATTAAAAATCAGGTATTTTTTTCCACATAGTTTCTGCTGTTGAAGAACTCTTAGTCCTTCGAAGTTTGCTATAGTGGGGTGTTTATTGATATTCCGACATACCAACACAGAGCATGAATCTGTGAAGGTAAGCCGACCCAGAGCATTTGCAGAGTACACATTTTACAGGGATGGTCAGAGGGTGGGGAGGGGGCTATATATAAAAGCAAGGGTCTATAGTGGTTAATTTGCTTTGGTTGCTCATCAGTGGCAGAGGGAAAGAAACAAAAAGAACAAAAGTCAGTTGAATCAAGGGGTCTGGGTAGGCAGCAAAAAGGTAAGAGATGAGGAATATGGCAAACAGTTGAAAATAGCAAAGGTTCAACTAAAAAAGTTAAGTGAGATTCTGATACACAGTAACAACTAGAAAAGCACTCGGAGAGTGCATACCTCCGCCATCCCGTTTGTCTGTCTGTCCGTCTGTCTGTCCGTGTGTGTGTGTCCGTCTGTCTGTCTGGCGGCCATTTCTCAATTGTCCTTCGACCTTCAAAAAATTCCTGGATCCAGACGGTGATTCGGATCACCTCCAAAATCTAATCGATTCTTACTCATTCTCTTCCGGACATCCTGTAAAAATTTGGTGAAAATCCGTCCATGACTTTTTGAGTTATGCTGTTAACAGACAAACAGACAGACACACACACACACACACACACAGACAGACGGACAGACAGACAAACTCCGGTGATTACATAACCTCCTGGCGGAGGTAAATATAGATAAAAGAATTGTGGATGACCATGGGAAATGAAATGAAGGGGTGACACTAGAAGGTATCTGAAGCAAAAGGTGTACTATTTTCTTCATCACTGCTGATAGATGGCACCATATCAAGGAAGCATTATATAGTACAGGGAAACTCTGACTCTGACTTGCCACTGTCATGCATGGCAACTTGCCCTGAAGAATTACTTGGAGTAAAACAACTTAGTTATGGAATTAGAAGCAAATCATCATACAGCACAAGTCATAAATCCCTTCAAAATTAATGAGCTTTTTTATTTTTCCTCATAACATTTGATCTTTAGGGGATGATGGCTTAATAAAATACTTTTAGTTTTATGACAAATGTGTCACCTCTAAAACTGAAGGTTACATCTGAACATAGGATAAGCTTTGAAACTTAAATAAAATGCTGTCCTTGAGCTAAAGGGTTTTCAGGCCGTATTCATATTTCTGCGTTTGTTTGCACATTGGTTGGTGCTGGAGCTGAGGACTTTACTGCTCACTGCCTAAGAACCATAATTACACATAGTTGCACCCAATGTCGTCCCCTCATTCACTCATAATCGCGGATTATATACATGGTACAGTACATCAGTCAGCGCAAATGAATCAGTGGGGCGTGCTCGCTGCGAGAGAGATTGGAGCTCGAGCTGCGCCACAGCCAAGCACAGGATGCCAAAAACGCTCGGCTGACTCACAGCGATTCTCACGCAGGAAACAGTGACGACATCTGACTTGTAGGAGTCGGAACATGGAGTGACAGTGAGTGTGGCTGCAGCACACGAACACGGCAGCAGGTAGAGCAGAAACAGAGACTGCCGGATAGTGAATCTCTTAGTGTTGGGAGCGTGCTGCCCTTCTCACCTCCCCAAGGGGAAATATTTTTTAATGCCGTCTCCTAATAAAAACCCAGACAGCCATAAAGCCACCCCTGATATCAAACAGTACAGTGAATGCAGCAAAAAAAGAAAGGAGTGGAAATTCAACACAAATCCCCCACAATTGTGTGAATCAATGGCATTGTATGTGGTTAAGGAGCTGCTATACACAGTATGGATCTGTTCTTTACTGTAGAAGACGGGCACAGTTCATGGATGTCTGGTAGAATGAGGCTGATGCACTCATTTGAAGAGTATTATAAGATAATTTACCTCTTTGACGTATTAGAAACACACTGGGATTGGAAGTGACATTACTCTTGAAAGCATCCTCATTTAGTTTTGAATAAAAATACCTTTTGTTTTGAAATTGCAACCTCATTTCAATAAAGATGTATATATTTGCAAAAGCTTCAGAAGGCAATGATTCGTCCAAATATACTGTATATTCTCATCCCCAACTCATATCCACATGGCTGGCCCCTGAGACTCACAGGCCTTAAGGTGTTTATGGTAGTGAAAATTTCTTCAAGACTGCATTGTAAGTTCCTGATAAATGGTGGTGTAGCAGCCCTACCTCTGTTTAGAGATGGGAATTTCAGTGTATTTCCTGCTTTTTGTTAAAGACACCTTTTATTCTGAAATTGTAACCTGATTTCAATAGAGATGTACATATTTGTAAGAGCTTTAGAAGGCAAACTGACTACTCATTGACTTCTCATTTGTCGTTTTATTTTTTAAATATGTCTTACTTCTTATCCAAGAGGGTTCTTCAGCTCTACCTGTCTCATGGAAAGTTCAGATGTACTGTATATTGTCATCCCCAACTCATATGCCACATGATTGGTGCCCGAGACTCACAGACCTTAAGATGTTTATGGTAGTGAAATTTTCTTGGGAGATATTGCAAGACTGTATTAAAAGTACCTGGTAAATGGTGGTGAAGAAGCAATGCTTCTGTTTTGAGATTGCATTTCCAGTTTACTGTACATGGCTTCTTTCACTACTTTCTCAATGTGTCTTCTGTGTTCAGATTGCAAACATTTGGGACAGAGAAGAGTCATTACAATGACCTGGATGGCAGAAAATACACACAGCCAAAGATGCACATAAAACACAAAGAAATACCTACTAAAAATGTATTTTTATGTGCAAACTTGCATAGAAAATTGCACAAAATTATTTGCATCTAATTATTTATTGACAGTTGATTATAAAATCAATTACAGAAACAACTGCAGATTAATTTAATAGCTGACAATCAATTAATTGTTGTATTGCATCCTATTGGTACCTTTAACAACTTTTTTCAGGCCTCTGATTGGCCAGTGTGGCTTTGCAATTATTACTTATTACTTATTTCATTACAGTGAAATATACAGAACATTGCGTACAAGTATTAGTAAAAAAAAAAAAGAAATGGAAAATGCAATAAAAGCATATATGAACACAGCAAAATGAATTAACACAGTATATAAAGCACAAAACCCAGACTGTTTCAGAGTCACAACGCCAGAGGAAGCAAACTGCTGTTGAACGTGCACACAGTTGTGACAGATCACAGGTCATCAGACAACAATTGTTAGCATTAGAAACACTGTATTAGGATCATCTACTGTGAGACTGATGCAATTTGGCTTGTGGCCTACTATCCTACAACACTTGTCAACAACATTTAAATGAGCTTTAGAGTAAGTTTAGGAATAAGGTCATGAGGGGGGGAAAAAAAAACAAGGTTTAAATCAAAAGGCATACATTGCAGCCAATGGGGTTATGTGCTAGTTCTGTATATGGTTGTTTGGCTTTAGCTTAATAAAAACTCTGAAAGATGTGTCCAGACAGAACCAGGAGTGAATTTTAGGGGTGGTGACATTGTGTTCACAGTCAATAGAAAGATGCCATTAGATGTGAAATTGCCCACAGCATTGTAAATTGAAACATCAACCAGAGGGGAAAGAAGAAAGGAAAATGTTTGGACCTGCACAGCCCATTCAGAATGTGTTTTATAAATGTACAAAGACAAGAGAAAAAGGGAAAAAAAGAGAGACATGAGGTAACCCAAACTAAAATGTAGTTTGTAGTTTGTAAAATGTAGCCATTTTAACCAAAGCCTGACATTTGGGGTCATGTTGACCTTTTTTTAAAAAAAAAAAAAAAAAAAGCATTTTTTTTCAATGAAAATAACTTTAACCACAAATACAATCTAAAAATTGTTAATGTGGTAAATGACTATTCTAGCTGGAAATTATTAATGGAATATCTACATAGGGAAACAGAGGAACATTTCCAGCAACCATCACTCCTTTGTTCTAATGCTACATTGTGTTAGCTAATTATCTTGAAAGACTAGCTGATGATTGGAAAACCCTTGTGCAGTTATGTTAGCACATGAATAAAAGTGTGAGTTTTCATGGAAAACATGGAATTACCTAAGTGACCCCAAACTTTGAATGGTAGTGTAGTTTAAACCTAAAGCATGATTTAAATGCAATAAGTACATGCTGTAACCGGACGTGCACCTGAAATATAACATCTATCCATCCATTCTCCATACACCACTTTATCCTCACTAGGGTCGTGGGGAGGGGCTGGAGTCTATCCCAGCTGACTCGGGCGAAGGCAGGGGACACCCTGGACAGGTCACCAGTCTGTCACAGGGCTACATATACAGACAGACAATCACACTCACACCTACGGACAATTTAGAGTAACCAATTAACCTCAGCATATTTTTGGACTGTGGGAGGAAGTCAGAGTGCCCGGAGAAAACCCACGCATGCACAGGGAGAACATGCAAACTCCATGCAGAAAGATCCCAGGCCCACCCCAGGATTTGAACCAGGGATCTTCTTGCTGCAAGGCAAAATTGCTAACCACTATCCCACTGTGCAACCCTGAAATATAACAGATAGTAGTAATATTCCAGCATATCAGCATGCCAGCATGTTAATACCAAATCAAGAAAACCTTTTAAAGAAATGTAATGTGATATACAATAGGGTGTAATTGTAACCTGGTTTGCCAGTAATGCAAATGCAAAGCCAATGCTTTTCCAAAATAGCCATATGCCATCGTCTCATTTCCACACCTCTTCCAATCTATATATAGAAGGACTCAGTTCTGATGTCTTCTCTCTTTTCTGTTGAAAAAAGTCACCGTTGTTTAGCATTTATTAGCTTCAACATTGCTCCATTTTGTTGCCACTTTTTCGAAGTAAACAATGAAACTCAGTGACCTTGAGACCTTTAATGTGAACTAACATTGTTGCAACACTGCAGAACACTATTGCATAAGGCATTAATGTATGCTAAAGCATAAAGTGTAAATCATGCTGAATGAAGGCAGAAAACACTGCCATGGGTTAATATCTACGAGCTACATCCAAAACCTCTCTCCACTGTAATTATTGAGAGGGCAGAACAGTTGAGCACGGCTTGACTTTTGCTATGATGCAATGCGATGTCATCCGGTCATTCACTGGATAGACGAGTGACAGTTAAACCCGTCAGTGGTTTAGAATCCCATCCCTTTTATGTAGTGTTTCGGCCTTTTTGGCTCTTTTCCGCAGCTCCTTAGTCCGCAATGCGCAAGTCATAGAACTTCAGCATTTTGAAGACATGTAGCTAAACATACACCTAAAAGGCCACAGCAGACATGCTCCTTCCGTAACAGTGAGGTTTCCCAAAAAGCTCAAGGCTCCTTTTATGGCTTCCTCCAATTTCTGAGAAAATGTCAGGTTGTTTCAGCGTCGTCGGCGCTGGGCAGGTAATGTACAGTGGGCGTATTAGAACTATTTCACAGTTGCTTGCTGCTGCTGAAAATATGGCTGATAAGATACTCAGGGTGGACCAGAACAGTGAAGTTTTGGACTTTAAAACCAAAACAGCAAGTTTAAATGTGCTCTCAAGCCGTATGGAGCTGAGGGGAACTGAGTATCTGCACTTAAAATACACAATCTACTTCTTTTTTTGAAACCATTTGTGATAATTCGATTATTGTAACCTTGTCTGAGCATTGGATTAACATACAATCATGTTATTTGTGAAATGGTACATACATATATTCGTGTTTTCTTCTCAAAAGGATGACTGTCAATGCATGCTAATATTTCTCATGTATCTACAGCTTTATCTTGCATAGTCAACTACCAAACCCAGATCAGTCGGCACAGTAATCACTGATCACATTCATTATTCTGTTTTTATCGTCCAGCATGAACGGCCAAAAGAGGCATCTCCACCATTTTTCTACATGTTTTTAGCTCTCATTGTGAATAAAATCTGAATTTCAGAGCCTCTGTTTGCTTTTGGAAGTCGATGCAGCTCGTTTTAGCAGCTTCAGCCACAGCATGTGCAACGTTTGTGAAGGCCAGGAGAGTGCATGCTTTTTTTCCCCTTTTCCTTTTGGCTTCAAAAATTGAGCGCTGGTTCAGGCCGGCCACACAATCCCAGCACATCAGCTGATGGCCCGGCTGATTCCCATCTCTGCATCCACTTGGCAGACCTCATAGAGACTGTGCTATTTAAGCAGCTTTAGCCTGTTGCTTTCCCCCTGCAAGCTGCTTTGCATCCAGCCTCCGCCCCGGCTCGTCCTTTCCATACTGCATCTGACTTAATCAATACCATGTCTGTAGTCGTTGATGCCTGCTCTGTTCTGTGACCTGGAGGGGCTTTTCTACCGCTGTCCTTGGCTCAGACTTTCAGTTTAAGCACATGCAAAAGGCAGGGAGGTCACAGAAAACAGCCATACTGCCAAATATGAATTGCTGTAGGCCAATAACAAATAGTTTGAGCCATTGCTCTAAGAAGATGGATGCGTAATTGAATGAAACAGGCAAAATAAGCCGGCTACAATATTGTTCGGGGGTCGCTAATTACCAGACGTTTGGATTTGCGTGCAAATGTCACCTCAAAATTCATTCTACAACAAATTCTCAGGTAAATTCAAGAGAAAGAACTTGATCTGAATGTGACAGTTTTGACATTCCTTCAGTTTAAGCTTAAGATGACAGCAGGCCACTAGGAGCAATGACGGGCATGTGTGCATAACAACAAAAAAACATGTCCTGAGGGAAAATGAAAAAGAAAAACAAACATATGCAGACACACATACATACATTAATTACAGCTTTTTGAATAAACATGAGAGCCAACTCAAACTTTTGCTGCTGCTGTAGTGAAATCAGTGTGTTTAGTCATTTTATGTGGCATTTTAGCACACAATTAAAAGCTGCGTTCACCTTATTTGTCCAGTGTAACCTGTGGGAAATAAAATATATTGCTTTGAAGTCGGATCCACTGGAACGTTGTCGGTAGCAGCAAAGCCAATCAGAAGGGAAAACAACATGTTTACATATCCATAGCTCTGCTTCCACAGTAACTTATTCATACATTTAGAATTTTTGCATTAGAGAAGCAGCCGTGCAGCAGGCTTGTTTACTTTTGTTGTTTTTCTCTGTGAGCCTCAAAGCCTTTGCTGCCGTTGTTCTTCTGCTGCATTTTAAGAACCGTGCGAAGGACGGACAGAGGTGAGACAGGTGAGGAAATATTCGAATGTTCAACTGGTTTGGAAAATATGCAGGATCGTGATGTGGCTGGCAATAGCTCAGATGAATATTCATGCCAGTTTCACCCCTGTTCCTCGGCTAATTGGTGCTGAGTCATGTATATTCATCTGCCTATCTCCCTGCGACAGCTCATCGTGCTGCAACAGTTCACCCTCCTTTGATCTAAGAAAATGGGCCATTCATTTTTATATCTGCTGCAGCTTTCGTCGCAGCGCATGTCTTTCCACTACGCTTTGCTGCCCAGCTTGGTTTTAGTAGATTAAGGTTTAAAGTTCCCCATTGTTACTTCGGCTATCGAGAAAAGTTTTACCTCGAGAAAAAAGTTCGGCTTAAAGAAGTTCTCTTTCAGTCGAGCGTGGAAGTTTCTCTTCCTCTTGATATTGAAATTATTCCATTAAAACAGCCAATTCTTGCTTCAGATTTGTCCTAGCTGTGAATACTGTAAATGTTCACACACATTTTTCCTGTGTAATGAGGGATTATTACTTACGTTTGCCCACTTTCAGTTTGACATAAAAACCCTCCTAACTCAGTTCCATTTAACTCCATTTACAGTACAAAGCACTTCTTCAACAGTCTGGGTCTATTTTCTTAATTTTTTGTGCCTCTCGATCAGGAATTTGAAGCGAAGAATTTTCTGTAAACATATGCCCTTCTTCCAGAGCCTCGCATAACTGGATTGTTGAATAATTACATGAAATGAATTATTTGACAAATCAGTTGCTCAATCAATTAGATTTTGGAGTGTAATTTTCTGGTTGTTTAAATGCTGCAGTAGTATAATCAGACTGAAATATTTAATGCCTCATCCTTCCCCCAGTGAAGCTTTCAAATGTAAAATGTCGCCTGTTATTATTGTCTTTTTCTTTATCAAACATGATACAAATGAAGCAAAAGTCGTTTGAGTCCATTTTTAAAAATATGTGATCTGCTCAATCTGTTTTATTTTTGTCATTACATTTCACAACTAATTATTACTCCGCCAAGGAACGCATCAGAGTTATGGGACGATTGGCGTATGTTTGTCCGTCTGTTTGTCTGTCTGTGAGAAACAATACTCAAAAACGGAATCACGAATTTGGATGAAATTTTCAGGGAAGTTCAGAAATGACACAAAGACTAAGTGATTAGATTTTGACAGTGATGCCGCTTATAGTCTGGATGCACAGATTTGTTAAAGATTTCTCTTGTTACGCCCAGCCTCGGGGTTACTGAACTTACATGAAGTGCCATCTTTCTACAGGTCCCAAGCAGCCACACCACGTTTTCTTAGTGAAATTAAGTATTTATTTACAATAAATGGTGGAAACAAAGGATGTGGTTTCAACAAAACAAAGGTAGGCTAATGTGTAACTAAAATCTGTAGTGAGGCAAACCAAAATAACAAACAAAACCCCACTAATCCGTTTAGAAAAACTAGCGTAACGAAAAAAAAGAGGTACAAGAACAACAAAGTCTTACCTTCCATCCATCCATCCTCTATACACCGCTTTATCCTCATTAGGGTCGCTGGAGTCTATCCCAGCTGACTCGGGCGAAGGCAGGGGACACCCTGGACAGGTCACCAGTCTGTCACAGGGCTACATACACAGACGAACAATCAAACTCGCATTCACACCTACGGGCAATTTAGAGTACTCAATTAACCTCAGCATATTTTTGGACTGTGGGAGGAAGCCGGAGTGCCCGGAGGAAACCCACGCATGCTCAGGGAGAACATGCAAACTCCATGCAGAAAGATCCCAGGCCCACCCCGGGATTCAAACCAGGGATCTTCTTGCTGCAAGGTGAAAGTGCTAACCACTACTCCACTGAGCAGCCAAGTCTTACCTACCTATCCTAAATTAAACAAGAGAGAAACAAGTTAACCAAAAGGTGACTGCTCATTTCGAAAATACGATAGCCTCCAAATCACAGACTATTACTAACAAACAAGTTGTGTTGACGTGTGCCAGGTTGAAAGCAGGGTAAGATGGACTGTCACGAACTCTGACCCTCCGACCCCAAGACGACGACGACATCACCCTGCTTTTATATCTTGGCCGTCCTGGTAGCCCACAACCAATCCTACTTCCTTCTGGGGTCCAATCCCATCAGAGATGCAGCGCAGCACTATTTGTATACCAAATGGCAAATATAAAGGGAACACACTGAGCCCAGGAAAAACCCAATACACGACCGCCTTCATAACAACTATATTGTGAGGTACAGTGACATGGCATCACTGTAACTATGACAACACGTGAAAACTTTATCATCTGCATGCTGACAATCACACGATTGGGATCCTACTACATGCCCTGCCCTGCGGATTTATCCACCGGAAATGTTAAAAGGAACAACTGATTGTGAGGGTGTCACCTGATTCGGTATCCGTACACATGCATAAAATACGAGTGTGCTCAGCAAGGTCATTCTTTATTGAAGATGTCATCGGTTGGAAGTGATACAAAGACTGAGCAGCCTTGATGGAGTACTGCGCTCTCCGAGTGATTTTCTTTTTTTTTTGTAGAAATGATGAATGTACTACATTATGTGTGATCTTCTGTAATGCACTAATACAATTTTGATTATATCATTATCCCCATTCACCATGAATCCCTGTTACTGCCCCAGAGATAATTACACTGATTGTAGGTGTTAAACATAGCAGTTTTTTAGTAGCAAGTGGAAGCTTTTGCTTCTTTATTTCTGTGGATCCGTTACTGTCAGGTGCCAGTTCCAGTCTGGAACAAAGTGATGGCAAAGAGGGTTTAAAGCTAATACTGAGTCTTGTTTCTCTTAAATGTTGTGCGTCAAGACTGGTCAACTTACATGACCTTAACTCAGGCTGGTGCTGACAGTTAATGTTACTTTTAATATTGGCATTTTTTCTTTGTACTTCTTGTAAATAGCTGAGAAACTTTGTGCATAGTGCCAGGCAGTATATGAGTGAACACCCATTTCTGTTTGAACACCGTCTTCCCCGGTTTTGTTGAGCGTTGGGCATAAGGGTTAGTGAAAATGTCTTTCCATTTGTTTCTTTTGTCCACTCTGGAATTACCAGAACACTTGTTTATATTATTTTGGCCTTTGGTTCACCCTGAATCTCAGTTTTCCTGACTGTGAATAACATTTTTCAATCATTTTCACCCTGGTATCCGTGCGTTGTGCTCTCCCACTCCATCCACTGGGGCAAAACAATTATGAATGCACTGATGTCAGCATGATGCAACTAATTTGGTGTCAGTGGACAGTACGACTCTGACCGTATGTTAACTGGCTATCAGATGCTGGAATTCAGTGTGTGGATTTTTTTTCCCCCACCACAGTGCCAACAATATTGGCCAAAAGCTTAAAAATGAGAAAGCTGCAATGTCACTTAACTGTAAATGTGTGTATAGAGTGGATTTTGGCAGGAATGCAATGCTATCCCATCATTTTACCACATTAAACAGTGTTTAATATGTTCTTCACATTTGTGTTTTGCATTTATCGTTGTATTTTATTGCCATTATTGTCGTAGGTTATGCACCTGTGAGTTGGAGCAGTGATTCAAAAGATGTGAGAAGACGAGTATTTTATACACATGCCCTTGAATGCTGCTCTTGTTCCCATTAATGCACAGTGTTAAGTATACTTCTGCTCTCTCCACAGGGTCTTACACCCTTTATTACTCACAAAGGGCGATTATTGAATAGATGTTCCATAACGGATTCCTGGTAAAAAGAAACATCAAAGTAAAACAGTTGATTGTTGCAGTTTTTCCTGATTAAACCAGAGCAATGCATTAAAAACACAGTTTCCACCTCTGAATCACTTACGATTAATCTTACTCCAGTCGGAGTTGATCCAGGGAGGATTTAAATGAGCTTGGGTAGTCTAGCAGCAATGTTCTGCTTCATGTTGACACAGATGTAAACACAGACACTTGGGAGTTGCCCAGCAGCAACTACTGCAGACTTAAGCCCCCTTTCAGACATGCACTCTGTTCCATTAATCTGACTGCATCTGTTCAAAAGTATTCATTCGTGAATGAGCACGCTGGCCGCTTATCTGCTAAACCTGTGACATTTCCGTGTCACTTTTAACACAGCACTCATACATCAACAGACAGGGAAGAATATGATATAGGTAGTTCTTTTATCATTAGTGAAGTCACGCTTTCTACATATGGCTCATTCCAGAATTGGAGGACATTTTACATCCCAATCGTCAAATTTCAAATAATTCATGTACAAAATACTAAAACATGCAGTTGTTGTGTAAATGTACTTGTTAGGAGACCAAATCTAAAAAAAAAACTAGGGGAAAAAATGTTTGAAAATGGTTTTAGAATACCAAATGAGTCTGGAGTTCCCCTTAAAAGGCCATTTTTCTCTTCTACAATCCCAATGACAACCAGATAGAATAACGGAGTAAATGTAACTCGTTACTACCCACCTCTGCCCATGAATACTAACAGATCTTGTCCTCCGTGTTAAAAAGCATGTGAAGAGAAGTTCTTGGTAACTACTACCTAGTTTCAAACTAGGGAATTACTAAATTAAATCGCACAAGACAAATGCAAAAAGATGTTTTAGATCGTAAATGCTTTAGCAATCTGAAAATCTTGATAGCTATCATAGTGCCTGACTTAAGCTAAATTAGACATTCATTAAGGCTTAAATTTATGCTTACATTTATGGTGAACTGTGTGTTTTCAATTAGGAAATTGTGCACACAGGCAGATTTTTGCAATGTAGTTCTCATACTGATTTAAGTGAAGACAAGTCTGCTTTCCCCCCATAGTTGACATTGTATTCATCTATTGCAATGAAGCCCAATGACAGACTTTATCATGCATTCTTAAAGGTCCAGCAAACAGCATCGAAATGAAGGACGTTTTCATTCTTTAACACAGACGTGATGGCTGACACTATATCCATTTTGCAGTTTGAGAAAACTCCATACAAATCACAGAAAAGTGCATGACTGGAATGGACTGCGAGAATACATGACGTTAGAAGCAACAAAGCAGAGCAGAGAAACAGCCCCAGCATGAACTGCTATCAAACCACGGAGTAAAATTGCTTTACACTATTACATTGGAGACGTTTTAACTGCATGTGGTGCAGCAGGAATTCATCACACATGTCTTGCAAAGAATGTTCATCGTGCAAAATCTAATATTGATTCTAAATTAGTCTTGAGAACTGGAAAGTTCTTTTTACTTGTAGCACCAACTTATGATGATGGAAGATTTTAATTTGGAAGCGAGACATTAAATCAGGCCGACATCGAGCACCTGACTAAGTTATTGAGTCACGCTTGTATTATGACCAGCCATTGCTTTGAGGCAGCAAAAATTTCTGCCTATTGACCCTTTAAATTTAACATCTGATTTCTGCAGTCTGAAAACTGTTCATGCAGAGCCGGCTAATATTTGCAGGCCTGCAGTCATTCTTGTGTTGTGTCTGACTCATTGGCTTTTTTTTTTTTTTGTTCCTCAGTGTGCACAGCCTCCTCCACATCTGCATCACTTCAAGCTGGTGAGAACTGCGGATAAGATAGACCTCCTGTGAATTGTGGTTTAGCACCACTTACCTGCTCTGCTTTTGATTCCCACCAGGAAGTGTTTAGTATACTGTATAATTGCTGTAATGTAACACGCAGCTAGACTTCTCAAATATCGCATTGACTCACTGTCTAAGCAACGGTGCATTAAGGCTCTTTCATTCAGCTGCTGGGAAAGTGCTGATGGGGGAAACATGACATGACAACATGAGGCAGCTCTTTGGCCCACACACCACTGATTTCTTCTCAGTGTGTCCCACCAGTACTTTCCACAGCAAGAGCTGTATAATTAGAGAAAATTTTGAGGGAATATTTTGAGTTAGTTGCACATACTTTGGATTCAATGAAACTTGAGGATATCCAGATTGTTTCTTATAGTAGCTAAACACTTTTGGATCACTGTCCATGTCCATATGACTTGATATGTTGAAAGCTTCTACTTCTTGGGCTTGAACTTAAACCCAGCCATTCAAAATTTTGGGGTCAATTTCATGTTTTCCATAAAAAAATTCACTTTTATTCATGTGGTAACATAACTGCACAAGGGTTTTCTAATTATCAATTTGCCTTTCAGCACGATTAGCTAACACAATGTAGCATTAGAACACAGGAGTGATGGTTGCTGAAAATGTTCCTCTGTACCACTATGGAGATATTCCATTAAAAATCAACCGTTTCCAGCTAGAACAGTCATTTACCAAGTAAACAATAATTAACAATGTCTAGACTGTATTTCGTGGAGTAGTGGTTAGCACTTTCGCCTTGCAGCAAGAAGATCCCCGGGTTCAAATTCCGGCTTGGGCCTGGGATCTTTCTACATGGAGTCTCCCTGTGCATGCGTGGGTTTTCTCCGGGTACTCCGGCTTCCTGCCACAGTCCAAAAATATGCTGAGGTTAATTGATAACTCTAAATTGCCCATAGGTGTGAATGTGAGTGTGATTGTGTGTTTGTATATGTAGCCCTGTGACAGACTGGCGACCTGTCCAGGGTGTCCCCTGTCTTCGCCCGAGTCAGCTGGGATAGGCTCCAGCACCCCCCACGACCCTAGTGAGGATAAAGCGGTGTATAGAGAATGGATGGATGGGTAGACTGTGTTTCTGATTTAATGTTATCTTCACTGAAAAAATGATTTTCTTTCAAGAATAAGGACATTTCTAAGTGACCCCAAACTTTTGAACGGCCGTGTATATCTGAATGGCTAGGTGTTGTTCCAGTGCTTTCCATTTTTATGATGTAGAGACTGGCCACAATGGGTGATGCTGGGAAGCAAAGGTACAGCATTGGGTTTGTCTGTAGAAACTATTGTTTCTAGCGGTGACTCCGAGTGGTGTTTTTCCTTGTGTATCATTGGGAGTCCATATATACACAGTGTGACTTCTCCAGGGTAAAGCCAGTTATGATGGATGGTCATCAGTGTGCTGATAAACCTTTTCTGTTCATTTTACTAACTTAGACATGTGTCAAGTGCACAAAAAACATCTGGAAATTAAGCCTAGAGGGCGGTAAACACTGAGTTCTGTCGTGAAAGTAGGCCTTCTTTATTATGTGTTTTTATACTGTTTTCAGACAGTGTTGTTGTTTCAAGTCTATCAGCTGTGCCATCAATTTCTGTATCAAGTTGAACTGAGTTGAGCAGCGACTGTTGTGTGTTCAGCTTGCAGGAGAACAGTTGTGCGAGTGAGTGTTGCCTCGGGTACGTGCATGGCCTATAAAACTGTTGTTACTGTGACAGAAATTGCACCCGAGTAAATGTCAGATCCATTGATTGCTCTCCTGCAGTCTACTAGAGAGGAAACAACTTTACGGTTAGCACCCATTACATCAACTGAAGGACAGCCGGCGTTATGGCTAAGCCTGCATCGTCCCTTTGTCATCTTGAGATTATTGAAAGGATCCCACAAGGAAATGCGATGCGGCAGGAAAGCAAAGACGGAGCTCACACGCTTCATCGTGATTAATGACACTGACTGAACTTTTCTCAAAAGATTAAATTATAGAAAACAACTCCTGGGATGACAGCGTTTACTCTTATTACGGCCTGGTGAAAGAAAAGTGTAGATGACATAAAATAGAACCTCAGTTGTCCACATGTGGAAAAGCTAGTCGAGAAATTACACTCGGACAAGTGTATAACTAAATAGGGCTATCTGAGCAGTTATCAACCAGCTCCACAAGAACTGAAGTAGAATCTAGTAATAGGATAAGAATGTTTTTGTACGATTGAACACATCCCCAGTTTGGTTTTAATGGCTTTTTTAAAATTTCTCATTGTGTGATCCCACTACTGTGTGCAATATTAATAAAAATAATAATGAAGAATGGTAAAGTGACATCTTATCTTAACCAGTGTTTTCGTCCAAACATTGTCTTTCTTGCCTCCTGACCTCATTTAAACCCAGCATGCAGACAAATGGGTTACCAAGCAAAAAATATATATATATAAAAAAAAAACTGGAATTGCAAATTTCATGAATGAATTTCATGCATTTCTCGCAAACCATCTCTGTCTAGAGTGTGGACATTGGTGTTCTCAAAGGAGTGTCCATTATCCTTTAGTTGCAAGTAGACTACTGAGTTTTGTCTTGAGTAGCTGCTCTTCTGGGATGTACCAAGCACTTGTGGAATGCTTGTTTAGTCCCCCCTGTATAGAGGTCCGTACCCTACATACAACATTTTTCAGCTTGTGTTTTAACCTTATAGTGAAGCATATTGTGTCTCAGGATTTTCTCCAGACACAGCATCCAGGTGTACTTCAGACCCAGCAAGAGTGTTTCCCAGATGCACCAGCTACCTCAGGATCTTTTTGCTGACTTAATAAAGCCCAGTTGGAATAGCCACAAGGAATAAGTGGTCTCTTTATGCGTGTGCTCCTTTTCTTTTCCCACTGCCTCAATAGACATCATCAGGTTTATCTGCCTTATCTATTATTAGACTCTATTAACCCTCACCTTTTGTTCCAGTGAGTGGTGGGAGTCAAACAGTAGGTACTGAGCTATGTGTGCATGTTTCTGGTAAACTCTCACTCTGAGGCTTCCTTTCTCGTCAAAGAGCTGATTTGTTGAAAGCTTCTACTTCTTGGGCTTTCACTTTGACCCAGGTATTGTACATATATCTGAACCTGTGGCTAGGTGTCGTTCCCCTGAAAGAAAAGCACCCAGCGTTCTGCTTTTTACATGTGGACATTGGCTACAATAGGTGAAACTGGACAAACTTTAGCACAGCCGTGGATTTATCTGGAGAAACTCTTGCTGCATTTGAACTAGGTGGAAGTCAGGCCCAGATCTAGCAAGTCACATAGTTAACTCGGGGCTAAGATGGTTGTTTTGTCTTACAGAAGTCACGTTCAGAAAGTCTCCATTACCTCAGTTGTAGGTATACACGTGAAGAGTCATGTGACAGTAATAATACCGTGGTTGCATCTGGGGGAGGTTTCAGTTTTTGAACCTTGTCGACAAATATGGTGGAGTTTTGAATGTGATGATGCTCCCAGGTGCTAAGATCTACAATCATAGCACCTCTGGCTGGGAATGCTAGTGGAGTGTTTTGCAATATCATATAGGTGACTGAGTTAATGCTGCTGCTGGTGTTGGGTCTGAGTGGCACTTTTTTCCCCTTTAGTACCATCCTCGTGTTTGGAAGTTCATATATACACATGATGTAACTTCTCTAGGGTAAAGCCAGTAATATGATGGATGGTCGATGGTTTTCTCTTTTATCAAGTGTTGTAGGCAGTGTTTGACCTTCTTCTTGTAACTACTTCTGGGTTCTTGCCTCAGAACCTTGTAGGTGATATTGTCACTACTGTCACTACTCAGTCATCAGACAGAGATACATCCCTAGTGTTTACAGAAAAAAAACAAACACCAAGACACTTCCTGAAAACCAAATTAAGTGCATGTCCTTGAGATGTTGAAGTTACACACTGTGATGGCACAAACACATCAACAGAGATAAGAAGTTCTTTAGCAATGTGGTTATTAGACCAGTTTTATTAAGATAACTGAAATCAGTACATATACTTATCAGCATTTTATCAATAAATTATTTAGGAGAGTTTAGGGGTTTGTAGATACTTTTAAATAACATGCTTGGTGAGATTTTCATATTCAAAAAGAATTGATGCCAGGACATAAAATCTACTTGTATCTTTAAATTTATCAGCTACATCACCACCCAACTCTTTCTTCCAACTGTAGAAGCATTAAAAAAAAAAAAAAAAAAAAGGATACAGCTGCAGAATTGATGACAACAGCTGGTGTGCATAACCTGTGAAGCAGAGGTGATGGGGATTGAGCACATTGTCCCTGACACCCAGTGTTATTGTGCTGAGCAGAGCCCTCTATAACTCTGCTATACTATTACCTGGATAGGACAATCATTCTCTGCTGTGGAGAGGTGCCTGTAATCATATCAATAAAGTATCTGCCAGCGAGTCAGGGTGACACTTTGAGTTGTTGACTTTGCATTACATCGCATGATTTCACGCATGAGCTTCGACATCCACGGCATGCACTGGATGTACTGAACACATGAAAGAAGTAGTGAAGCAGCAGTAGCTATGGTGATCTAAAAAAAGATATGGAATGCTGCTTTTCTCTTGAGTAATGAGGAATACACAATCGCCTGATGTGGTATATGTCAAGGCGAGAAAGGTGTGCAGGTTTGCATAGAAAACAGTGACATGTACATCATATCAGTGGCATTTTCATTGATTCTCTTTCTGCATATATGCGTTTTACAAATATATTGGAGTCAGTTACAATACTCAACCTCCCAGTCATCTCTATAGCAATACATCCTGTATGGAAAGCAGACTCGACATTTCTTGCCAGCAGTAAACTATTTTACAAGCTAAAATGACAACTGTTGCAAGCAGATGTTTTCTTTTGTGTCCAGCTTATTTATGGTAACTTAGTGAATTAATGCCCCATGTACAGTTTCCAGCTTCCTTCACACCTCTTCAGACAGATGGGCACAAGGGCAGTTCTAAAGGGCCAATACTACAAACCAAAGAAAGTCTGAAGTTTAAAGTGCTTTGTTGATTCATTCCTCTCTGCTAAGGTGGTTGTTTTCAATCCCTGTTTCTTTTTTGCTACAGGCCAGGAAGCAGCTATGGTGGACAATTTATGATATTTGAAATGACAGACTTTGGCACATGTATTCCTGTTTGATTGCAGCCAACTGCTGCAGAACATTCATTTCTGGATAGCAGGTGATCTACAGTGCAGCTGGCACCAAAAATACCTATATCGACTCTACACTCAGTCAATCACTGGCCTTTAAACTTTGTTTTCTTCTATTCTCTACTGCTTCATGACTGAAAGTTTTTAAGAACAGCATGAATGGGCCCTCATGATGCTTTAATGCCATCTTTCAAGTTGTGCATCTAACTTGACACAATGTAACTGAAGCAAGTGGCATGGCATTTATATAGAGGTGCAGTGCTTCGGTGAGCAAAACCAATTACATACACAGGTCAGTGCTTTAAGACTATTATATTGGACAAATGTTGCTCTTAGAGTTCACTCGAATATAGCTTTGAGAAATTATACCATTGACCATTTGCATTTTGTTCAGAAAGCATCCAAATACACCCATAATATGCCTCCACCCAACATGTTAAAAATATTTGTTATAAACAAAATGACAAGTACCAGCAAGGAAATTCAACTTTTCAGTTTTTATATTCATAGCTAACATACCAAAAATCTGATGTCAACCCCCTCAAACTATCCCTAAGTAATAGAGAGAAACACATTATTACTGCTTAAGCGCATCAATCAACAGTCAGGAGGATCAGGCCATGTGAAATATTAAAGCAGCATTTTATCATCGCTGACAACTGTCCTCAAGATGAAGGTGGTCTGGACTTGCAGTGATGAGAAAATCTTCCCCGTAACACTTTTAGGAGATGATTGGAGTGATTCCTTGCCAAGAAATGTTCCTCTGGCTGATTCACAAATAGCTGAATACTTGTTCAATACAAGTTTCACCTAACCACGGAAGTGTTCTGCATTATCGCAAGTGTCTGAATTGCTTTGGACTGAACTGAACTTTTACCTGCAAGGAGAAACTTCCTTAGGTGTAGTTTCAAAGTGAAAGATTGGGATTTAGCATTTGTCTTTGTCTTACTGCTTTTAAGTCAGCCACACACTGAGATTCATGGACGTCTCATCCACCGAACAGCCACAAAGTTAGAACCACTAATGATTAAAGTGAATAACATTATATTTTTATAATGGTTCCTGTCAAAGGGGTTTGATACATTAGGCAGAAAGTGAGCAGTCAGTTGCTTAAGTTAATGTGTTGGAAGGAGTCGAAATGGAGAAGTGCAAGGATCTGAGCAACAGCAGTCAAATTGTTGTGGCTACATGACTGAGTCAGAACATCACCAAAATGATAGATCTTGTGGGATTTTCCTTTATGCAATAATGAGCGCCAACCAAAACAAACACGAGTAACATGAGCTAGTGTCAAACTTTATGTAGGACAATTATTTAGCTTCTATCCATCCATTATTGATACACCGCTTAATCGTCTGTAGAATCATGAGTGGGCTGGAGCCCATCCCAGCCGACTCCCGGGACAGGTCGCCAGTCTATCGCAGAGCTACACATATAAACACACAACCAAGCACACTCACATTCACACCTACGGACGATTTAGAATCTCCAGTTAACCCCAGCATGTTGTTGGACTGTGGGAGAAAGTTGGTGTACCCGGAGAAAACCCACGCATGCACAGGGAAAACATGTAAACTCCATGCAGAAAGATCCCAGGCTGGAATGCAAGCAAGCTGTGAGGATACAGTGCTAACAGCTGATCCACCATGCAGCCACATTTAGCTTCGTAAGTTTTTAGCACTGCAGGACAGGCACTTTTCTGAACTTCTACCCAGTGCCTGACATGAAAGTAATGCAGGCTGTTTTCATGGAGTCGTGTTGCATGTCAATCAAGCTGCACACATGTGGGTCAAGTGCAGGTTAACCTGTCAGGGATTATGCTGCCCTGGGAAATGCAGCTATGAAAGACTGAGAACTTCTTTTAACTAGGTGGAAACTGGTGGATGCCAATTCTAAGTTTCTTGCCTTTTCTTCCAGTTATTTCTCAAGTTCCCATGGGGAAGAACAGGGTGTGAAGCGATACAGTCTATTGCGAGTGTTCTTTTTGGCAAGTTAGACAGATATAATAGAGAATACCTCTCAACAATGATAAAGAGACCCACATTGTCAGCCACCAGCACTTTGACCTCCTTCTGATTTGTTTGGATTTGGTCACCGCAGGAGCGAAGTCTGGCATATGTGGTTGCATCCAACAGAAGCGCTATTGTAGCACAAATTGCTGAAAACCTCTGTTGTGGCTTTGAAGGAAAGGTGTCAGAACATACAATGCATCAAAGCTTGCTGTATATGAGGCTACATAACCACAGTCTGGTCAGAGTGCCCATGCCGACCCCAGTCCACTGCTGAAAACGCCTACAGTGAACGCATGAGCAGCAGAACTAGACTATGGAGCAATGGAAGTGGGTGGACTGGTTGGATTAATCACATTTTCTTTTACATTATGTGGCAATTGGGTCTGTGTAGGGAGTTTACATGGGGAACAGATAGCAGCATGATGCACTACAGAAAAGAAGGTAAGCTGGTGGAAGCAGTGGGATGCTCTGGATAATGTTCCGTTAGGAAACCTTGACTCCTGGCATTACTCTGACATGCACCACTTCTTCCTCAGCAGGACAATGAACTGCTCTGCACTGCAAAATTTGCTCAGGAGTAACTCAAGGAACATGACAAGGAGCCCAAAGCTTTGGCCCTGGCTTCCACACTCCCCAGATCCCAATCAAATCAAGCACCCACGGAATATCGGGGTGCAAACCCAACCTTGCAAGCCCAAAGAGTCTGCTGCCAATGACCCAGGAGCAGACCTCCTCAGTGGTCTGGTATCCATGGCATGATGGGGGAAAACATTTTTTGGAGCCATGTTCAAGAATATCCAATATCTGATTAGTGGTTTTAATGTTGTGGCTCATCAGTGTATTCCTCTTAACAGTATCAATTTGTGTAAACATCTGAAACATTCCCTTTACGAGTAGTTACGTTACAACTTCGAGTCCTCAAAAAGAAAGGAAGGCATCAAAGCATAACTGAGAAAGCTGCTGTTACTTTCATCTCTGTTGCATGAGGGTGATGGTGTAAATTAGCTTTCTAATCATCCTAACAGTTCCTTTCATGCAGCAGCAAAGATCCGATGATTCACATAAAGCGAGCTCTTCATCCAGCTGGGTCATTCATTTCAGGAGAAGATAGTTTTCAACCACTGTGGCTTGTTACGCAATACCCATTATTCCAAGCCTCAGTAAGAGGTGTGTATTTTGGGACTAAATTGGTGCTGTGTGAGGTGATGATGACCGATGGGGATGCAAACAAGTGTTTTGCATTGCTGAGAGTCGTAGAGGAGTTATTATTTGTGAAAAAACAATGATGCAGTGCCATGATATCTTCCCCGGGGAGGAGCTACTCTGTCAGCACCTGTGTTCTCTGCCTCTGAGCTTGGTTTCATTCTGCACAGAACTTTTAAGCCATCCTTCATTTTACTAGAGGTTAAGAAATAAAATGACCTTTAGAAGAAATAATAAATTAGACGACACAAATGACATGTTTTTGCATTGTTTTTTTAGTAGAGTTCTAGACCTGAGTGCAACAATACACTTGGCAATTCACACATTTTGTTTACAGAAACTGTCTTAAACTGAATTTGGTATAATCACATTCATAAACCTTAAGGCCCCAGAGCAACTGCATAATATGAGCTTAAATTGGTTTACTATGGCTGCAATTTGCTTGGTCTGCTCTTACTTATTCTAATGCTGAGGTCCCTGAGGTCATTTCCGCGGTGTAACTTTTCAGACATGCTTTTTTGGTTTTGGTTGCTTTGAGAAATGAAAAAGAGTTTGTATTCCAAGTAAGTCTGAGGTGTCCCTGTGGATCTCAAGCTATGGGACATCTGCACAAATAAATGGAGATCACTCAAAGTGTACCAAGATCTCAGAGAGAAGACAGAAAGGATAAACCAAACAGAGGTCTAACTCTTTCACTCAAACACAAAGTGCTGCTGCAGTGGCCAGATGGGTGAGAGATGAACAGCTGAGGTTCCTGCCTTCTCTTTATTGGTTTTCCCTCAATCAGAGGAAACCAGATTCAGCTGTGGAAGAACACAAGATGTCATGAGTGAAGGGGAGGGAACATATAATTAGTACATACTAGACTAGATGGTAGCATGCCCTGCCACATGACCAATCAGCATGCATGTTAACCAGTCCTTATGATCTTTGTCTCATCCCCAATATCTATCAAATGTTGTGTTTTTTAGTCATTTGTTGAAGTCTACTATTACAACCCTACTAGTACTACTCCCCATTCCTGGCAATAATGATCTATTGGATGCAGTCTCGTACTTCAGTTCTTGCATCCTGATTGGCCCTTTTGTTGTCCCCACACCTGTCGTCCCGCCTACCTCTCTCCAGAGCTGAAGGCTAATTGGTTCAGACCCAACTGCTGTCCACCAATCAAGCCCCACACCTGGCTTTGAAAGACCTGTCATCCCATGTGTCTCTTGAATTGTTCCTGCTGGTTAAGGGCTTAGTTAGACACAATTTGAGTGTTGAAACCTTTTACTGTCAGTAAATCATTGTTAGCATCTAGACAAGGGTGCTACTTCCCATGTATTTTCAGTTTGGTTAGTGTAGATAGGTTTTTTGATATTGTTGCTAGGTACTTTTGATATACCTGAGCTTCAAGAAGAAGTACTCTTTTGGTTGTATTTAAGTAGCAACCTTTACACTGAGTTCTTAAATTTGTGCCGTGTTAAAATGCCTGCATTTCAGTAAATCCACCTTTGTTCATTTTGGCTAAATCCCGTCCATCTGCTGTTTTTGTTGTCTTCCTAGCTCACCCTCGACAGCTGGGTTGTAACATCTACCAAACTGATATACAAATATCACCACTACAGGTGTTCAAATTGAGTAGCAAACGTGAAAAAAAAGAAACTACTTTGTTAGACCAAACAGCCAAAGATTTAAAGAAAGACTTCCGAGTTCTACATTGTACAAGACCTGGTTGGCGCAAGATTTCAACACCTGGGGCCTCATGTAAATAAGACTCTGCAGTTCTCATACTGAAAGATGGTGTACCTACAAAACCTGAGAAATATGGATCCACAGGAATCTCCACATGTATAAAAAACAGCATAGCTTTTCTTACTTTATAAATCCTAATCAATCTAATATTTGAGAGCATGTAAATAAGCCACTTACCCCACCTTGGTTCCTCCAATAAATGACCTTGCAAATAACTGAAAATATAACCATTGCAATTATTATGCCCTAGCTGTCGCTTATTATTCAGAAAAGGATGGCCAATCCTGCTGCAAAACACACAAAAAAAGATTTTTAAAAAAAATCAAGTTTGAGACTGAAATGCTGATTATTGAAGTGGAGTCCTGAAAAAAAGCATTTTTTTAAATAATTTGTCTTCCAGAAGGAGTAGTAGAAGCACACTGACAGGGATACAGAGTGTCACGATGGCAGTCAGTGCCGGTGTATGGTGGCTGAGAGTCAAAAAAGGAAAAAAAAGAAAGTGGATGTCATAAGACGAGACACTGTGCCTCAGCAGAATGTCACTGCCATGGGTGAGGGTGATAAACCCGCTGCTATTGCTACGCGAAGAAAGGGTCGCTGCAATTATAGGAGAAGCCCTCCCGTCTGGCATCCTGACATGATGCGAGGGTGACTCGATCATGTGTGTTCTTACTTCTGGTCAGTACGTATAACGCAACATGACTCAAACCCTGCAGCTGAATTTACAGACCAGTGACAGCAAACCATACATCTGTCAGCGTCAAAATCCAATTTACACACAATGAGCGGGCTGGACACACTAACTTCCACAATGTAATAACATTTATTGTCACAGATTGAAATGGGGAAGTCTGGTGCCAGGGACACATCACCATGAGCCAACCCAAGTCAGAGAGTGGGAGCACTAATGTGAAGCCAGTGTTTCCACAGCAGATGACAATACGCAGCCATGGGGATCTGCTGCATCCCAAGTCACGGCTGCTGAGAGGCGGACATGTCCTCACTGACACTGTGCTGGAGTGGGGATTACAATGAAAGCTACCTGCAATGAGTTAGGAAAAATTAAAAGAAAAAAAAACAAATACATGCCAGGTCTTAGCTCCCACATACAAATGCTGCTTTGTGTCTGTATCTTAATGTGCGTCATCAATGTCTGTACGACAACTGTACCATCCCTGACATGTATCAACATCTCCAGCTCACAAAAACATAGAAATCAGCCCAGTTTACTTGTGACCTTGGTATTAGGCACAGCCAGGCATGTCATCTGTGGGAAACTAGTTTCACTCGGTTGGCATTGCACTTACAAAGTCAAGTTATGAAGGGTGGAAACAGCCTTTTCCCTCAGTGTTTTGGGGGGAAATCTAAAATGGAAATGATGGTGACAGATGGGCTTTGGCCTTTCGGATGTTAAACAACGTCCACATAAATTACCAAGTTATGATCAGCATGCATAATTCTGTTTTTTTTTTTTTTCATAAACTACTTAATAGACATGAAGCAGTAACTGGAGTGGAAATGTTTTGTTGAAACATTTGGTGAGTTATAGTAATTTGCGGTTTGGTGATGCCAACTGACCGAGCCAGACAAGAGTTTGTGGTTCAGACCACAAATTCTCACGTCACATTGGTTTTTATACATCCCGAGTGTGCATGAAAATCAGTTACACAACGTTTTGGTTCACCATTTCTACATGGTGCAGCAGAAAACCTTGTTTTATGTGCCTCAGACCGTAGAGAGTAAAAACAAAAAAGTATGCGAGCAGAATAGAAGAAGAAGCAATCAACCAATCATTTACATCTTGCCTGGAACCTTTGCTGCATTTTAATTTTGACAGATTACTTCACAAAGACATTGTGGTGTACTAAAGTTCACTGCTCTAGCATACACACGTGGACAAAATTGTTGGTACCCCTCAGTTAAAGAAGGAAAAACCCACAATTCTCACTGAAATCACTTGAAACTCACAAAAGTAACAATAAATAAAAATTTATTGAAAATTAAATAATCAAAAACAGCCATTACTTTTGAATTGTTGATTAGCATAATTATTTAAAAAAACAAACTAATGAAATAGGGCTGGACAAAAATGATGGTACCCATAACTTAATATTTTGTTGCACAACCTTTTGAGGCAATCACTGCAATTAAACGATTTCTGTATTTGTCAATGAGCGTTGTGCAGCTGTCAACAGGTATTTTGGCCCACTCCTCATGAGCAAACAGCTCCAGTTGTCTCAGGTTTGATGGGTGTCTTCTCCAAATGGCATGTTTCAGCTCCTTCCACATATGTTCAATGGGATTCAGATCTGGGCTCATAGAAGGCCACTTTAGAATAGTCCAACGCTTTTCTCTCAGCCATTCTTGGGTGTTTTTGGCTGTGTGTTTTGGATCGTTGTCCTGTTGGAAGACCCATGACCTGCGACTGAGACCAAGCTTTCTGACACTAGGCAGCACATTTCTCTCCAGAATGCCTTGATAGTCTTCAGATTTCATCGTACCTTGCACACTTTCAAGACACGCTGTGCCAGATGCAGCAAAGCAGCCCCAAAACATTACTGAGCCTCCTCCATGTTTCACCGTAGGGACAGTGTTCTTTTCTTCGTATGCTTGGTTTTTGAGTCTATGAACATAGAGTTGATGTGCCTTACCAAAAAGCTCCAGTTTGGTCTCATCTGTCCAAAGGACATTCTCCCAGAAGCTTTGTGGCTTGTCAACATGCATTTTTGCAAATTCCAGTCTGGCTTTTGTAGGAGTTTTTTTCAGCAGTGGTGTCCTCCTTGGTCGTCTCCCATGAAGTCCACTTTGGCTCAAACAACGACGAATGGTGCGATCTGACACTGATGTACCTTGGCCTTGGAGTTCACCTTTAATTTCTTTGGAGGTTGCTCTGGGGTCTTTGGATACAATTCCAACGATCCGTCTCTTCAATTTGTCATCAATTTTCCTCTTGCGGCCACGTCCAGGGAGGTTGGCTACTGTCCTGTGGGTCTTGAACTTCTGAATAATATGAGCCACTGTTGTCACAGGAACTTCAAGCTGTTTAGAGATGGTCTTATAGCCTTTACCTCTAAGATGTTTGTCTATAATTTTTTTCCGGATGTCCTGGGACAATTCTCTCCTTCGCTTTCTGTTGTCCATGTTCAGTGTGGTACACACCTTTTCACCAAACAGCAGGGTGACTACTTGTCTCCCTTTAAATAGGCAGACTGACTGATTATGAGTTTGGAAACACCTGTGATGTCAATTAAATGACACACCTGAGTTAATCATGTCACTCTGGTCAAATAGTTTTCAATCTTTTATAGAGGTACCATCATTTTTGTCCAGGCCTGTTTCATTAGTTTGTTTTTTAAAATAATTATGTTAATCAACAATTCAAAAGTAATGGCTGTTTTTGATTATTTAATTTTCAATAAATTTTTATTTATTGTTACTTTTGTGAGTTTCAAGTGATTTCAGTGAGAATTGTGGGTTTTTCCTTCTTTAACTGAGGGGTACCAACAATTTTGTCCACGTGTGTATAGATGGTGTGTATGTAGCAGTGGCGGCTAGTGGTGAAATTTGTTCAGTGGGCTAACAAATGCATAATACCGATTAAATGGTTAGCACAGCTGCAAAAGCAACATCACCTATGATACACACAGTTACATCAATTACAGGTACACTATAGTTTGTTCCTGCAACTGTCTTATTACAACTGTTTGGCAACATGTAGTGCAAAACCCGCCTTCAGTACAACAGATGACCTCAGCAAAAACAAGGTGTCACAGTCCTTTAACAGGTCAACATGGGCCTACCTTATTTGAAAAGAAGCTCACATCGACGGCCGATGTGATCCCAGTCTCTTAACTTCCAGCTTTTTCTCCAAAGACATTGAGGAAAATGGACATGAAAGCAAATAATCCACCTCGTTCATGCTAACGCCCGCCCATAGCTTAACCTTTTCTCGCTGCGTCAAAGGCCTGTGGGCTGACCAAAGTTAGCCCAAACGATCAGTAAATCACGGGGGCGGGACATGACACCTGTCAATCACTTAGAAGAACGAAATGAATGAAAGCGGACTGTATCTGCTGGGGCTGTAAAAAATAAGCCCATTTAGAGATATTCTATGTTTTTCTTTTGATTGATTGGTGCTATTGCTACCTTTGTTTTCACCTAAATTTAAAACAATCTGTTATAAGTTATTTGAAAAATAATTTTCTCATCTTTTTTGTGTTGGCCTGGGAGGGCTTAGCCCTGTTAGCCCATTTATACCAGCCGTCCCTGGTAGGTAGATATTTCACTATAATTGCTCTAATCTTTAGGGATGTTGCCAGGTAGAATGATGTATTTCCATCTGTTCGTTGTCAGTAATGGTACTTTCAACGTCAGGAAGAGTTGGATTCATGTGTGATCAAAGTGTAGAGCCTCTGGTTAAGAGAGTATTCTTGACACGTATACATACGGACATTATTATGATCTTGAATGCTACCAGAGTTGGACTCAAGTGCTAAAAAAAAAAGAGTGTTTTAAGACATGTACATAGTCAGGGGGTCCAATTGTTTAACCTCACAATGCTATTTGAATAGTAAATGTGTATCCAGCATGTACAGGTCCAACATGAGACAATGAACTCACACAACCAACAAGCCTTTTTCTAATCTCATCTGTTTGGTTTATTGGACTGTCCAGATTTAAGTAAGGAAATTACATACATATTTTAGAACATGTACATATTCACAGTTATATAGAGTTATTCAAATTAGCAGTTCTCCATGTCTGAATGAGGGTGATAACGTAGAGTGTCCACCTCACACATCACAGGGAGACATTGCATTTTTCACATGTTCACACATGCAAATAAACACCTAACAAAAAGATACAATCTTTAAGAGGTCAGCATGAATGTGTTTTCTCAAGTGAAATTTTTCATTTTTGACTTGAAGTTAATAGACTACTTTGTTTCTACTTGTGACTGCACAGTGGGTTGGTGGTTAGGACTGTGGCTTTGCAGCTAGAAGATCCCTGGTTCACATCCTGGCCTTCCTGGAATCTTTCTTTCTTCATGGAGTTTGCATGTTCTCTTGTGCATGCATGGGTTTGCTCCAGGAACTCCAGCTTCCAGTGACCCTAATGAAGATAAAGGGGTGTATAGGTAATAGATGTGTGAATGTTTCTAGTTGCAGTACTTGGAAGTCCTTCTGTAGCAGCATTTGACACTATATGTAAGGGTCAAATACAAAATCCTTCAGACATGAAAGCTGCAATAAGGGGAGGTCTTGCAGAGAATTAATACAAGCAATAGATGGAATTCAATTATAAATTGCCTTGAACCCCAAAACACAACATCATTCTTGCATTACTCACATTTCACAATAATCAAATGATACTGCATCTCTATTTGTACTTGTGATTAGTGTGTAATTATTTTTCAAGTAGGATAAACATTTGAATCCAATTAAAGGCATGTCGCTTTCAACATTTATTTTAATTCACTGAGGCACAGATTGCTAGTATCTGGCTTTATTATTTTGGGTTTTGAAAGTAAATAAATGAGCAAAAGAAATTTGTAAATGCAGACCAGAGAGGGTGGTGGTTATGTACTGGACTGCATGAAATCTCAACGTTTTTGTAATATTTGGCCTCCCTCATGTCTGATAAGAAAACTAGCATTACTCAACATAAATTAAGATGCAGCAGGGCCGTTGTATCGGATTGTATTACATTTCACAAGTGTATTTTTGAAAATGGCCTGCCTGCTTTAATAAGCAGGTGCAAGAAACTGCATGTAAAAATATTGGTCAAAACTCCACATGGAGTCTCATTAGTGCAAGAACTGAATATCCCACAGTTTATGAATTCTGCAATGAGAGGAGACGAGCTACTAAAATTTCACGGAATCTGATCTCACCCAGAGCAAATAACAATTATAAATATCACAAGATTATCCTAATAAATGATCATTATCATCATAACATTATGCAGAGGTTTCTATTCCATGTGTTTATCAGATCATCATAGGTAATTTAAGAAATCAAATCCACATGACAGTCATAAAGTCTGATATCATATGGCTGGTGGTGTATAACCAGCAGACTTTTAGTGGGTGGACTGGATCAGAAGTTTTCATCTGATATTTATGTCTGCACTGCCTACATGTGTAACGGAAGGTTACTGAACACATTCATAACACAGGGCTGTTACTGGACAACGTGTGGTTTCTGTGCTACTTCTTTGCGTCTTTTCACATCAGTCGTGCTGCTAAACCACAGAATGAAACATCAGTATCACTGGACTTCTTCTACAATCACATTCAATACATGCAGTGAAATATTGGCACATCGCAGCAGTCCTCGAGTTGAGTCCTGAGCTTTCAGTTTCACTCTTTTAGAAATCAGAAATAAACTGGGCTGTTAGTTATTTGGACATTTTGATCAGCTGCCACTCGTTTTGGTTTAGTCTGTTATTCTGTTCTGTATTATGCATCACTGTATGGACTAATCTCATGTGAATGACAACTGCTATGATCCAGCTGTCTAGGGTAGATGAGGTGTAACAAAAAGCAGTATACAGAGGGGTCTTAACTTACAATGGAATTCTGTTCCTATGATGCAACATAACACGATTTTCACCATAAGTCGGAACTCGCATATGTATATAAGTAGCTATGTCACTCACTTACGCTAGCACAGTGGTCGAAGCACTGTCATCAACAGTCTGACTTCTATAAAAGTTTCCAAAAACAACAACACAAACAAAAGAAAGTGAATGTAGCACAATCCAGTGTCCCGTACAATCGACGCACGTAAACAAAGCCGTCTGCCTTGTATAGCATTGGTGATGACATATTCGTCTGTTCCGTTCGCCAGCTACTTCCTGCCCGGAATTTGTTTGAATGTTGCAAACGACCTACGTCACAATGATAGAACAAGACTTTAATAAATTTGTGGGAGAAGGCGACATAACAATGAAATGCTGTAGATCGAGGATGTTGTAAACCGAGGACCTACTGTAGATTCTGTGCTCTGGAGTGATAGGCAACGATTTATTTGAAAGGTCAGGCTCACTGCAATCAATCAGTCAATCAATCAAACCTTTATTGTTATTGCACACATTCATATACAATGAAATTTCATTTGAGCTGGCCCTGCCAATGGCAGCTCAGACTGCTGCAACCTTAAGAGCTTGCCGTCTGTCTTGAGGAAAAGGAAATATAGAAAATGCAGGGATTTACTTCAAAACAGATGCTACCGAAATGAAAGAAGAAAATGAAGGGCTTGGAAGCAGAGTGATCTACCACAGTTTCTGTACTTTTTGAGAAAAATGGGTTCAAAGTTTTATGTTTTCAAGAATGGTCTAAATTCGAAGTGCCACTGTAATACTATATTTGGGTTGCGGGTTAGACCATTTTGTTGCTAAAATCTAGATCAAAATATTACAGAAATGATATAAAACGGTTCGGATTTTTGTGGGTTTGATCCCTCTGCTTCAATCCCTCTCAAATGTAACCAAAGTGAACTTCACACTGAAGTTGATGTTTAGCTTCCCTGTACAGAAAGAAAAAGATAATACACCAAAAAAAATTTTTCACTGTTTAACAATCCAGGAGTCCCTCACTAGCCTTTACCCGCCACATGCACCAACTCAATTTCCATAGCACAAGATTCAAAAAGCAAACTACACCAGGGCAAGCTTGACTTCTCCCAAGAAGAACCGGCACCAAATGCTGGGTGAAGACGCCTATTAAAGGTCACATTTGCCTCTAAATTGGAATCTGTAGTCTGGTCTGCTCCAATCCAGTTTCAGCTCTAGAGAAGGTAGGTGGGACAAGACAACTGAGGCACTCTCCGGTAATGTGGCTGGTCTGTGTGAGCAACATTAACGGATAAGTGACCAATGAGTAAAAGAAGCTAAATGATAGAATGCTGTCACTTTAACAGAGAGTAACCCAGCAGTGCTGCATGTCTGAAAGGGGTTCGAGAGTGGTGTACAATCTGCATGTAAGCGCGGGTTGGGTGGAGTCCACCGCTGGTCTCAGAAGATAGTAACACCTACACTAGCAGAAATAACATCTCATGTGTGTTTTGCACAATTGTTTCTGGTTGCAAGGTAATTTGGGACTGTCTTGCATTTACAGTCTCTACAGCATCTCAATCTCCCTTCTTTTCCATCTGCAGGAAACATTCTCTCCCCATCGCCACCAGTAATCCAAAATGCAGCCACAAGGATTCTAACAGCTATCTGAAAATAAGAGCACATTACACCTGTCCTTTCATCTTTGCACTGGCCGCCTGTGAGTTTATTTTAAACTTTGTCCCTGAGCTATATTCCTGACCTTTTAACTCTATGTACCATCATGCACCTCGAGGTCTTCAAATGCTGCTCTCCTGGTGGTTCCTACCTCTAGATCTAAGAGGAGAAAGAGAAAAAAAAATCCCCTTTATATTCTAACCTTTCTGCATTTCTCTGTTTTGCCTTCCTACACTATTTGTTTTATTATTTTACGGTCTTGCTTTATTGCTGGCTTTTATGATTATTGCTTATGCCATTGTTTTATTGATGGCGCTATCATTATTTCTTCCACTTTTCATGATTTTTGTTTGTTGTCATCACCCTGAAGAACTCTGTGCACCTTGTTTTGAATGCCTTATAAATGCAGTGTATTATTGTTAGATTTTAGTAGGATTGAAATTTGGCTTTGCATGGCTTTTTCATAACCATTTCTTATATTCAAGCCATCTCTTGGTGGATTTATTACTACTTAGGATCATTATCCTGTTGAAAGGTTCACTTCTGGTTCAACTTAAACTCTTAGAGACAGATGGCCTCACATTATGTTCAAGCACTCTTTGATATGATGCAGAATTGAGAGCTGAATCAATGACTGCAAGCTGCCTGGTCCCTAAGACAGCAGAGCTGAAAATCTGTCTTTGGTTTGTGCCAAACCTTTCTATTGTTATTGTGGATAAACAACTCTGTCTTTAATTTGTTTGCCCAGAGCATGTTATGCCAAAATCTGCCTGTATGTTCACTGGCAAACTGCAATTTTGTTCTAATTTTCTTTTTTGGCAGCAGAGGCTTTGTTCTGACAAGCCTTACATGCAGGCCAAATTTGTGCAATGTTTTCCTGATTTTAAATTCATGTACTTTGACATCAACAGTTGCAAGATTTACCTGCAGATCTTCTGAAGAAATCTGAGGATTATTGGAGACTTAATTGTATAAAACAATGTTCATTTGCTGGGTTCTCAACAAATTGGCAGTTGTTTGAAACCTGTCAGTGGCTCTATGTGCATCTCGTTTTGTGGTGTAAAACTGTGGAATAAACTGGATGAGGACTTAAAAAGGTGCATTAACTTAAAACAATTTAAAAGTAATTACAAAAAAACGCTCTGTTCAGCTACACAGAACTGGACAGCTAATGTTATATATTTTGTTTGTTTTTTAAGAATTTATTTTAATCAGGGTTCTATTTGTATGAAAATTGAATGTTTTAATCTTCTAAGATCATATGGATTATGAATTATGTATCATGTATCTTGAAATTATATGATGGCATAAGAGGGGGCTGAACTTGATAAGCTTTGCTTCCTTTAGCCCCTTCTCGAACTTGTACTTTGTCATAGTGTGCCATTTTTTCCCCATTACATATTATGTTTGTTTTTATGCATGTGCTTGTTTGAGAAAAATAAAAATCGAATCGAAAAAATATTATTGTCCTGACAGAGGAATATATTGTTTCAAATAATTTTGAGATCTTTTAAAATTATTAGTCAGACTCATTGGTATCCAGAAACATTTTCTGACGGCTTAAGAGAGCTCTTCCGATCTTGTCATTGTACTACTACACACTTTAGCAGCAACAATACACCATTTCCTCGATGTCAGAGTCTTAAACAAGACATTCCCTAGGAAGGGTCCGGTCATCTGTACCTAATCTAGAACCACTGACTAATTTTCTGCATTTGCATTACAGAATGCATGTACATTTGGAATCAGAGGGATTTTTTTGTTTGATATTTCTGTTTATATCTGACAGGAATCTTTTTGTAATGCATTTTCAGTTTATGGGTTGCACGGTGGCTTGGCGGTTTGCACTTCCTAAGCCTACAGATTCTGTAAGTTAGGATTTATAAGGCATGTATGCAATACACATTTGAAAGTATGATACTTACCTTTTCCCATGTGATTGACATTTTTGTAAATATATTTCAATTCTGAAAATAATCATATCACATCCATTTTGAGTCATTCCTTCAAGTATTTCACTTTAATCAATAGGCAGTATTTCAATGAATGTGTCTGCTGCCCAAATGTCAAGAAAAAAATCAACGGTTTCCATGATATAAATGTACTTTCCCCCTGTGACTGCAGGTACACGCCTTGCACAGTCAATTATTGTGCTTGATCTCTCCTGTTCATTTGTCACCATTAACTGAAATTACACTTTGAATGTTAATATCCTCTACAATAAGCTCAGTTTGATAGTGTGAAAAAGACACATTTTGTAAAACACTCAGCAGAGACTGATTAAGTTGCAGAGCTAATTGAAAAAAAAAAAAAAAAAACACACCATGGATGAGACTGAGGCCAATCAACTTTTACTCCACAAGAGGCATTATGAATTGTTTCTGTGCAGATGCTGGATGTCCTTTAATCATTTAGAGAGAACCATTTTTCATCATGTCCAAGACAGATCGCTGTACCATCATGAACGACGAAAACAAGAAGAAAAAAACAAGATGAGGCTAAATATTGATTGAGCCATGCAATTAGGCATCTGGGAAGGATTTTGTAATTAGGAGAGAATGAGTAATGTGCACATTAGAAGCACAGAGAAAGAAAAGAAATCAAACGTGGCCGGCTTATTTTGACTGTGCACTGATGTGAACACCGCTTTGTTGTGCTGTTATTTGTCTTCGGAGGTGTGCAGAGCCGGGCTCGTGGAAGAAGCCTAATGAGGATCCTTTGGGATAGAGGTCCGTTCTTTTGTCTATTCAGCAGTGTTGTCCAGGAGAGCACATCTAGGCAGACAAATGCTGGCAAGATTCACCATGAAATCTGAAATGTATTGCTCCTCTGTTGACATCAGATGAGTACAATTGTGTCCACTTTTGTATTTGTTGGAACAGACAGAAACATATGTGCCGATGAAAAGTACAACTACGGAAGTGCAGTTGGACATATAAAACTGTATTAAAAATATAAGTCCCTCTCAGAAAGAGTTTGACTTCTTCCAGGTTAAGGAATGACAGAGATATTAAGGAAGCCCTGCTGCCATTGGTGTGTATATGTGAATAGATGATTGGGGAATATCGTAAAGAGTTTTGTAGAACCGCTAAGATTCAAAGATGCTGTATAAATGAAGATCATTTTACCACCAGGGGCCCTGAAACTCAACCGACAGTTCAGCCTTCGACTCATGTTTGATTCTGGCAAGTGGAAGAGGGTCAGATCAAAGTATGTAGTTGAGTAACTTTGATGTCAGCCCTGTCAGGTTTTCTGGTTTCTTAAGATATCTGACAAGTCCTCAGGGGACAGGTGAAGGGATGTAGTGCAATGATCCTTGTTAAAACTGTGAACATGGAGTTGGCGGAAAAAGTTATTCGGAGGCAGGTTATATTTACAGGTCAGACTTTCCTTTGTTATTCCAGTGCACGTAGGCAGAGTCAAGTTTAGATGGTAAAATGTTCATTTCTTAACTGAATAATCTAAAGGCTTTGCTCAACTGTGTCTTCACTTTCAAGGTTGATAAAACCATTTGATGAACAGTTTGCTGCCGAGACCTTGTCAGATCTGCGTGAGGATGTGCAACAGGAGAATTTTACATCAGTCCAACTCTTACAGCCAACTGAGTGTCTTTTGTGTATTTGCTGCCTGTATTAAAACATGAATTTTGGCAGGCTATGCTCATTCTTGCTGATTGTGAAGGGCTTTTTATCTGTTCATCAACACTTTGTCTGACTGGACAAATGGGAGGATGATTTTATTGAGCTGCTGGAATAATGATTTTGTGAGGGGAAAAAAACAAGGCCCTGGAAAGGAAACAGAAACCTTGGCAATACTTTCAGTTTTTTCGTAGTTTACACTTTACTGATTGACAGTGGTAGTGTGGATCATTTTTGTAATTCTACTTTTACTTTATTCTAAGCTATTTTTATGTAACGCCAGGAGGGAATGAGTCATGATAATAAACCTGGCTAAGCCGAACCTTTACATAAGAAGTGAAATGATGTTTGGCTGAGGTATTTATTGGGAAAGACACTTATGTAAAATTTGATTTTGGAACCTGAAAATGTTATTCAGAATTGCACTTACTGTATCGATACAATGGACGGTTTGGTATATAGAATAAGGAATCATCTGCATATTGAGAAACCAGATTTTCCAGATGGAATAATGGAATGCATACTAAATTCTGACTAACTCTGTGAACCCAGGTGATTATTTTTCTTAGAAACCTGAATTTTTCCAGTGTTTTAAACAAATATTCTAATTTCACTCATTCAAAAGCTTTTAAAGCATCCAGGAAAGTATTACTTTAGACTATATTTGTTGTTGGAGAGGAAGTTCTACTAAACAGATGAAATATATTTTAGACCAGATGTCTTTTTCTAATGAGGCCTGCTTGTTTTTCCGTAAACAATTGAAGAAAAATACATTTTTAACCATCTTGCTTAGCATATTGAAAGTATCTCAACATTAAAATTTTGGAGCTGGAGGTACTGGAGTGGGATTGTGCTGGATTCTTGCCATTTAAAAAAAAATCAGTTTTGGCAGAGATGCTGTGGACTTAATAGTAAATGATTAAGTGTACCTAATAGTAATGGAACAAATTGCTTTGAGCATTTTTCATAAAAACTCTTAGGTAAACCCATTTATTTCCAGTGTGCTGTTTCCTATTTCCTCCCTGCTAACATGTATTTTCCCTTTAGGCTACTGATCAGTATAAGTCTGTAGGTCTTCGTTAGCATTTGGTATTTCAATTTAACTTAAGAATGTATGGAGTTTAGAACAAGTTGATTTACAAGTGGCATTCATTTCCAGGAGATACTCTGAAAGTTGGCTTGATTTGCCACAGATCTGAAGGATTTATTATGATTCTGATTGGTGTTGTAGCTGAAGGTCCAGCAGATGGCTGGTTTGGTTGGCATATTCCGTTTGACCTTCGTATTGTTTGCTCAGCCTTGTCGGGAGTAGAACGGTCTGGCCGCGTGTAGGGGCTTACTTTTTGTTAGAGAAGGTCTGATGAGTGTATGACTCATCATATATTGCCTATAAATATCAGATGTTCTATCCATTATGCTTTTGGGTGCTGTTCTGCATTGCCTAGTGTAGTAGAGTGAGAAAGTAGCAGTCAGATTAGCCTTGTTTGATTTGTTAAAGTGTATAAATTTCTCAATTACTTGTATTATTCAAATGCAAAATGCATCATGAGACAGTAAACATATACTGAGTTTCTGATGTGAGACCGAGAAATTAAAATTGATGGCAAATATTAGGAGAGTAGTTTGGTGTGTCAAGAGGCACACAATAATATATGCTAGAGGAAATTATGAAAACACTCTTTACAATTGTTGCCATTTTCTAGGTGTAAACTTCTTAGAAAGCAAAATAGCAGCTCCTCAGGCCTTTGTGGTAAATAATGAATAGCATACCAGCCCCACCCATGGGCAACTAAACCATGTGTAACTCAGGAGAATTTCCTCAGGGAAAACAATTTTGGCCCGCTGGACCTTGATGTGTTGGAAGCCTTTGCTCTTTCAATAAATCTCTCACATTCTGTGAAATCCCCTTCATGAGCAGCTTCTTGTCCATGCCAATGATATAAATACCAGAAAGACATATTTAGTTGATGACAGCAACTTCATTTCTTGACATAACATGTTTACAGTTATATCAAAAATGCTTGTCGTTCCTTAAAAGCAAGCATGAGCGTCACAGTAAACCTGACTTAACAAAATAAGGAAAAGATCAACTTATATGGTTAATTATATATTCATTGTAAACAAGTGCTCCTTGGTTAAACTACACAATCAGGTAACGGCTATTCAACAGAACATTTTGGAATTAACTTTTCAAACCCCGATCAGAAGTAGTCTCCGATCAACACATACCTCGATGGCTTTCTATGCATTTGAAATCAGACTTTCAAATATAGAAGGGAGCTAGTCAGATGGGAGTTTTGTGATTTTTAACTGTTATTCACATCATGTCGAGGGGTTGGCAAGGCGCTGGAGCTTCTGCCAGTAACACTGCTGCCTAAATTTCATTTAACTCTACTATGATTACAGAAAACAGTGCATTTAATTTGAAATGGAATTTTCATTAGCAGTGTTAAGTCACGATCTCCTTTTGTCGCTGTTGGCTTTCCAAGCACAGATACTGTCTAATTCATGCAATGAGCTGAAGTAAACAGAAATGATGATAATAGAATAGTTATCTCTCAGCGTGGCCATCTTCTTCATCACCCAGTCTATATAATTTTAAGAACTATTTAACTGCTATTTAATTTATTAATTAGTCCAAAGTATTTATTTTGATTTTGTAAATACTAATATCAACAACCTAGTATGTGAAGATGAACGTCAAATGACCGGATTGGTTGAAGCAACAGGAAGAAACCCAGACTAGGAGTCTTTCGTCCTTCTAAAAGGTTCTGTGACCTAAATGCTAATATTTGGCTGCTCATGTTTTCACAATGGCAAACAATGTGATGCTTTAGTGTCATAGTTTGGCTAAAATGTGCCGTTTACTTTCAAAGTGAATGTAGAGTAGAGGCTGATGAGGATCTTTATAGATCAGATTCATGAGTATCGGACAAAGTAAAATGAAAAGTTGCTTGCTCACCAAATTTCAAAGAATATATACTCTACCGTTCAAAATTTTAGGATCACACAGAAATGTCCTTATTTTAGAAAGAAAAGCAGTTTCTTTCAATGACGATAACATGAAATGAATCAGAAGTACAGTCTAGACATTGTTAATGTGGTAAATGACTATTCTAATTGGAAACGGCTGATTTTTAATTAAATATCTCCATAGGGGTACAGAGGTTTATTTCCAGCAACCATCACTCCTGTGTTCTAATGCTACATTGTGTTAGCTAATGGTGTTGAAAGGCTAATTGATGATTAGAAAACCCTTGTCAATTTATGTTAGCACATGAATAAAAGTGTGAGTTTTCATGGAAAACAAAAATTGTGTGGGCGACCCCAAACTTTTGAACAATAGTGTGTATTGTTTTCTGAAGTTATTTTTTGGCCGTTAGTAAAGAGGACAGTGGTGAGAGAGACAGAAAACATGGGGAGAAGAGTCGGGGAAGGACATGCATCAAATGGCCGTAGGTCAGACTCGCCCTCAACCAGTTGAGCTACTGGGATGTCCATTTTCAAAAAAATATTTGAACAAAACTTCATGTCAGTCCAATTAGCTGTAGCTGTATTGTATGTCTGCAGTAGTTTTTAAAAAAGCAGCCTGATGTATAGAAAGGTAATGATTTTTCTCTTTTGAATACTGGCGTAGATGATTTAAAGTACATATAACTCTGTAATCTGCACTTCTTACTGAGCACATTCATGTACCTCTGAAGATAATCTAATTTCCATTTTTTGCCACGCTTTAACCTGGCTCAAAGTGAAGACAGTGGGATAAGGTTCACATTTTTATTTACATTTCTTTGGAGGGATTTGTGAACTCAGGGTCACACATTTACATCCATCTCCACTGTTCTCCACAGCACTGACAGATTGACTGATTTTCCTTCAACAGAAATATAACTCCATTGATTTTTAATACAGACAGAGCACAGGCTGGTCCCATAGAGGCCAGCACAGCCCCAGCAGTGGCAAAGGACCAAATGGGAGTAGATAAGAGGGACTGAGAGCTCTGATAGCCAGCTCCCCAAGGGAAGTGGAAACTCTTTCACAGATGCTGATGATGTATGTCTGGTGAGCCGGCTGGCCAGACGCTGTAATACATAATTAGGAGGACTGGAGAGACACTTTGACTCAAGTTGGTTTTAAAGATGAATGTCCTGCTAGCTTTGACCTCATTTAGAGATTAAAGATTTCCGCTAAGTAAGGAAGTGCCCTAAAATCTCTAATGTGATTACAGGATATGAGACGATGTGGGCACATTCACATGCTGGGATCACTTAAGGCCATAATTACTTTGTCCCGCTGCCAGCAGAGGCCGATCTATACTGTTATAATTTTTCTACATCCTTTGCCACAAACATATCAATTTATGTACTCTGAGAAATCCTTGCAACACTTCAAAATGCAGCCCCTCTATTTTTCTAATGTCTATTTTTTAAGTCCTGGGCCTTGAAGTGTAGCTCCACAGAATGTAATACACACACAAAAAAAAATTCACACCTTCACTTCTTCCAAACTTTAACTCCCATCTACACTCAGTAACCCATGTTTTTGCAACTGTATTTACAAAAAAAAAAATCAGTGACTGATGTGTCTAATTTTCCTCCAAATTTAATAATCCTTGATGTGTGTATGACTTGATTGGAGGAAACCTGTGGGAAACTGAATAGAGCTGTAGCAGTTGCAGGGATGCAGTGATGAATCTGATAATGATGTGCCAAATTGGCACACTGAAAGTTGGATCAGTGTGCTCGGGTAGGTTCAAAAAGTAAACAAACAGCGTGGAGAACATTGTCCTGGTCAGCTGGGGGACTCATAAGAGAAGATTAAACAAAGAATGAACACAAATGAAGCCGGAAAGAGCTTTTGGCCGATACAAGTTAAAACAAGAAGAAACAATGGAAGTCCACATGCCTGGTTTGTATATTTATAGTGTCAAATTCTAATCTCAGGTATTCAAGAAATGAAAGCACTAAGAAAGATACTTGCCATAATGAGTCTTTTATTTTTTTTAAAAAAATGCATTTTTATTGTTCCTTGTTTTTAGGATCTCAACTGCCTCACAATTCCGGTTTAGCTCTGATTTTCCACTCAGTGTCATTATAAATGACTCAATATGCAGCACACTGACCACATAAACTAAGGCAATCCATTACAGCCAAAGCAGAAGTGAACCAGCAGCACTCACCATTGTCCCAAAAATATCTGCTTTAGCTCTGTCAGCACACCCGAGGCAACACAACAACACAAAAGCTAACACCGTTGCATCGTAACAGGTTTGTATGTATGCCTATCTGATGTAAATGAATTAGTGAGTTTATTGCTTACAAAAGTGGAACTGCCTTTAAATTCTGTGGTTGCAGGTTTATTTCCTGCATGCGCTGCAATGCTATATCTCTGCGTGCATGCCGAGTGTGTGGTTGTGTGCACCCGAGAGAGAGTTCAGATGAGCGTGTCAGTCTCCTGTGACTGATGCAGAGAATAGAGCTGCCGATGGTCTGACAGCAGCCGAGCGCTCGTGAAATAGGAGTGGGAGCGCTACAAGGATGGACAGATCTACAGGCGGCTGCTTGATGTGCATGGAAATGGATATCCAGCCTTGACCTGTCCATTTCTTCACACTATGTGCTGCTTCACAGCGTGCCTGTACTGCATAAAACCCATGTGCTGGTCTCTCATTATTCACCTCCTCTACAGGCTGAGGTTAATGGTGACAATGTGAGAAATGACAAAAGGGAATAAGTCTCAAACCCACTTCCATTTCCTTAGATCACAAATTTTCAGTAGAACAGGACTGCAGATGCAAAAAGGTCCCGCAGTAAATATTTCTTATTCATTTTTTCTTAAATAATTTAAATCTGACAAATCACTCTATGTATTGTTACATTCTTGTATGTGTGTGTAGATAAGGTAGGTTGTGTTTGCTCTTTTTGTTTTTTTGTCAGGGCTGCACAGTGACGCAGTGGTTAGCACTTTTGCCTTGCATCAAGAAGATCCCCGGTTCAAATCCCAGAGTGGGCTTGGGATCTTTCTGCATGGAGTTTGCATGTTCTTCCTGTGCATGCGTGGGTTTTCTCCGGGCACTCCGGCTTCCTCCCACAGTTCAAAACATGCTGAGGTTAATTGGTAACTCTTAATTGCTCGTAGGTGTGAATGTGAGTGTGATTGTTTGTACATGTAATTCTGCGATAGACTGGTGACCTGTCCAGATGTCCCCTGCCTTTACCCTAAAACAGCTGGGATATCATATTTAGTTTGTTATTAGATTCTTTTAGGTCCTATCAAAACACTGCTGTGCTGCTTGCTTTGGACATGTCTCTGCTTACATAGAGCATTTTGCTGGTTGCAGACTTGACGCATCTGACTCCTGTTTTGTGCTGTCTGCCATCAGCGGGGTTCATTCCATTTCAAATTGCTACAAGTCAGCAATAAACTGAATCCAAATGCCACCATTTCTGTTAAATAAGCCAGTTTATGACTTGTGACTAAAATGTGAAGTTGCTCATTTAATTTTAGATCCTAAAAGCCTATGTGACACACTACAACACACCTGGTTAACATCAGATTAAGAGATATTTTGTTCCACTACATAAAAACAACAGCAAATACCCCATTTCTGCATTTAAAGCTTGTGTCCAACAAACACAGAAATCCAAATCCCATCCTCAGTGGGGCATTAAAATGTACATTTTCTTCTTATTGAAGGATCATCAAACAGATGCAAACACAAATATTGTCACACATCATTTAGCTACACTAGAGAGAAATAAGAATTCAAAAAATATGCAAGCAAGTGGTTTCAGCAACAGCAGTGTCCACAGGAATAGAAAATGTTGCACTCCAGCAATTTATTTGCAAGACCTGAAAGAACCCTCGTACTAACAAATTGAAGATCACAAACATTTAACAACAAAAGCACTCAGAGCAGTACTCTGCCCAGCCTGCTCAGCTGTATCATGCCTGACGACTGAAATCTTGAAAAAATTTGTGCCGGAGATCATGGCAACATAGAATGTGGCCATTTAATATAGGTGTACCCACGAACAAAATGACTTTGAGCTGTGCACGTGTTATGCATGTGTACGGATACGGAATCGTGTGACCTTAATATGTAGCAGGCAGCAGGATTTAATGGGACTCAGAAACACCTCCACAATTTAATCAATTATTCCTTGTGAAATTTCAGATGGATAAGTCCTGATAAATCTGCAACTGTCAATTTGTAGGAGGATCGCATGCATGTGATCAGCAGGCAGCTGACGTAGTGTTCACTTGGCAAAGTTACAGTGACGCCATACTGCTTTAACAAATCTGTGGATCCAAACTATAAGCCGCATCACTGCCAAAATCGAATTACTCAGTCCTTGTGTCGTTTCTGTCTTTCCCTGAAAATTTCATCCAAATCTGTTGGTCCGTCGTTGAGTAATGTTGCTAACAGACAAACAGACGGAAGGACATACGTGCATCAATCATCACATAACTCCACCACATTCCTTGGCAGGCTAATGAGCAACAGCTATGAAAATAATGCACATTTCTGGCTAGAAATAGTAGCAAAATGCATTTTATTGTTGAAACTCCTTAAATGATAATTCCCCCCCCCCCCCCCCTTTTTTCTGCAGGGGCTGAAACATTGGCATCTTTATTTTAGAGACCTTTATTGTGAAACTAGCATGTTAGCATTGTAGACCAGCATGGCTTTTTCACAATCTGATGTGACGCTTGGTTGCCACTTGTGATCGGATCACACAGTGTGCATGTTAATGCCATTTCTGAACAGGGTCTCCGACTACATTCCTGCAAGTTAAAAGGTCAATGAACTCCACTTCGTCCGGATATCTCAAGCTGCCCATCCACACACGAGCATTTCTCATGAAAATGAAGAATAAGCAGAATCTATAGAGCATCATGATCCTTCAATAAAGTCTGGCTACACCAACTAATTTGCGCATTAACACCAGAGCAAAGAATAAACAAAACCATGCATGCCCTCTCCACACAAACAGGTGTTTATAAAATAATGAGCTGGAGCCTAGAGCAGCTAACATTGGGTGAGATGAATTAGGGTCATGCATGGTGGAGTTTTAATTTTAATCCGGCCATTAAGGTTTCAGCTTAACAGCATGAGGTAAGGACAAAAAAAGAAAAAAAATGCTGGGTTAGCTGGGATGTTAGCGCTACAACTTGGGAAAGGAACTGGAATCCGAGGGGGTGAGGTCTGGGGAGGAAGCTGAGCCAAGCGGAACAGGAGGAGCGTTGATTGGAGTCAGACAGAGGATAAGGATGAGGTGGACAAAGCAAAGCTGGGAGATTTTGCAGAGGGGAGTCAAAAGCTAAACAGACAAGGCAGGAGACAGGGAGGCGGAGGCAGTCGTCAGGCAGAACAATACTGCAGGTAAAGGGAACCAGGCAGACTACTGACAGAACAGAACAAATAATCTCAAAGCCTGGTTGCATGTGATCTGGCGAAGTGGTGCTGGAGCTGGAACCAGATTTTTATGGCAGGGCTGAATGAAGATGAGAGACAGCTGGTGGCCTGACTCCCGTGCAGCTGTCTCCACTCCTGCAATCAATCAAGCACACACACACCAACACACACACACACACACAAAGAGTGAGAGTGGATGTTGGCAAAGAGAGAGTGAATGCAGAAGTGGAGGGTGTGACTGTTTAAGTTGCTGATCTACTAATAGTATCCTCATCTGGGAAGCAGTTTCAAGTCTGCTTCAGTGTGAGTGCCATTAATTAATCATCGATCATCTCTCTGATGTTTAATTTTAATGATTGAAATGTCACAACTTGTTTACCGATATGTGTGACAAATCGGGGGTGTGGGTGCTGTGAATAGTGAAGCATGTGTGCAACAGTCATATGTAAAGGCTGTATGATTGACACAATCTCCACTCCCTTCTTTGCTGTTCTTCTCGCTGACAGGTCTAATGAGTGGTGGAGCAGCACCAGTCTGGATTGCAAGCTGCTGTTCAGGGCATTTCCATTGGAATAATAATGAGGCTCGTACATGTGCACCCGGATCCGCAATGATTGAAAATGAGCAGATCTAAGAGTATGTGAAGCTGTAAAGCTTTTAAATGTGGCAAAAAGAAAGTAAATGCACATTTTTCACTGGTTACAGTTTTAGTTGAGAAAAACACAAACTTTTTACATCTAAACATGTCAGTTTGAAGATCTGGGATCAGAGGGCTGTAATATCAAGCCAGATTACTGGGTTATTGAGGTATATTGAGCCTAAAGTCAGAGCTTTCAGTGTAACGGAGGTGGCTCTATTTTAACCTGTTAAATCATCATGGAGGGAGGACAGAAATCTCTCATTGAGCAGAAGTGCAAAAGCTCGCTTGATCTTGATTTTCAGTATGAATACAGACTGTGAAAGTGGGGCCTCATGATCCATCTGACTTTTTGAGGTTTAAGGTGGACATGTCAGAAAAGTTACCACAGGGATAACTGGTTTGTGGTGACCAAGTGTTCATAGCAACGAAGCAGCATTTTGATCCTTCGATGTCGGCTCTTCGCATCACTGTGAAGCAGAATTCACTAAGCATTGGATTGTTCACCCACTAATAGGGAATGTGAGTTGGGTTTAGACCGTCATGAGACAGGTTAGTTTTACCCTACTGATGATGTGTTGTTGCAACAGTAATTAAGAACCTATGCTACCCTAAACTTGCTCAACTCTGTTGTGGATTCCGTTCTTCCCCCATAGATGCTGTAGAGCTACCCTGGAATAAGTGTCCCTTTTTAACCAAATTCTTTGAGTGATCCAGATTCTCATGTGTTTTACCTGCAAACATATTGAGCTGTACGTTACTAATATCACTGAATAAAGCCGTGCAGTTACAGTATCGCACACTGTGTTGCTATAACAACCCAACATGTATTTAGCTGATGATGCAGATATCACATAAATATGTTTTTATGTTTGGTCCATTTAAACTGCTGGTACTGCAGCAAACAAAATGGTTTATCCTACTATTATTTATTACAGAGAATATTCAATCAGTAACATTAATTTCACTATGATTTGGTCAAAAATGAAAATGATTTCCTGCATTATGCTACAGTGAGTTCTACATGTTTCAGTGAAACTCGGTGATGATCTTGACCACTAAAGGCTTACCGATACATCTAAAGTATGTTACATATCAGCAACTAAAAACAAAAACAAAAAATGTAAAAATATTTTAGTTTTGTTAGTTTAGTTTATAGTTTATTTCAGGCAATGACTTTCAAACAACATGATTTCAATGCAGGTATCATTTACACAACAGTAACTGGACAGGTAATACATGTGCTTACATAGCCCATATAGAATGCCTGAAAGGGAGTGGGAAGAAGCGAACTTATTTAATCCCACCTCCTTTTATATAAATTTTAGACATAATTTCAATGTCGCTTCCTGTTCATTTCTGCAACATAACAAAATCAAAACAACATGAATACAAATACAGGTAAATATTAAGTGTGTGACAGAAGTATTAGAATATTTTATTGTTACCAAAGGCAACAGATACATAGCAACAACTATTACATACCAACAATGGTGAGAAATTTAATACCAACAATGGTAAAGAAGAACTGTCCCAGTAAGGGTGAAGGACAAAATGCCGGCAAAGGTGATGAACAATATACCAACAAAGGTAAGGAAACAAGCACACAATGACACAAGTACAACAAAATACTGATATCAATTTAAGAACCACTTTCTTTATACTGTGATCAGACAATGTTTTTATATAATAATTTGAATCTGTGAATATTTTGGCATTGCTTTTGGCTCTTACAAAAGTTTATACATCTTTGGGAAATAGACAAGCTCTATGTTGATTTATAGAAAACTGCATTATCAGCACTTATGGAGTGGTCTTCGGGTCTGTGCTGAATAACTGGTTCTTCAGTGCTTTTCCACGCACTTGTGAATATACGGTCTAGTCTTCCCTATATATAGGAATGTCTGCTCATCGCTGCATTGTACTGCATGTACAGTGTTGCTCAGGTTATTTATTGATGTCTCGTCCTCAGTACATGTACCTTTTTTTCCTTTTCTCTCTCAAAAGGAGCGTTTTCAGTATCTGAAATAACCCAGCTAATGTTTCAGTGCAAGGTAGGAGTCAAAAAGAAGGTCTGTGTGTGTTTAGGTTTACAGTGAAGCTAAATGTTGAGGCTTCTATCCTCTTTGATGAACACAGCACAGTCCAAGACATGGCACATATTTGAGAGGGTGGTTCTATTGTTCAAAAAAAGCTGTCTTGCAGTAGGGTTTTCTGACATTCTTTAGTTCTATTGAGGTGACTGTAACATTATGAATCAACTCTGGCTCTTGTAAAGGCACCATTCAAGCTAGGAATTCCACATTTCAAACACCTTAAAGCCTCTCATAAATGGTTAGAAAGATGTCTAATGTTTGTAGAACGTGCATCAGTGCTTTGCCCAGCTTTAATAGCATTTGAGAACAAAAAGGGGCTGGAGCCTGTTGCTCATTTTACAGTCTTTTATTGTGCAAGCAGACAAATGTGTATGTCTTCAAAATGGGAAAAGACATGAGGCAAACAGATTTATTCAGCCTAAACCATGTGTACAAGTGCTGTTGGATACTTTGTTGAACACAGTCTATTCAGTGATAAATCCAGGGGTGGCGGTTGCCCTCATCGGTGTCAGAGTGTCACATCCCCAACACCGTGCCAGAGACAAAGGAGCGCAGACTAATCTTGAAAGTTATGGAGACAGAAGTACAAAAGGTATCAGAACAAACATCTGTCAAATGTGGCATTCCAGGAGAAGACTGACAAGTCAAACTACTCATTTTGTCAGAGGGCCAACATCATGTCAAGAAAAAAAGAACAAATCTCTCGAAGTTACAAGGATTAAAGGTACAAAAGTATCTGTCAAATTTGACAATTCAGAGAAAACGTGGCAAATTCTGTTCTTCAATAATGTCAAAGTGTTCCTCAGTGTTTAAAGTGGCTCGGCTCTCAGCAGAACAGTGAGTTAAAGACATCACTACCTCAAGAAGAAGGGAGAATTTCTTTTCTATACCACAGAACTGTAATGATGTTCCAAAATGGAGGTTGGCCTGTGCATGATGTTGGGCAACAGCATAATCAATGATTTGTGAATCTGTTCTATACTTAAGTGCAGATATGTGAATCTTTAAAGCTTATTTTGTTTGGCCATGGAGGCATTCAGCATATACACAATACGTATGCTACTGCAATTGGTGTCCTAAAACATGTCCTTTTTAAATGACCTGTCTTTAAATAACCTTGGCTCTGTGCCTCTCATGATCACATCTAAATTTGTAACCTGAGAAACAGATCGTTCAATTCTGACACAGACAGTCACACACCACGGTCTCCTAGCAGCCTAATCAACTTGCATTTTTCATTTATCCGTTTCCGCTGTGCGCAATGTTCGAACTTGTCAGACACCAAGCACTTTACACATCCACATACTGGCAAAAAAAAGAAAAATACCCAACTAAACCCTTTATCAACTGCTGTCAACTGAGAGACACCTGTTTCAGCAGAATTTTGCTGAAAGATGTGCCAAGAACCTCACATCCAGCAATTTTATCTTACTTGGAGTTTAGTTTGGTGAGATACAAGAGATCTATTGCAGATCCTGTTGCACAAAAAGCACCTTATTTCAAGTTCTACAGGGTTCTCAACTTTAGTTTTTGGTTTTTCATTGTCACATTTTTTTTTAGCCTGTAAATGGTTTACATCTCATTCAGGTTTACAACTATCAAACATGTAGTCTCAGAATTATCAATAGACGTAACACCCTTCTCTGATGGTGAAAATAATAATTCCAACCCAACATAAACAGCATTTCTGTTTTTATTCTGCTACTAAGTGCTAAGTATTTGAACCGTTTGCTGTAATTTGGGTCATTTTCAGAATAAACCCAGCATGGAAAGATACGAAACCGTTTTAATAAACAGTTTAATGGAGGTTTATCATGTATGTTCTAGCAGTGATTTGAGCAGTGTGAATATTATGTGCATGATCTGACTTTGAGAATCTTTTTTAATGCATAGTTTCATTTGTATCCGATTTAATCTTTATGTGATACAAATAAGCCATTTTCTTGCACTGTTTTGTGACCTAAAGGCACTGAATTCCATCAGGTTTTCCCACTGCTGGCATTGTTAATTCATTTTGTCGCTCCAGTATTCTGACTCTGTCGTGGCAGAGTGTTGTTCACCTCCAAACCTGCGGTGCAGTCACACTCTGAAGAATCTGTTCAGAAACACTCCGTCTGCCATTAGTACTCCAGCCAGCTTGCAGTTGTCATACTCCATGTTTTAAAACCACAGAACCTTGACCTTGGACAATTCTACTGACAAGAAACAAGCCGGTTTTCCCTGGAGCACAGAGGAAGATGATGGAGAAAGGGTGGGAAAGGACGAATATCATCACTTGTCCTTAATTACGGCAGATTAGCTCTACATGAGGCTTTGTTTCTTGACCTCCGCCGATGAGCATGTCTGATAGGCTGTAATCCTGGTAGTGGCAGACCGGCAGCCTTTTCGTTACAAAGCCCCCTCCTCCTGATTCTGAAGAGGCTGCCAATATTCAAGCTGATTGTTTTAATCAGCCAAGGGCACGAGTGAGTCTTTTTAAACATATTGTGCAGGTACTTGTTTGACTTTGCATAATTTCATTTTGTGGGGGAAGATTGAATCTGTTCTCACCTGTTCGTTCTTTCCCTTTTTAACAGGAAAAATTATGTTTGACATCCTTATATGGGTCTGGTGAAACAGGCTGAAATTTTGGTCATCCATCACAAACTGGCTTAATGAATATGAATATGCCCTCAGCTGGTGGATAATCAGAAAAAAAACAAAAGGGATTAAATCTGTTTTCCATCGCTTTGCTTCACATGCTCACGTCAGAAGGCAACCATTTCTCCTCCCTAAGATCCCTATTAGGGTGGTATCTGTTTTGTCATATCTTAATAGCTTTCCAGCATTTTCCCTGAGGTATACATTCAGTTCAGAAAGTACTTGGATTTTATAACTTTTTTCACTTTATTGTATTTTACATTAAAATTCTAAAGCATAAATTTGGCTTTTTGTCCACCAGTCTTGATTCAATTGTCCATAATGACATAGTGACTTTTTTGAATTTTTTTTTTTGCAATATTATTAAAAAACGAAGAAAGCCTGAAATGTCTTGAAAAGTGTTACAATCCTTAATTAATTCTTTTGTGAAGCTGCTTTCACCATTCATGTTTAACACATCTGTGAACTGTATCTCCACAGATGTTATTATGGGTTTAAAGTCTGGACTTTTGTTCAGTCACTGAAAAACTGTCAGACACTTTTCCTAAAGGCACTCCAGCATTGCCTTGATTTGTTGTTGTGGTTCTGAAAGGTGAATCATTGCCCCGTTTTAGGCTGCATACACTGTGAGGCTAATTTTTCTGAAGAACCTCTCTATATTTATTCTCTTCTGACAAGAAGCACTCTCACAGCATGATGCCGCCACCACCGTGCATCACTGTTTGATGGTATTAGCCACATGATGAGCTGTGTCTGGTGTTGGCCAGGCATGATTAGTGCTTAGACTCCTGGCCAAGTAGTTCAGCTTTTGACTCATCAGACCACAGAATCTTTTTCTCCACGCCCTCAGATTCCTCTAAATGCTGTTTGGCAGACTCCAAGCGGGATGCCTTTTACTCAAGAGTAACTTCTGTCGAGCTGCTCTACTGTAAAGGCAAGATTGATGGAGTGCTGAATATGTTCTGAAGTGTGTGACAAGAGAAAGGAGGGAGGAAACTAGACATTTACAGCAGCCAAAGCCATGCAGTGGCTGTATGGATTCATTCCAAAATGGCTTCATCTGTCCAAAATGCTGACAGTTTGGTTGTGTTTTGATGCGCAGTTGGAAGGCCGTCATGATTGCCAGAACTATCAGAGATCTGGCAAGACAAATCTTTTAGCTGTTCTTCCAGTTCCTGTGTCTGATCCTTAGCTGAATGCTGTCAAGAGATCAGTTTTTACAGTTTAAACTGACCAACTTCAAGACTCATGTGGCCTCTGTTGCCTGGTCGTGCCGATTTTTCCTGTACAACAGCAGGAAGATCAGACCATTCCTGTCTGAACATGTAGCACAACTCCTGGTACAGGCTCTCGTAATATCACGCATTGGCTACTGGCAGGCCTCCTCACATGCATGGTCAAACCTCTGCAGATGGTTTTCAAACAGCCACAAACAGCACGTCACCCCGGCATTCAGAAAGCTTCACTGGCTTCCAGTTGCTGCCCGCTTAAAATTCAAAACTCTGACGCTTGCATTCAAAGCTACAATGAAAACAGCTTCCTCCTACCTGAACTCTATCATTCAGGTCTACACTCACTCCCTCTCACTACACTCGGCCAACAAAAGGTGCCTGATCCAACCACCATAACAGTGCCGGTCAATAGCTAGACTCTTCTGTTCTGTGGTTCCCCAGTGGTGGAATGAGTTACCAAACTCTGTTCGATCTGCAGAGTCTCTTTCTGTCTTTAAGAAAAGACTGAAAACCCAGCTCTTCACTGAACCCCTTTACACTTGACAGATTGCAAAAAAAATAAAAAAAATAAATCCTATTACGTCTGCACTGCCTGTGGGCACCGCAGTCCTATTACCACACTTGAACTTTTATGGCTCTTATCCAGCTTGTTTTCTCCTGATTAGATCCTTGCTTGTGTTGTATCTACTCTCAAATGTACATCACTTTGGATAAAAGCATCAGCTAAATGAAATTGTAGAACTCTGTTGTAAAACATACAAACTATGTGCACCTTTCAGCCATCAGTAGCTAAAATGTTTTTCTTCCTTTTTGCTAACTGACAAATGGCTGAAAGAAATGCTACCTTTCAAAATAGATGATGCAGCTCTCTTGTATAAATAAAATTCTTTGGAATTGTCACCATACAAAACCAACATGGGGTTTCATGTTTGTGTGAGCACCATGCTGTGGTGGATTAGCTGACTTCACCCATTTTTGAAATGGGAAACTATACTCAAAAGACTGCACTTCTTTTTTATTTTGAAGGTCTTCTCAGGAATCAAGGACAAGCTCGGGCCCATTGAATACAGGATTCAAAGCGTGCTGGGTGTGGAGGGATTTCCTCTTTTGAGTGACTGGGACAAAGGCTGTCCCTTTTTCTCTGTTTTCTCTGAACATAGACCACAAACGTCATTTTACGTGCACCTTTCAACTATGTAGTTTGACAAGGTGATTTGTTTTTCTGTTGTGAAATTCCTCTTTAAATTCCTCTGTGCAGAAAGGATAATTAAAAGATGTAGCACAAGTAAACACAGAGAAATTTTAAAAACCCATAGTGTCTACCCAGCTTAATTTGGGATGCTTCATGAGTGATGAGTTGTAAATAGAGGTTTAATCAGAACTTTGCTCCAGAAAATAACGCACAGAGCTACATCTGTAATTATTTGTACTATTAGATCTGAAGCCAAAATATCCCCAAACGGGCAACGAGGCATTGTTTTTTTTTGCAAATTTTGTATCCCCAGTGGCACATGTTTTTAATGGTATTGAAAATCATACCTTCAGGACTTGGAAATACCTCGAAACTGTGATACCATCAATTGTAATCCCCATGCTGTTAGCCCAGATGTTTTTTTTCTCTCCAGGTGGCTACTTTCTCTTTGGTCGGACTTGCATACAAGCATTTTAAATTATTAATGGCCACTGTTCAAACTCGGCCCCTGAATCTCTACAAACTAATGGATGTGTACAAAGTTAGGTCAACCCGTAGAGACCCATTGGCCTTGTTTATCAGAACTAGGCCAGGCTGATATGTACAAGAATTTTGTAAAAGCGAGTAAGAGTAAAAACACTGCTGCAACACAACATTGCATAGGATATTCATGACAACAATCATTATATATTATTAGTTGCAGCACGTCCTTCAATGGAAACATGAGCATCTAATATGACAGAAGTCATATTTGGAGTCAATATTGAAGTCTCTTGACATGAATTTTGATATAGGTCTTCCTTCTCCTTGTCATTGACTGAAATAAATTTTTCGATGACGTACAGACTTTTATAAATACTTTAGTCCCTTACCAGGATCCAATTCAAGACACTTATATTAGATGAATATATGTACTTCTTTCATTGATTTTTTTTTTCAAGCACTCATGTTTCCATTATGTTGCATCACTGGTGTTGCTAATGGGCCCAGGGAGCAAGAGTGTATCAGTCATGTTGGTAAATTAAAAACCACAGGTCCTAAAATGATTTCCATTACAGAGTCTTCACGATAGACATCAAGGACCTTCAACTTTGAAGGGGAAATGAGATCTTGTTTCTTCCCCACAACATTAATCAAGTGTGTGGACTATTAAACATCCTCTTACTCTGATGTAGGATGAGTGAACCTCATAAGTAAGGGCAAGATGTGAAAAAGCAAAGTCACAGATGTAAAAAGTAGGACGTGGATGTCCTCTCGGCAGAACAGAGGAGATACCGTTAACTTTGGGTTTTACTTTCTTCCGCACTTTGTCTTTTGCCCTCTTTGGTGGTATTTCTGGATCCACAGCTACATGTTTCTGGCTTCACCAAGCAGTGCAGTGTTTTATTGTTCTCATGTATTTTTTTTTTTTTCCAGGTTTCCAGTTGCTCTCCATTTTTTCCTCCCACACCCCAAATGATTGAGGCACATGGTTGCCTCCCCTTGCCTGGCTCTGCCAAAGGTTTCTTCTTGCTTAAGGGGAATTTTTTCCCCTCAAACTGTTGCCAAAGAGCTTCTTAAAGCTCGTGTCCGGAGTTTGAATCGCAGCGTCTCCTAAAACACTGGTGGTCCCACCCTCCCTCTGATTTTGCCCCTTTATTTGTGCACGTGCGCAGTACCTGAGACGAGTGCCCGGAGTGCTGCAGCATCTTGCCTGTTTTGCTGTTTTCCACTCCTCTACATTTAGTACATTTAGTAAATAATAAAGGAATTACGTTAGAATTCTGTATTGAGTCTAACTTGTCCTAATACCAAAATAACATGAATCTGTTAGGACGAACGAGTAAAGTTTCAATATGTGATTACACTCGTGTATCCCTCTCGATGACGTTGTTTATCAAACTTAGTCCATTTACGCATGTATATGTGTTACATTGTTTATTTATTTCTATCTAGAGTTCAGAATTGCATGACTCCTCTGACGAAGAGTATGTCCCAGACGCCCCAACATCTTCCTCCAGAGGTCGGGCATCTAAACGAAGCCGTCAGGCGGGCTATGGAGGCCGTGGTCGGGGAGCGAGGCGAGCACCCCGAGTCAAAAAACGTCCTGCAGTCTCTTGGCCTGACAAGCCGTGGGATTGGTAACTTTTCTGGAAGTTGCTGATCCCTGATGCTCTCTCCTCCACAAGCAAAACAAATGTGCTCGTGGTTCCGTAGTGTGTAGCTCGCCCACCTCTGCATGGGCTTGCTTGCTGTGCGCGTAACCGTTGATTGACAGCATGACAAAGCCGAAGCTCGAACTTGATTGGTCGGCAGCGACCGGCGCTTTTTGGAATAACATGGGGGTCTATGAGAGGAAGGCGGAGCTCAGGAATAAATTTTCATATCGCATCATACTAACATTATAGTATCGAACTAGACTAACACATTTAAGCTTTGTTAAACAATGATACATAAATTGAAAACAAAAGGAAACTCCGGACACGAGCTTTAAGGGGAGCTTTCAATTTGTTAGGTTTGTCTTGGTAATATAATTATATAAGGTCTTCATCTTACTATCTGATGCACTTTTACATGACTCATGTTGTTCATTGGTGATACATAAAACAAAACTGACTTGAATTGAAAAAGTGGTAGAAACAATCCTTTCAAGAAGAAAACGGCCACATAAATGTATTTCAATGTCACTGACACATTCTCTTACAGTCTTACTTTGATTCCTTGAAGACCATGAAGCTGGCAAATTCATGTATTGTTCAAGGTTCTTAGTACAACTTTGTTCCTTTATAGGGGAGTGTTACAGCCATTTCCCTTTTTGCTCTCTCAGTTGGATTTACTCCTGCAGAGATAAAGCAGGTCTAAGCATTCTGTCTCCCTCTCCTCGGATCTATATCTGCTGTTTGTGGTTCAGTTTCTTCATTTGTTTGTCACTGTAAGCACTTAAACATGGCATTCATCCATCTCCACAAACAGTACTGTTAGTTTTCCCACACATCACGCTGAGTATTGTTTGTCCATGTGTTTAAATTCACAATTAGCATCCAAACCTGCCTTGCCTTTCCTCTTTGTCACTGGATGAGTCGGTCTATGCTAGATAAGACACATGGGAGTATGTTCCAAGGTTAAGATGGAGAAGTATAAATGATAACAACCATAGTTATGACAACACAATTACAGGCAATGCATTTGTTTGTAAGATATATGCTTCTGTTTTAAATGACTTCTGTTGTTTAGCAACCCATGTGGAATTGTACATTGTAATGCACTTATTCAACAACATATTTACCAGAAACATGTATTTTTTTTCCTCATTGCCACCTTTGTTCCATTCACTGTCAAGCTATAAAATTCAGCATTTCCTGTTGAGGTATTTGACTTTTTTTCCCCGTCTTTCTTTGACATTTGTGAATGTATAATAATACACTGAAATAAACAGCAATTTAAATGGTGAATTAAAATGTTGCTATTGTATTAATTACAGTGACCCTGACAGCTCAGTGCACAGCATCTTGAGAAAACACATACAAATAGACAAAGCAGGAGTAAATAAAGAAAACCTTTTCATCAATTTAACAAAGCATTTAGAGAAAAAAAAATACAGACGTAAGCTGCAAAGAAAATCAGAAAAAATTCGTGTTTGCTTATTTTCCAGCATGACTTCATTACAGTCGACTTCAGTAACCTCATGACTTTTTTGTCCTCCCTGGAAACAGCTGCCATTTCCAGCTTGCTTCTGTATTTGATTGTGTTTTCTGTATTTACAGCTTTGGAGCAAATGCTGAATCTTTGTCAAACTGTTGAAGATGATTTCTGAATTTACTTAGATTTTGTTGAGCTGTTTAATGTATTGTGTCAGTTATACACTGCACGCCTCCAAAAAAGTTGCACACTCTAATATTTTGTTGGACCGCCTTTAGCTTTAAGTATAGGACTCATTCACTGTGGCATCGTTTCGATAAGCTTCTGCAGTTCCACAGCATTTATTTCTGTCCAGAGATGCACTGTATAGAGAATGGATGGCTCTTATATTGATGATGGGAGAGTCAGAGTGCTGGGCAAAGTATTATCCAGCACATCCCAAAGATTCTCAATGGGGTTAAGATCTGGACTCTGTGGAGGTCAAACCATGTGTGAAAATGATGTCTCATGCTCTCTGACCCACTCATTCACAATGTGAACCCCATGAATCCTGGCATCGTCATCTTGGAACATGCCCATGCCATCGGGGAAGAAAAACTCCATTGATGTAAAGACCTGGCCATTCAGTATATTCAGGGAGTCAGCTGATCTCATCCTTTGGGAACATAACGTTGCCGAATCAGACCAATCCCCGATCTTAACCCTAACCCCTACAAACATGTAAGCACTAGCCATGATGAGTGCATCACTTCATCACTTCCTTCAGGTTTTAATAATGGTTGGATGGTTCTAAAACTGATTCTAGTAGTTTCAGAAATCTCCTTAGTTGTTCTCTTTTTTTGACACAGGCCAATAATTTGACCCTCATGAGACAGATTAACATCCTTTCCATGACCACAGGAGATGTCTTCCAACATGGTTGTTTAAAAAAATGAGAAGCCACTCATTGCATCAGCTAGGGTTAAATAAGCTTTTGCCAGCTGAAGCATATAATCACTGTGGTAATTATCCAATCGAGGGCTCTTACCTATTTGCTTAGACTTGGACTTTTTTTTTTATTTTTTTTGGTCAGGCAGTGCACATTTATTCCTGTGTTAAAGACTTGTATCTTTAAAAGCATCACCGATGAGGTAAAATATTGAAGGTTGATATGTACTTCATGTTTTTATGCATATATTGCATTCATTATTTTAATATATGATGGTTAAGTTTTGTATCATGTCGGTATTTTCAAGTGGCAGGTACAATTGAATGAGTATACATCTGCTCAAATGTTAAAAGGCTACTCTTCAAACAGTTCACAGGAGCTGAGCAAAGGTTGAAGGCTGTCCTTGCTTCTGGCCTTATTTTCCTCCCCTCACAGCAGCGAATAAAAGAGTTGTGGTGGAGTTACATAACAGGCAGCGAGCGGTAAGTCGGTAATGTGAGAGTCTGACTCAGCGTTCATCTGCCGCTCAACCACACAGGACACTGACGGAGGAGCAGGGTTAATCTCTCCTCTTCCCCATGAGCACAAGGAACGATGGCGTGCTAATGCAGTTTTAATGCTTTGTTGTAGTAATCGTAGACCGGATCAGCTGGTCTCTTCACAAGAAACCATCAGTCAGACACGATGAAACCAGCTGCTCTGGCTGCCAACTGCTCTCTGATGAATTCACATGTTTTTTAGTGCTTCCTGTGTTTTAATAAGAAATTAGTTCAGTGTTTGCCTCATATTTTCCAAACTGTCTTACAGTAATTAGCACTGTGGGGAAGAAATAACATTCACAGCACTGTTAAATCAAGAAGAAGAAAAAAAATCCTCATCTCCGTGATTTGAAATATCAAGTTAGATAATGGAAACTAACACTATGTTTATGTGTCGACATTAAAATGCTACAGAATTTATAATTCATATTAGAATTTGTTGGATTAATTGTAAGTATCCTGTATGTTCAATAGAGTTCCAAAATCCCCAACACATTCCCAAAAATTACACAAAAGCTGTTCAGAATCAATTAGCTCTTTGCAGATCTTCAGCGTAATAAAAATTAAAAAAAATGATGAAATTCAGGTCTGAGCATCTAGGTACAAGAAAAAGCAATCAATCCTGGTTTGAACCATTTCGATCTCTTATTCAAAATTCTTTTTATTCCCAGTTGTTCTTTTATTCCAGACTTTCTTCTTGACTTGTTCGCATTAACTCTGATCCCAACACTGAGCAGCACACAACAGTAACAACAATAAAATGAATGTTAAAGGTACATTTTGATTATTTGCTACAAGTTGTTTCCTGTTAATGCCCTTCTACGGAGCCTTCTAAGGGTCATGGTGAGTATTTCAGGGCTACTTTTACCTCACAATAACTTTTGCATGTCAGCTTATCACAAGTGTGCACTATTGTAGTTATAAAGAAATCTATAGGGGCTGGTTCAAGACAAACTGTAGCTCTGATTTTGAGATTATCAGCTGTCACTGTGATCGAGGCTGTAGCCTTGGCTTTCCTTGTTATGATTGTTGCGGTGACACGTTAGGTTTGAAAAATGTGCAACAGTGACTGTATACAGTGATGATTTTGCTGCCCTGGTGTTGTATTGAAGTTGGTGACAAACTGGTTACAGAAGCAACTTGAGTTGTTGTAGCAATAGGGACAGACTTATCCTCATGCTCCATAGATGCACAACAGCCAAAGTCAAAAACATAAACCGTGTATCCAGTTGCAGACAAGCAGTGCAGCTGTGCTCACAACCAGCAGCTGGATACTGTCAGATATCAGCTTTTTAAAATGAGTAATTGGCACTAAATGTGAGCTGTCATATGGCTTTTCTGTAGTGTCTGCAGTGTTTTCCTTAACTGGGAATGTCTGCTGGCAACGGCACGAGACTTAGTGCTTAAAGTTGACCTGGTGAAGCAACTAAAGCACCTACAAACCTCTGCAAACTACTGGTTTTGAACTTGGAGGCCTGCAGGCTGATCATTCTTTTCCAATTTGCCAATTCCTGTGTGAACTGCAGCGAGGAGGCCAGTTGGAGGAAGAGGGAAAAGGTCAGTGGGCCCCACAAGTTACTTTATGGTGGCTATGAAGAGAAGATGACCATGAGTTGCTTGATCAGCACTGGTTCGGTTGCCCAGGTGAAGGTATCCAATGCTGAACGGCCCAAAACACACGACGTTCAAAGGAGACATCAAAATTTACGTGTTCAGTTGAATAAAGAAAATGTAAGACGGGGGAAAAAAAGATCTGCTATATACACCACTGTTCAAAAGTTTGGGGTCACCCAGAAAATTTCATGTTTTCCATGAAAACTTACACTTTTTTTCCATGTGCTAACTTTGTTGCACAAAGGTTTTTTAATCATCAATTAGCATTTAAACATGATTAGCTTACGCAATGTAGCATTAAAACACAGGAGTGATGGTTGCTGGAAATGGGTCTCTTTATCTCTATAGATATTCCATTAAAAATCAGCCTTTTCCAGCTGTAGTAGTCATTTACCACCTCGATAATGCCTAGACTGTAATTCTGATTAATTTCATTTCATTTTAATTAATTATTTTGAATGGTAGTATACAGTAGGTTCTGTGGATTCTGAGTTATTATTGAGGTGCTTATAAATGATGCTTCAACGTTAAAAAGCAATCAACAATCGTGCAGTTAACTGTGTCGACAACTGGGTAATGTTTTCTTCACATTTACATACAAGATGAAACGAATATTAGAACACATTATATTATAATGCATTCCATTTCCCCACTACGGCAAACAACAACCTCCATAATAAACATGCAATTAAACTAATACCTCTCTGGAATGTATAACTGAACAACTGCATTTAGATTCCACAGGTGCTGCTAATGAAGAGATGAAAGTGTATGTGTTTAGACTCACTACTTTAAAACTTTCTGGAAAGCTGCTTTAGCTGCTGTAGCCTTGTAGACTCGACTGCTGAAGTAATAACAACAATAATACATTTTATTTGTAATGCACTTTACATTCCAGCAACATCTCAAAGTGCTCTTCACCTGTTGCATCACTGCGGCAACTAGTGTCAAAGTACACAAAGATTTTATCACCACATTACTGAGAGATCAATCATATATCAGAGGCAGCAGCTCTGCAGCGGCCACTCCTCCATTAACAGCGATACTCACTGCAGCTGAAGTGGGAGCTCAGCCCTACACATTTCCATATCAGAGGAGATGTCTTTGAATTTTATGAATTTTAATCAGGCTCGTCCTATCATACCATCGCGTCTGCTTCTTTGGAAGAGCAGCTGAGATAGAAACTCTATTCACAAATCCAGTTGTGTTTTTATCTGAATTCTCAGGGAGTTTTTTTTTTTTAAATCTGATTTCAGGCTTAGTAAAGAGAATAGTACAGTGCAGATAGATTGTTCAGATGCATCCTCACTGCATATAAAAGTCAATAGTGTTTTCCATTTGAAAAGGAGAGCAATGAATCAGAGGAAGCCAGCTCATTGAAACAATTTGCAAATGGGCACTTTAAAGCAGAAATTGCAAAAGCTGAAACAGAAGTGGTGATATTCTAATTTGGAAGAGATTGGCCAAACTTGGAAAGATTATTTATCATGTTTTGAGCAAAACAAGAAAAATCACAGCTTCCTGTTTTGCAGTGAGGTTGACAAAGAGTCAGCTCTGTTGAGCCTCGTATTCTTTCACCTCTCAATAGTAATAACTTCATGTGCTTATTATGAAGAAAATTGTAACTAAGAGCATGTTTTTTAGACCTCCTCCCAACAAGGCTGTTTAATGTTTTACCCTGAATTAATGCTTCAGTCTTGGATCTGATCAATACATCTTCATTAACAGGCTACCTATCCAAGGCTTTTAAGGTTGCTTTAGTTAAACCTCTGCTTGAAAAAATCTGCTTGTGATTCAGTCAACTATTGATCTAGACTCAGCTTTTCATTTCTAAAATCCTTTAAAAAGCCTCTTCAAATCAGCAGTAGGACAATAAGCACACAAGATGGTTTGTTTGCATAGTTTAAAAAAAGGATTTAGAGTGTGTCTCTGCACAGAAATAACACTGGTAAAAGTTCGGAATGGTCATCTTATACCTTCTGAAAATATAAATGAAAATAGGCAAAGTTTGACTTTAAACAGCATGAATAGAGAAATTGCACTCAGCACTACATAAAGTCTAATATTTTATTTATTATTTGCTTATTTCCCCAATACAACAGTAATCACCATTCTCCTCTGCTGAATCATCTGACTGAACTGCATCATTATTCTCTTTTGTATGTCTTTAAACCAATCATATCAGGCTGTGCTAAGCCCGGCTTGCAGCAATGGTGCCACCTCAACATAATGACAGGGAAACTGTTTTTTTGTTGTCGTTGTTGTTGTATCTTTGCAAGTAGTCAAGACAAGTGTTACGATCCAACAAAAATAAGCAGAATGTTACTGGTTCAGGTGAAGGGATTTATTGCCTAGTGGCGAATGGAACATAAAAGTGACAAAGAACATTAGACTGGTGAGTGTTGCTAAATCAAAGAAAAGAATACAACAAAACAAAGGCTAAAAGAGTTTCTAAACTATTTAAGCCCAAAACAATGTAACTGAACTCCGTAGCCAAACATAAGTACATCAGCAAACACCCACCACCAGTAACAAAAACTAATACAAAAGTGCAAAAACAAAGTAAACAAAACTGGTGCCTCTGAATACACGCACACACACTGACCACACAGATCACTACAATTCAAAAAAAAAAAAGCCAAATAGCTTCTCCCTAAGTTGTCGGACTGCTACCTGGAGCCTCAGTCTCCACACCAAAGTAGCAGCAGCGAACAGAAGCCCGAAGTGTCTGTAGATCCCACCACAAGTTTCTACAGACTGAAACACATCACAGAATTCAAACAACATAACGCTTTGAGAGGCCCAGGGCAGACTTGTCACATACCAGCCACCCAGACTAAGAGCATGGTTGCAGGTATATAGTCTACAGATGTGGTGATGGCTGGTGTGGCTGGTTAGAGGTGGAGGGGAGCTGCAGGGTGGCCCAATCAGGAAGGTCGGGAGGCGGGGAGAACAGGGTTGCAGTGCAGGTCGTCAACTCCTGAGTCGTTAGTCAGAATTACTGGCAGCTGGGGTTAATGAGAGACTCTGAAACAGCCACAGCTGATCCCACACATGTAATCTCCCCCACACAAAGGCCTAACAGGAAACCACCCCAGAAACCAGACGGCACACTAATACTGGTGGCCATAAGAACAAATCAACAGCAATTGAGCAAAGATTGGCATTATGAATTTAGTAATGAATGAAATTTAAAGATTAACATTAAGACCCTACAGTGTTACTTTTGGTGTGAACACTGACATTAAAAAGGAAAATTTGGAAAATAAAACAAGCAGACTTGTCTAACTGCATGAAATAAAAAAAAATAATAAAAAAAATTAGCTCATACAATTTATACACCACCATGAGTTCTAACTATGGAGTACACCAAGTTAAAATTAATCACAAATAATGTTATCCTTCATGACCTCCTGATTACTTTTCCAGTTGTTAATGTTTTTTGTATCAACTCATACAAAGTTAATTCCTCTACTCAACTGCCAGAAAATATTGGGGAATATATTGGGATTAGTACTGGATGCTATTATCACGTCGGGTTACCTTTTCTTATAACTTGCATTTCATTCTTGAGAAGAAGTTTAACTACACCGCACTACTCCAGCACATTTCTACTGCTGAGCAAGGTTATTTATTGTAAAATAGTCCAAACACTTGCAGGTTGAGGTTACAGTCACAGGTCTATACATAAATGGATGTCTAATCTGTTTGATCTATACTTGCATCATGAGTCTTGTTGCAACTGCATAAATACAGGATTTAAATACTATTATACAGCCAGATTCCAGCACTTTATCATCAACAGAGGAAATTCAAGCCTGTTAAGTGATGAATGAGAGGGTTATATGCTGAATAAAATATAATAGTGTGGACTTATTGACTCCTTACTCAAACTTTTTTTCACTGCAGCTGCTACGTTTCCAAAGGTAAATGTGCATTATCACACATTTCTACACTCCATTAAACTAGAAGTTGCTTAGCCCGGAATGAACACAGAGCTGATTCAATCAGCTCTGGCTGGCTGTTCTGCTTCCATTAGTCAACCCAGAGTTCAGGGTGAGAGTGTAAGTAAGCTAATTGGAATAGGCCACAGTAACAACACCAATTTACTGAAGGAGTCAAGGCTTCTTCACACTGTTCACTGCCTCCTTGGGAACACCTTGGTAAATTCTGTTGAATTTTGAATGAGAATTAAACACTGCTGTTAGTATGCTTGGTAGTATGTCAAAATTGTGTCATTGTCTCTAAATGGTTTTGATAAACACTCAAGTAAAATCATGCATCATCAGCATATAAACTGATTGGTTAGTATTTTTGGCATTTTATTTAATCAATAACTATAATGTCATAGGATATTTTTAATGCATGCACATCTTTAAAGTTGCAGTCGGAAGCATATGTATTGCATTCTATATAGTAATATTCTAAGATAACAGTAGTAACAGAACAAAACTACGACAGAAATTAGAAAAACAACAACAAGAACAGAAAGAGGATAACAAACAAGTACAGCAACAAAAACATGAGGAAGCAAAACAAGAACTGGAGGAACAAGAACATACCTATTGTTTTTCTGCTGATCTCTGCCATATTGTATGCTGCTGACATTATTATCTGGGTTGCACACCCAATACACAGAATGATTAAACACCTCCAAGGCCTCCCAGGGGTTAAGACTGTAAAACCAAGAATGGCCAACGTGTTATTTTCAGCCTTGGATAACTGCGTATCTCCACTGAGAGGACACATTTTCCATTGATATTTGCCTTTTGTCTGTACAATATCTCCAAAAACCCAACATTAACACAAAGATGCTCTTCAGCAAGGCACTGAAGTGTGTGTGCACATAATTAACTAAGAACTTCTTCTAGTTTTATAGATTATTTAATCATCCCCGGATGGTTCAGGGGAAATGGGAGCGTTGATCTTTAGTTCAACTAACAGAAGACTCTATAGACTTTACAAGTCATTTAGTCAATATTCAAGATTATTCATGGCTTTTAATGTGAGATGAGAACTCTATTAGCCGATTGACATTGCCATTAGGTGCTCATTTAGCAGCAGCAGCAGCACAACTCATACATGTTCATCGGGTGCTTGGGGCATCCGTCGTCACACTCTGTCACCTTAGATAAATGTCATCTATGACTCAAGACCTGAGGATTGGATAAAAGAATTATACTAGTATTTTTAAATGTGTCATTTTATACACCTTCAATTTTAGTATTTTACCTTATTTTCCATTTAAGATATTTCAATATGTTTCAACTTAAAATCAAATTAAGCTTATTATCATCACATCTTCCTGTACTGACTAGGAATATCACTACAGTCTAGTTAGTATTTCATATGAAATCTCTTAGCAGAGGTGTTGGAACTGAAATTGTATTCATGACATTTGAAACACCTGCTAGGAATAAAAAACGTTCACTGAGACTGCCCTTCCTCCAGTAACAGAACCGTAAAGCTCAGCCGAAATTAGCCATCGATCACCTGGAAAAAGAAAAGGCCTTCTGGAAGAAAGCTACGTGGTCTGATGAAAGGAAAAGTTGAGCAATTTGCACACAATGACCAGCGATTTGTTTGGAGTAGAAAAGGTGATGCCTTTCACCAAAAGACCACCGAACCTATCATCAAGCATGGCGGTGGCGGTATTATGCTCTGGGGTTGTTTTGCTGCCTGTGCAACCAGTCCTTTACACTAAGTAAATTGAATTATAAAGAAAAAATTTTTCAATTTTTTTTTAGGAAGAACTAAAGTCATTAGCCAGAAGGTTGTTTCTTGGATGTAATTGGGTGTTCCAATAAGACAAAACCCCCAACACACATCAAAAGTGGCAAAGAAATGAATAAATCAAACGAGAATATACGTTTTATACTGGTCTCCCTAAAGCCCTGACTTAAGTCCCATCAAGAACATGTGGACTGTACTGAAGCAACAAGATTGTGTCAGAAAGTCAACAAATTTAGTTGAATTTGCACCAATTCTGTCAAGAGCAGTGGCCAAAGATGCAACCAGAAGTTTGCCAGAAGCTGCCAAAGGTGCCTAGAATTGTTGTTTGTACATTTTTGACCCAGCAGATTTTGTCATATTTCCAGAAGTCCAATCGTAAATCTATAAAACAGCTAAAACATATATTTCTATTTCTGCTTAGTTTTAGTTTAGTTTCTATTGTTCCATCATAGAAATTAAGAGCAGTATTCATCAGTGGAAACCCCAGACTGCCTAATAAACCTGGTTTTTACAAGTGTATGCACACTTTTATTGATGACTGTGTATTGTTTATTTCTTGCTATCCACTTTGGAATTATGCTTGTTTGGTATTTATCAGTTTCCAAAATATTACTGCCATTATTTGATTCTGATGAGTTATATCTCTTGTGCTACAGGAAAAGGTTACAAAATTGGATTGGGCATATAAAAAAAAATCCCATAATTCTCTGTACAGACTTTGAGATTATGAATTGTCGTGAAAACAGATTAAATTATTTGACAGCAGAGCATAAGACAGTAAAGGTTGACTGAACACACTGGATTCAGTCTTCCATTACTTTTTTCAAGGAGAATGAGCCGGATTTCAGAGCCCTCCAATGTCATATTCCACTAATTAGGAAGATGTTACTTCTTATCCGTCTGAGAAACATGTGCACGTGAGGGATGAAAGGATAGTCTGCCATGGATGTACAGTCTTTGTGTTGCTGCAGATACAAATCCTGTGACCTCTTGGTTGTGACGGTCCCACTGTAAGCTCCAGACTATCCTGCAGACCGACTGCTGGATTACTCTGAATATGGAACATACCCTGGGAGACACAGAAAGAGATTAAACTGAGTCATTTATGAGGGGAGGGGGAAAAAAACTCATCTCGTTGAGTATATTTAAGTTCTTTGGAGGGAATGTTTGGACTGTATGTGCTCTAAATACTGTTTAACCAACAGGACTGTATGTTGCCATAACATCTTCATATGTTTCCAGCTGTTCAGAGGACTCTTGTTATATAACTAGAAAATCTGGTTCACAGGTTTCTCTCTCAAGTGTACCAAGATATATGACTGTTGTATGTTATATCCACCAGTGTATATGTATATTCCAGCTATGGTTGTTTCAGAAACTCTGACCTTCAATCAGCTGATCCTAACCATTCGATGGCCCCTGATGAGGCCTTTTTCTAAAACTCTCTCCCACCCACCGGAATCTACTCCAACAGACTCTCCCAACACCACACTGTATTTTTCTTTTGAATTCATCATCTTAATAACTGCAAAACTTGCTTTATCTCATTTTGTTTCCTCCTTCATGCTGCTTCTCCGTGAGGTGCGGTGCGCTTTGGTTAATTCCACCCTATAAAGCGATTTAACACAGTTTTTGTTTACGTGAACTTTAATGAGGCCTACGCCGGTGTGAATACCAGAAGCACTGGAGGATGAATTTACTTGTGATTTGCTTATAAACTACAATGCTAGGAACAGAAAGATCAGGTGTCACGTTGCATACTGATGGGAAATTCAAAGATTTGGTGGGCATAACTGCACCGTGTAAGCGGCCTGATGCAGTTGCTTCTGCTTGTCCTTTTAGTCAGACTTTTTAAAATGAATCCTAGCAACTTGTTTACCATGTGCCCTCTCCAAGCACACTAGCCGAGAGAAGTATTTTCATTTTCACTGTGTTATTGCCTCTTAAATTCAACTACATTACTGTTGTGCGACACCCCCACACTGACATTGTTTACACCGGGGACCAGATGATCGTGTTGAAGCATGGTAACCAGAACAACAGCAGATCATTCCTCCTCTGCATCCTGTGTGTGTGCTCCACCTGATATCTGTGGAGATGAAGCGATGAGGGGAAAAGAGCAGGGCCCAGACAGCAAATACTGGTCGAGTAAAGGTGACAAAAGCCATATCCAATTCTATAATCACAAGCCAAGAATAAATCTGAGTACGATCGGACAAAAGGGGGATGGGTTTGCCAGATGCAGCCACCTAGAAGGATGTACCTCAAAGTAAGCTTGACTTAGACTTTCTTTGAGTAAGCTGGCTTAACAAAACCTGAAACCCTACACAGAGATGATGATGTTGGTTTGAAAATTTCTTTGTTAACCCAGTCTTTTATGTGTGCTTTCATGTGGTAGGGGCATTTAACGAATAATGTGACTCCTCTTTTGCATGAAATGAGCCAATCGTGTGCCGCCTTTTTCAGTCAGCAACTTGTGAAAAACATAAAAAGTGATTGTGACAAAAGTGCTGCTTCTTCAGAAAACTGTTAATCACATAAATACATACATTTATATTACTACTCGGTGGCTTCTCAGTGCTGCCGTTTATTTCTAAAAGGGCTGTTTTACACCCTTGCTTTGTGGATTTTCCCTCCTTTTTTGAGTGTGTTGTTGGTTTTCCCTGTCTCGTCTTATCTCACCAACCAGCCCCCTGTGTGTCCGTGTCTCCTGGTTTGTGGAAGCAGTTTTTTGTGCCAACTTATTTCTTGCATCTTTGTTTGTCCTTTTGTTGCGCTTTTGCGTTACTGGTTGATGTTTGCCCACTCCATGTGGTTTTAAATTGTCTAGACTTTTGTTACCTTTTGTGCCAGTTTTTGGATTAAAAGCTAGCCTTTTCATTTAACAGATTACCTTTGGTATCTGCATTTAGGCCCTATTCCAGCACCCTCACAACAAACAAAGTGCGTTTAGCCCTGACAATCAAACCCATAATAAGGAATACACAGAAGTTACTTTAGTTTTTGGCAAAAACAAACTGAAGTGACTAATCAATTTTCTAATCTGCGTTCTATCAGCTGCGATACCAGCAGTGTAAAATGGACTTGGCAGCAAATCAGGACCAAACATAAAATCATATTTCAGCATTTTCCACATCACCAATGCAATGCACATATGCGCTGATGACGATGTACCGGATACAGTGTACTTGGCTTCAGTTAAAGGCGTTACCGATGTACAGCTCAACAGGTTCCTTCAGCTAAGAATCTGTATTACTCATGGTGAATGGGTGGCATTTCTTACATCCGATTAAAATCATGAACTCTGAACAATGCCTCCTCTGGTTAGTTGGGCAGCATATATTAACATGCTAATCTAGCAGTACAAAGACAACCACCCATGTGACACTGGAAACTCTGGCTTTATGCTCACCATACCTCTCTAACCCATTAATCTTGCTTTGCAGTACTCCCCTTTGATCGTGGAAGGAACGTTCTAAAGCACAGATTCTGAGCTGATTGAAGTACACCAGTAATTTTCACACACCATCCTGGTTCATGTCAACACCTTCATCTCTGATAACCCAATATCCACGTATGGCGCCTGTAACTCCAGAATCTGCACCCCAGTACTTTGTTCATGATCCTCGGGCACTGCAATCACGTCACTCTAGACAAGATACTCTTTACTTTCACTTTGCTTTTGTGGACTGGCTGAGCAGAAGAGAGGGGACCCTGATCAGACTGTGCGCTAATGTTGAAGAGCCATCATGCTCCCTTTGAAGATCAAAAAGCACCTTCATGTCTAGCAGTCTGTACCTAAACTAAAGGCCATGCAGCAGCCAAAAACACATTAAAACAAACAATACACAAGTCGTTGCTCAGATATTGAAACCAATGTTTATCCTTAACTTTATGGCGATCTGGTACTCTTCTACCTTTTGACCAGAGATGCCAAAATTTTGCTGCAAATGTTGGTCTTTCGCACTGCATGAGACAACTAGGAGCAATTTTGTAACCATTTGTATCTCTTTGTAGTTCTGCAAAGCGTTTCACATTGGGTGTACATGGAGCCATGCTAGTTATCATGCCGTGCACTGTGTGGTCATGCAGACTTCGCCACACCGGCAGATGTGAGAATAAATAGTTTATTGACACAATAATCAAAGATCAAATCATAGTTTTCATTGTGTAAAACTGAAGCCATAAAACCAAAAGTATCGATTTTGAAACATGGACATTTTTTGCCAAGGCATTGCGTATTTGTGCAATGGAGGATGATCTAAAGAAAATGATATTTCTTTACGACTTTGGTATTATTTTCTCACATGTCTCTGACCATGTGCAGGCATGTGGAAACACCAGCATGGCTCTGCAGACACTGTACTCAGCAGTACAAAAACACACAGCATCCTTAAATGGCTGCCAGCAGATATAAATATCCTTTTGAAATATGTATGCGACCATTCTGGATAACATAAGCCTAATGTATTGTTAGTCCTTGTGCTCTGCTAAATCTTTTATACATAAAGGACCTAAGATGCTGGATGAGGTGGCATCTGTCAAACCAGCTTTGCTTGATCTCTATTCCAGAAAGTGAACACAGAAGTTTAATGTGGTGATGTGAGACACGTGTTTTGTGTCAGGGCTTTAAAAAATTTGGTGGGTTCTAAAACGCTAAATGCTTGTGTAGTGTGTGCGGTAAGATTAACACTCGGTGCCCGGTGGTTAATTAAAATGCATAACATGGAATTGCAATGCACCCACTTTCAGAAATGAAATCTAAGAGAACTACAAGATCGCTCTGTAATGTAACACATGGAGCACTGAGGATTATTTAGGGCTGTGAAATTTTGCCTCTGTGCATTACTTTATTGGATTTGAAATTAGGCAGTGGTTGAAGTGACTTTAAGCTTTCATTCAAGGGGTTTTACACATATATTGCATTAAAAATGTAGGAATTACCACAATTTTTTACTTGGTCCCTCCATGTTCACAGGCTCCAGAGTAAACTAACACAAATATAAGCCTTATTTTTAATAATTTTAATATTTTCTTCACCTGCTGCTTATTTGGGGTTCTTTCTACCCTCATTTTTTGTCTTTAATAAGTGAACAACATTCTCATTTGGGTTGAGGTCGGATGACTGACTCTGCCATTAACTGACAATCCATTTATTTGCCTAATGAGCTCTCCGGTTGCTTTTGTAGTATGTTTTGGGTCAATGTCCACCTATACTGTGAAGCCCCATCCTATTAGTTCTCCAACATTTACCCCAATCTGAGCAAAAATTCCTTCTGCTACTTCTCTCAGCAGTCGTATCATCAATACACATCAGTGATCCAGTTCCATTGGCAGATATTCTGCTTATGTCATAAGACTGCCTCCACTATATTGATAGTTGGTGTTGTCTGCTTTGGATCACGAGCCTTTCCTTTCATTCTCCATATTCATTGGAGTTTCATCTGTCCAAGGAATATTGCTCCAATACAAATTGTCCTTTTGGAACTTTTCTGTTTTCAGGTGTTTTTTTTTGTTTGCATCTTAAAGATAAACCATCTAAAGTTACATTCATGGAGACATCTCATGATTACAGCCTTTGAAAATGATGTGTACCTTCTTGAGAATGCTCTTGGCTTGGCCAGATGTTATGAGTTTACTAAGAAAAGAATTCTCTTTTTAGAATGTACCAAATCCCCCCTTCATAAACAATCTGCTAACTCTCTGAAAGATCGAGTTTGTTTTCTTCTGTCTCATGATGAACCTCTTCACATGCATCCACCCCTGTCTGGAGCACATATTGAGAGCTCCCATGAACACCTACCAAATGCATATTCAACCCCTGTGAATTATCTCCTTAACCTGTCTTAAAATAAGAATGAAACAGGCTGCTTATCAGCAAATCCAATTATTTCTGTGTCTGTGAAAAAGGGGTGGACTGTGGGGGGGAAAAGGCCATAATTGCTAAATGTAATTTTTTTTTTTTTTATTAAGCCCACTGAATTAAAGCTCAAAGTCTATACTTCAATCACATTTTGATTGCTTCATTTCAAATCCATTGTGGTGGAGTACAGAGGCAAAATAGAAAAAAATAGTTAATTGCATTAATGTGGTAAGTTATACTCAGTTACTGTGTGTTTTATTCATTACGGAATGCTACATTATGTTTCTGTATGTTATGTATAAGATATTTGTTACATCATATTTTGTCTCAACACGAGTTGTATTATGGATATGGAGAAAGTGTTAGGTGGTGGCATGCAAAAAAAAAAAAAAATCACAATGAGCTGGAATCCAATCCAGGGTTCAGAGCCACCGTATGTTATGTATAAAATGTGGTACCTTACAGCTATTACATGCTGTGTCATGGTATGTTATGGCAAATGGTGTCATGCAATTGTGTGTTTTCTTAATGTTACATTAAGTAAGAACAGATGCTGTACTAACAGTTAACTACTCCCTTGTAGGACTCTTTACTTCAGTACGAGCTGCAAAATGCTGTTAACTTTAGCTGCTTACACTGTTAAAGAGCCAAATTCTGACAATAAAAAAAAGATTCCATGAATGCATAGTCTCATGTGAGTCTCCTGAGAGGTCATGCACAGGCATTAAGTTTCTTGCAGTTTGATGGTGCATCTGGTTTATTTGTCTGTTTTATTCCCCATTAACTTTTGTTAACTTTGAGTCTTCAAAATTTCATTCGTGACAACACAAAAATGCAGGATGTAAACACAATGCATACAAATCAAAATTACAGAGTGCACAAACAATACATAATATACCAAATACATACAAAATACACAATGCATATGATAAACATGTATAGAACTCATACTGAACCAAAGAAGCATACTACACACGATACTCCCAGACTAAATCATCATAAGAATAGATTTTCTTCTGTGACAAAGATGCCATGACTCAACAATAAGAGTGATCTAAGAATGGTCTGCCATAGAATCAATCATAATTGCAGCCTCCTGAACAATGAAACACAGAACTGTGCATCCTCACTGTTAATTACATTCACAAGATATACAGTGCAACTGGAATCTGTTTTCCTATGTGAATATTGCAGTCATTACATTTGAGTTTGATTTATTTTTTATATTTTACCTTCCTCTGCTCACCCAGAGTCCCCCATGGATATTAACAACCGAAACTTTGTGTTGAGTAATAATCTTTTAGTTTTATTTTGAAGCTTTCCATGTTCCTTTGGGGCTGCACGGTGGATTGGTCGTTACCACAGTGTTGCCTTGAAGCGAGAAGATCCCCAGTTTACGTCCTAGCCATGACCTGGGATCTTTCTGCATGGTTCTCTGGTTTCCTCCCACAGTCCAAAAAACATACTGAGATTAATTAGTAATTCTAAGTTGTCCATAGGTGTGAATGTAAGTGTGATTGTTTGTCTCTATATGGTATGTAGCCCTGTGACAGACTGGCGACCTGTCCAGGGTGTCCCCTGCCTTCACCCTAAGTCAGCCGGGATCAGCTCCAGCCCCTCCACGACCCAAATGAGGATTAAGCGGTGTATAGAGAATGGATGGATGGATGTTACTCTGTTGAGTTGCATAATTTGGAAGTGAATTCAATACTTTAATTGCTCTGTATATTACTATATGTCGAGTAAATGACTTAGATGTAGGTAAGGTAAAACTATTTCCAGCAGCATATCTTGTTGAATAGTTATGCATTACTGTGTTAAAAGAAAAGTCACTGTAGAAAACATTTGCCATTTTTGTTATAATTATATCCTTAATAAACGCCATCAACAAGTATAACAATCTATTTTTCACATCTAGCCAGTGGAGACTATTATGCATTGTAAAAACACTAATCCCATGACAGGAACTACATGTCTTGCTATGTAACTAACAGACACCTCCCGGCCAGTCACAAAGAAGTATACTCTATTGCCATAGTGTAAATGCTATTGTCAGATTTTAGACACAGGAGGATGGAAGCTGCTTTAAAAACTGAACTAAATGTTCCAGTCAGCAGGCACCGTCTGATCTCTGGAGACCAAGGACAGTCAATATCACCTATTCAAAGCATAGCATTTCACAGACAACAAAACAGAGGAAGTGGGACCCCTGTGGGGAAGGCACTAATGCATTCTCTGCTGGCTCTCTCTCAGGCTGGGTTTGTTAAAGTTGCTATGAAGGGTGTGGCATGAATGAGGAAAGAGAGAAAAAAATTGCTCAACTGAATCAGTAAATACGGTATGACCAGCGTGAAGATGTTTTGTATTTTTTGCCGCTACCCTCAATGTCAAGTCGCAGCAGATTCTTCCTACCTCTTTGCGTGTGTGACTGAGAGATGCTGAGCACAGCCTGGAAGTAATTCAGGGTTAGACCAGCACACAGGAGCATGTAGATGAATTTATTCACTTTCTACCCTTCCTCAAATTCTATCAGTCACCTGCAATGGACATGTATATGTGTGTTTATGTGGTTTACAGAGGACTGAAGGTGATTCAGAGAAAACAGGTCATCTTGTAAACTTACAGTTACATGTGCGAGTAATGTGGTCAAACTGGAAATACAAACAATTTTGCACCTCACAGCGCACACACACAAACCACCAGAGATGATATACTGTCTGTTCAACAAAGAGAAGAAGACTATGAGCATTATTCTTCAAAATTACAGCCTTACAGTGATAGTTATATTAGAGGCAGCAGATAATTGTGGTTTGGGGAGTAATAGTGAGAGAGTGCATATTTTGTAATAACAGGTACTGAAAAGCTGCAACATTGCTGACAGTGCATTTAGAATCAGCATGCTTATTATGTAACAAAACCAATCTCCTTGTGCTTTGCAGGAGCTGTTAGCTTAATGTTCAATGCCATGCAGCTTATAAATCCATCTTGTTCCAATGATACGGCCATATCATTTTAACTTTCATTGTTATGAAATGTATTGAAAAATTGATATAAAGTAACATTACAGATCAAATGTTCACATTTGTTGGACCCCTCCTATTTTACCAGCTGGAGGTGTTGAAGACTCAGATCTGAATTAATTAAACTCCTGTACACTACCATTAAAAGTTTGGGGTCACTCAGAAATGTCCCTATTTTAGAAAGAGAAAACATTTTTTTAATGGAATATCTCCATGGGGGTATAGAGGAACATTTCCAGCAACCATCACTCATGTGTTCTAATGCTATATTGTGTTAGCTAATGGTGTTGAAAGACTAACTGATGATTAGGAAACCCTTGTACAGTTATGTTAGCACATGAATAAAAGTGCAAGTTTTCTTGGAAAACATGAAATTGTCTGGGTGACCCCAAACTGTTGAACGGTAGTGTATCTTTTATTTTTGTGTGTTTTGAGCATGTGCAGCGCAGAAAACAAAATTAGACTGACAATAGTTAGAGATCCCCCTACACTCGCTACAACAAGTTTTTGTCAATACTGTACTTCTAAGATGTTTGATAAAGTGTGCTGATGATTTAGTAGTGCCTTTACTAACTGCGGAGGCAGCAGAACGTGCTCTTCTTGTATGTCTGCGCAGATTCTCAGTTATCCAGGTCACGGTAATGCTAAATCCTCTGCCTTCCGTAGGGGTAATTTGGATTCTTTGCTGGCATGAATCTTGTGTTGTGGTGTACATAAAATTACCATGTCAACAGAGGAAGGGTATGTTTCCAGAAACTACCAGCAAATGTGCCAAAACACTGCCAACAATTTGAAGTAGACCCAGTCAGAACTGCCTAAACTTCCTGAATCTGAAATCATATTATTACTACTCAAAGCACCTCCTAGTTAGCGAGCTTCAGGTCCTTAAACTAGGTTGACACCAGGTTTCTAGCTGCCAAAATCATGGAAGCATTATAACCCTGTTTATTTCTGCCAACTTTAGTTTGTAAATTTTATTCTTGGCACTAAACTACACTCCACATAGACTACAGCATTGAGTGCTCATTACTGTCTTTTTTAATCTGCACTCATGCTAACAGTAGTTTCTACACCAACAAGCCAACAGGTGAAGGACGTGTTGAAGAAATGTACCCAAAGTCCTCATACGAAGTTTGCTGTAGTGGGGTGTTTATTTGTCCTTTTGCATTTTTTTTTTTCCAGTGAAGAGGACATTAAATTAATCAGAACGACAGTCCAGACATCGTTAATGTGGTAAGTGACTATTCTAGCTGGAAACGGCTGATTTTTTAATTGAATATCTATATAGCGGTACAGAGGAACATTTCCAGCAACCATTTCCCACTAACCAGAGGACTCCCCCACCCATCTGCTGTCTGAGCACCTACAATGGTCAGTTTATTGACAAAACTGAAGCACTGAGCAATGGTACAAGTGGGTAAATGGTGAATGGCCTGAGCCTATATAGTGCTTTTCTACCTTAGTGGCACTCAAAGATGAAACAATGTGTTTTTTCTTGTTCACCCATCACACACACATTCACACACCAGTGAGAGATGCTTGCCTGGCATTGGAAGCAACTTCAAGTTCAATGCCTCCCCCAAGGACACTTTGACATGAAGAGTGGCAGAGGATTAAACTACCAACCCTGCAACTAGTGGACATCCTGCTCTGTATCTGAGCCCGTGGGTCTGAGCTGATGAGTTGTTTTCTTTGACACCATGTTGATGGCTTAGTGCATCATTTACCTGGCTAGTTAAAATATGGGTAGCAGGATGAACTGCGAGTGGAAAGCAAGCAAATGGAGACAATCATGCTCTGGACAAGCCATTTTTTTTTGCTTGGAAACATTGAGCCCTGGTATTCATGCACACACTACCTAGCTAAACATTACCATGGAGGAATATATGTGGTCTGCAACAAAGGTATAATGCTCCAATGCTGAACTTTAAGTCACATTCTTCAAATCATTCCAAGTATTGCCTTTGTCACTAAATTTCCCAGATGTCAGTCTGATCAAACCTCTGTAAGATGCGCTAGGAAAACCAAACCGATCCAATCCACCTTGCAAGTGATAGGACTTAAACAATCTGCTGCTAACATCATGGTGCCCGATTCCACAGGAGACCTTTCAACCAGTCAGAGCTACTTTGGTGGCACGAGGGGGACCAACAGGCTGGTGGTTTTAATCTTGTACATGATGTGCAATCATTCCAGATCAATGCTATGTCATTCTGTTTCTTGCAACATTGTTTTCCTTCACCCTGCAGGGTATCATGGTTATTGTCAGCAACACATCTGTCATATCAATATCTGACCCACAGGGATGAAAAGAGTAATAGAAAACCCTATAGTAAAAGTTCCTGTAAATGCATTTTATTCAATTAAAAGTAAGTTGCAACAATAGGTGAGTTAGTATGAATGAACCTGTATGAATTTCATTCTGTGCACCTTGTAGTTCGTGAAGCACTCCTCACTCTGCTACAGGCTCAGCCTCTTTGCTTGTTCATTCTCTGGGAAAAGTAGAACCAGTCCACTCAGCATTTCTGTTCCACTGTGCTCTTCAAACTTTTCAAACACTCAACTGAGTCTGGCTAAACAGTAAAATGCGTTTGCACTGCAAAGCACTATGTACTGTGATTTGCATATATTTTATTATAACTTTACAACTCCCAGTTTTTAATAAATAATACAATTTACAGGTATACACAAATTAAAATAAAACACATTTTTACTTTAAAGAGTGTGTTTAACTTCATCTGACAGCTGTTATTTCTGTGTGGACATATTGTTGTGTATATTCATTTTGGAGGAACCACACTGCAGTTTCCCTTAAAAATTCAAGGTCAACAATTAGCCAATCAGTTGTCAGTCTGCACTGTTCAGTCAAAAATGTGCACATTAGAAAAACTGAAGTTGTACATAAAAAGTTTACTATTTTCATTTCATTGGTGTGCCACATCTCTCACTACATAAACAAAAAAATCAGCATAAACTCTGAGAGACTAACTTGTGTTACTTGCTTCACCACACACACAGACATGTGACAAATCAAAGGAAGGAGATTAATAAATTAAGAGGCGCAGTCTTGTGCATTGTGGTTTCAGCTTTTATCCAAATTTGAGATTTCTCATTGGAGCAGCTTAATAGAGAAGACATCCAGCTGCGTATTGAGACCAGAGTTTTGTTTTGGTTTTTTTTCCCCAAAATGAAATCTTAATTTCAAAGCCAATTTGACGACTATCTTCCATATGACATTGACTTTACAAGATATATTGGACATATGTCTTGGAAAAAGAAGTAAGACAGAGAGAAACTATTTTGCATAGATTGTAATGTTATTGTACAGGTTTCACAACAGTGAGGTGCTCTATTAATGTCTGTATACAGCATAGATTAGCCTGATAGCACTGACATATTGGCATAGTGTACTGGATTTGTATTAATGTTCATGTTTCCTAGTCACTATCGGTTTTATCAAGTTTATCACAGCCTAGTAGCGCAGTGTTTTATGTAAGTGGCTAATTTACCTTTATAGCACAGGATATAAAATTAAACAGCTAAAAAATAAAATCAAATTAGAACTTTACTTACTTTACTTTATATCGAGTTGTATATAATGGGAAACAGAAACACTTTATATTGTAATCAGTTGTAACACAGCAAATACTCACTGATCACCTTCTTTTGTTGTCTTTGTCTCCAGACAGCATGAAACAAGACAAATACCGACTGACATGACAGAATAATTACCACTTACTCAAGTGAGAACAATGCTTTCCCTTTCTCTAGATGGCCAAAGATTTCTTTGATTGTTCCTTTTCTTCTTGAGGTTTTTGGCGATTGGATAAAACTAAGCTGCATTCCATTTTACTTTCAGTGCATACCACAGTGGTGTGACTCAGCCGGCCTGCTAAAGGCCAGAGATGATCAGGCAGCTTTGTCAAACATGTAGTCAAAGATCAATTCTGGATCAAAAGTTAGAGTCTTCAAAACATTTTCAAGAAAGAGTCTTCAAGCAGTCTTCAGAGTCTGATGAGAATGTTGATTCAATACAGAGGCTGTAATAAACATGAGCAAAATCTCGAGATTTTAACCAGCTATACAAGCGTTGCATCATTTTTTATACCTATGCAATTTCCTTGTAATGACAGCACGTTTGTTTATTTGCTATAATGAGGAATCCTGAGTCTCAATTATCCTTTAAGAATATTTAATATGCATTGGAGAATTGAAAGCATGTACATGGACCTTCCCGGTTTAGAAAAGCACAGGTCTGTGACTAATACCCAAGACAGTTGCTGTAGCCAACTTTCCCAAAAAGGATGCCTAACTTAACATTACACAGAGTTTTGTGTGAGAATGTGCTTCCATCTAATTGGTCTATAGTTGGGGGAATCTGCGGTTTCTACTTGAACCCTCTTAAACATCTTCTGTCTTCAGCCAATCCAGACCAGCTTCACCTTGTCGTGGTTTCTCTCTGATGTCCGTGATGTGCAGGTGAAGGAGAAATGTCTGTGACACTGACTTGCTTAATAATAAGTTTATTATAAGGAAGAACAGCATCGATCAGACAGAGAGACTGTCTGGGAGGATCCGGCCAAATGAATCTCCCCGAACAGCAAACGGAGGTCACTTTTATATGTTTTAAACAGGTGGAACCATTGTCACAACATGTGATTTGTATCAGAAGACCAAAAAACAAGAGCCTCATTGATAAACCCTGTGGCGAAATCCATAGGATAATTCCCTAGACACAGGAACTACTAATACAACACTGAGTTCTTTCAACAAGAAGATACAGTCCATTCTGACATATAGCACATGCCTAGCAACACCAACATCACGTGTCTAACAGCACATCTGGTCAGATACTACAACCCTGAAGGACAATGCATGAATGTAGAGGTGTTTCTACTCTGTTGTGAGGACTGAAAATGGTGTGTATGTAAGTTCCTGATAACGCAGTATTGAGGTGGATGTGGCGTCTTGTTCATGTGCAGAGTGTTCTCTGTTTTTCCTGTCAGGGCTGTCGTGGAGCCTCGCAGAGAAGCAGCAGATTTAGCCTTTATAATGTTTTGTATGTTAGTTTGTAGCTGTGGTGCATTAGTAGCAGTTACATACTCAGTTATTCAGCTTCTGTTATTCAGCCAGTTATATTCATTGATCACATAGTTTCACATGCAACACCCAATGTTTAGAGTATTAAAACTATTACTGAAATATCATTGCCAAAGATCCAATCAGGATGTAAATGATGTAATGGTATCAAAAGTTAAGCCACCTCCTCTTTTTTATTTCAGCTAGGTTGGCATTAGGTCTGCTAATCCTGTGTCGTAGGTTTCAGCTCACGAGTGCAGACGAAGAGAGGGCATGCACTTCCGGTCTTATGCCTTATATGGACTCCATGGGCTTCCGTTGGATAGCTGCTTTCAACAGGATATTTAGTGTATGCATAACTTCAGTTGACACATTAGGTCCTCCAGTCTTATTGTTTGCCCTCTAATTTGATTTACACTTCCTATTAATCTAATTTTATCAATTTTTTAATCTTAAAATGTCACAACAGCAGCTGCCTTTACAAAGTGCATACTTTTGAGTGCGGTATACATACAATTGGCACATGCTGCTTTCTCATGTTGTGCATTAAACTTAGATGGTTTTGTCCATATATCTGTTGCAGTTTGTAGTCTGAAAGGAGCTGCATCTGTGTGTTCTTGGATTGTTTATACTAGAGCAGGATGCCGTGATGTATTGGATGGGGTGTCAGAATGGCTCGAAAAGCATGTTTCGAAATCCAACTGGAAGTACTGTTACGATCCAACCTCTAGGGATGGCTGGATGTAACAAAATAGCCAGAGTGTTATTGGTTAAGGTAGATGAATTTATTGCTCAGTGGCAAATAGAACATAGAAGTGACCAGAAAGAACACAAGACTGGTGAGTGTTGCTAAATCAAAGAACAGAACAAAACCAAATGCAGGCTAACAGAGCTTGTAAACTAAACCTAAAGCTAAATAACTAAACTCCAGAGCCAAAACATAATTACATCAGCAACACCCACCACCAGTAACAAAAACTAATACAAAGAGTGAAAAAACAAACTCAACAAAACTGGTGCCTCACATTCACATACACTGACCACACAGGTAACGAACACTCAAAAAAAAAAAAAAAAAAAAAGCCGAATGGCTTCTTCACGATGTTGGCGGACTGCTACCTGGAGCCTAAGGCTCCACACCAAAGCAGCAGTCACCAACAGAAACCCGAAGTGTCTACGGTACCCACTAACCCACCACACGTAACTACAGATCAAACACAATACAAACAAATTATCGCAAAGAGAGGCACCAGGGCAGACTGATCACAGATAACAGCCACCTAGACCAAAAGCATGGTTGCAGATATATAGGTGTGGTGATGGCTGTGTCCGGTTGGTTGAAGGTGGAGGGGAGCTGGAGGGTGGTCCAATCAGGAAGGTTGGGAGACGGGGAGAACAGGGCTGCAGTGAAGGTCGTCTACTCCAGAGTCGTCAGTTGGAATGACTGGCAGCTGGGGTTAATGGAGAGACTCTGTAATCAGCCACAGTTCAACGCACACAAACAATCTCCCCCACACAAAGGCCTAACAGGACACCACCCAAACAACAGGACGGCACACAACTACTTGATATCCTGGTATTTTTGACATACTGCATGTGGCACATAACCCTTTTTTTCTGGTATCCTATGTAATATAATACAGTGGGACTTCTGCTTTTATTTCCAGCTTCTTCTATCTGTCCAGTCTTGTGTAACGTAGCCTGTACTGCCACCTTCTGATGACACTGTGCAGCCTAGTTTGACCGCTCCAAAGGAGCTAGTGGAAGCAAGCTTAATTTACATTTTTTCCCCCTAAAACCCTGACATTTGCCCTGTTCCCAAACAATTGTAGAGATTTTTCTTCTTCTTGAATGTGGCCAAGTCGTCACAATGGCTCAGAATTCATTAACATCTATTAAGCAGGAGTCCAAGCAGTGAGCAGCAGCTGTTCTTCCGCCTCCTCCGTGGTCGCAGCACTGTGACCTGTCAGCGTGAACGGAGGCCCGGCTGTGATGGACCCTGACAAGTGCTAAAGAGGATAAATGCTGGCTGGACTCGCTGCTGTCTTCATGAGTCACGGCCATGTCGGCGGCGGTGACGCTGCTGCGGCGACACCTCACTCTGCTCTCGCGTCAGCACTCGCCCCACTGCTTCACTTAACTTTTCACACGAGACAACGAAAAACAGCCTATTCAGCCGTCTTCATTGTGTCATGTCTTATTGTTTGTTTGCTTCCTTCGCAGCGCAACGACCCGCTGCAGACAAAGGATCTACAGTTCTGCTTCACGGGCAAAGAGGACAGACAGAGGGGGCATCGGCTGTTCTAATGAGAATATGCTTTTAGATCAGTTAAATACTGAGCTTTTCTGTGCCACTGGAGGCAGATAATCCATTCTTTTCAGAGCTAATTAATTTGCACTGTACCTGAGCATATCACACATCCACTATCTTCCTGAAAAGCTTGACACAAGGGAGGGAAATGAATGAAAACATTGAAATCCTCTCTGCTTTATGAGCAATTGACATATATATATATATATATAAACTACCTACTTCAGGATAATACAATAGACAAGCATCATCAGCTCTTGGAAAGAATCTTATTTATCACAATGTTAGATGCATAAAAATCCCTCCAATAGTGTTTTATGAATGAGAATTTTTCATTTTGCATGAGAGAAATTATGGATGCTTCCCATGACTATGTATAGACCTCTCTAATCCATTAAAAGTAACTATACCAAACAATGTCAACACTTAGATTGCAGATCCAGTTACTGCTACTATGATATTTTGCAACTGAGTGCTAATCCAAAAGCATAGTCTATAAACCCGAAGCACAGATTTACACAGTGGTGGGTGTTTTTTTTTTTTCCCCTCCCAAAGTGCACTCGGGTTCTCTGTAATACAAGAAATTCTTTGTATATTCATTGAGCCAAGTTCTCATCATCCATTGCATCGGTGTATTCCTAAAGGACAGTTTTGGTGCATTAAATATGACTACATTAGGTTTTCTTCAGTATAGAGTTCCTTATATTTAAGTTGTTCAGATATGCTCAAGAGACAAGTAAACTTCAAATGTAAGACCAGCCATAGCATGTCTTTTAGAATGTTAATTGCTTGCTTTTAAGAGAAAACATTATGGAGATTCAAGTCACACTAACGCATGTTAAAATTAATTATCTTTGAGTGCAAAAGGCTACTACACTGTTCTTACATTGAACCAGACTGGCACGAAATGTACAGTGAATATTTATGGTGCCCAGAGGATGATTCCTCAGCACGGAGTGTAAGCGAGTTAATATTTAGTGTCTAAGCTCAGCATTGAAAGAAGCGTGGATTGACAGCAGATAGCACCAAGTATCAGCAAAGCTTCCAGGCGAGCGATATGGCAATGTGCATATAAAGAGTGAGCCTAATCCACGTGAGTGTAGCGGTGACTCAAGTTGGCAGCTTAAATGAGCTTAGAGGCTTCATTTCACTGGTTTTGGTTGTAGTAATGTTGAGATTACCAAATTACACTTAAACCTTGGGAGCAAAGATTTTCATTTTCAATGTGTTTAGAGGATTTGAAGGTGTGTTGCCATCTACTGAGCGCAAAAGTATGATGGTTACAGGTATTGTCCAGGAAGGATTGACAACAAAGATGATGATTTACCATCTTGTCAGTGAATCCATCCCTACTCCAATCCGGAAACACCAGGATGATAGGTATGTTTATCTATTATTTGTTCTGCTCTACAAAACACTGTAGTTATATTGCTGTCTGCTGGATCTATCAGTAAAGCTGCAGATCTTTTGTCTGACGTCTGCTGCTATTTCTTGTAACCCTGTGTGCACCAACTATGCTGCAACTGCGACTTGTTGTAGCTATAGAAACTGCACAGAAGTGCTGGACAGGTGGAAAGAAACTGTTCCAGCACTAAACTATCCATCCATCCATTATCTGTACACCGCTTAATCCTCTATAGCAGGGGTCGGCAAGTAGATGTGGCTTTGGGCCAAAATGTTTGTAAACAATCGAACAGTGGGCCAACCTGAGGTGGCGGAGGGGGGGGCGGGGGTGCGCTCCGATTCCGCGAGCGGGTGGGGGCGTGCGGCGGCGGGGGGGCGCGGGACCGATACAGCGAGCAGCAGAGCTTCTACAGCTGATCGCCGCTGCTTGGGACACACGTCTCAATTCTGATCACAAATGTATTAAAAATGACTCCAGGGACACACACATGTTTTGCATATACTGTTGCTCAGTGAAATCTGGCTGGTACAACCGTGTCCGACCAGTAGTGCAAACGCGGAAATGCCCGGCAGCAGCCGACCACGCGAGTTTCGTGTTGCAGTGAGGGACTGGCTTGGCTCCGTGCCAAATCAAATTTACAAAATCTTCTGGCGGGCCAGATATTATTCTTGACGGGCCAGTTTTGGCCCGCGGGCCGCCAGTTGCCGACCACAGCTCTATAGGGTCGCAGGGGACCTGGAGGCTATCCCAGCTGACTTAGGACGATGACAGGGTACACCCTGGACAGGTCACCAGCCTATTACAGGGAGACACAAAGACAAACAAGCACACTCACGTTCACACCTATGGACGATTTAGAATCACCACTAAACCTGAGCATGTTTTTGTACTGTGGGAGGAAGCCAGAATACCTGGTGAGAACCCATGCAGAAAGATCTCAGACCCAGACCAAGACGTGAACTGGGGATCTAACACTCAACAACTAAAATTACAATCACAACAACTACATGCACTTTGGACAGAACCAAACAAATGGTTTCCCCCCATTTATAATCTTTATACTAATCTACACTCGCCACATCTTGGTGACACATCTGTACTGAAATCTGGAATGCTGGATTTTGTCATTCAGCCCTTACCCAATACTGATGAGGCCTATCTCCATCTGGTACGTCTCTCTATTATGATATATCGCAATTTTTAATGCTGTTACATCAACCAGCACTGGTTGGTTTTATCAGAGCTGAACAGGATACCAACTGTAGTGACAGAGAAAGACTTGGATGCAGCAGTTGGGTATACTGTGGAGTCTACAATGAAAAAACCTACAAGGCATCCAGGAAAAGTTTCTAGAGCTCTGGAAAGAAAAGAAACTTGCCATTCAGCGGAAGGATTACAGCCTTAAAATGAAAGCGATTATATATCATCAGCACATGTCAGCAGTATTTATGTAATTACTTTCACTGCCAAAGATACCAAAGTTCTGCACTGCAGGTTTAGAGGGGGACTCTGTTGAATTTACACATGAAGTTTACTTATCATCAGGAGTATGTCTTAGTCTGTGAGAAAGGCTCTGCTGAGGAGGACCTTTCTTAAGTCAGGGTCTAGCACATGAATTCTAATGAGAAATGCTATTCAGCTGCATTGTGAGACATTGAGGATTCAGCACGTTTGGAGCTTCACCCACACAAGGGACTAGAAGTCAGGATACCAACTTAGCCACAACTATTTTGAACATTCTCTGCATCTTATAAGTCTAATTTTATGGAAATGCAGTTTTAAAGGACTTAAGAGGCCCTTTAACATTCATACATTAATATTGATATTCCTGCCTTTCTGTCACTTGAAGACATGTTGAACCATTCATTTGACTCGGAACAGATGAATTGTTTTTCTGACACTCCTGTACATGTATAAAGCAGATAAAGCCATTAATCAAAATTATATAGCTTGGAACCTTGTCAGAGTGTGGCATTGTTCATGGCAAAACACAAAGAAAATGTTTTTTTTGACATTTTTGAAATGGTCACTAACATAAGTCAGAAAATGATTTTATAATTTTAAATGGATCAGTATTTCCAAGTGTAGACTCATATTTCTACTATTATGTCTTGTGTACCACCCTCTGTAGCTTCTCACAGAATGATCATGATGGTTATGTGTTTAGCACTGCAGCCTAACAGCAAAAAGAATCATTGTTTACACCTGGTTTCTGTGACATGTTTGCAAGCTCCCCATGTACCTGCGCTGATTTTCTCGAGGGTGTCCAAAGACATGCATGGAAGGTTAATTTGTCATTCAACACTAGCTGTAGAAATGACTGTTGATGGTACACAACATGGCTGACTGTCTCTCTGTGTTAGCCCTGTGATGGACTAGTGACCTGTTCAGGATTTACCCCAACTTTCACTCAGTGTCTGCTGGTTGGGTGTAAAGTGAGAGGCCTGCAACCCTGTACAAGATATAACAGTTACAATCAATTGATAGATGGATGGAATATGGTGTTAAAAACATCTGTCTATCCATCTATCAATTGACTCTAAAAAAAATCTTATTTTCTTTTGAAAGAATTTGGCATATTGACACTCAAATATTGTTAATACTAGTGTGGGGAATCCAGGGGAATTGAGTGACACACATTCGGATGAAAGACTTCAGTCTGCTGACGCCACTGTGAAGAAGAAATCAAACTGAGATTGTGCACAGAGGAGACGGTGTTCTCAGATGTCAGACAGCACAAAGCAAATAGTTCTGACTGTGGACGTCCTCGCTGTCATGTCCTTCACACCAGCATGTATGTCTGAATACCAACAGAGGTGTGGTGTGGATTGTAAAGTGTTCTTCCTCGGATAGAAGTCTGAGGGCAAGCGCATTACTTGACCTCTCTCTCTAATAGTTCAATTACTGGCTCTGGTTTACTTCCTACCGGCTAGCCATGCTCCTCCGGTTTCATTTGGCTTATGTGCAAAGAGATAAAGAAGACAAATGAGTGAGATGGATGAGCAGTACAATCACAAAGTGATGAAGTACAGGTTATTAATTCACACTAACCACTTAAGTGAGATATGTTAGAGTGACACAAACTATTTCAGTCTTGTTCCTTAATGGACTAATGTAACATCCATCCATTTTCTTCCACTTATCCAGGGTCAGGTTGTGGTGGCAGCAGGCTAAGTAGGTCATTCCAGACATCCCTCTTTCCAGCAATATTTACCAGCTGGCTGAGGCTGGAAGTGCTGATTCTCAACCGAGACTAGAAATAGCCCCAGCGCACGCTGAAGGTCACGGCTTGATGAAGACAATAGAACCATGTCATCTGCAAAAAACAGTAGTGTGAACCTGAGGCTTCCAAAGCAAACATTAACATTCCTAACAGAAATACTGTAACATGATTTTGCAGTAGTTATATTTAACTAATGAAGCAATATTTTTATTGCTTTTGAACTGAGCATTTATTATGTTTGTACATTGGTGTCCAACAATGAACTGAAAAAGGAAACAGCTGCAAAGCATGAGAAGAAATGAGAAGTAGTCATTAAAGCTTTAATAAGATACTGGATAGCAATAAAAGAAAACATTTGACATTCTCTTTGGGAAGTTTCATTTTCATTGTTCTTTCAAAGACGCAAATTAATTAAAATGTGTTGGCCAACATGTTTCCTAGTAATGATCTCTGGCATTCTAATTGCAAACACTGGCTCTCAAACCTACACCACAAGTGATGTAAATTAAATGTGCTATGGAATGCTAATAAGCAGACTATACATCTTTTTTATGTGCTGTTAATGGACTGTATTATTCAACAATCCAACAGCTGAATAAACAGTAATTTTGAACAATGTGAAATGTCTCTTCCTGATTAGATCCTTGCCTGTGTTGTGTCTATTCTCAAATATACGTCGCTTTGAAAAAAAAAGAAGAAATTGTCGATTCGTTGAATCTTCAGCTGACGAGAACAAAAATGATTTCATAATTTCATAATTATCCTTCCTGTTGTTGTTGAGATTCAATTAGGACTGTAGAGGAGGCATAAACCCCAGCCTATGGAACTTAACTCTCCAAAAGCCCCACACTTTAACGTCAGTATATACACTAACCTGCCAAATAAAAAGTCGCTTTGTAATATTTTGTTGGACAACCTTTAGCTTAGAGCCGCGATTCTCAAACTGTGGTACACGTACCACTGGTGGTATGTGAGGTCCGTCTAGTGGTATGCTGGGGAATCACGCACATATATATATTCTTTGAAAATGAAAAAGTCAAAAACGTAAAAAAAAAACCAACCATAAAAATAGCTAATAATTTAAAATAAAAATTTCAAATTAATTGTAAGTCACAGTAAGTTTTTTTCCGTTTAAATGTTATGTTGGACGTTGCCACATTCAGTAGGCTACGTAGGAGCGCGCGCATACCGTCAGTACGTAGGAGCGCGCACATACCCCCATGTCGTGCCAGTGTTCAGAGGTATAATGAGAGGTTCAAAACTGTACAAACGTGGCTCCGAACAGGAGCAATTAGGGAAAAATGTGCAGAGCAGGGGGAGAATACATCCAGCAGACCTCTCGAAACAGAGGTTGACGACAATGAAGCGAGCACAAGTGCTGGTGGCTATTCAAGCAGCATAACTGAAGCCGAGTCCACGACACCTGCTAGCATTATCAACAAACGACGCAAGACTGTGAGGAGATATGACTCACGCTATCAGCAATTTGGATTCAGTTGGATTGGGACAGAGGAAGAGCCAAGGCCCCAGTGTGTTGTATGTGGCGACGTTCTTAGCAATGAATCCATGAAACCAGTGCACCTCAGACGGCACCTTTTAACCAAACACCCAGGGCTTAAGGACAAAACGCTGGATTTTTTCGTAAGAAAACGCACTCAAGCAGTCCAAGTCCACAATTCAAACATGTGCCACATCGGTAGCAAAACCACAGGAGGCATCGTACCGGGCCAGCCTACCCATTGCAAAAGCCGGTAAGCCTCATACAATTGGCGAGCAGCTGTGTCTGCCATTAGCCAAAGAGATGACGCGCATCATGTATGGGAGAAGGCTGCAAAACAGTTAAACTTGGTGCCACTTTCAAACGACACTGTGTCGCGGCGCATCAAGGACATGTCGGATGATGTTTAAAGCACAGTAGTTGAGCGCATTAAAAGTAGTCGCTATTACGCTATCCAGCTGGATGAAACAACGGATGTCGCAGATTTGGCAAATTTGCTTGTGTATGTGAGATATGAATGTGGCGATGCAGCTCAAGAGGACTTTCTTTTCTGTCGATCGCTGGAGACCAGGACCACAGCCGAGCACATATTCCAGCTGCTGGATGCATTTGTTAAAGAGAATGGACTTGATTGGAGTAAGTGTGTTGGATTGTGCACAGACGGCGCCAGGGCTATGACCGGTCGCCACAGTGATGTAGCAGCCCGAGTTCGCGAGGTGGCAGCCCAGATGCGGTGGACACATTGCAGCATACATCGGGAAGCACTGGCAATAAAAAGGATGCTGGACAATTTAAAGTCTGTGCTGGACTCCGCTGTGAAATCTGTGAACTTCATTAAAGCCCGGCCAATGCATTCTCATTTGTTTCATGTGCTTTGTGATGAAATGGGCAGCGAGCATGTCCAACTCTTACTTCACAGAGAAGGTGCTTTTGAGGCTTTTTGAGTTACACAGAGAGGTCCAGATGTTTTTACAGGACAAAAACTTCCCCTTATCTGACGTTTTCGACGATACAGTGTGGCTCAGTCAGTTGGCATATTTGGCAGATATATTCTCTCGTTTGAATGAACTGAATTTGGGACTATAGGGACTCTCCATCAATATCTTTGACATGCATGACAAAGTCAACGCCATGCTTAAAAAGATGGAGTTGTTTGAAATCAAAATCAAGACAGGTGATGTTTCTGCTTTCCCTGCCTTGGAGAGTTTTCTGTCTGACAACGATCTAAACCTGGATGCAGAAGTCAGGGACAGCATCGTGGCACACCTTGTCTCGCTCAGACTGCAGTTCAGCGAGTATTTACCTGTGATGGCTGAAGCAAACAACTGGATGAGAAATCCGTTCAGCATTGAGACCTCTGACATGCCCAATGATTTCACTCTTTCTGAGCATGAAAGTTTGATAGAACTGTCTTGTGATGAAACATTGAAGTCTGCTGTCAAAAATCACTGGTTGTTGGACTTTTGGATAAAGCAACGCGGCGAGTATCCTGCGGTCTCAGATAAGGCTGTGCACTTTCTCCTTCCTTTCACAATGACATATTTGTGCGAGAAAGGCTTCTCTACGCTTGCCGTCATCAAAATCAAATACAGAAGCAGGATGGACGCTGAGCCCGACCTGAGACTGAAGCTGACGTCAGTTGAACCGGACTTTGCTGCACTGTGCGCACGTAGGCAGGGATACCCTTCACATTAGGTGTGTAAGTGAACATAACTCACCAACTTGCTGGCTACTGGTCAACTTACAATATCTGTCTTTAGTCTAAACATGTTCAAACAGTTCTGTATATATAAGTGCGTGTGCGTGTGCGTGTGCGTGTGCGTGTGAGAGAGTGAGTGAGTGAGAGGGAGTCCATGTGAGAGAAACAGTTGTGTGGCCTGGAGGCCAGTTCCAGTGTTATGCCTGTGCAAACTGTAGCTGACAAAATTAATCGTTTATTGAGACTACGTTTCTGTATTTTTTTTTTTTTATTTTTTTTTAACTTTGGTCATAATGGTGGTACTTAGTTTAAAAAGTTTGAGAAACACTGGCTTAGAGTATGGCATTCATTCGCTGTGGCATTGTTTCAATAAACTTCTGCATTGCCACAGCATTTATTTCTGTCCAGAGATGCATTCATTTTTTTTTTTACCAAGATCTTATATTGATGACGGGAGAGTCGGACCGCTGCGCAAAGTCTTCTCCAGAACATCCCAAAGATTCTCAATGGGGCTGAGATCTGGACTCTGGAGGCCAATTTACGCTTGAAAATGATGTCTCATGCTCTCTGAACCACTCATTTACTATGTGAGCCCCATGAATCCTAGCATTGTCATCTAGGAATATGCCTGTACCATCAGGGAAGAAAAACTCCACTGATGGAAAAACCTGGTGATTCAGTATATTCAGGCAGTCAGCTGACCTCATTCTTTGGAAACATAATGTTGCTGAACCTGACCAACCCCAAATCATAACCCTAACCCCCACAGACTGGTAGGCACTAGCCAAGATGAGTTCATCACTTCATCCACCTCTCTTCTTACCCTGATGCACCCATCACTTTAAAATAGAGTAAATCTGGACTCATCAGAGCACATGACTGACCACATTTGTTCTTAACCTAATAGTAGTAGTTTTCTTTGCTTGATGCAGGCCAATAATTTGGCTCTTGTGAGACAGATTAATATCCTCTCCATGACCACAGGATATGTCTTCCAACATGGTTGTTTCAGAAATGAGAAGCTCCTCACTGCATCAGCGAGAGTTAAATGACTTGTTACCAACTGAAATGTATTCATCACTGCAGTACTTATCCACTGGAAGGCTTTTACCTATTTGCTTACCAGTGGGCAGTGTATATTGTTAATATCTGTTCATAAAATATAGCATGCATTACTCAAATGATGACCGTCACCATGGCCTCACAAAGACCTTCAGTATGTTGGAGGTTCAAGGTCGGTTTCAAGGTATAAGAGTCACTAACTCATAGTAAAAAGCCACCCTCATCAGTGGAGATACTGCTCCTGGAAATAGCACCCTGTGTTCATGGATCCATGGAATATTAATTTGATCTCTCAGCCTCTTCTTGGTCCATTTATGGTACGACTGAATAAAAGCAATAACAGCGCTGTATTACTAAGGCTTCGTTTTTAGGTTTTCTCTTCTTTCTTCACAGCATGAATGCCATAGAGAACTGATGTCGACTAATGTTTTCCTTTGTCACGCCACCATGAAACCACTTACAGTATAACCAGTTTTAACATCTCCACTCAGCCTGTGCCAGAGCTCGACTGACAGACAGCAATTCATGCAGGAACACTGAGAAGGTTACTTCACAGCAGTTACACTGGAGATGAAACTCCACTCACAGTCACTGATCTACAATCAAATGAATATTTTAAATCACTGTGGCTGATTAGAGTCTAGCTAAGAATAAGATTTGCCTTTAAACCCCAAAAAAGAACAAAAGAAAAACAGTATGGTGCCTTCTTTCTTAGCTTGATGTGTTTACTCAAAGAGTCTGTGAGCAGTGTGAGATGGAGGCTAGAGATATAGTTATCTTTAAATATCAAAAAGGAATCACCAAAATTCTGAATATTTGAAGTGCTCTTCTCTTATTTACTTTACAATAAAAAACTAGTATTAAATATTGAAGATGGAGAATGTATTTTTATAGTTTGATAAGGAATCTTTTAGAACAAAGTTTGATCCAATGATTTTACATAATTTCTACAAAGAAATTCATTTTTTACTGTTTCAGATAATGTCAGTTTCAGCCTACAGTCTTTAGTACACTGCACATGTTTCTGCTGTTCAAACCTACTTTTACAAATGTCACTTTTCAGTTTCAGTGTATCGCAATAGTGCAAGAGGACATACTGCCATAGAGGCTAGTTTGTCTCACCCAGTCCAGACTTTATGGGGGCAGCTCTTAAGTGAAAGTTAAACTGTGATATTACCAAACTCATCATTGGGACCCATTTGGAGAAATCAAATGACAGCAGCTCATAGTGCAGCACTGATGTTGTCTGGTGTCACAGAGAGCTCAGCAAGAAAGAACCGACTCTGAGGACTATAAGGCAATCTCTGCCCATTCTCTATACACCGCGTTATCCTCACGAGGGTCGCGGGGGATGCTGGAGCCTATCCCAGCTGACTCGGGCGAAGGCAGGGGACATCCTGGACAGGTCGCCAGTCTGTCACAGGGCTACATGTACAGACAAACAATCACACTCACACCAACGGACAATTTAGAGTCACCAATTAACCTCAGCATGTTTTTGGACTGTGGAAGGAAGCCGGAGTACCCAGAGAAAACCCACGCATGCACAGGGAGAACATGCAATCTCCATGCAGAAAGATCCCAGGCTCAGGTCGGGATTTGCTGCAAGGCGAAAGTGTTAACCACTATGTCACTGTACAGCTTATAAGGCAATCTGCTTCAGGTAATAAAATAGGTGGAGACATGGAGTCTACTGTAAAATTGGGGTCTTGGTCAGTTAATTTTTTTTGTCTCCTTCATGGAAATAAAGATAATGACTGTACTTTGATAAATTCATCCTATTCTTAATTGAAGCATCAATTGAGCGATCAATCAGACTTTATATAAAAGTTTTCATACAAATACAGTGTAAGGCCTGAAACAGAATCTGAAAAGGGTGTTTGGTTGCACAATTTAGTTTTTTCCTGTATGTGTAGACCTTTTTAACAGTGTTAAACTTCAGTCTTGGTTTCAGTTCCCCTCATGTGGTTACTGCTATCACTGTCCACCCTCAGAAACACACAACAGAAACAAGGTGTCAGAAGAAGCTCAAAGTGACACAAAATTGCAATGCTGAGATGGAAAAAAAAAATCATGGAAACATCTGCACCATTCAAGAAAAAAAAAAGCAAAATAACAACAACAAAAAAACATCTCCTTTGACACTTAAATATGTCATCAGACCTTTGAAAATTGGCATTTGTGCTCAGTGGGCAGGGGATGCGATTCTCCACTTGGCAGCAATCGCAAATGTCACATCGACACTGGTAAATTATGGACTTACTTGGGAGTTTGACAGCGGAGTACTATCAGCCTCAATGAATGGGTTTAATGTGAACGTTTCTGAAGCAGGCGAAATTTGTGGTAAAGATAAGACTGAGAATACTCCTCGTCTGACACAAGAGAAACATCAAGAAATATGATTTCACGCCGGCGCTTTATGAGCGTCGTCCGTGCAAAATGTCTTGGAGAAATTGCAGTTGTCAAAGGACATTTTTCATCTGCTGTTAATGAATCTGTTTAAGTGTCAGCATGAAAGAGAGATGCTTGGATGAAAGAACACTGGACACACAGGAAACCGGAGATGAAAGCAGAGACAGATTGTATTTAATGCAGTTTTCATCTGCGCATTCGACTGTCATGAGTTTTCAAATACCCCTTCAAATCAATGTGCACAATCCCACAAAACAATCAGCAATTCCACATAATCATAGCTATTGAAGAGCGAGTGTGGGCATCAAAGATAATATACTTTGCTCCACTGGTGCAAAGTATATTACCTTGATACCCTTGGTTTTCCATGAATTATTAAATATATCAATAGACCATACTGTTGCACTGGGTTTCTTGCGGTTCTTTTGGAAACATTGGGCTGGAGGATGAAATTCAGAAAAGGGCAAAAAAAAGTACCCACAGACTAGTTGTTTTTGGGTTTCATTAAATCAATTTACAGTAAGATGAAGAATACTGCCAACTTTATCCTTTAAGTACAACACGTATGTTATTATATCAGTATGGACCAAAATCTCAGAGGAATATTTCTATGATGAAATGAAGGCAGTTTTGATGGAAAAATGAAAAAAGTGTTCAACCTGGTATAAGCAAGGTGAAACTAATGTAGTGGCCAGTCAGTGAGTGTGTATGGAATGACATTATTTTCCATTTTACTTAAATGTGTACAATGCACCCACTTAGCTGGATTTATTCTTTAATTTTAAAAAAGAACTCTTGTGGTCATTATAAGTAATTACTCATCCACTACAACTGAAATTGTCTCTGGTGTCCCGCAAGGTTCAATTTTAGGTCCAGCTCTATTTTCTTGCTTCCACTGGAACAAATCATATAACAGCACAAAGTATCCTATCATTTCTGCAGACAATACAAAAGACCTGGTGACCCAAGAACCCAAGCTACTGTATCAGATTTTCTCACCAATATTAACAGCTGGATTATTTCTGCAGCTAAACTATTCAAAATTTACAAAAATACGAGATTAGCTTGCTGAATCAGAATTTTCTTTGAAATCTCTTCTTAAAACCAATTATACAGGCTTGCATTTATGCCATGTTTATTTTTTAATCATCTGATTTTTTAATTATATTTTATTCATTTTGATTTTTCATTTCATTCTATTTTACCCTTTATTCATTTACATTTTTATTATATTTATTTATCACTACTACCATTATTATTTTTAGGCTCGTTTTTATTGTTTTGAATTCCATTTGCTCTTTTTCCTTACTTGTATGTGATATTTTTGGTTATTTTATTATTTTTTCTATTGTTATTCTGATAATTATATGTTTTTTTATTCATTTTTTTCCCCATATTTAAGTCCATTTCTTGACTTTTGCCTCTCTAATCCTTCGTGTGTTTGGAATGACCGGCCTTCTGTTGCTCAATTGTCTTCTTGAGTGTCCTTGTCTTTTTTTCCTTGTCTATAAAGCACTTATATATATATATATATATATATATACATACACACACAGTTATTTTTATTGCCTATATACTAATATAAATGTATGGGTTTCTGGCCAAATATCTCATTTCTGTTCATCATGTATTATACATCAAAGCATTTATATAGAATTGTTCCTGGTGGCCTGGTGCAGAAGCTTCGCAGTCATACACTGCATAACTCATCCAATCAACTCCTAAATATTTCCAACAAGCTCTATTGAATCTTCTAAACAATAAGATGTCACACCTCTTTCGGCACAACACTGAACTCTGCATCCTCACTGCTGCATCAGCGCCTGCTTCCAGAAGATGGATCTACTCCCACATCATTTTTCTAATCATACCCAAAAGTGGCTGCAATCTTACCTAAGTGACCGACATCAATGTGTGCGGGTGAATAACGTTAAATCTGAATTTAAATCTGCCTCTATGGGAGTGCCGCAGGGGTCTATTTTAGGACCCTTGCTTTTCAGCATTTATATAAATGACCTCCCTGCAGTGTGTCCTGATGTTGAGATAATAATGTATGCCGACGATACGGTGATTTTTACTTTCGGGAAAGATGAGTTTGAGGTTGTGGAAAAGTTAAATAAGGAGATGCAGAAAGTAGCCAAATGGCTACAGACATCCTGCCTCACTCTAAACTTAGATAAAACAGTCTCAATGTTTTTTTCAAATAAAAGAAAACTATTAAAAATATGTGAAATCGAAGTAAATGGGCAAAAACTTAAAAATGTAGATGAAACAAAATACTTGGGTTTAACAATAGATTCAAATCTTTGTTTTAAAACCCATATTAAAAAAATTGGTAATAAACTGAAATTCAATTTAATGAATTATAAACATATTAGAAATTCTTTAACAACAGAGGCCTCTTATACTTATCTCAATACGATGATTGTCCCGCATCTTTTATATTGTATGTCCAGCTGGTCTCAGGCTTGTGAAACATCAGTGAAACCACTTGAGTCTTTGTATAAGAGAGCCCTAAAAATCCATGATAGAAAGCCTTTTCGATATCATCACTGTAACATCCTTAATAAATACAATTTTTTTAGTTTTGATAATTTAATTAAATTCAATCAAATTTCCTTATTATTTAAAATAATTCATAATCTGACTGCCCCCCCACTGAGAAAGTTTATTACTCTGAGTGCAGAACAAATTTCTCGGTCTACACGGTCGACAGTCAGAGGAGAGTGTATTGTTCCAAGGTGCAGAACTACTTTTGGCCAACAGTCATTTTCTTACAGAGCTGTGAGCCTTTGGAACACTCTTCCCAGTGAAATCATGGCATGCACAGACTTTAGCGTGTTCAAGCGTTTAACTAGAACATGGTTATTGTCGCAGCAAGTTTGTACACATTGAGTGACTGGGGTAAACTGTAACTGTATGTGTTACTGTGTGACTGTTACAATGTACTGTTTTTTTTTCTTTTTTTTTTTTTTTTTTTCTTTTAATGGTAACAGCAACCTGCCCAGGGACTACAGGTGGAAATTAGCTCTTTGTGCTATAACCTGGCACATGCATATTTTCCTTATATGGATTAATGTTTATTGTGCATTGTCCCTGATTAAATAAATGAAATAAATAAAATAAATAAATAAAATAAATAAACCCTGCAAAATAATGTAAAAATCACCCAAAATCTGAGAGATGCCAACACACACAGAACTAATATTACCACAGGACCTCTGCATTTGGTGAAATACAATTACATATAATGATCTCCATGGCGATTACAAATTTCTGGAGGTCCTCAGGTAATACTTGTTCTTTGAAAACTGGCATGTCTGTGACATGAGGCTTTTTTTTAAATTTATCATCATTTTAGTTTTCTCCACAACTCATAAAAAAAAAAAAAACATGATATTTTAAAACTACAACTCCTGTTTTGTTTCAGGACAAATTTATTTCCTGAAAGCTGAATCAATTACACACACACACACATTATATATATATAGGGTGCAAATGTGTGGATATTTACCCAAGTTTTGTCCATAAGTTCCATGTGTGTAATAATTTTCCCACTTTATTTTGTGTCCTACATACTTTAGAGGACTTATTTTGTGATTTTTAAGTATTGCATCAAATCTTTTTTTTTGCTAGATTTTGAGATATACACTACCATTCAAAAGTTTGGGGTCACTTAGAAATATGCTTTTTTTTTTTAAAGAAAAGCATTTTTTCAATGAAGATAACATTAACTTCATCAGAAATATAGTCTAGACCAGGGGTGTCAAGATCCGTTCCTGGAGGGCCACTATCCTGCATGTTTTAGATGTTTCCCTCTTCCAACACAGCTGATTCAAATGATCAGACTCGTTATCAGGCTTCTGCTGAGCTTGATGATAAGCTGATCATTTGAATCAGGTGTGTTAGAAGTAGGAAACATCTAAAACATGCAGGATAGTGGCCCTCCAGGAACTGAGTTTGACACCCCTGGTCTAGACATTGTTAATGTGGTAAATGACTATTCTAGCTGGAAATGACCGGTTTTTAATGGAATATCTCCATAGGGTACAATTCCAGCAACTATCACTCCTGTGTTCTAATGCTACATTGTGTTAGCTAATGGTGTTGAAAGGCTCATTGATGATTAGAAAACCTGTGTGCAATTATGTTAGCAGATGAATAAAATTGAGAGTTTTCATGGAAAACATTAAATTGCCTGTGTGTCCCCAAACTTGAGAACGGTAGTGTATATGCATTAATGTTAGTAATTCCACAATTAATGCAAATTTACGTAAAACATCAAAGCAGACAAACATACATGAAAAAGCCCACAAAATGTCTGATAGAGTGAGGGATAGTTGGCGACGTGTTTGTTGATCACTGGTCATCTCTGTGCAATGCCTGACTCAGAGAAAAGCATCTCATAATTATTGCGAGAAGCTGCCAAACAATCCGACGTGACGGTCAAGCTGCAGTCCCCACATACAGCTGATTGGGTACCCCAAGCCCAAGGTCGGTAATGTTTGCTCAGTACTCAAAACCCAAAGATCCTTCCCAAAGATGGAGTAAAGCCGTTTGACCACAAATACAGTAAGTTTTTCTTCGATGACATTAAAGTTAGCATTCTACTTACGTTAGAGGAGAATGGAAATCCAACCAGTGAATCATTGTGGGGGCATTATTTAAACTAGCACCATGTTAAAAGTAATCAAGAGACTCTCAGTTAGTTTTGTTGCTGCATGGCTCCTCGGCCTGTTTAAATCAAGTAAAGTTAAAATAATCTGGAACCACAACTATTGCCATCAGGCCCAGAAATATCCAATAGAAACATGACAAATGACAAGAAGCTGACTTAATTTGTACCAAAATCAAGCAAGAGTCACCCAGTGTTTCTCTATTCTTACATTTTCTGTTTTCATCTTCTAAAGCTGAAAGTCTTTTTGAAGTGGCAAGACTATTTAACTCCTGCAGACCACATTCCTCAGGCAAAAGTGTGTGTAGATTGTGCAACACATTTGTTTTTGCTGGAGGTCCTGAACGACTACACCAGAAACAGTTCCAGCAATGAATGCAAAACTGCAATTAAGAGCTGCTGAACTTGAAGAAAAAAAAAAAATTGGATCTCATTTTAAGGTAATGTTATGGTTCCACATTAACATGGGCAGTGGTGTACAAATTTAAGTCCGTGTTGAAGGCAATTTAAAAACAAAACTCTGTGTGTGTGTGTGTGTGTGTGTGTGTGTGTGTGTGTGTGCGCGCGCGTTTGGGTGGGTAATTTCCATTTGTTCTAAGGCAATTTATGTCTTAGAGAATTAATGCACAGTGAATTATATATTAAACTAATAGCTTTTCCTTATTTTCTTCCCCCATTTCTTTTACTGGTGTGTGTGGTGTGTTTTAAGAGATAAACCTTTAGACTTTGGGGTCAAAATTGAGGATGACTTTCCACAGTTAAAGACACAGAGAGGGTTGAATTATTGAAGATTTCATGGACAACATGCAGTTGGGATTTAATCCAAACCCCAGTCCAATACTGAAGACTACATGGCGCGGTATTTGTCCTGGGACCAACATTGCCCTGGTTTACATCATGCCATTGCACAGAAGCAGAGTCTTGAAGAATTTCCAGGCAAAATGTGAACAATCCTGAAACATTCCAAGTGTTGTCCATTTCTACTCACAATAAAATACTAACATACTTTAGCAGTTAAAGCTTTACTTTCCTTGCCTTTTATTATGGAGACCTCAACATCTTTGCAACATCAAGGACTACTATCAAGATGCTTAACTTGTGGCAAAGATTTTCCCCAAAATCAGTAGAGAATTAATGCCGCTTTCAAGGAACCTTTAGCTGTGTGCTAATTGTGAAATGTTTAGTCCTACTCTTGTAACCCATATAGTAGGACTTCTCAACATGTAAAATCACAAGAGTCCACGTAGCAGTTAATAGGCAATGTTTATTCATTTCATCTAATGAATGTTATGAGGTGTATAATTCTCATCTTTATTTAGAATTATGAATTTTTAAATAGCTGAGTTACAGCCAAAGACACTGAATACTTCTCTTATCTGGAAGCTGAATACCAACCATGCATATTTAATTGGTGCAACATAATCATACATTTATATCTGTTACGCCCCCCCCCCCGGTCTCAGACAAAGTAAATAAACTAAGGTTATTCATGGGTGAAACGAACAAAAAACTGCACGAACTAACAGAAAACAGGGTCTGTGGTCTAAAAGGTGATAGGGTATGGTTAAATACCACTATCCCCCACTAAATCTACCAAAAGTGGTAGAAAAAAAACCTAAAACTGAAACCCCTCAAAAGGAAAAAAAAAACATTCCCCAAAACAACAAGAAACAAGTGCTGGGTTCTGGCCATTAATGACACAAAGACGCTTAGATTGCTGGAAAGAAGGCTGACTGATGGTGTCAAACCTTCCAGGTCACCTACCCACAACCAACTGAGCAGTTGGGAGATCACTCCTTCTATCCCCACCCAGCTGATTGGCAACAACACACAGCCGAGCTCAATCACACCGGTGCAGCAGATTGAGTCTGATCTCAGAGTCAGGCTGTGAACTTTCTAAGCCCATAACATATCGAAGCAACTATTGACTGAATACATTGTTATCAATATAAAGTATTGTCCATAAACACGTCCACAAGCATTCACACTCATCTGTTGCTTCTCGGCAGCTGTTGAGAACATCAAGTTTGACAGTTTCTTCCACCATTAGGTTTCATTACTTCCGTGCTCCATCTCACATAAATACTTTGGGAATCAATGTCAAGTAGTAAATCTCTTGTGATCGATTTGTGTTTGAAAAGGAATCGTTTGTCATAATCAATGTCAGTATCCTTGTCTCTGATGTCATAATTAGAATACCCGTCTTATTTCTTCCACTATATAGATAGTTGAGTCTCATCAGTTCCTAATTTGCGATGACACACACCTCAAAACAACAGATAATTCCTGTTCTAACACAACTGAATGACAGACATCTTCCTTACAAACTCGGTGCTCGGTAAGTTTCAAACTTTAAAACTTTGTCATCCATGTCTATGTCTTGAAGAGCACTTATCTGTTTCTAAAGCGGTTTTACAAAAGCTCCTTCCTATCTCTCTTCACTGCTCTCTTGGAACCTTGATAGCCATCGTACCGCTCACAGACGTGGCTCACCTTGCAGGTCCCAAATATTCACGCAGCGTTAGGAAGATTTGCTTTTTTTGTGACTGTGCCGCACACACTTGGAATGTGTTTCAACAAAACTTTAAGTTGACCTCATTAATACTATGAAGACAGTTCCAAGGTTTGATTTCTCCTCATATTTAAATTCCTACACTTCTTTGCATTGTTTATCTTTGTTTTTAAGTGCATTACTTGTGTATTTTTCTGTTATTGCTATATTATTTCAAATGCTTCTGCATTTATTGTGTGTGCTAAATTATTCAAAAGCAGGGCACTGGAGGCAGGTTTCAAAAACAAAAGTGAGCTTCACTTGGAACTGATTCAAATTCAAAAATGAAAGAAAGAAACAAAGTGGTGCGGGCTGAGGCTTGCAGAGAAAATACAAAAAGAAGCAAAAACTAACTAAAGTGTCAACTGAAAATACTGAAGAGCAAGACAGGTAAAAAAAAAAACACAGATGTGGTACACAGAGAAAGAGCACACATAGACCTGACAGCTGACAAGGAAAAGCAGTGAAATATAAATGCACAGGGAATAATCAACTAATTGAAAACTGGTCAAGTTAATGAGGATGGGTCAGGCAATCAAAAAAGGAGGGAAAACAGACACAAAAGGTAAGTTATGAACAAAATCAAACACGACTGAACAGAAATGAGTGACATGGAAAGCAAGTGGGAACATCAGAGTCGATGTCAATGTGTTCTTTGAGGTTCAAAACAGAATAAACGAATGAATGAATAAGCCACTGACACAGCCATACAGCTACTGTAAGAGATGTGGGCAGTCAAAAGCTGACCTCCCTTCAGTGTTGACTCTTTTATGTTGCAAGTGGCCTGACCGAACTAAAATTAACTACAATTGGCCAAGCTGCCCGTTACATGACCTTGGATGGCTGAAGTGTCTGTTGGAAACCGGCGCTATACGTCTTTGACATCTTGATTACAATCTGCGTCACAAAGAGCCCAAGTGTCAGACAGAATGAGTAAAGGACAAGCATCCATCTAATAAAGCAACTTGCTCCAAAGGGATGTGAATAGAAGTCACAAACACAATGGCATAATATATAGATCTGTCTCCCACAGGATATGTTCCATTCATCCAAGTCAACATAAAAAGTGGAGCCTCTATTCATTGGTTAATGAATAAAGTGTACATCAGTGGGAGTAGCTGATGTAAGAGTTGACTGACCTTGATTCTGCTTTACATGCAGACAACTACAATACTATCTTTTGTAAAACAAATCTGTAACTTTGTACTGAATACTTTTATATCTGAAAATCATGGAGTGCTGCAGCAAGGTGGAGCATAAACAGACTTTCCAACTATGCTAGTTTCATCTTTGAGTGGTTGGCAGGATATTACATTTGGATCTAATCATAGTCATCTTCACTATATCATTCTGCATCCATTTCCACATCAATTACTCATTGATTTCTCATCCTACAGGTATGGAATACATTGTAGAGAAAGCAGAAGTGGAGCATTGCACTTTTCAAGTATTTGTGTACAATGAAATAATCGCATTACAAAGACAGATTAAACCTCTGTAAATTGATATTTTTACAGATGTTCTCACATCTGCTCACTAAATCTTAATTCATCTTACAACTAAACAGCAACATTTATTCTTTCCGATTATAGTTGCCGTTTTGTGCAATTAAACGTTTTCGAGTAATCTGGTGTTGAAATTGCAACAAATTTCTGCATTGATTCCAACATAGGGCTGACTTTGCATCCTAGTTTGCATGAAAAGGACAAAATGATGTTTTTCATTGCAGCAAAGATGTGTGCACAAGCAGGCTGCTATACATTTAAACTTAAATGAAAAAAAACAACCCTTATATTTTCAATATTGACCTACATAAGGCATACAGTATTGCACCATCATGGCTTTGATAATGCCAGATTCCATACAATCTTCCTACATAATAAAAAAAAAAAAAAAAAAAAGATATCTCTCTCTCTTCTGCAACTAAATTATTTGCACTCACTTCAGCACAATAGATCCGAATCCAAAAGTAGCATGTGCATTGGCAGCGCAGCTCTGAGTGACATTTGATCCCTGCAATCCTGTCTGAAAATGGCAATAAAGGAGCCAATAAATGTTCAATATGAGATGCTGCAATGGCTCATAACATTGACACCATTCACACCAAACTGCCGGGTCTTATCTGCTCAGATGGAGAGTAGGTGTGCAGCGGTGCAAGTGTTTACAAGGCTCCCAGTTAGTTACTATACTCTGCGGCCTTATCTCCACCTGATTGGAACCACCAAGTGGTGTTTATGAGTCGGCCCGGGCCTTATCAGCGTCCTCGCAGCGTTGACAAACTAGATCTGAATCAATAAGCAGACGCAGTGCTGGGGTGAAAGGGGCCATCAGCATTCATGTGTGGTAGGCAGTGCGCTGGGAGAATCGACAGGAAAAACAATCGATCCCTGTCGACTGGTTTAGGTCCGAGAAGAGCCACACACCCTTGACCGATTGTGATTTGGATAGTGGGTTGCAGGGAGGCTGGATTGGAAACTCCATAATTATCTATGAGGATTCCATGTGCTACACTTGGATACATGTGCTACACTTGTTGCCCACACCAGGATTCACCTGGTGTGGGCAACATGTCAGCGTCTGACTATATAATTACTTATACGTTACGGTGAAGTAGGAAGGAAAAATGAAAACAGCAGAGCAAAACTAATCTGTTTTTCAGAAGGGCATTGGGTCAGTAATACTGGCAAAGTGAAAATGACAGCTGTTCTCAAGACAATTCACATCATCACCCAAATATAATCTCACGGTGGTGGTGGGAAACACACGCAATCCACTTTGTCAAAATATATGGTCATGTGAAAAACAAAACAAATACATCCATACATTATGTATTGCATAACTGGACCAGCAAACATTTGATCCTCTTTAAAACAGTATGATGCACAGGCTCATCCAGAACCCTCAGATTGACCTGCAGGTCAGGCAGGTTCAGGTAATCGCAACAGAAAATACCAAGGGTTCGAGCAGGTCAGGTCAGGTCAAAAAGTAACAAAGCAGCATTTGGACGAAGTAACAAATAGCTTACAGAAACATTGCGTGCTTTAGGCTAAGCTGGGATTACTCAACCACATCCCGCCTTCTCTTCCATCTCTGCCAGCCATCTCACACACACACACACATGAATGCTGGGTACTCTTATGGCCTGCCTGTCAATAATCTGCATCGTTGAGCTACAAAGCAACCTACTTCTATCATACTTCTTTCTGCATCCAGGCTATGCTACCGTCAAGTAGCAATGTGCAGTCATGGAGGAGCAAGAACACCATAGAGACACACTGCTGCCTGTACCACTCCTATTTAATAGCCTATTTCTGTGATCATTTACCATATGTGCTGCTGAAAATACACCCAGGATCAAGCCACCTCAAAAAATATTAGGAGAGACATGAAAACAGATGCAGTGTTCGCTGTAGATGTGTGGTGTAACCTGGGAGTGAAGTGGGTAATATGAATAAATTAAACTGCGCTGACTGCACCGTGCTCGGCTGCTATAGTTGCATATAATTTGATGTCACTTAAAATGGCACTGTTGAAGTGTACCGTGACAAACATGACAAAGCCTTGCCGGAATAAGCTCAGCCCGCTGCATAACATTATGCATAAAATACATTCTTGTTGCTTTAATACAAAGGTATGAAAAGACAGTTGTAGTTGCAGTGGGAAGGAACATAACCAGATGAAATAGAATTGGGGGGGATTAGAAATGTCACAGTTATGGGTAGGATGTCCTGTAACTGGAATTGCTTGTCGTGTCAGGTTAGGGGTGCTGATTCCTGCATATATTTGCAGGTTGGGTGGCACACATGGGCTTTCAGAACGGGTCAGGTGAGTGCAGTTATGAAATCCACGACGGTTCTCTCTCACCAGATGGTTATGGGAAAAAAAAAAAAAACAATTCACATATTTTAGACCTGAGTGTGGCTTTTTTATTGACTCTCACATGAACACTCAATAAAGTACAGGGCGCTGACACATGTGAGCGAAGTGTGAGTTTCTAATTGAACACAAAATGGATTAGATGATCCAAGCTCTGTAAGGACCAAACAGCCAAAGCCAATTGAACTCCTGTGGAGCAATTCTGTCTCGTGACTTAGTGTTTTTGGTGACCAACCTTAAGAGACTTCCTGTTGGCCTGAAAACAGCACCATCAACTGAGAAAGACACCAGTCTGACTTTCTGCAACATGGATTTACATGCACGGGCAAAAAACAAACAAACAAACAAACAAAATCACATATCCACAGGGTTTTATTTGTGCATCAGTGCCGACACATGATTTAACTTCAGACAGTTGAATACAAAATGCATGTCATACATTAGGCAAGGCAAGTTTATTTGTATAGCACAATTCATACAAGGTGCTTTAAAATGGCAAAGAAATACATTTAGACAAATGATTTAAAGACAGATATAGATTAAAATCATAGAAATGAAACATAAAAGTAGACATTGAGATCATAAAAGTGCCTTAAAAGACATAAAATAGATTGAGCCTCTAAGAGAAAGCTGCAGTAAACAATATGGTTTTCAGGCCTGATTTAAAACAGGCGACAGTTTGAGCAGAACTCAGGTGTTCAGGAAGTTTGTTTCACAGGTGACAAACAAAATAGGTGAATGCTGCTTCACTGCTTTTGGTTCTGATTCTGGAAACACACAGTCAACCTGTCCCCGATGACCTCAGGGCTCTAGATCTTTCATATGGAGCCAACAAGGCCAGGATGTATTTTGGTTCAAGACCACTCAGTGCTTTGTAGACGAAGAGGAAGATTTTGATCTCGATCCTTTGACTAACAGGAAGCCAGTGTAGTGAGGACCAGCGTAATATGGTTCAGTTTCCTGGCGTTAGGACCCTGGCAGCAGTGTTCTGGATCAACTGCAGCTACTGGATCATTAGCAAACCCTTGGAGTTTGATGCATGGAGAAACCATTATGAAACCCAAAGACAGTGGTGACTGAGGAAGAAATTTAACCAAGAGACATTTTCTGCCAGTTTTTATTGGATTTGGATTTACACAGACATACACATCCCCCTCATTGACCCATATTCACCATGTTACAATCCAACCTCTAGGGGTTGGCTGGATGCAACAACAACAACAAAAAAAACAACAGAATGTTATTGGTTCAGGTGAAGGGATTTATTGCTTAGTAGCAAATGGAACACAAAAGTGACAATAAAACACACAAGACCAGTGAGTACCCACCAACCCACCACACGTACCTACAGACTGAGTGTTGTATTGTTGATGTTTGTGTGATGTGTTTCAGAGAGGCACCAGGGCAGACTGATCACAGATACCAGCCGCTCAGACTAAGAGCATGGTTGCAGATATATAGGCAGCAGGTGTGGTGCTGGCTGTGTCCGGTTGGTTGAAGGGGGAGGGGAGCTGGAGGGTGGCCCAATCAGGAAGGTTGTGAGGCGGGGAGAACAGGGTTGCAGTGCAGGTCGTCTACTTCAGAGTTGTCAGGTGCAATGGCTTACAGTTGGGGTTCATGGAGAAACTCTGTAACCAGCCACAGCTGAACCCACACAAACAATCTCCGACACACAAAGGCCCAACAGAAAACCACTCAGAAACCAGGTAGCACAGATCCCTGTGGCCCTAACACACCATTTTACAGCATAAAATCTCACCTGCTTAGCTGTGGGGCTTACAATAATTACATGCCAAAATATTTAGACACCAAAAGCACTAAACCTTGTGCCACCGTACAATGCATCCGTCACCACAGATTTTGATTGTGACAAAGAAGGTGCAGACATTTTATAATTAATGAGTGCCTTTGGACTGGGGTGCTGTGAGGTAAATGTGCTCCTATGGGGGACTGAAAACATTGAGAACCGCTGTGATAGGATGATAGAGACCTGAGGGATCAGATGAATTTGAATTTCGCTGGATAACCTGTTTTCTCCATAAACTCTTACACTTGTCGTGAGATGAAACCAAAGCATCATTTAGTCATAAACAAACAGGGAGTTACTCATCCTGATGTCCAGGATGTGGATTACATATGCCATCTTGCCCAGCTTGCCTGTAGCAAGTGGCATCAAGGCAACCAAGGCCTCAGTGGAGGACATACCGGCTGGTGTACTTAGATGAATGTGAATGTAGAAGAATTGTGGTTTACCAATTTTACATCAAGTATAGAGGCCTGATATCATTTCAATTATGATGCTTTCAACAAGCTTGAAATGTTTCAGTATTCTTCAACTTCACCTCGTCCTTGTTTTATTCTTTGTTATTCCCTGACATAGTGCAAACAGACGTGTGAATGTGAGTGTGCTTGGTTATCTGTTTCTATGTATAGCTCTCTCGCCGACTGGCAGCCTGTCCTGTGCGTATCCTGCCTTCACCCTGAGTTGGCTGGGATAGGCTCCAACCCCATTGTTCCCCTACAGGGGATTAATTAGTGTGTAGACAATGTTTCTATGTCTGGTGTTTGCACAAACCTAAGCCCAATCCTTTGTTTATGTCCGCTGTCACAAATGTGTCGCAGTGAGAGTGCACAGTTTGCTGCATGATGCTAGAGTTAGTGAATAGTTTTTAATCCGTAATTATTTACAAATTGAGCAGATCGGACATTTATTCTATGCTGATACCGCTGTTTTAGGTAACAGACGCATGATATGGGCCACAAAAGCAGCTCTGTAACTTATCCCACTGGGACATAGAAGCACATGTCCCGGCATGTCACAAACACATGACCTCTGGACAGAGGACATTACAAATCAGAGAAGACTTTGTCATGGTGTCAGTTTATTATCCAATTATTTGGCATTTGACTGTCCTGCAAAATTCCTTTGTGGCCATTCAGCTGTACTCTGGTTACCTGAAGCATTTCTGTTCCATGAAACTTACAAAGATGTCTGCATTACTCAGAACTGTGGCATTGTGACTTGCCCTTTACTGTGTGAGTGTTGATTCTTTGGTGGCACAAATTTGTTGTTTTATGGTCTGTAGTTTATCCAGCAGCTGTAAATGAAGACAGTAGCGCAGCTTGGCAGGTTCATTCAGACCGATTCAGCAGAAACTAAGGACAACAATGTTGCTGTCGTTTGCAGTGCCGAAAAGGTTACTTTGATCACCTCACATTTCTTTGGCTTTATGAAGCTACTTTCTGTCAGCCCAGCTGCGATCGCCTCTTTGTCTCCACAGCTGGAGGGTGAGAGTTTGAAGAATTGGGCTGTTAAAAGTTTGTCCAACTGACAGTGAATCCATGTGAAACAAGCAGACAGGCAGCCGAACTCGTAAAAGTACCGATTTCCACCTGAATAAAGACTTCTACCTTCCCTTAAACCTTATACAAATGGGCAGTTTACAATGTGTGTCTAGGCAAGATATGAGCTGAAGAACAGAGTTTGCCAGAGGAGACATTTTAAAGACGAATGCTTCACAGTTACATAATCAAACGTGTTCATCTAGCTGTCTGGTGATGGTGACCCTGGTATGGTTCAAAATGAAAACAAACAAATAAATATTATTTTACTGCTTTTAATTTCTGTTTATGCAGTTACAGACATGCATTGTCTGGAATGAAAAAAAGGGGGCAAAAACACAATTTGAATTATGCTGCCATTCAGGGCTATAGTCTATAGATTTGAATGAACTTGAATATGACTTTACTGCAGTGATGTGAGTTTTACTTCAAAAGCACATTGTTTTGTCTTTTGGCATCAAAGCCTTTTCAGTATAAATTGCTACAAACTCTTACTCAAAATACCATTTTAAGTGCAACTACAATTTTTTTTTTAAATTAAAGGACATAAAACATGACATGGATTTGTGCTAGTAAATAAAAAGTTTGTGAGAAACCAGAGTACTTGAAATAAGATACTGCATTCAAATTTGACATACAGTTCATATAAATGTCAATGTGGAACAAATCTTTAGCTACTTTATACACTATTATGCTCTGTAATCTACTGTACAATACAACAATGCATCACACTGAGTCAACTATGTGTTTTGTCAGTTAAATTGTGACCTCAAAAAAACTTTTATGCAACTGTCGGATGCATTTTTAGCAGTGCAAAAACACAACGTTGCCCTTGGAAATTTAATAGAGCAAAAGTGTGAATTGCAAGTCCCCCAACCAGAAAGTTTATATATACAGTACTGTTTGTCTTTACTCAAACAGTGATTGTGACAAAGTAGCTCTTTCTGAAAATACCTTGGCTAAGTATAGGAAGGATTAGGGTTTCAGATAAAACAGGAAAACACAGTGATCTCCCAAGTTAAAGGACAGTGTGTCAGTGACCCATCCATCCACCCTGATCTCCTCTTTTATTGTGACCCCCTCACATGGCCAGCAGAGGAGGTTGTAATAAGAAGATAGAACTATGGGTCATAATAAGCTGATTACAATCTATGAGTTTTAGTTTAATCACAGACCACGAAATAAAATAGAAACAAAACATTCACACTACCATTTAGATGTTTGGGGTCACCTAGACAATTTCATGTTTTCCATGAAAACTCACACTTTTATTCATCTGCATGAGGGTTTTCCGATCATCAATTATCCTTTCACCATGATTTGCTAACACAATGTAGCATTACCACACAGGAGTGATGGTTGCTGGAAATGTCCCTCTGTACCCCTATGGAGATATTCAATTAAAAATCAGTCATGTCCAGCTAGAATAGTCATTTACAAGATTAGCAATGTCTAGACTGTATTTCTGATTAATTCAATGTTATCTTCACTGAAAAAAAAAACTGCTTTTATTTCAAAAATAAGGACATTTCTAAGTGGCCCCATACTTTTGAATGGTAGTGTATCTTTGAAATGTACATAAATTACTGAGTTATTTTACACCAAAACACAGCTATATTGTGAATTAGTAAAGGAATTAGCCATTAATAATAAAGAAAATTACACAGCATATACAGCTCATTAAGTCTTGCATTATTAATACTGTATTTGCATGTATCTGTGCAGGATTGTGCATTTCTGCAAAGACAAATTCAATACCAGAGTATATGAGTTTCAGAACAGACTGGAAACTGTCAGACATTGTCCAGTATTTCCAAAATTGGCTTCAGTTTATGAAATGGATTGTCCATCACTTTTTTATGGTTAAACTGCAGAGCCAATCATAATCGCAAGACGCTGGATAATGTTGCACGGGGCTGACATCAGTCAAACAGATGAGGAGATATGGGTTATTGGCTTTTACAGGTTGGGAGCTTTAGAAGCTGCTGACCTACAGAGTTTTTTTTTTAATTGAAAAGACTTTATTATCCTGTAAAGTTTCCACTTCTTGCTTCTGGCTTGGTTTTAGTCAGGCTTAATGCAGGCACTCCTGGTCAAAAAGTGAAGTTTTGTTTGCTTTCTTCTTGATACTTGGGTCAATATGGTACATGGATACATTAATAGTTCTTATATGACCACAAAAATATACCTAAATGCAGTCATACTGTGCAAGACTTTTATTTTTCATCTTTTTTTTTAATTTTGTGCTCATCTGTTAATATGCAGCTTAACACAACTACAAATGCCAGTCAACCTTAAGGTTTTAACTGTCACTTGAAGGTAATGAATATAATTAACAACTGCTTTTTCCTGCTTCTGGAAATGTCACAGGACTCATTTGTGCAGAAAATGCTTCTATTAAAATGTCACAAGAAAAGAGGAAAAACAGATTTTCCATACCTCAGATTCACATCATCTGTCAGGTGAACTTGTTCTGTTATTATACACCAGAATGAAGTCGTTATTAATGTATTTGCATTTTTCTTTTGTTAGACCTTAGCCCTTCATGAAGGAATTTAAGTGTTTAATTGTGTTGCCATTGACACATTATCATTGTAACATGGAATTCAGTGGCTTGCGAATACAATCATCATGATATTGTCTTAAGGGTAATACATAATATAAGACTGTATTGTAAGTCATACGTGGCGACTACATGGAAGCGTTTTGAAAACTGAAGCAGTATGAATTTTATGTTATTGTGTTGTTTATGGCAAAAATAATAAACAATATGACTCATGTTCTGTCTCTAGAAATAGCAGTTAGAGCGCATTTTGAAACATGCTGGAAACAGATTTACCGTTAGATAGTGGAAATTATTGTCACCGGAGAGAAAAAGGACAGGAAAAGACATACAATGGCCACCCAGCAAAACCTAAATTCAGATCACTTTTACTTTATTGTGTACATGGAGGTATGCAGGGATTTTTATCTTGACAAATGGATACATTTAATAAATGTATGGATAAACTGATAACTTGTGTTAGCAGTGTCAAGGTTGCAAGCATATATCTTGCAAGACTGCTAATTTTCCTGGGTGGAAAGTTAAAGTTTAAGCAAATGAAACTTCAGTAATTCATACAATAACAAGGGGGATAGTTCATTTCATTGTTAGGACAATCAGGAAGAGGGTTATTTGCAGTGGTATCCTAGCTATAGAGGGTACTGGGAGATAACCTAGGGAGATGCCACATCGGTGGGTCATCAAATAAAATAAAGTTTTCATCAAATGCTATTCAGAACGTGCTGCCTTTCTATACAGTAACAGGAAATAATGACTTCACTTTCACTTTGAATTAAATTACCCATGACCACTTTAAATTGAAAACCGTCAAGTTATCGACAAGGGATCCTGTGGGACTGGAAAACAAGTGGTTGGCAATGAGCAGAAGTCTCTATAGAAAAGTGATGACCTGACAGTTGCTCATCTTAAGATATCTCTCCACCTGCAAGTGGTAACTGTCAAGTGTACTTTCACTTATGCAGTCTGTGCTTTTTGTAGTCATCTGCGGCAATATCCCCATGCAGAATCTAATCACTTGGCATTCTACATGTCATAAATCTTTATCTCCGTCTGTGTCAGGTAGCTTACACTGCACTGGTGTTTAAAGAAGACGGGAGATTCTCCTGTCGGGATGAATGGAGAACGGCGAACAAGGAATAGGTAGCGTGGGAGACCAGATGGAAAGGTGAATGACAATCTGGCAGAGCATTTGATGCAAAAAGATGTCTTCATGAATCCAACAATTTCATCATAGTATCTGCAGGTAATTCTTACAACTGCCTGTGCCAAAGTACATGTGTCTACAATCTGAAAGAGAGTGTACAAAATTGACCTGCAAGGGAGGCATGCCAGGAAAAAAGTTTTTGCTGTCCAAAAAAAGGATATTAGAGAAATATTACAGCTTGCCAATGGACTTAAAGGGAAAGAACAGGCTTTAGGGAACAATGCCCTGTGGACAAATGAATCAAGTACAGAACTGCAGATATGTTTGGTGCACCAAAGGTAGCTTCTCAGGAGAAGTACCTCATATCAGCTGTGAGGTATGATGATGGAAATGTTCTGGTTTTGGGTTGCCTGAGTGCCTCAGAGACTGGGCAGCTAGCAGCCATTGATTCAACTATAAATTTTGAATTGCATCAAAAAAGTGCTTGAAATTGACTTGAGACCCTGTCCACACGTATCCGGATAAGTCTGAAAACGCATATATTTTTCTCTGATTCGGCCTGTCATTCACATGTAACCGGAGGTTTTTGGTTCTGAAAACGGAGGTTTTGAAAACTCTGGCCAAAGTGGAGATTTGGGAAAAACCCCGGGTATGCATTTACGTGTGGACAGACATAACCGGAGTTTTAGGAGCGCAGACGACATTGCCTGCGACAAAACTGCTGTGACGTCAGACATGCGACCTTTGTAGACAATCTGAGCAGAATGGACGCACTCAAAAATGTACTGGTTTCAACAATACTACAGGCGCTTTTTGCTTGTTTGATCTTACAAGCTCATTTACTGCTTCACCTCGAAGAGCATCGGAGAAGGAGGACTGCTGTGACTTCCGCTATTTTGCACCTGACAACCATTCCACATCCTCGGCATGTTCGACGCGAGAGACGCCGCCGCCGCTCTGGATACGTGTAGACGGAGATTTTTGTAGAAAACGGAGACGTGTGGCCGCAGATTTTTTCCTAAACCGAGGGGGGTGGATATACGGTTTTTAAAAAATCCGGATACATATGGACATGGCATGAGACCATCCATCCAAAGCTGAAGTTAAACCAGAAGTGGACTTTTCAGCAGGATAATGATCCTAAACACACCAGCAAATCCACCAAGGGATGACTCAAAAAAGAAGAAATAGAGAGTGATGGTCAAAGCTTACAATCCCAGTTTGCTCAAAGAAACCCTCAAACATCTTGCAATTGAATCAAATTTGCAAGACCGGTGGTCAAAAAACTTTAGCAAGGCAATTACAGAGACTGGTGGACAATTCTGCAAGAAGTTGTTTCTGCCAACAGGGGCAATGCTAGCTTCTGTGGCTGATTGTGACAACCTTTTCCCCATAGAAAACTTTACATCTATTAATGTTGTTGTTGAATAAACGACTGAAAAACAGCATTCATCCTGGTTTAAAGAGAATTGGATGTTTGCTTGTGTAAATATGCAGAAAAAAAGCAATTTCAATGAGATGTACTTAATTTTTGACCATGTCAGTATTTACTGGTGGAACTATCAAAATCTAAGACCCTTGTGCATCCATATGCAGCTATTTTACCAAGTATATCATGTAAAATGTCACATATGGGGTGCAAAGAATGCATGACATTTAACAGGCATCACATTGTTGCAGCCCACTTTTCATTCACACATCTTCCTATTGTGAAAAGTCAAACCCATCTCTCATCCTCTCTCTTTGTATCTGCTCCTTTTGCACCACATTGTCAGCTTGCTGCACTAAAATAGTCAGTAACTGGATGTACTTTTAGTGTCAGTTAATACCAACATATTTATCCTTGCAGTCCACCACTGACAATGCATCAGCTTTTTGCATCTGCTGTGCAAACCAGAGGGCAGTGGGGAATCTGAAGAGTAGAGAAAACTTACACATTGCTGCCTAAAAAAATATCCTTGGCCAAACATGGAAATGTACATGTGTGCATTGTTGGTACCGTCCTTTAAAGAAATAAAGAAATGGTGTCTCAATAATGTCATGGACACCCTTTTACTGCTTAAAGCAGGACTCCTTCAGCCTATCAATGTTGCAGTAGTGCTCGACAACTCCCATGTGTCAGTGTATGAACATATAGCGCTCTGTCACGGAGCTGCTCAGCCTCAGGTACATTTTGCACTGCTGTTTTCACACCAGTAGCTGACAGCTGTGTGCCTGAAGATGAGGTCGAGTTTGACAGTATTTTATCACATGATAGTGACATGTTGTGCTCACTAAAAACAGAGTCGATCAAGCCTCTTTCTAGGAAGCTATTCAGCCACATACACCGATCAGCCACAACATTGTGACCGCTGACAGGTGAAGTGAATAATATTCGGTATTATGTGGTGTTCTGCTGGAAGACCTTGGATTCTGGCATCCATGTTGATGAGACTTAGTCATGTTCCTCAAGATATTCCTGACTGTTTGTTTTCACAATGTGGTGGGGTGCATTTCCCAGCAGGGGTAGGCCAGTGACATTTAAGATTTCCATTCACATGAAGAAGTGTGTGTGTTGTGGGACACCATTTATTTGGGTGTCTGTCACCCAGGATGTTGATTTGACCTCCAAACTTACTCCGCCTCATTCTGATCAAGCATCAACAGGAAGCAGTGGAACAAGTTTGATTCCCAGAGGTCCCACTGAACAACCCAGAGTACCCAAAGGATCCACTGCCAACATCTTGATTCCAGACCCCATAGGACACCCTGAGAGGTCCTCTGGTCCAGGCTCAATGGTTCACAGCTTTTTTGACCTCATAAGTGAAATAAACACAATATCAGGAAGGTGGTCATAATGTTACGCCTGATCTGTGCATCATGCAATATTCCCCAAAATCTTATAGGGCAAATGTCATCAGGTATAGTAGAAACCATTGGAGACAGGACATCTAAACCAAGATCACATGGAGGAAGCAAATGGCAATCACTTATGAACAGAAAGGGGGGGGATTCTGCAAAGAAAATGCCCCAAAACTACAATGAAATTAATTATTAACACCCACTATTTAGTTTTCTCATTCAACCAAGTCATGAGATGCCTCAAAAGAGGGCAATCACGCACTCACTCATACTTAGCCATAAAAATAACCCTGACATTTATCATCTCTGGTGTCTGAACTAGGTCTGCCCAGCCATAGTGTGGCAGTTTGTTTTAGCAGCCAACAAATCCACAGCTGCAAGCTGCCGTGGAGGAAGAAATCAAAAGCCTGTTGTGACAGTCCTTCAGGGACATTTACAATGGCTGTATCTTACCACCGTGCAGTGCTTTTTTTTGTTGTTGTTGTTGTTCTCTAGATCTTTAGAAATAAATCTGAATTACTGCCGTGTTTTCAAAGGAGGCAGAAAAGAAAGTGATCGAGTCATTGGTGACACTGACAAACAGGTCAATCTCTTCTCATCCTCCTCATTCATTCATTTATTTAGTCGTTCACCACTGCCTGTATTTACACATTGACAAACCGCTGCAGTTTCAGATCCCATTTCTCTGACCTGATCTCTACATGCACCTACTCAACCAGTCCCCATTTCCCTTAGCATTCATATCACCTCAGTTTAACTCATGCACCGCCTGTTAATCTGTTGTACCAGCCATATCTTTCCAGCCGTTTTTTTCCTTGCCTGCCTGTTTCTAAACGGAGCCGAAACATTTTGTTTACCTGCGATTCCTGCCAGCTTGTTGGCAACCCAAGCCAGTCCTCCAGTCTTGCCCGATTTGTGTTTTTTTTTTGTTTTTTGCTTGGATTTCTTTTGAAAACTGGTTATTTTGAACTTATCTGTGTCTCTCAGTTGTGCATTTATTTCAAGTCCTACCCGTTTACTGAACCATTGGCAAGTCGGTGTAGCCACAGTTCAGGCTGTTTTGCTGTGACAATGCATATTTAGTGACACACCACACACTAAATTAAATAAATGGGTTTAAAATTCGAATGAAAGATGTAAAAACTGTTAAATTTGGGCTAACTCTAGATCTCGACAAAGGTCATCATTCTGCCAAAGTGATGGTCACGATTTTTAAGAATTTCACACCAACTAAACAAAAACAACAACTAATTCCTCAAAGAAAAAGAAAAGAAAATGAGGATTTTTTTTTATCCTTCAGTCACTCCATTCAGAGCATGTGCCGTATTTGAGACCCTGAGCCCAGAAGGCCATTTTAGTGATCGATCCATGAATAAAGTTTCTCCACTAAAGCTCTGCTCCATTTCTTTACAGCTACAGCCATCCCCTCAGGCCTTTGCTGTAAATTAGAATGTGTTTCTAGTCAGTTTGCATAGTTTAACAAGAGTTAAAGTTTATCTTGACACGAACATGGCCCAGCATCATTGATAAAAATGAAGAAGGGACTGCAGCGCAGAGTCTCGCTGAATTCATTACTTCCTAAATCCTGCTGCATAAATGCATGAATGAGCATCATTTATATTCATTACATGAGTTATAGTATTTGGCTGGCTGACAACATTGCATTGATATCTTCCCCTGAAGTCTTTTATCCCGTGTTACTTACAATGAATATGGATTGTTGTAATTAATTGCATTTTCATGGAAATGAGCAGCACTGTATCGCTTGCTACCAGTCTTACAGGTTTAATTCCAATTTAGACCGCCTCTGCTTTAAGTGTGTGCACACCTGACACATGGAGCGTACTTCTCTGAAAGACTGACTGTGGAGTTAATTTGTCTTTCTGTTGAAGATCCACAAGTCCAGAAAAAAAACAACAAAGAGAAAAACACATAACTGATTCCACTTACATGACCTGTGTGGCTTATTCTAAAACACCTGCATGATTCAATCTTAGCTAGCTCCGTCTGTAATCCGTGTCTCGCTTCAAACATTTGTTTTTCTATCCACGCCAAAGACTGTACAATTTCCAACAGTATACAACCACTTGTTAAGTGGTTCACGCTTCACTGAAATGACAGGAAATAAGCTCTAAAAGAAATCTAAACTTAACGCACACCGTTTTGATTACAGCCTTGTTGAATGTCACTTTATTTCCTGCTACGTTATCTTTGCATGTTTTATAATGGATTTCAGTGCCTTTCTCTGTGAACTGGTTTGCTATCCTTGCATGCCTTTTAGAATATGATTTGTCTGTTGATCACATCCACAATGCAACCACCAAGGCAAGACAAATACATTTGTTTCACATAAAACAGAGGCTTTTTGTAATGCATTTAAAAACATGAGACTAAAAGAAAACAGAAAACGCTTATTACCACAATAGAGACACTTCAGTGAAACAGAAAAAGTTTTGAGACAAAAACACAAGATTAGAAGGCCTCACGACGCAGAACATTAATGTTTTTCACTTGCATTTAAAAGTGGTCCAAGTTGGAAAAGGTAGAATATCTTCTGCAAGTGCCACCTCAGCGGTGCACACTCTGATATTTTGTGCTATATCTAACAGGTAGAAGCCCCCTACTTGATCTGAGGGGATTAAAGTGGCAAAAGAAAGTGGTGACCTGTCTGTGTCCCTTTTGTCTGGAAGGATTCTAGCAGAAACCGTCTGAATCAGTTGAATTTTAGTTGAAAAACGACCACTGTAATAGTGTCCTGGAGATAAAGCCGTGGCCCGCCTGGACATGAATCCTGATTCTTGCTTTATTTCAAGATGATAAAATGTCGACTTTGTGTTTTGACTTTGTTTGATCAGATATGGCCACCGAAGTGTAAGATCACACCTGGATTGCTGACTTGAATTTGAGATTTCAAATACAGAATGAGCACTAACTTTTAATCTTCCTTGTGTTGAACCAAAGAGCGATCATAGCTTTATCTGCATTTCGCTGGAGAAAGGTCATATTCATAGTTATTTGGGGTCAGATAAAGGTAAAGTTGTCCGTGCTAAGGCATGATGAGATTCTACACGTGTACTTTTGATAACCAGAAATTGGCTTGAGAGGTCTGATGAATCCCAGAAGAAGATAAAATTGGGATGACAGAAAAGGTTGACCAGTGGGGGTCCTGTTCAAGAAATGCTTCCAACTGCTTTGGGGGAAATGGCACCTTCAATTTAAAAAAAAAAAAAAAAAGATAATCAACATCATGCATTTGCTATTGTATTATAACTGTAGCATTTTCATGAGAAAAATCTTGACTACTGTTCGATCTACTGCCTATTTACTTCTCAACTGCCTGAGTTGGCACCCATTGCACAATGTAATGTGATAAAACCCGCAGCATCCCACAAGAGTTTTGCAAATCTTTTCTGGGCTTGAATTATATACAACACAAGCAAGGATTTAGTCAGGAGAAAACAACCTGTATAAGTGCCATAAAACAAGTGTGATAATAGGACCATGGAGCCTACAGGCAGCGCGGGAGGTAATAAGCATTTTTCTTTTTGCAGTCTATAAAGTGCAAAGGCGGTCAGTGAAGAACTAGGTTTAATCTTTTAGAGGGACTCTGCATATCGAACAGAGTTTGGTAACTCATTCCACCACCAGGGAACCACAGAGGAGAAGAGTTTGGCTATTGACTGGCCCTGTTATGGTGGTTGTATCAGGCGCCTTTTGCTGGTCAAGCGTAGTAGCAGCATCTGAATGACAGTTCAGGTAGGTTTTCATTGTAGTTAGACTTTTGATTTTTCTGCGGGTAGAAACTGGAAGCCGGTGAAGAGATCGAAACAGCGAGGTGATGTGCTGTTCTTGCCTGGTTGAAAAGCAGACATGCTGCTGCATTCTGGATAACCTGCAGAGGTTTGACCTTGCATGTAGGGAGGCTTGTCATTAAGGAGCTACAGTTTCTGAATGCGTGATATTATGAGAGCCTGTACCAGGAGTCGTGCTGCTTTTTCAGACAGGAATGGTCTGATCTTCCCGATGCTATACAGGGAAAATGGACACGGCCGAGCACATGAGCCTTGAAGGTTAGTTGGTCATCGATCACATCACATCGACACCCAGGTTTCTGGCAGACTTTGTGGGTTTGAGTTGGGTTGATTCAAGCAGCATGTTGATTTCTTGTTATATAGAGAGACTTGCTGGGATGACAAAGAGCTCAGTCCTTGAGAGGCGAAGTTGAAGGTGGTCATTTTTCATCCATGCAGGAGAAATCTGCCTGGCATAATGAGATCTGGGCAGAGATTGTGTGGAAAAGGCAATGTGGGGTTCCCTCTCGTGTAAGGTTCCAAGTTAAATTTGATTTCCTCCAGCAAATTAAGATTGGCGTGCCTTGGCAGTCAATATTTTCTCGTGGCATCTTCCTCAGACTTTCTAAATAATTTAACACAAGTGGATTCATCCTCTTTCTGCTCTTTCTTCTCCATTGCACTTCCTCCTAGTGCCAACTACTGTAGCAATTGCAAATTCAAAATTAGTTTTGGCGTTAAACAGAGTCACAATTAGTAAACTAACTACCAAGTAGATTGTGTTGCTTGATTCATTTAATTTTGTGGTCTGCAAAGGAAACTGACAAATGCAGATAGAATGAAAAATAACTGCATCCAATTTTTCTATTACAATTTTTTTTTAGGCTTTAAATGCTATTTTTTTAACACCAACAGTGAGGTAGGGCAGCGAGCTTTTTCAACAAGATCTCACCACGGTCTAACTATAATATCCCTAATTACCAAGATAAGAAAAAGGTTATTTGACCATAATGGTGCAAATAAAGCCGAGGTTGGAATGTACCATCATTGAATAACAATCTGTGCTTTCTCTTGTGCCACAGTCTGGATTTAATATTGCAGGGAGGTAACTGACATTTCAGCCTGTAGATGCTGCTAGTCAAGGTCTGGACTTGTCCTCCTGCTATTTCAGCCAACAATCTCCTCTTTTTTTCCTTCTTTATTTCATTATTTATTCTCCATTACCTTGCCCGGCTGATGTATACAAAGTATGGGCTGTGTTGACATGAGAATGATGTAATATGCCTTAAGCCCCACTGAGTTGTCGGTTACTACTGATGCTCGCACCTGTGCTTTGCATTAATGCGAGAGAAAAGGCGGCGGGCTGCACTGCGTCATTCTATTGCAGATTGTTGCCGGGGACTCCAGATGTGAGAGGATTAAAGCAGCTATAAATCAGTGTGTGGATGAATCAGACAGACAAACGCTGCCGTTTGCTGCTTCTCACAGGCTGCTGGGCCCAGTTTGACATCTTCTATTCATAGTATGAAGAGGAGGAGGTGGCTCACTGTGCGTCAAAGAAAATGTCTTTCCCGCCTTCAACAACTTTCCTCTGATGCGAGGAATGGAGCTAGTTTGTGACTCAGTGCATGAAGGACTGACATTCTTTCTTTCGTACTGAGACCTTGATTTGTGCTTCAAAACGCTATGTAGGTGTCTGTTTCCAGGGAAATTCACATAGCTTTACTGTGGTGTTTAGATTGATGTTGTGTACCTAGGAAATTTGAAAAATCAAGCTTTCGTGGTAGAATATACTGTAGTGGCATCTCCCTATGTCTCTCCTGCATGACTTTTTTGACTACAAATGCACAAAGATGTCTCACCCTTCAGTCGGAAGTCAATTCATATGCAAAAACCATTTTCAAAATGATAAGCTTGAAAGCAGCGTGTCAGGCTTGGCATGAAAAATAGGAGATATGGCTGCAGTGACAGACTCCTATCTCCAGCACCGTATGCATAAGTTCTAAAACTCCTGATCACCTTGAGATGTGGGCTGATATAAGGGAAGTCATTTTTCTGACACACTTCAGTTCTGTCAGTAACAATATACGAGCTGCTTTTTCAGTCAGCTTCTCTTGCCTTTTTCAGTGTAAAAATGGCTTTTTCTTTCCCCTTTTGCATTTCACTGGGTACACTTTTCTTTTCCAGCTTTCTCTCATCCAGCGTCGCTTGCACATTACTGTACCGCTGCCACTAGATCCACGGATCACCTCAGGCCATTGAGCATTACCTTGTTCAGGCCAAAGCATAACCTGAGAAGTTGACGACTTGACACGCTGTCATAAATAATATGTCACTGCGCATTTTTCTCTTCCGCTAGTATTTTCAAAAGGGACACCTTGACATTTGGTCCAGTGTGTTTAATCAGCAGGCACAGCACATTTTGAGGAAAAGTAAAAAGTTTCAGGATTTGTCCTTCTGACTTGCAAAAATTTCTCATTAGCGTGGGTGACGCATGGAGTCTCAATAAGGGATGTGAACAGGTCAGTTTGGGGGCAATTACTGAATAAATGGTGCATTTTTTTCTTCCAATATGGCTACTTGGTGAAGAAAGCTAACTCCTGGCTCAAAGGAGATGGTGAATTCCGATGCTAATATTTCATGATCGTAAAAATTGCATTTCCTTTGCTTGTCAGTGCTGAAGACATCTTGTCATGAAATGTATAGAGAAAAGGCTTTTGAAGGGGAATACTCCCATCACTTTAAAGAGAATATATAGAAAGATGAACACATTTATCATGGTGTAGTCTCAATAACCTTAAACAAATCCAATGATCGCAAAGGGACAGGAGCAATGGTATAAAATTTATATAATTTTTCCTAGTAAATCAACATTCCATCTAATGAATTCCAGGAGCAGAACTGCTGGATTAATCTGCATTTTCGGGCCTTTTATCTCCTCTCCACTGATGTCAGCATAGAAAGGGTAAACATCTGTCAGCGACGATCACATTTGCGTCCTCACATGGACCCATTTGTAGATCAGCGTACAGTGCAGCAAAGCAGACCTGGCCCAGGTTTCCCCTGCAGTGACAGATGGTGTGGTGATTGTGTTATGTGCTGGGCTGCCCCCACCCCCCACCCACCCACCACAACCAACCAACACATCTACATGCACCAACACAAACACAGACCTCTCATCCTCCACCATCTAGTACACGGCTGTTCAGATCTGGACAAGAGATGGCAAATATCAATATTTCAGCCATTTGCTGATTATTTCCACTTTTTAGCTCAAGTGCTCTTGATAATCTCAGTGCAGGGAATGACGACGTGAATGAATGCGAGCTGCTTTAAAAGGTCACAATCATCGGTGCGACTGCAAATGTGATATTGTACAATTTGCTAAAGCTTCAACAGAGACATAAGAACTGGTTTTTGCACGGCATTTTACTGTTAATCCCCGAGTTTGACATCACATCTAGTGTATCTGGGATAGACCATAGGGCAAATCGGGTAAGCAACAAAATGGATACGGATGTTTTGTCAGTAATATTATTCAAATTTTATTAAGCATTCATGCGCGTGATGTTAATCAGAAGCTGAAGTTTGTTGAAGTGTTTTGCCCAAAATGTTGTTTCCCATTAGCAGATGACCCTTAAGAAAGGCAGTTTTAAAAGCCTGGTGTCAAGCAAATGTGTGTGAAAAAACCACAACAACAACAACAACAACAAACTGACATATTCTAACTATTTGTCGTCTCTTAGGTGATCTGCTGGAGAATGGGTTGCTAATTTTAGATTCTGTGTTCCTGCCCTAAAGTCCTTCTCCAAGCACTTATGAAAATAATCTGTGTATTAAAGTTACATTTTTAGTAATTTGAGTACACACAAGGAATTTGACTTGGTATAGAGAGCAGTACCTAGCAACAACAACAGACAGTGAATGAATAAAAAAACAAATATAAATCTGTGAATTCTAAATAAGAAATGCAAAAGGTTTAACATGAAAATCATCTCATGTCATAAAATAGCTCAGATGCAACTCTCCAAGGTTGCTTACTTTAGAAGGTGTAGATCTATGAAGTCTCTACGTCCATCTCCACCTTCCAAGCTCAAGCACACCAGCTCACAACTATGATATGCTACCCAATGGCAAATTGCAATAGTGGAGTTGGATTTCAGCCGTACACGATCAAACTGGAAGCCAATTTTAAAGAGAAGTAATGACACAGAAAACTTCATCCAAAAATGAATGAGAATGGTTCTTAGATTTTTAAACTGTTTGCATTTTTATCACTGGTAGTTTCAAGTTGGAATGAAAGTTTATTTGAGGGAGGTCAGCAGGCCAAGCATTTTTGGTCCTAGATTTTCAGTCGCCCAGGTCATGATGATCCTAGGAGTTAGTTTCTTCAAGGTGTTTCACTTCTCATCCAAGACGCCTCCTCTGTTTTGGCATCTCTGACGCCTAGATATCAAGAAGCCTCTTGGACGAGTGGTTAAACATCTTCAATACCCTAACAGAGAAGTCCAATATTTTGGGTTCTTGCTCACAAGTAAAACTAAGATGTAATGTGAGATGGTGCAGGATCAGACATAATGTGACAAAACATTGTCCTACAGAAGGAGCAGAGCCTGAAAGCAAACTTCCCAATGAATCATTCATTTACAGTATGTTTCCATACCTACTAATGGAATTTATGCAGGTTGGACTTCCAATGAGAGTACCTCCTGGACCACTTCCACTGAAGTCAGTGTGCTTAGTTTCCCACTTTATGACAAGAACACAACACAGTTTTAGAGATAGCATAGGTAGTCATCAATCACTAAGGTGTCGAATACCATTTTTCACATCTTTAGAAGTGCCTTATTTTCCCCAGAAAGCCAAAAGATGGTTGCCTCAGTTCACAAGAGATCAGGTTAAGATGCCCTAACAAGTTTTCATGATGCTAGCATCACTGACATCAGTCACTTGGAGGTCCTCGATTTCTCTTCATTCTAGATTAACAGGAGGGTTTAATGTCTAGAATGAAAAACTTCATATTTCTGGGCTCATGTTGGTTAATCTACACAAGCATAGCAAATTCTGGATCCTTAATACGATGAACCTTAACATAGGTTGTGAATGGAGAACTTATTGATGTTTCTGAAATGCCGCAATCATGACAAAAGTTCAATTTGTGTGCCAGAGTTTTCAAAGTCTAACCAGCTTGTTGCCAATCAATTTACTCAACGTATTTATGCTTCGCAAAGATTAAATTGCTTTCATTCACTGGCTCTTGGAATATCATCAATATGTTATTTGTTTTGTTGCTGCCTCCATGCCTCGCTATATTGAGGCTTTACACTTTTTGTTTGCTAATTTGTATTTAACATCTCGGGGGACCGCAGTTAAGTATTCTCATATTAAAGGAGGGACTGTACAAGACTTAATTTGCCCAAGTGAAACCACTGCAGCGAAGACAGCAGAGGGTGTAAATAGCAAAAATTAGAATGAGAAATGAAAGCTTCATTCTCCAACAATGAATCGCTCATCTCAATACAATTTACTGTGCTTTATTGCTTTTTTTTTTTCCATGAGCGCTGTTTTAATTGAATGAAACATCACAGAACAGATTTAATTAGTTGCAAACTTCCTGCCTTATGCCAGGGTTGTAGCTTTAGCTCATCTGCTCACATTGCAAACTGAGGTTGAGTGCAGCCTTTGTGGATAATGAAAATAAACTCAAATAAAGACAAATATGTAATTGCTAAATTTGAAACCAATTGAGGCAAATAGAGTGATATTTTTACAAAACAATTGGGGTCACACATCCATTATTTAGAGGCAGGCAGAGCTGAGGGCATCATTACAGGCCCTCAGCGCAACCTCTGTGCTGCTTTTTGCCATTGTGTTCTTTTCCTGCATGAAAAGCAGGTTTATAATTAAATATTGCCAGCAATTTTATCTTCATCCAAATTGGACATTTTAGACAAACACTGTGTCACACTTAATTTGTTGAGTTCTGATACTGATGAGTACGTATTTATCTGTGTGTAAACACAACCCAGTTGTAAATAGTATTTATGGTTACAAAAATTATGCATCCACTGTTTTCCAGTGTAGTGTTTCATTAACTGAAAAATATATTCAGAAAGTAAAGAGAATGTTGCCATGAATGAATTTCTGGTCATGTGAAAAAATGTTGTCACAGTGTTGATTCAACTGAAGGTGCAAAAATCAATGTTTTATTAAAAAGAGAGAGAACAGGAGTAGAATTTGAAGGTTAAAATCTTAGTATATCATATATTCAACAGTATGTTCCAACCATCTACTAACAGTATTTATAGAAATGTCATTGTACAGGTATATACGTAGCACCCAATGACAAGTTAATTTACAGAATTACACTGAAACTGTTTGAAAATGTAATAAAAAACCCCAAAAAACGCTAATTGGCCAATGTGACCCAAGTGTACAAATCAATGTTTTAAAAAAACAAAAGCAAAAAAAAGCAATATCCAGATGTATATATAGCATTCAATAGTGCACTAAAATACTGAAAATACATTTGCACTTAACCTGATGAAAAATGTAATAAAGTGCTAATAATGCAATCACTTGACCAATAATGTAATAAAATGTTTTTAAAAATCGTGTCAGTTCGACATTGAAAGTAACATAATGAGGATTTATCACTAGGTGGAATAAGCGTTTATGACTACTTTTGTAAGTTTATGTATCATAAAGTTGTGTTTTGATGAAAATCCATGATATTGGGGAATGAGAAGGAATGTTTAGGACACTTCCAGTTCTACGCAGATGCTTCTCTGAACTGGAATCCGAGACCCTCGAAGGTAAATAATCCTTCACCATCTAAATATATCCATGTCTCTGAGAGTCTGCGCTTTCATCTAAGAGTCCTTCGTTTGTTCCAAACCAGTGTATATTGAATTCATGACAACAAAATGTAGAAGTTTGTTCAGAAAATGCTCATAGTATGATGTGTATATCAATTTAAAATATTAAGTTATCAATTCTGAGAGGGGGATAAAGTACCACCTGAAGGGTTTTACATTGCAGATAAAGATTTTAATTGCAGTATCAGATCAGGATTTTTTTTTATTTTTATTACATCTTTGGCAAACTTGTTACACTTTTGTGTTTTAATGTATTTCAATTCTATTACATTTTCAGGTGTCGAATATTTGCTTATTATTTTATTGGTATAATAAACTTACACGCGCTAAAAAACATCAGATCAGTTATAAAATGCAAGTCGTACCAAATGTCGTCTCCTGTTGTGCTAAAGGATAGCCCTGCACTTTGACCACCAGGCATTAAACAAGTGTAGTTTATGTGAATGCTGTGATGTATTCTAGCAGATTAAAGGCTATTTGTAGTGCAGATCTTTATCTTTTTCTGTAACCACTTGCACTTAACACTAAGCCATGCTCTGTCTACGACTGTTGTATAGAAGCTTTTAAGGGCTCACAAAGCTACTTTGAAGCTATCAGGTCAGTTTATCATGCCATTGTCTGCCACATTAATGGACAAGGCCAATGGCTGGCCAGTTCATGTGACAAAAACCTATTTATCAATAGCATTTTTTGATTGATTTCCTTCACTTACATCTAAAAATCTATTTGGTGAGACTTAAAACTTAGGCAAACAAGATGTTGAGCATATAAAGGACATGATGGAACACATACTTTATTAAAACAAGATATGACAAAATGTGAGAAAGAAATTGCATAGCTGGCTTTAAGTTAATTATGAATATGTTACACATAGAGTAGTAATTCTAAGATTATATATATATATATATATATATATATATATATGGCATGCCGTTTAGGAAATTATATATATAATGAAAGTCGATATATATATAATGAAACTTGATATATATATAATGAAAGTTGATATATATATAATGAAAGTCGATATATATATAATGAAACTTGATATATATATATAATGAAAGTCGATATATATATAATGAAACTTGATATATATATAATGAAAGTCGATATATATATAATGAAACTTGATATATATATAATGAAACTTGATATATATATAATGAAAGTCGATATATATATAATGAAACTTGATATATATATAATGAAAGTCGATATATATATAATGAAACTTGATATATATATAATGAAACTTGATATATATATAATGAAAGTCGATATATATATAATGAAACTTGATATATATATAATGAAACTTGATATATATATAATGAAACTTGATATATATATAATGAAAGTTGATATATATATAATGAAAGTTGAGATATATATATAATGAAAGTCGGAATATAGAATGTTCAGATTTTCATTCCATCTATTCAAAGTTTCATTCCATATATTCAGACTTTTTCCTACTGAGCCCTGGAAGGACATGGCAAACAAAAACAGGAACCTTATTGGACATTTGCTCTTCAGATGAGCTCTTCTGTGATTATCTGTCTTCATGGTTGTCACAGGGAACGGCGACTACGTTTGAGAAAACAGGTAATTTTTAGAGATGTTTTGATTCTGAACACTGAACGTGTTAGCATTAGCTTAGCTACTTAGCTTCGACTACATTTGCATCCCTACATAGCTTAAAGGTTAAACACATGCACCATATGTTGATGATAATGATAATATCTATGTTTATCTTTATAGCTGGTCTTAAGGCAAATTACGAGGCAGAGGTCAGCTGCTGCCTGGACACATCCATGATCACGCCACTGGTGGGACACAATTGTACTGGATTTCAGCTGAAGGCTGCTGTTCTGTCCAAACTGAGACATTTTTATTGTGACATACCCTCCACTGTTGTTAGCTTTTGATTCAATAAATTTTTTTGAGATGAGGAAATCACTATTGCATGTTTCTAGTTAAATACCCTATTTTTATGATATATCACTAAAGCATGCACTTTTTATATTTTCCATCAATTTCACCCAAAAGTTGAATAACTATTTGTGAGCAGTGTATGTAGACACATAATAGAAGCACATTTCAATAATATGTCTGCTGCAGTAGTGCAGTTTATCTACCTAGATTGGTGTAACAGTAAAAAAAAACATATGCTACTGATGTTTCTGACTAAAATCTGCTTGAAAAGCACAACTGCTTATCTGTCAAAATGTGTGTAACAAAAGTGTGCACTGAACACTGAATAAAGTCTCTGTAGATTATAGACAAAATTTGCATCTCTCATCACAAATTTCTGTTTATTCACCCAAAGTGCATGAGTAAAATACAAAACAGGTGAAGTACTAAAAAAGATTTATTTTCTAGAAAAGCCAATAGTCAACAATGCAGTTTAATTCTGGGACAGTTGCTCCAGCACCGACGCCATGCGTCCCATCAGTGCAACCAAGGTTTTCATTCATCTTCTGGATGTTCTGGAGAATGGCAGAGGTCACGTCTTGGTGTCTTCCGATCTGTTCCAAGAACCGTTCCTCTGACCTCTCCAGATACTGCAGAGGATCCAAAGCAGCTTCCTGGTTCCCTTTTCCTGCATAAAAGCACCAAAAAGTACTAGTTGTCAGTAATTATTTTCTATTTTCATAAACACAGTTAACTTAAAGTAAATGTTCTATTTTGTGATTTTAGGATGGGTCAAAAGATAACATACTGATCATGTTGATGTCTGCATAGTCTAAACAGATCTTACTTGATTTGGTCTGTAGAGAGGAGGACGGCGTGGAGGAGCTGCAGGACGGAACCAGTAAGCTGCAGACTAGTGCTCCTGGTAACTGGACCTCATCATCCAAGGCCGACAACTAAATAAAATGAACAAGACATGCTGTTGATAGCATCTGTAATACAAATGATTTTATCCATTAACTGATTTATTGCTTTGTCCATACAATGTTAGAAAGTGTTACAAATAATACCTGTAATAATTTCCAACAGTGATAAATGCCTTGTTTTATTTTACAACAAAAAACACCAAAAGCATCTGTGTATAAGAAATCAGTGCATTGGATTTCCACATCTGCAAAGCTAGAAAATCACACATCAGAATTTTACCTTGAAATTATGAAAATAGCTGCAGATTACCAGTACTCTTTACTTCATTGTGTTAACTTGATCATTTGAATCAGTTTTTTAGACTTGTATTACTGATACGAAACATAATCAACACATAAATTAAAATGTGTTCGCAAAGAGTTCACTGGTTCTTCAAGGAAAATTTCAATGATAACCATATAGTTCAGTAATATGATTAATGGGTCATTGTGTAACAGCGTGGGAGGTTCTGAATACAGGTCTTAGACTGAAATATTGCTGCTGCTTTCCTCCGGTTTTATAAGGAGTTGTTTCATAGCTTGTTAGCTTACCAGCGGCTAACTGGCTGGCAAACAATAGTTCAACGCCAACCTCTAATCAGTGATCCGGTGTCCGGACCGCGTTAGCTGGCGGAACGTTCATAATACTGATGTGGGACTGTTGTAGCTAGCGTATTCATAGTAGGATAACAGCAGGATGTTGGAGAAATAAAACTTACCATTATCAGGATCGCTGGTCTGCATGGCAGACTCTTAGCGCATCGCACTGCTTGAATGTCTGTGTATTTCAGGCCGATTTCAAAATAAAACTCAATAAAATTCTCGTCCGGGTGAGTGTCCTTCATTGTCGCTTCGCCATACGGACATGTCCCTTCCGGGGCTCGGTAGGAAAAAAAGATTTGATATATATATAATGAAAGTTGATATATATATATATATATAATGAAAGTCGATATATATATATAATGAAACTTGATATATATATAATGAAAGTTGATATATATATAATGAAACTTGATATATATATATAATGAAAGTTGATATATATATAATGAAAGTCGATATATATATAATGAAACTTGATATATATATAATGAAAGTTGATATATATATAATGAAAGTCGATATATATATATATATATATCAAGTTTCATTATATATATATCAAGTTTCATTATATATATATATCGACTTTCATTATATATATATATCAAGTTTCATTATATATATATATCGACTTTCATTATATATATATCAAGTTTCATTATATATATATCAAGTTTCGTTATATATATATCGACTTTCATTATATATATATCAAGTTTCATTATATATATATCAAGTTTCATTATATATATAATTTCCTAAACGGCATGCCATATATATATATATATATATATATATATATATTTGCATACCTGACAGTAAATATGTCCTAGGAACATAATATTTGTTTCATATGTCTGTGTTAAATTTGATAAAATGAATAAGAATTATGGCTAGTTTGTTTTTATTTCCAATTTATGCATTTATTTATTTATTATAATGCAAGTCTTTTCTGTTGTCCTGAAAACACACAGTTGAACCCACTTTAATTGTAATCCCAAAACTAAAGTACATTCCAAATAGAAGTACTGTTGCAACAGGTCAGTTGTATTCAATAAGAATTGCCAATGAGTTTTTAAGAGTTGAAGGGACAACGCTGTCTTAATTTCCTCTTAAAATGAAAAACAAGGCGGAATAGCAGAAAGTAAATTAGAAAACAAATTCATATAAAACACATTTTAATTAATCACAAACCGATTATCATTCAGTGCAGCAAATACTTATTATAAAAGGCACTGATTGCGTCCCTTATTGCATTTTTCTGTGTAATTTAAAAATCTCTAAGTGAACTGGATTCCAATCAAACTTTTAAAGATGATGTACAAGTATAAATTAGATTTCACCTGGGCAGCGTCAGCGCATCTGCGGAGCATTGCAAAATGGCTCAACAAAACCTTTCTCGTTGGCCACAAGCTTGTTTCTGCAGATGGCGTCAGCATGTGAGGAAAACTTGGAAACATGATTAGAATCTGTAACGTTTCCAGTTTAAACTGAAGCCCAATAATGGAAAAGAGTTTGGCTTCATGAAACATTTTCTTGCCCTTTTTTGGTCCGTTTTGTCGTGATAGTTCTCATCTCATTGGTTGCACCAAAAGTAGCACTGCCACAAAGCTGTCCCCCCCCCACCAGGCTCAGAAGTTAAGCTTTTACTGAGGTTGCACTTATCCTGTACAAGAATGGGGATCTGTAGGGGATTAAGTTGAGAATGCTCAGTGTCGGAGACAGGGCGCCAGGTTGTGCATCACCTCTGCTGCTAAAACCTGCAAGTCTGTTTTTCTTTAATCCACCAATGTACTATTGCTTTTTAACTTTTTAAAAATTAGGCCTCTTAGGGAAAAAAAAGGCACTCTTGGACTGATGATGCTGATTTTTCCACGACTGTATACACCGAAATACTACTGGTTTGTAAGGCATCACCACTAAAAATCCTCAGGGCAATGCCAGGGTATATCTCCTACATTTACATCATTCCCACATAAAAGCATCGCTTAATGTAGTTTTGTAGTCAATCGTTGCCTCATATCTCAGTTCATTTAGTCCCTCTACCTCCTCTGACGGCAGCATTTTCAAAAGCTATAAACTCAAACAAGCTAACCTCAAGAGAGATCAAATTTGTCAGGATGTGAACCAGGCACTGGTGATCAAAAGTATCAAAATGCTCCACAACAGGTTGAAAGCATGGAAAAGGTGACCAGCAGAATGCAGCCATTTTGGATGTTTCACCATGAAACAGGAAGTGCTGTCTAACTAGCCTGCACATGCACCAATCCGCCTCAAACTTTGCATGGAGTCAGTGTGGGATTGCATGAGGAGACAGAAGACAGCGAGATAACGTAGATCATCTACAGTATGCTTTGAACAAAATACCTGCCAAGAAAAATGGTGCAGATTTAAACAGCTTTAAAGTTTGTGCCCACCGAAATTGAATTCAGTTCTTTTGATTCTGTTTTGCTTCTTTGCATCCATCAATTAAAACCATACAATCTGTGATACTCTGAATAGGAGCAATCAGTTTGAAACCAGCTGCAGGTTAATAAAATTATTTAGAACAAACACAAAGACAAACTGTGCAATTACTACCCAACTTGTCGACTCCGAGCATCAAATAAGATTCCTCTGAGACTTTAATTATGGGTGCGGGAACATTTAAAGACGCACAAGCATGATTTCAAACACCATCTACCGACAAGTATTACAAACTAAGTCATACTGTGATCATTGATCATTATCGCATTGCAGAAGTGCTGCATTTTGCAAATACTAAGATTTATTCTGGTCTATTTTCTTAAAAAAAGAGTCTGGTTCTTCAGCTGCTTAAAACTCCAATATGTTCACCAGATAGTTTCTAAGTACTGCCAGCTGTTTGGTGCCCAGCAAATATTGTACAGTGTGAAAGCAAATGCAGTTCTAACCTCAGTGTGTATCATTCATTCATGCTTATCTATTTGTTGTCGTTTTCTAAAGTATATTCCTTTATCTTTTAGTAAATGTATGCATATATATTATGTGTTATCGGCTCTTGTTTTCAGGAGTGTGACTAAACTACCAGCCTTATTTGTGTGCGCTACCCTTCAACATGAGGTAAATATAAAGAGTATAAGTTGATCTTCAGTACAACAGATTGTTAGCCTAGCAGCGCTAGACAACCCACGGCAACAAATTTAATTCTCTGCCAGGGTGGGTCGAGTTACCCTCGGTAAGCCTCGAGGCTGGATTCTCCTAAAACTGGCCGACGAATTACTATGAAGTGTAGAGTCAGAAGGTGGGCGTAACTAAGTGACGACAGAGGTGCAACAATTCTGACATGAACAACCAGAAACAACTAGCCTAGCCGCGCTAGACAACCCACGGCAACGAATTTAATTCTCTGCCAGGGTCGACAACAAAAACGACAACAGTCGTTGAGCTCCATTAGCACAGACTCTGCATAATCTTTCTGTTAACATGTCTGCAATATACTTGAGCTTCACCCATTGACTGCATAAATAAGGCTTCACCGAACTACCGCATCCTCTGATTTCTGGCGCTCTAGGACCTACGTCAGCCTATTCGTTGCGCTGATTGGTTGTATACTTACCCAATTGCTGCAGAGTGATTTGACAGATAACCTTTTAGCCCGCCTCCCTCCCTGTCGAGAGTTCCTAGACCCTTGCGTCTTCAGACCTGGATCTAGCACGGCTAGGCTAACAGATGGTATCTTTCTATATACACACGTGGACAAAATTGTTGGTACCCCTCAGTTAAAGAAGGAAAAACCCACAATTCTCACTGAAATCACTTGAAACTCACAAAAGTAACAATAAATAAAAAATTATTGAAAATTAAATAATCAAAATCAGCCATCACTTTTGAATTGTTGATTAACATAATTATTTAAAAAAACAAACTAATGAAATAGGGCTGGACAAAAATGATGGTACCCATAACTTAATATTTTGTTGCACAACCTTTTGAGGCAATCACTGCAATTAAACGATTTCTGTATTTGTCAATGAGCGTTCTGCAGCTGTCAACAGGTATTTTGGCCCACTCCTCATGAGCAAACAGCTCCAGTTGTCTCAGGTTTGATGGGTGTCTTCTCCAAATGGCATGTTTCAGCTCCTTCCACATATGTTCAATGGGATTCAGATCTGGGCTCATAGAAGGCCACTTTAGAATAATCCAACGCTTTTCTCTCAGCCATTCTTGGGTGTTTTTGGCTGTGTGTTTTGGATGGTTGTCCTGTTGGAAGACCCATGACCTGCGACTGAGACCAAGCTTTCTGACACTAGGCAGCACATTTCTCTCCAGAATGCCTTGATAGTCTTCAGATTTCATCGTACCTTGCACACTTTCAAGACACCCTGTCCCAGATGCAGCAAAGCAGCCCCAAAACATTACTGAGCCTCCTCCATGTTTCACCGTAGGGACAGTGTTCTTTTCTTCGTATGCTTGGTTTTTGAGTCTATGAACATAGAGTTGATGTGCCTTACCAAAAAGCTCCAGTTTGGTCTCATCTGTCCAAAGGACATTCTCCCAGAAGCTTTGTGGCTTGTCAACATGCATTTTTGCAAATTCCAGTCTCGCTTTTTTATGAGTTTTTTTCAGCAGTGGTGTCCTCCTCGGTCGTCTCCCATGAAGTCCACTTTGGCTCAAACAATGACGAATGGTGCGATCTGACACTGATGTACCTTGGCCTTGGAGTTCACCTTTAATTTCTTTGGAGGTTGCTCTGGGCTCTTTGGATACAATTCCAACGATCCGTCTCTTCAATTTGTCATCAATTTTCCTCTTGCGGCCACGTCCAGGGAGGTTGGCTACTGTCCCGTGGGTCTTGAACTTCTGAATAATATGAGCCACTGTTGTCACAGGAACTTCAAGCTGTTTAGAGATGGTCTTATAGCCTTTACCTTTAAGATGTTTGTCTATAATTTTTTTTCGGATGTCCTGGGACAATTCTCTCCTTCGCTTTCTGTTGTCCATGTTCAGTGTGGTACACACCTTTTCACCAAACAGCAGGGTGACTACTTGTCTCCCTTTAAATAGGCAGACTGACTGATTATGAGTTTGGAAACACCTGTGATGTCAATTAAATGACACACCTGAGTTAATCATGTCACTCTGGTCAAATAGTTTTCAATCTTTATAGAGGTACCATCATTTTTGTCCAGGCCTGTTTCATTAGTTTGTTTTTTTAAATAATTATGTTAATCAACAATTCAAAAGTAATGGCTGTTTTTGATTATTTAATTTTCAATAAATTTTTATTTATTGTTACTTTTGTGAGTTTCAAGTGATTTCAGTGAGAATTGAGGGTTTTTCCTTCTTTAACTGAGGGGTACCAACAATTTTGTCCACGTGTGTAGAATGCAAGTTGGTGTAGGATTAACAATCACAGTAAAACTTATCAATCAAAAAGTAGTGTTTCTGTTGTGTACTAAAAGACAAAAGGTTTATAATGTACTATATAAGAAACAACCTGAGAGTGTAAGAATCAGACAATCTTCCATAACATTTATCAGAGCTTCTCAGGAAAAAATGAACTTCCTGCTGCTAGAAAATTAGATTGATGAGAACAGCGAGACTGAGCCAAAACAGTAAAGTTGTGGGTCATAAACTATGCCCTGAAAGATGCTAAAAATTCTGCATAGAGTTCAGGAGTTTCTGAAGTCGCTGGGAGTACATCCCTTGCCATTTAAATGACACTAAATTATTGATCAGAGTGAGTGAGCACACTTCTAATACGCCATAAATATCTGGGATAGATGCTGTCTATTTCTAACAATTTCAATGACGTCCTTGTAATCAGAACATACTTGGGTCCTTCTTCACTTCGCCAAAGTAAACTTTTTCTTTCCCTCTGTTGTATTTGCTATGAATGACCTTGTGCAGCGCTTCTGAAAATAATTTATCTGCTCAGGGGCTGCTGGGTGATGAAGAGGGGGAAATACATTTCCCGATCCACTTCAAATGACAAGACCAATCACATTTGTATTCAGCGTGGGGACAATAGAGGATTGTGGTGGGGAATCCGAAGTGCTGTGGGCACCCACGCATCTGTGGCCAACAATGGAACAAGAAACATTTCGTTGTCGCATTTCAAAAATTGAAAGTTCAGTTTGTAAGGAGTGATACATACTTTTGCAAAATGATTGACAGTGGAAAATGAAAACAACCCCCTCCCCAACATGACAGCAAAGTTCATGGTCAGTAAAACTGATCACTCATGAGATATAGAATAATGATTTCAGATCGCTAATGGTGCTTTGCAATACAATTTTATATCTTTAACAGATTAAAACTGAATGAGTAGTGCACTGACAAGCAAGAGCTGTGTACTCTCATGGTGCTCTCTGAAGAACAACACTTGTTAATGCACTCGAGTGCCTAAATTAGTCATCAGAGCCTTGAATTCAAGATGTCTGAGGGAGACAAACAGTCCTGAGGAGTATTTGGCAGCTGAGGGGGTTTTATGTTTGTCCTCTGCGGTACAGTACAGACAGAGGGGGATAATTAACACTTTGAATGTTTGCTTTAAACAGGGACACGACTGTGGAGTGACAGTTATAACAAAATGACTGACGTTATGTTTGGGTTGTCGGGTGGGAACTCTTACTCACTGTGGTGTCTGTCACTTTTTTTTAAATTAGGCTTTCCATGCCAAAATGATTCACATCAAAAACTCCAATTGCTTACAAAAATTCAGTGCATTTGTGTTTTATCTGAATTCTGGAAACAGACATTATATATAGAAGATGGTTCAACAAGCGCCTGAAAGCTCTTTTTGACAGACATTTGCAGCTTGTCACATAAGGAAAAGCGCAGATTTAATAGATATGATTAAGAATGAATTATTTTCTTTGAGACAAGCTGGTTCGAGTGTCCTGCTCACTGTCCTGACTTGCCGGGAATATTTAATAGAACTAAGCATTTGTTATGCAAATTGTCCTACTTGTGCTTTTCTTTCTATGACATGTCAGAGTGTCTGCTGTGAAAAAGGTGAATTTGATGTTATCAGTCGGAGATACATCCTCAAAATCTGAGTGAGGCCTTCAGGGGGTTAGTGCAGAAGATTACTAGCCTCGCCATGCTAGATCCCATGTTTCTGACGGCACAAGGGTCTAGGGAAGCTCGACAGGGAGGGAGGCGGGCTAAAAGGTTGTCTATCAAATCCCTCTGCAGCAATTGGGGTCGGTATACAACCAATCAACGCAACGAATAGGCTGACGTGGTTCCGAGAGCACCGGCGGATTGTGTGGCTAAGTCCCATTAACTTCCCAACCAGCGGAGCCGCGGAGCCAACTGGTATATTAAGGATTGCCATATCCCGTCGGCATAAGTCCAAATACATCTTTCTTCTCAATGAAACACTTCAGTGCCGTCCTTTGTTTATCTTTCAAGTTTGAATTTTAGCTTCAAATCTTTAAGGGCTGTGGCCAAAGCCAGAGTTGAAAGATAACTGTTTATTGTGCGCCGGTTGTTTCCGTCAGAATCGTCACGCCTCTGTCGTCACTTCATTACGCCCGCCTTCTGACTCTACACTTCATGGTGATTGGTCCAGCCAGTTTTAGGAGAATCCAGCCTCGAGCCTTATGGAGGTAACTAGACCCACCCTGGCAGAGAATTAAATTTGTTGCTGTGGGTTGTCTAGCGCGGCTAGGCTAGAAGATTACAGTAGCTGTGTCTGAATCACCTTCTTGTATATCATTCATTTTAGGTCATTCCATTTTCTGATTGTGAACAAGGCTGTTTTTGCTTTATAGGGCATTTTCAACGGGTTAAGGAAAGCAGTCTCCATTACATTTCTACTGCTTTTAGCTAGCAATCTCACAATGCAATTTGTTGCAGTAGAAATGATACTACAATAAACTCAAGAGTCTGAAATAGCATTTCACAGCTCACTGTAAACAGTTACTACTGAATGTAACAAGTCGCTCTGTGTGTAGTAGGGGCTTGATTATGGATGCAGGTCCTGTTAGAAGTCTCTGAAACCCACCCCTCTGCATCCAAAGCAGACAACAGAGGTCACATATTTCCTTTCCTTTTCAAAAGTCGACATCAGAGATTGGGCAAAGAACCTTGTTTGCAGTCACAAGTAAGTCTCAAGCCTTGAAATTAAAGGTCACATCCAGAGGAAATGACCAACGAGTCACCAGTCAAGTCCAAGACATAAACTGCATGTTTTTAGTTTTATACCACATCACAATAATTTTAGATTATTTTCGCTTACTCCAAATAAGCGTTCAAAAAAAGTCCAAATGATTATCATCGTGTGACTGATGTCAAGGTTTGACAGCTTTTTTGAAATCCTTTGTTCCTTCATTAACTTCAATTATCTCTTTCCAAGTTCCCCTGATAATATCATCATTATTATTAATAACAATAATAAAGGATTCAATCAGTACATTTTGTTGATTGAAAAGCAAGAAAGAGTAGTGTCAGTGTCTAAATCACAACAAATGACAGAATCAAAAATTCCCTAAAAAAAAAAAAAAAAAAAGGTACAGTGAAAAGAAGCCAAATTACCCATTATTGATGGTCCTGTTAAATATAAATGTTGATAACTTCCAATTTTGATAAATCCGTCACAGTTCTTGATACAAGTTTTTGGTTTATTTCGCCACTTTAATTCATCATGAAGGAACTGATTTTTTGCATAATGCCTATTGATGACATCAGTATTTACATTAGTTACCTATAAGCCTTGCTTTCAGTATGCACTCCCCCATCACAGTTACATAATTACATGAACCCAACCCTCAGGAGTCCCAGCAAAGAGGCAACGGTGAGCAGGGTTACAATCTGCAAAATGCCACACATGGCTGTAGTGAGTTGGCAATCCCAATGATCCCAGAAGATGTGCCATTTGGGTCTCGCCAAGCAGTTGTTCATTGGATACAAAGTCATGCTAGCGATAGCCCAAGATCTTTCTAACACATGTAGTACTGAAGGAGACAAGTCTTCGAATCAAGTAGACCAGTCAGCATCCATTAGAGGAAGACTGGAAGATTTTTTGGAAACTCAGTGGAAATAAGAGCAGTAAGAGGATGGTGTGTGCAATCACAGACTGTACTAGAATAGATGTAGCAATCTTAATGCCACCCATTGCTAGTAGATTGCTTTTTCGAAGCTTCAAGTTTGGCATTTTGGCTGTTTGCCATTTTTTATTATTATTTTTATTTCATAAAGCCAGATGTGTCAAGCTAAGGGTTAGCTCAAGGCTTGTGGAGGAGACATCGCTGCTGGTATTCTAAAAGTTTGCTAGAAACTATGACATCAAAACACGCAGTAGATAAGGTTAGCATGAGTGTGTCACACGTATGATGCTGCTTCAACATTCTATTCCCTCCTGTTCAAAATTGATAACTCAGAATCATCTTCCCTTGGCTTCACCCAGATACAAACTAGTTTCACAGTTTTTGTTGCAGCTGCGTTTGTTTTTACTTTGATACTTTTCATCATGACCTGCCAAAATCCGCATGTTTGTGACTTTGTGATGACTCACATTTTACCTCGTTTGGCGTAGCGTACACAACAAGACAGTGACAGGTTAACCTGCACATGAAACCATCTGATTGACACTGTATACAGTCCCATGATGACAGCCTTCCCTGTGTTCTCAAAGCATTTGGAAATGAAAGACAGATTTTGCATCTCTCCTGCAGTGCTGGAAAGTTTTGAAAATTGAGCCAATCAAAATGCAGGACCCAATATGTAGAATGTGTCACATGCCGTGCAAGTTCCACATAAAGTGGGACACCTGGTCACCCTATAGGCTGTGCCCTGAAGCATAATCTGTTTATTGGCTATTTTACTCTAAATGGGTCCATAATGGACAGAATGATCATCATGCTTTACTGAAGACTCGAAAACTAGAAATTGAGAACAAAAACTCATTAGAAACACCATTTACTGAGGTAATGTAATGTTTATACAAGTTCCCTGTAAGCCTTGCTTTCAGTATGCATTTTCCCCCATCACGGTTACGTAGTCTAAAACTGATTTACAGTAAAGAGGACAGTCTGTTGGTTTTCCACTCTCAGGTATTGGTAGCTTCCCACAGTTGAACAACTGAAGTATCTTTGGAAACTCTCTGGTCTGCTTGGGGAAGCATGCACAAGGGCACTTTGTAATGTCAGAGGTCCATTTCAGCAACAGTCATCGATGTGGCAACCACTCCTGATTCCAGTCAGCATTAGCGCTCCGGCAGTGCTGATCATTCGGTCCTCAACAAACGAAATGAGGACGCCCTCGTTAGATGCACCCAACCCACAGGAGTCCCAGCAATGAACCTGGAGCCAATCAAAATGTAGGGCCATTGTCTCAATATGTAGAACATTGCACATGCCATGCAGTTCTGCATAAACCCTAAGCCATACCCTGAAGCACATTGCCATTTTACTCTAAATGGGCCAGTGTGTATCGAATGACATTGTGCTGTACTGCAGACGCGAACTAGAATTGAGCCCCATAGACTCATTAGAACTAAGGTATTTACCAATGTATCAGATAATATGAACATCTTTTGCTTACAGTCTGAAATAAAGGCCTTAAAGTACCAAAATATAATACTGTGCAGTTACAGCTCAATTGTAGGAGCCGAATGTGACAAAATCTATTGCCCTACCTTTTACACAACATATCTTTCCATATGCCACATAATGGAAAAAGTCCCTGCGTGACAAGCCTTTTTATACAAAGATTGTGGAAACCTAGATTTCATGTTTTGAAACAATTTTAGTCATTTGCTGAAACAGCCATTTATTATAGCAAGTGTCAAAATGATCATTTTCCTGCCAAGGGCAGCGTCACCTTCCTTTATTTTCTTTTAGTGGATCCTATTTGAATAGGGTGGGTGGAAAGTCAAGGTTTCTTTTAAGCATCAGCGTTTCTAGAAACTTGAGTGCTTGTCAAATATAACTACAATGAGGAAGACCCACTATACTGCTTTTGTGCAAAATAATCTGCAGGTTTTTGCTCTCGTTTGTCACAATCCTATAGGTTTTATTCAGAGGGTATGAACAGATGAATTCATGCTAGACAACATATCAATATAGTGAGAGATGGTAACCCTTATGGAACTGCTCATCTCTGCTTAAGTAAAGCAGCCTAAAGCTCAGGCGGGAACTAACCGTGACGTCACCTGTTGGTTTCAACTGCGAGAAAATGAAGCCCGGATTTTGCTACTTCCTGGTCGCCATTTTGGATTTTTTGGAGCCAGTGACGTAAAAAGCGTCAAACAGGCTGGACCGGAGAACAACTCAGGGCAGGACCAGTCAATGTGACTGTCAATCAAGGAAAGCCACACCCCCTGGCTCCGCCAACTAACGATTTACTTAAAATTCAGCATTGATTTATTTTAAGATCGGCCACCTGATCTCTCATTTTGACCATGAAAACTAACGGGGGAAAAAACCCTGAGCTGTAGAACATCAGTCTATCAAATTTTATTTTTTCCAAAAATGAATGGGGTCTATGGAGCAAAAGCTTTTTGGAGCCAACCCTAGCGGACGGCGTGATATTGCAAGTTTTTGACACTTCCGCGTGGGCTTCTATTTTGGAGCCAGATGCTACGTCCATGTCTATATACAGTCTATGCTAAAGCTACATTAGCCCTCCTAGCATGAAAACTCAAATCTTCAGTAGAATTCTTTTCAGCTGCATTATGGATAGTGTAGGCACCAAGTTCAGACAAAAATTCATGGATTTAAATGAAATATCTCTGGTTCTGCTGCATAGTTTTCCTTTCTAAGCATATGACTTTAAAAATTGTCCAACAGTGTAAAGGTAAATTGGTACTTTTTGATGAAGACAGTGAGATGTGGTGGGATTTTCTTGAAAGCAAGTGAGTGGATCCTTTTATACAGGTGAATTAGTGTTATATTTTAAAATGATACTTGGAAAGACATCCAGAAATGCAGAACCCATATAATTGCACTTTATATTGTTTAGAATTGTAAAATGACCAGCAAATTATCCTACTTTTAACAAACTCCTTAGGGGAGAACCAACAAAGATTAAATATACAATACAAGAAAGAGACAATTATCAGATTTTATCTTTATCCGAGACATTTCTTGTCATTTAGTTCCACCAAGTCGTGAAACATTTTCTGGAGAGGGACACAAACTCTTGAAAATGTCAAAATCAGAGGCTGTATTTTACTTATTTAGCAGAAGTTTGGAAAATCCACCACATAGCATGATGTGCACTTTCTTGAGTACAACCACAACTATTCAACTCAATTCTATCATTATTCAATAGGTAAATGGCCTCAGGGAAGACGCTTCTATATGAATCACTGATTTAAATCCAAGTTGTTGGAAGAAATGCAATTTTAACAATTCTGGCTAAAATGTGACCGGAAGTTAACCCTTTAAACATATTTATGTTCTTTGCGTATTTTCAAAGTTTGTGCACAGACACAAGAAACTGAACTCTACTTTCTACTTAACCTCTATTGCTCTTGAAATAGTCCAAGAATGGTAGATTTTCAAGACTGAAAAGTCTCCAGAAGGGTATATAAAAATGACCATACAACTAAATCAAGCACCAAAAGTCAAACAGGCTGACATTAAACTAACTAATTTGCCTGTACACAGAAATAGGTGAAAAGCGATAGTAAGTCAACGCACTGTAACACTGTTTAAATGTTTCTCTTGACACAAGTTGTAATTCAACATTCAAGGTATCAACTGGTGTTGCAGTGATCTTAAATTGCAAAACAAATGTTCAAAAAAAAATAAAAAAATCAAGCCAATATTTGCCTATAAGCTCCAAAACACACTTCTGGATCTCCCATTATGCAACACATTTCATTTGTTCACAAGTAAAAATCAGTGAGGCACCACTTTAAGGCTTGAATGGATGCATGCCGAGTGTATTTGCTTGTTTGACAGGACTCCCTACATATTATAATCAGACAATTATAGTTGTTTTGCAAATATTTTACGTCAGACCTTTATGCATGTTACGACCTGACCGCTAGGGTCAGCTGGGGGTAACAAAAAACAACCGCATGTAATTGGGTTGGTAAAGCAATTTATTGCTCAGTGACAGACACAAAAGTGATCAAACGAAGGAAAACAAGGCTGGTGGATGTTGCTAATCAAAGAACCAAATAAAAATCAGACAAAGGCTAACAGTTCTTAAACTAGCTTGAAAACAAAAAATACACAACTACACTCCTTAGCCAAAGCTAAACACAATAGCAGCACCTACAACAAACAGAAAATGCAAATGAATGCAGAGTGCACATAATTTACCAAGTAAAACTGGTGCCTCAAACCACATATTTCCTAACATGAACATACAAAGACAAGTCATAAGTAGCTTCTCACCTAACTAGCAGGCTGCTAACAGGAGGTACAGTTTTTACTAAGACTAGTAGCTCCTCACTGAATTAGCAGCTACTAACAGAAGCTACAATTTTCATCTAGCCACCCATCAGTAGCTACAAAATTACAGACCATGCACCAAACACACGGCCAAGGGTGAGGGCCACCCCAACTGAAAGTTTGGTTGCAGATTTATATCACAGGTGTGGTGATGTTTGGGATCTTCTAGGAGGAGGAGTTGTGGACCAATCTGATGGGTCAGGAGTTGTGGTGAACCAGAGCTGAAGGCAGGTCTGGAGCTCCAGGCCAATTACTCCTGATGATGGGCAGGTGGGATCTGGAGCTCGGTCTTCACTCAGCTGCAAACAATACAGTCTCCACAGGTCATCCCAACACACAGCGGCTCTACAAAGTCCATTACCAACCACATTATCTACAACATTTGATCCCACAGAGAGTGTGTCACCAAGTCAAGGTTGCCAACAAAGAGGTTGCAGCGACTGGCCCCAAAATCCAGCCGCACCATCTGCACCGAATTATGTTCCTAATGCAACGAGTTCATTATAATGGGTTTAATTCAACATACAGGAGGATTATAATGCAGTCTGTTGTAGGCAGCATCTAGCTTGTGGTTGGGGGGGGAAGATATTTTGAGCTGTGTGTTTCGTAACGATCCGTCACTTCTGCAGCAGAAAGATGTGTTCATTTATTCAGTTATATGCTTCACTATTGGATTTCTTTGTCTGCAGCTCTGTCTTGAGTCAGGATGATTGAGAGGTTATGGCAGGTCTTACTTAAAGAAGATTAAAACCCTTCAAACCACTCCCCTCCACCCCCGTGAAATAAATTATTTTCAGTGTAACGAGAGAGGAGACAGCCTCCAGTAACTAGATTTTTTTTTTTTTTAAAAACCACAAGCAGTATATTTAGCCATACAGTGTTTTGAATTCCCCTTTGAACTGCTTTTTTGCGTTAAGTAACTTGCCAGCAGTAACATTTTCCCATCAGCCAAAATCCTGCAGACATCATTAAAGATAATAGAGGGGGTTGAAATGATGATGGAGAAATGAAAGAAAAGAGGACCGGTTCTTATGATTCAGTTGAAACTGGTGAGCAGTTCAGTTAAAATCCACACACACACAGATCACGTCATTAACAGTGTTTTTATCAGCAGCTGCCAAAAAGTGAAGGGAGCCATTAACAAATGAAATGGGATCCGGGAGTTTGTTGGCTGCTAAATTTTACATTATCACTGATCTGTTGTGAAGTTTCACTGTCGAGAGTGAAGGCAGCTTTATGGCTCATTAGCGGCTCGATGATTAATGGCTTGGCAGAGATGCTTTTACAGGCTGCAGATGAGCGCATGGTGTGATGCTATTCTCCAATCAATACCTCCTGCATATTCCGTATTGCACTCTGGAGGTGTCGTTTGTTTTCAAGTTTCCTTTGAACTGACCATCTCACACTTGCTCCAAATTCACAGCAGTCCCAAACAGCATGTAGGAGCTACTGGAGCATCCATTTGGTCAGTCCAACTTCTGTGTTGCTCATCCATGTCCTTTATCTGTCCTGTCAGCATACCTCTTACTGGGAAACTATTGAAAAGGCCCAACTCTTCAGAAAGCTCACTATTATCACAAATACCATCAAAACTACAGATCAACAAAATCTTTTTTTTTTAAAGTACTGGATTTACATTTCTTCACAGTATTGCCAGCGTATTCGCTATAACAAGCACAATTTAAATCATCCATGCAACATACAGACGTCAGGCAATTTGTCAGATCAGATGCCTGTGGAGAGTTTGTTCCTGCCAGAGGAAAACAAAAGAGATCGGAAGTGATAGATGTTAAAAACACTTTAGAAAAGCCTCAAAAATACCAGCAGTCTGAATTGCTCCTTGGCTTGAGAAAACCAGACACTTAGTACAAAGATGGCACCCCATTTAGTCCAATAAACAAGTTCTTCAGGTTTGTTGTGCACAAACCTACAGGATATAACTATTAGAATCTTGCTTCAAGGTAGCAGACTACTTCACTCACATGAACTGTGTAAAAATAATTTACAGTTAGGGTCTGGGAATTTTTATAAGACGTTCAGACTCAATTTATGATGGTAAAACATTCATCATATTGCGGTATTTATAGTTTTGTTTCTCATTTGGCATTATATTTGGTGATGCATCATATTTGGTCTATTTATATTTTGTGTTTAAATTCTTAACATAAAATGCAGTGAAGTGGAAGGTGCCAAGAAAGTAAAATATTTACACTACAGGACAAAAATTTCACTTACTTCATAAGTGTGTCTTGTCAAAGTTCATCTATGGACTTTTTCGCCTTCGTAGTGGTTGAGACCATCAATTGTGTTGTGCAGAAGTCAGGTTGGTACACAGTTGACCGTCCTAACAACTGTTAGAATCCATCTTTTGGCAGTCAGCTAAGTAGAGAGAGGAAGACTGAAAGTCACCTCTGCTGCTGAGGAGAAGTTCATCCAAATCACTAGTCTCAGAAATGCTGACAGCACCTTAGATTGCAGTTCAGACAAATGCCCCACAGAGTTCCAGTAGCAGACACATCTCTACATCAGCTGCTCAGAGGAGACTGCACCTTTATGGTCAGATAGCTGCTCAGAAACCACCAAGGAAAAGCTACAAGCAGAAGAGATTTGTTTGGACCAAGAAACACAAGGAATGGACATTAGACCAGTTGAAGTTTGCTTTGGTGTGAGGAGTCCAAATTTGAGATCTTTGGTTCCACCTGCCATGTCTGCAGAAGAGGTCAACGGATAGTTTCTACATGCATGGTTCCCATTGCGAAGCATGGAGGAGGAGTGTGATGTGTGGGGTGCTTTGCTGGTGACACTGTTGGGGATTCATTTGAAATTGAAGGTACACTGAACCAGCATGGCCACCACAGCATCCCACATTCCATCCGGTTTGCATTTAATCAGACCATTTATTTTCCAACAGGACAATGACCCAAAACACACCTCCAGGCTGTGGAAAGGCAATTTGACCAAGAAGGAGAGTGATGGAGTGCTGCATCAGATGATCTGGCCTCCACAGTCACCTGACCTAAACCCAATCCAGATAGTTTGGGATGAGGTGGACCATAGAGTCAAGGCAAAAGGGCCAACAAGTGTTCAGCATGTCTGGGAACTCCTTCAAGACTGTTGGAAAACCATTTCAGGTGACTACCTCATGAAGCTCATCCAGAGAAGCAAAGGGTGGCTATTTTGAATCTTGAATATAAAATGTTTTGAATTATTTTCTACTTTTGTTTACTACATAATTTCATGTGTGTTCACAGTTTTGATGCCTTCAGTGTGAATCTACAATGTAAATAGTCATGAAAATAAAGGAAAACGATTACATGAGAAGGTCTGTCCAAAGTTTTGACTGGTAGTGTAGATACAATACACAAATTTCACATTCAGTCACTTTTCAATGGCTGCTGTTTGTATGTTCTGTAGTTCATGTTAGGAAGCGGAGAAATAAAACGATGAGGTACTTTGACATCTACAAGACTGTATGCAACCTGCTTAAAATCGTGCGGTAAAGTAACCCTGTGAATTTATTTAGTTATGAGGTACTCCGCTTGAATATTTCACTTTTATGCAACTGTGCTAGACAGAGCAGGCTACAGCAGATAATAGCTCTCTGTAAGGAAAGAAAGTAATAGCACTCCCATGCCTCCCAGAGACATCGTAACTGCTGTCATTATTGCTTTATGATGTGGTTGAGATCCACTTCATATCCCCTCATATAAGTTTACTACTGCAAAATGGAGAAAATCATTATATAAACTATGGTAATTATTTGAAACATAATACTTACAATATTTTAGGCTACATTTAAACAGAAATTAAAAAAGGTAAGCAAAATGCCTCCTGTTTGCATTTACTGACTTGATTCTGTTTCCATTGCCAAGACCAACGCTTTAAGAGTTACTGCTTGTGAAAGTTTCTGATTGAAGAGAATGCTTCCAAGACGTAACAGCAGGAGCTCGAGTCATGAGAGGATAAAAAGAATATGAAAAAGAGCGGAATCTGCTGAAAAATCTATTTTTAAAATGCAAGTGGCGCCTCATTAGTTTAATAGGTAAAAGCACAGCCACGTACGACAGCGAGCCCGGTTCAATTCCATGTTACGCTCTTCTGCTTCTGTCCCTGCTTCCTGTCTGCCTCTCTGTTGTCATATATAGGTAGAAATGAAAGAAACAGACCATGGACTTTGCACATTACGGCCAGTCATGGTTGGCAAGCCTTTGAAGACAGTTATATAAATGTGCCTGTAGCTCCAGAAGAACTTTTCCAAGTTGGAGAAAGCAGCTGATGTTCACACTGATGTCATCAGGGTTACTGCAGCACAATACTACAATACAAAACAGGGGTGTGTGGAGTTCGGAAAATGTGTAGATGCTGTTCAACTGCGACAAAAATGGAGGTTAAGGTGATGGAATTTGTCCTACTATGGTGGACATTTTGGATCTTTGAGTCTTCAGGAAGTGATGTAATGCGCTCACCATAAGGTCAGACGTCCATGATATGGGACGAATGCACCACTTTTCATTGATCTTTTCTCCCAGTGACCATCAGTCGGCACAGCTCTTTTCTCCTTGGTGGATGCTGACATTGACATGTGGTATTGTCAGGCATCACACCGTTTTTATACTCATTTCAAATGTTTCAATCCCAAGCAGGGACTGTGCACCCCATCATAATGTATTATTAATCCTGAATGTTTATGTTTGTAGTGTGTAATGTTGTGACCACAGTTAGTCATTTTTTCCTTTTGCTTTTTTTGTAGGCATTTTAAATTTTGCTACATATGCAGGGGTCTGATAGGGTTCTGTTATTTTACTTGATCTTAATTCCAGGTAATATTTCAGAGTACTCCTGAATCACTCCTGTCACTGATGTCAGCGAGTACTGACACACCTTAAAGTGCACTTCAGCATCAGTGAGGCAAGATGTAAAGAGTTTTAGCTCCAGTTAAGTTTCCTTCAGAAGATGGGATACCTTCTCAGTAGCAGACATAAGCAGTGACAAATGATAAACCATCATCTCACAGGAGGCAGGAGTGTTTCAACAGGGTTGTTGGCAAAAGTACACTGGAATCGTATCGCTACCCTGTAATTCTCAGCAAGAGGACTCCAGAGAAATAAAAGTGGCCGGAGGTTCTGTTTTTGGAAGTCTATTTTTATCCATGTTTTCTCTGTATCTGCAAACGGTGGATACCACTCTATCCATCTGAAGCTTGTTTTAAAGCATGCTTAATACTCCAGAGATATTTAGGTCTGCGCAGGTCATCTATGTTCCACTGTGTGCTGTGCAGACTGCTGATACCTTTGTGAACTGCGAAACTATATATCCAGCCCATTGCAGTTCCACAGCCCAATTCATGAGAAGTCTAACATTATAAAATTTGAGGGCATCACAAAATCATCCATGGTATTTAAAATGATTAAAGAAGAATTAATGGTTAATAAAGCGTAACTGTGCACCGTCTATCAGCTGGGTGTACAATGCAAATTTCAATTTGTCTACTGTTATTTATGCTGTGGTTTTCTTTTTAAATTGATTGTCATTTTATCCACCAATCTGCACTCAAAACCCTATAATGACAAAATAAAAGACATGTTTTACTAATTTATTTAATCAAAAGCTGAAATCTCTCAGTTACAAATGTATTCAGACCCTTAAGTCAATACTGTAGAAGCTCTTTTGGCAACAGTTACAGCTCTGAGTCTTCTCAGGCAATTCTTTATTGGATTTGTGTACTTTATCTCATTCTTCCTAGTAGATCTGTCAGAGTCCATCAGACTGGATGAGAAGCTTCCATTTTCAGTTCACTCCACAGATCTCTCTCCATTTATTTCTCTTTCAGCAAGCGTTTGCTCACAGTGAATCTTGAGGTTTGTTTGGCATCTCTGGTTTTGTAAGGTCTTCTTGCAGCTTACCATGAGACGTGCATTAAGGTGACACGTTGTGAATTGGGCTTGCAGAAGTAGAACTGAATTAATGTTATATGGGTTCAAGTTTAGGCTTCGGCTAGGCCACTCAAACGGTCAGAAATTTGACCCAAAGCCATTCCATAGTTATCTGGACTAACTTCATTGTGTCATTATGTTAAAAGCTGAACTACCAACCCAGTGCAAGGTTGCTGCACTCAGACGCAGATTTTTCTTCAAGGACCTCTCTGTATTTGACTGCATTCATCCTTGTCTCAGTTCTGAGTAGTCGAGAGAAGCCCTCCTTTTACATGCTGCTGCCACTACCATGCTTCATTTTAGGGGTGGTATCACCAGAATGTGATTAGTGCCTGGTGTTTTCCCAGATAAGGTGATTAGGGCAGTTAGGCATACTCCAGCCTCACAAACCAAAGCCAGGTCACGTTCTCATGTGCATGCGTGCACTCACACGTGCACACACGCAGACGCAGCAGCACCAACACCAACTCCTTTATTTCAACCAAACCAACTATCTACTTATAGATGTTATAGCATCAGCAGCTCCTCCTCCTGCCATCAGGTAGAGCTGAGGTTTCCTCTTCATCAGGCTCCCTTTCCTAAAGGTTAACCTTATCTCCAGCTGTAGTTTTTCCTAAACACTGCATTTCTGAGCTGATAGACCAATGATAAACACTGGAAAGCTGCACCGGTAAAATGGAAGCGACCTGTCAAATTTATACCCGTAGAGACTGCGTCTGGGTCCGGACCACGGTCCGTCTTTTAGTGAGCCCTGTTCTCAGCCATACACCTCCCCCCGTCCCACACACCTTCACCGCTCCTAACACAGAGAAGACGAATTTATGAACGGGAAAGCGAGCATATACCTGTGTGTTTACACCCCTAGGTATACGTATCTTTGCGCATTTTTAAGTGGGTATACGGAAATTTGGAAATTTTCAAGTGGGTATACGGCGTATACCTGTGCATTACAGAGACTACACCACTGGATTAGGGTTATGTTCCAATAAAGCTGGGTCAGTTAGACCTTCCATCTAACAGTTTCATCATAAAGACCTGACCAAATAATGGCATAATTCAAGTTTTCCCGTATGTGCTTCTTCAGTTCAAGTGATTATTAGGTCCTTGTTCACCTCTAACCATAGCTTTTTCTGCTTAGTTCCTCATATTGGCTCGATACAAAGTTCTAGGATGAGTTTCGATTGGACCAGACTTTCCTCCATTTTAAAATTTTTGAAGTCACTTAACACTTCGAGCTTTAGAAATAGTTTTATACCCTTGCCCTGACCCATGGCTCCCCAAAAATTTATTAAAACTATTTCAATTTCAATCTTCAACACAATGAAATGTGCAAAAATGAATGGTGTGAATATTTTTCAAAAGGTGACCGAGCATTTGTGTAGCCTGTCGCAAATAGTCTGAACAAAGCAGCACTTTTGGTACGTTAAAAAGTTTCTAGATACCCAATTGAGATTTTATGTGCTTTTGTGTAGTAAAGATTTATTAATTTACAAGTCCATCTATGTTAAAACCCTCCGCTGTGATCATGAGCTCTGGATAGGGACAGAAAGAACAAGATCATGGATACAAGCGGCTGAAATGAGCCCTTTAAAAAAGGACACTATCAGCCTGTTTAACTGAGTCTCATATTACTGCTACACTGATGATGTGCAGCTCTACGAGTCTGGACCTAAGGTCTTGGAAATCTTCTTTAATTGCCTTTGATGCCTGGATGCCAGATACTGTGGTTTCTTGTAGTTTGTTGGAAATTGTCCTCTCAAAAATATGTTCCCATACAAATAAACGGCACTTACAATTATGATGCGAGGGGGAAAGTTGTTTTTTTTTTTTTTTTTACCAGATTAGGTTTGCCTTTTGATTCGTCATAAATATGTTCATAATAAAGTTCCCATTTTCAGTTTATTGTATTGCTTTACTGCCAACCAATCACATGTTAGATGAGGCAGGATTTCTTGCTCTGATAACCCAGGAACTGTAAAAGAAGACACTTCAAACATGTTGTGAAAGGGTGTTGGTTTTTTTTTTTTTTGTCAACCCCTAATATCTTCCTGAATCTAACTAAGGTTCCACAAAATGATATGTCCTGCATTTAGCTGAGAAGGGCAACCAAAACTGAGACAACCAGCAGAACTGAAGGGCAGTAATAAAACCAAACAAACGTGTGTCTTGCTTTCATTGTACTGAGTGACAAAGGTTCCTCCTGACCCACAGCAACACTGCAAGCTACCTATAGATAAAGGCACCTTTCCATACCATTGCTACACTGGGGGTGGTGTCGCCAATGAAGACTGCAATAAATATCGACAATATGTACAATGATTCAAAGTTATCTCTACACAATTCTCCCACAGTGCATATGTATCCTTACCCCCCACTTAAACCAATCCAACTTTATGCACAAAAAATTAACCAAACAGAACATCTCATTCTCAGCCCCCCCTCTCTGCTCAGTCCACTTGGTTTGCTCCAGTGAGGCTGATTGAAACCACCAGGTCTTCATCAACATTATCATGAGTGCAGTGCCCCAATATAACACTGCTGATCGCTTGAAACAATCAAAAAAAAAAAAAAAAAAAAAAAGAGTGTGTGTGATCAGAAACAAAAATTGGTAAAGAAAACAACTCAAGACAAAAACAAAAAAAAAAATCAACTATTGTGTTGACCAACTAACAAAGCAAACATTAAACAGATTGAACTGAAATAACTTAATTAAAAGTATCTGGGTGGATTTGGGAGTGTTTTTTTTTTTTATCAGAACATACACACCTGTTTAGTGATTGGATGCCTGCAGCTTCCTCACATTAACCACGTACTCTTTGTGCCAATACCTAATCAAACAGTGAATGAAATTTAGAGTAAACAGTGACTTAAAAGACCAAAGTCTAAAAAGAGTGGTCCACACAAGCCACTAACCCCATTATCCTGTGTAGGATAAATTTCTGAATACATTTATTTAGAGACATTTCATTGAGGCTTCTTTCTTTAATCTTTTTGTAGAACTTAGTAACAATTGCTTTTAAAATACCATGTAAATGATCAATGTTTTTGTCAGTTGAGGTACTTGAATGATTGGTGAACTACACTAAATGCAAGTGTGGATGTAATGCCCAGATCTGTTTGATTTCCAACTGAAAGAGGTATTTTCTGAACCAGTCCCGTCAGTTCACTCCACACACATTACCATCGCTAATTTGTGTTCGACTGGCCAGCTGTTACCTTGCCGACAGCTGATGGGGATGAAGGTAAACTAATCACCCTTTTTGATTTTTGCCCGTGGAACTGGAGGTCACAGATGCTGCTGAAAATCACTGCACAATTCACAAAACGAGATCAGTAAACCAAAGTGTGCAGAGTTCATGCTGCCACAGACAGTGAGTCACTCTCTGCCTCCACTTGCTGCTAAAAATACCTTTGGTTGCATGTCAGCTGTTGCTTCTGTACTACTTGTGTTCTATACTGAACAAAACACAAATGCAGAGACTTGAAAACACAGGGTGGACTCATTGAGCATTCATAGACTCAACTCAAGGGGGCGAAGCGATTCGGGAGCTCTAACCCTGCTGAGGTGTAAAGTCCTGCTCCTGGCTGCTGCATCATATTACTAAATTGTTTCCACCTTGGCTTTGCGACCCAAAGAGTGATCTTCTCTAACACTGCAAGAAATTGATGAGGTTGCTTCTAACCTTTGTCTGAAGACAAACCGGTATACTCTCGGGATATTTATTCATTTAATAGCATGTACTTTCAAGCCGGGGAAGACTGTTCATGTTGTGTTAATTGGATTGATTCACATTACATGTTTTAATTTGCAGGAGCTAGAAACTCAAATCTGAAGGCCGCTGACTTTCCACTCTGTGTGTACTGACTGCATGTGTATGTGATTGCACTACTTTGTGTAAAATAGCTGCTGTTAACCAACTCCATGGTTCTTTTGAAAGTCAATTTGACAATTTTCAGCTTTGTAAGCTACTGATCCATGAGATGAACCATTGTATTAGGCATGTTTTACCATGTTTGTATTTATTCATATAGTTATTTAAATAGAAAAAAAATGGGGAAATGTTTAATTAGGACTATGTACAGGAGCTACACTATTGATCAAAAGTTTGGGGTCACCCAGGCAATTCAATTTCATGTTTTCCTTGAAAACTCACACTTTTATTCATGTGCTAATGTAATTGCAAAGGGTTTTGTAATTGTAAATTAGCCTTTCAACATAATTAGCTAACACAATGTAGCATTAGAACACAAGAGTTTCTCTGTACCCCTACGTAGATATTCCATTAAAAATCAGCCGTTTCCAGCTAGAATAGTCATTTATCACATGAACAAGGTCTAGACTGTATTTCTGATTCATTTAATGTTATCTTTGTTGGGAAAAAAAGACTGCTTTTCTTTCAAAAATAAGGACATTTCTAAGTGACCCCAAACTTTTGAACAGTAGTGTATATACTCATAAAAGTTGCTGCATATATACAGAAGTAAGACAAACATCTTAGAAAAGGAATCAGGCCTAAAGACAGAATGGAAAAACAAAGATTTCTTGCCATGGGTCAGTATGTATGGACTGAATATATGTTCTTTCTATTCTTTGCTGTTCTGTAAAACACTTCAAGCAGAAGCATATTGCTACATAAATAATGTTGGCTATCGTTATTGTTACCACTGTGTGGTGAAATTATTTTACAAACTCTTCTGCACAAATGAAAAAGGAAAAAACAACGATGAAGATGTAGTTTGACCACATTGTTATGTAATCGTAAAGTCCCACTTCGCCCTCCCTGCCTGCTACTGTCTGTGGTATTGTTACATAATAGTGGCAGTAATCATGGAGCGAACACTCTCCCACCGCCTCTGATTATCAGGAGCAGCGCAGGTAAAACTGCTATTGACTTTCACTCAAAGGTTGACAGAGCCCTCGTCTTTACTTTGTTATGTGAGATATTCAGCTGTTAAAGCTTCTAAATGCTGCATCGGAGGCACAACACTGAACACAACTGTGACGAGACCTGTGCTGCCCTTATTAGCTGCTACATGAGGAGGAAATAAAGGTAAATACAAAAGCCAAAGCTTGTATAAAGAACTGAGAAATTAAAATAGAAAGTAGTTACTTTTTCATTACAGGTTAAGTTTCAAATGTAAGCCTCAGTTTTTATTCCAAATGCTGACATTTTGGTTATTTCGTGGTACGGTAGGAAAAACAGGCGTAATAGAAATGAGAAATAGATGGAGCATGGCAAACGCAAGTTTCGGCCGATTCTCGGCTTTAAATCACTCACAGTCAATTTTCATGTGGATTTTGGAATCGAATGATAACTGAAAAATTGTATAAACACTGCCACAGTATTTTTTTGAGTCAGAGTGAGAGGGAAAAAAATCAGCAAAGATTTTTTTGACAAGCGTCAATTTCCACATTGCTTTGGAGCAATCGATGGAAACCGTTCACACAACCCCCTGCCACCAGTGGTATGCTATCGCTATTACTAATCCAAGTTTTCTATCACACCCACAGGGTAGAATTACAGATGCTAACTAAATTTGAGTTGCCATAGACAAAGGAAGACTCCATACCTCCCTGTAGGAACCACTGCCAAACACTGACAGTATTTATGTTCAGTGAGGATGAGACCGATCCACTCGGATGTGATGTGACGAAGCCCTTTCTGCTTGTCAACAGGAATCAATTGACATACAGCCACTAGCTTTCAAGTGCACAGCATGTGGTGGGAAAATGTCATCAAGTTGTGAATAGTGAGGTTTTAGCTCCAAAACCCTATCAAGGTAGCAAGCCTCTGCAGCATGTTGTGAGTGAGATCTGAAGCTTTTTGTGCCACCTGTGCTCCACACTCTAAAAAGGGAACCATCGCATAATTGAAGGGATTGGAGACGGGAGGATGCACTTCAGCCTGCAGCAAGTGAGAGGCCGAGAAACCACTCTGTGACTGCAAAACATCAGCGCTTTCTCTCAGATGCTGGAAGCGTCTCCTGGTACGACAGCAGGGTTTAGGTTTCTGTCAAGGAATGAACTGACAGAAGCGAACCCCGAGGAAACAAACAGAATAGATTCACATCTGACCACACTGTACTCTGCACAACTTCTGTGTTTTATTACAACATTTTCTCAAGCAAAACAGTTTTTTGTGAATACAAGAGGGGAAAAGAGGCAGTATCAGAAAAGGATTTCAGCATGATCAGGTCTGAGGGTGTTGGAGTCTGTCTCAAGGTGAACAGCAATGTGTTGTTGTGATCCCAGAGGAGCTGAAGGTCTCTCCTGCTCTCCTAGTTTTGAGCACCTTCCATTCTCATGCCATCCACTGTGCCTTCTGCACCGTCTTTTTCATCTGTGTGTATACCATTGCAGTCAGATGGCAACATAGCATTAAAAGAGCTGCATGGTGGGGGCATTATCCTAAATGGGAACCTTGAAATTATTCTGCTGAACTAAAATCAACACATTTGTTTGTCGTGTCAAGGTGACATTACTCTGGGCTGCTGTTATTCCCCACTCAAGGAGAAATCACAAAGCCATCTTCCTTATAGCAAAATATAAAGAAACGATAACACGAGGACAACGTCAAGACTTCATCTTGAATTTTACCTTTAAAATAAGGTGGTGCAGCCGTAGGTTTCACACACAAATATTGTAAAAGTGTGTCTGTTAAATAAAAGAGATGCGTAAAAAGCTAAGGTTATATCATTTATTCTTCAATTTGAATAAGAGAGAAATTGCAGCTTCGAGACTGTTTGAGCTTTGTCAGGCTATTTGAACACTGTTCACTGTTGCTTTGTCAGGTGTACTATTTTTTGTTCTTCTACATGCCAGCTCTACGGAAACAGACTTGGTCATGTTTTTTTTCTTTTGTCGTACACAGACTGCTTTACCTTTCTGCAAGAAAGTACAGTACGTCCCTACACTCCTTCATTCCTTTATTAAAAGACTAAATCATAGAGAAATAAATATAAATAGCCTGAAAATGTGAAGAGGTCATCACATGGTGCTGGTAACTCACTTCAATTATTCTTGGGTCTCGCTGACTGTACAGAACAGGCAACAGAATTGTTTTTTTTTTTATTAAATAATAAATTCTGAAAATGATGAGAAATTATTTAATCTTTTATAAGTAAGAAATGTACCAAATGTTCCTGGTGTTATTCAGTGGTGGAAAGTAGCTATTTACTTAAGTGTGAATATTTTTGGTGCTTTTCACTTGCTGATGTATTTTTTAGAACAAAATTGTGATTAGATTGAAAATAATAAGAAAATAGCATTCACAACCCCTTAAAATTGGTTAAATGCTATTAATCTGAGTAGACATAATCTAATGTCTGTCATCTAATCATCCGACAGCTCCTTAGATTTATTTTGAGAGCATCTACAGGGGCTTGACCCAATGATTGGTAACCACTGGATTAAACAACCTAGTTGCATACCAAGTAGCTAAAAAGCAAAATCAGTAAAATGCATACAAATTTCATACATGCTGATGCATTTTATTACGGTGATACATCAGGCTGCCCTAGTCAAGGCCCTTTTCCTCTGCAGAATCAAAAGCAGTTAGCTTATATCTTTGTACTTTCATTTAAGAAGGATTTTCATTGCAGAACTTTGCTTTTTTATGCAATTGATTGTATTTTTTTTCAGTTTGTTATTGCTACTTTTGCCTCAATACTTCTTCCACCATTGTCATTGTTTAGGACAGAATAGCAGAAAAAGTTATAACAGACACAGCCTGTTACATACCTCTTTGTAAGTGATTTTTATTCTCCACCACTGTTCTCCATCAGGGACACTTCTCCCTTTGTGTGCTAGAGGCCAAACATCAAGTCGGCATTGCCTGCAACGATAAAAAGCATGACTTGAAGTGATGGATGAAGCCAGTAGTGTTGTAGTTTGCAGGCCTGGATGGGGCTCAACACACCAGAATATATTTTCAGTGTTTTACCACTTCTACACACAAAGATAAACTTGTATACTAGCTACCGTTTAATAAATGCAGTGCAGATATATAAGATAAAATGCAAATGTTCAACTTTATTATTAAAAATAATGGTGTCTTTTTTATCTTAGGATCAATTCTGTGCACATATCAACATTATGAGTGCACATGTGTTTCCACATGTAACCATTGTTGATTAAAGGTGGTACTCACCGGGGTGCAGGGACTTTAGAAATTCTTTTTTTTTGTGAGTGTGGGATTAAAATAAAATGCTGAAGATGGGGCTTTATATAATCCTCAGCCAGTGTCTTTCCTGGGATTATTCCAACCCCTTCTGACCTGCAAGGAGGATTATTATGGAGACGGTTGACAAGGTCAATCAAAGGGGTGGAGCTGGAGCCATCTCATGGTCGCCTGTGAGGAGACCACACAGCGGGAAGTCTCACCTGTGGGCTCATTATCTGGATGCTCAAGACTGCTTCTGTCAAAGGACGGCTTCTGTCTTTGTAGATAACTGGCAGGGTCTGGCTTTGTGCATAACCTGAAATTCACCGACTAACATCTGGGTCTGTGCTCATGGTGTGGATGCATTTTCGTTTCCACAGAAATTACATTCATTTAGACATGAACATGTGCACGCACTGCGGTGGTCAGGTGTAACACTCAATGTATTTTGCTTTTTGTGTGGTAGACAATACTTTAAAGGTGTAAAATTTGAGGTAAAGGATGTTGGTACCATTTAGAAGCTCAACTCTGAGATTGAGACATCGATCACTGGCTTTTGTAAGATAATGATGGTATGAGTGCTACACAGACAGCCATAAATTAGCAACACACCGACTCCATTAGACTACTAAGAAACAGCTCGTCGATTGGCAGGTCTACTACTCTTTACCAAGATACTGGAGTGTAGCGGTATCGATTACACAACGGTTTGACATAATAGAGGTTATTTCTCAAAACTGGCAGCTCCACAGTCACAAAAGACAAGAAGGAACAGAGTTTTCCATTAAACTGACATCATCATATTGAATGACAAGCATTATCACAGTGATCTCATAGTATCACCAGTGGTTCTTTGCAGTTTAACAAAACCTTTGGATGTAATTGCACACTTTGATTTGTTTTCCAGAAGAAAACCAATCAGCCGTGTCTGCTTTGATCACTCTAATTTGCACATGCACATTTTACAAACTCCAGAGCTTGTCATTGTAGAAGTAACAAATACATTGGTTCATATAATATATAATGTTGGTTCATAAATATAGTGTGTCGAACAGTTAGATGTGGAAGACACACCCTTAAATTGCAGTCATATTATTCAATCAAAGGATTTCACACAAGATGATAAGTGGGCAGTTTAATTTTCAGCATGAAGTGTCTGTGAACTCAGTGAAATGTCACCTAAGCAAATAGTGGGAACACAGAAGTAATGCGAAAATACCGACATTTACCAATTAAAATTTAGGTTTCTTCATGCCACTGCACTGGAAATGCATTAATTTACACATTTTAAGTATTTTTTTAGTCTTTAAATGGGTTCTTACTTCATTGATTTATTTCATTCAAGACCATGATTATTTTCTAACCTTGACAAAATGGCTATTTCTGTAAGTGTGATGTGAAAAATTTCCTGAAGTCAGCTTTATACTTGAATTTAGGGTGTCTGTCAGACCATTTCTATGAATTTTAAAATGAACATTTCAGCTTTAAACACTTTCTTCTTGCCATATTTGATCAGCTGTGTGAAAGAGGCAGAGATCTCCCTCCAGCTTTAGGTTTTTGTTGTCTGATCATTCAGATTGATACTTCTGACCATGAACTGACTCCAACTTATTGTTGGAACCTGATGAGTTACACAGTGCTCCATCTTTTTGTCAAACATGTCAGTCTACGTTTTCAATTGAAAATAAAACCTTTATGGAGTCGAACTTGAGTTGATTGTTTTTTTTTTTTGAGAGAGAGACCATAAACACACCAACAACTCTTTGATTTAAATGACAGATATTCTATTTGAACACAAGGTCACAAACAGCACTCTTCACCTAACTTTAACTGACTCAACTGATCAAAAAATAAGCTTCGTTTCCCTAAGATTTGCAATCTGGATGTCCTTTTTATACTCGTTACGTGTTTCTGATACTTGTCCGAGACGTCCGCCTCTTTAATGTTCCTTCTTAAAGGGCAGGGTCAGCAAACGCTGACCTCTGCACCAGAAATGAACACTTTGTGAGAAGCAAATGCCATGTGCAATCTCAGAAGTGAAGCCCTCATTAAACTCCAGTCAGGCAGCGAAGCACCTTGGGGTGCCTGCCATCAAATGTGGAGTAGAACAAATAGGACTTCTTCCAGTTTGGTGTTATCTATTACACTTAGCCTGCAATAAAAGTCATAATGGAGATGTAGCCTCTCATAGTAATTCAGGTAAAGCCATCAGCATTAGAAGTGAGTTTGCGTCCGGTCCCAGCAGATGCAGAGCTTCACTGAAGTGAAACACACTGCACTGTGGTCAGAAGAGGGAGTAATTAATGAGCAATGCATTAACAGAGGTAAAGTCACTGCTCCTTACACTTCAGGGCCTCAATCTCTGACTGTACACCGAAGATCAATTCCATTTAGATTTAAACAAAAAGGCAGACTAATTGGATTGCCAGCTGCACCGATGAGCCCTTCAGTACAGGAGGAGAGCTGCTTTTTATTGGACCGGCGGAAATCACTTCACAGTGGCAAAAATTATTAGCCGTGTTCATTCTCTGTGATGAAATCAAAAGCGCAGAGCAGGTTGCCTCCCATCAGCGTGAGGTGGTAGGAGTGTGATTAAACAAAGTCCATGAAATTATAGCTATACTGATAATCAGGATTATTTTGAAAAATTGAGATTGAGGTTGTACATCATGTTAAAAATAGTTTTACAGTGCAAACATTTTAAATACAAATCAACCTGAACTACATGAAATAGAAGTTGTTTGAAATTTTTAATTTAAATACACTATCGTTCAGAAGTTTGGGGTCACTCAGACATTTTCATGTTTTCCATGAAAACTCACACTTTTAGACACATACTAACATAACTGCATGCTGGTTTTCTCATCATCAATGAGCCTTTCAACAGCTAGAATAGTCATTAATCACATTAAAAATTTCTAGATTATGTTTCTGATGAATTTTCTGTTATCGTCACTGAAAAAAACTGCCTTTCTTTCAAAAATAAGGACATTTCTAAGTGACCCAAACTTTTCATCGGCAGTGTATAATGTACTTCTAAAGTAGTACCTAATTTAAATAAACTAAAATACAATTTTTATAAAATAAAATTAAATAATTATTTAAATAGAATGATATTATGATATGATTTGATTGACATGATAATGGTAAAGCAATGTTTAAATAATTACAAAAAGTACCATTCTTAATAATTAGCAGTGCACATGATTAGGACAGAACAGAAATGATTCACTCAAAATTAGATTTAAAAAAAAAGAGAAAAATGTACAAAAAGTAAACATGCTTATTATCAGAATGGGCTCCAGTATTGTTTGAACTCAAATGCTAACAAAATGCTAATGCTAAATTTAAAACAAATATCAACGATACTATTTGAACTATGCACCGAAGCTGGTAAAAGCCCAAACATGTACAATCGCTGCTCTTTTTCCAACTCCGATGCTGGATAGTTATGTATGACGTTTATAACAAACAACACTATATATTTATGTTGGATTAAGCAGTATAAACCAGTTATATTTGTGGAAAGTATGAGGAGCAAAACATTCATCAAATAGATAAAACCTTCAGTCATGACATCATTGATATAATTTACATTATTGACAGTGTCTATTGACTGTGTCAGGTCAAGCGGTACAAAATTATTAAGCATGCAACGCTCATTTTATGGCCTCTGTGGTTTGCACACATGCCCTTTTTTAATGCCTACATACTGCTAAACATTACAGGACATTATATGTATATCTGCACAACATGACTTGAACTAAAAATAGATTAAATAAAACTAAGTATTTGTGACCTGCCACACAGACACACACAGCCGGATGATGCATATACCAGTGTGCTCAAACACCAGCACATACACGATCACACTCGACCATTATTCACAGTCTGACTGCAGACAGAGTAGTTTATTATAGCTCAGATAGCAATCAACTTGACTCAGAGCAGGCTTATACTGTAGTATATGCTAATGCATTATCGGGGGGGGGGGGGGGGGGGGGGGATTAAAAGCTTGGTATTATCTGTGAGCTGAGCCCATGAATGTGATGGTACCTCACCCAGTGTACAGAGAATAGTCAGTTTGAAGGGTTTTTTTTTTTCTGTCGGATGACACACAAACATCACCAACACCATGTGTTTGTTTGGGCTGAAAATCCAGGGAGAACTGATAAAGTTAATACCTGCCTCCGCGTTCGGGGTAAAACCGGGAGGGACGGATGATTTAATGGGCGATCAAATGTATCGTGATGTTCTTGTAGTCCTTATCGTGGTGGATTAGTTAAAACAGATGAGAGGCTGGAGCTGATCTACACAGTTAGCATAGGCTCACAAACCAGGACGGAAGTGTGTTGGTGGAAATACCTCTTGTGTGACATGTTTGTCAGTTTTCTTACTCTGGATTAAAGTGTTGGGAAGAAGAACGGGCAGACAGAGCAAACATCTTCATCATCAGTCCTCACTGTCCAGGCTCCTGCAGCTGACAACCTTATCTTGAATATGAACAGAAACTCCCACGCTGCTCTCGGTGTATTCCTCACTCAGAGCACATAGGGTTTACATTAATGAGCCAATTCCTTTTCTTTCTTTTTTTTAAACTTCATGAGAAACTGCTGAATGGTGACAGTGACGAGGATCTGCAGCACACTTCCCAATCAGTCTCCTCTGACAGAAAAATCCAGCCCACTTACACAACATTATTACTCAGTCAGCTGAGCCCACCTCCTCCATTTTCATTAACCATCCTCTGATGACAAGTCCCCACATGGAGACCCAGCCAGCAGCTGCTGTCAAGAGTCAAGAGTGCAGCAGTCAGAATATGATTTAGTTATTAGTGTGTTCCTCAGAACAACTCAACATTAGCCGTCATGTAATTGTGCTTTCAGTCTAGTCTCTCCCTCTCTTTTTTTTCCCCTCACTTGGCAGCCATCCTCATGCCTGCTGTTGGCAGGCTGCCTGGACGCGGTATTGATGTTTTGTGTGTATTAGTATGACTGGGGCCAGACGTAGTAATATATGCAGCAACTGAGGCAACACATTGGATATAATATGTTTACCGTGCTAGCAGGTGGGACATACCTGGATTATCTTGTTAGGTGGGGACCCAATTCAAAAACAACTGCCCCTATTGGCCCCAAGCAATGGAGGTCTCCATATTGCCAGGATCCCAATCCAATCCTAGGGAAGGCCTTAGAATTAGAATGCTGTTCATTCTGTCAACTTTTCTTTCAAACATTTTGTCAAAAGCAAGATACTGGGACAAGATTTGCTTGTGCATGATTATACATATTTATCCCATGCATGTTTTGTAAAGCAGGCTGCACAGTGGGGTAGTGGAGCAAAAGCTTTTTGGAGCCAACCCTAGCGGACGGCGTGATATTGCAAGTTTTTGACACTTCCGGGTGGACTTCAATTTTGGAGCCAGATGCTACGTCCATCTTTATATACAGTCTATGGTGCAAACCCATATTCCTGCACAAATTATAAACCTCAATGCAGTGTTTTGGTGTCTTATAAGCTCTTGAACGCATCACACATCAATCACTCCAAATCATTTTCTTTCCAACAACACATGCTTAGTTCCAACGTTGCACAAAATCATGCAAGCAGAAGACTCAGACTTCTTTACACTGATTGTAGTGACTCCATCACCCAATGTTTAGCATCAAACTAAAGTGAAAGTCATCATATGGTTTTACTGTTACAGAGTGTCACAAACATTAAAACCTACATGGAAGATAATGGTACTTTTAACTGATTTAAGCGGAGTAAACTACCACAACTGTATATGGTTGGAATAAGTAATCTAAAAAGAAAAAAGTGGAAAAGATTCATGTCAAAAATGGTTGGGGTTATAAACATTACTTTTGTAGGTAGAGAAATATACTATACAGGTATTTTTCTTTCTTCAGGATTAAGTTTAATCCTACATCTAACATGAAAAAACAGTACTGACAATATAAATATGTTAACTATTATGAGCAGCAGCCGTGAACGGGGGTTAGACTGGGCTCTGATACTTTTGTAAATAGCATGCCTATTCATCACTTGTATGATATACTGAACAATTTGCATTTTATAGTTGTGAAGCAGCAACAACGATGACAGCAAAACTTTTCCATCAAACTCATGAGTCGAAAGCCAAAAGCCTTGGGCTACAGAGTACCAAAAGTATAAATCAAAAGCAATTCTGTTGTTGCTAAAGTTTTGTTTTGTTTTGTTTTTTGTCAACATTACTCCCTCTGAGCTGGTAATCAATTTCACTTCTATGGAAATGCAGAGCAGAGGCATTGTGAGGGTTCATTATAATGATATGCTGCAGGCTAGTTTTCATCCCCACATCTCAGTTGTTCAGTTGTTTTGCCAAATTAATCTTGTCACATACAAACTTCAAACTGTATTCTTTTATAAATATAGACTTTTTGCTTCACAATAATTGCACATTTGTTATGGTTTTTAACCAGGGATGGCATGTCTGCTGGGTGCAGTTCCCACATAGGAAGCTAGTCTTTGCTTTTAAGTGCTGCTGTCCTTCAGAAGCTACAGCAGGTGTTGAGTTGGCACGATTGGCAGAATTTCTGAGGATGTGAGCAAGAAAGGTTTGGCAACTAGTAGAGGGGAAGAAAACTCAATTAAGCCTTTTCTTACCTTGACAAGGAAGTTAACTGTATCAACTGGGGATGTGCCAAAAATCGCAGTATGATCACATCATTTACTAAAGTCTAACACCTGAACTCTAGGGGGAAAAAAAATTACATCAGTGGTTCAGATTGCATTAAATCAATCAGGCACATAGCCAAGGCGGTAAACTGGCTTGTGCCACAGCATTTTAGTTAACTGTAATCGAGTTTAAACTATTGTTTATTTGTCATTACCTCAATCTTTGCGTGTTTGCTGTAGTTGCTGTGCTAAATGCTGTAGGAATTGAGAGAAAATTTCACAAAATGAACAGTAATTATTAGTAATTAAGGTGTTGGAGGAGGAGTTGCTTCCTCAAGCGAGGGAGTTTAAGTATCTCGGGATCTTGTTCATGAGTGATGAGAAAATTTAGCGTGAGACAGGCAGATTGATGTAGCGGCAGTAGTAATGTGGGCATTGCACCGAACCGTTATGGCAAAGAAGTTCTCAATCAGTCCCTTTAAGTTCCAACCCTCATCTATGGTCATGAGGCCAGGGGTAGTGACCGAAAGAACAAGATTATGGATACATGCGGCTTAAATGAGCTTCCTCTGCAGGGTGGCTGGGCTCAGCCTTAAAGATAGGGTGAGAAGCTTGGACATTCAGAGGGAGCTTTCAGTAGAACTGCTGCTCCTTCTTGTCGAAAGGAGCCATGTGAAGTGGTTTAGACATCTGATTGCCTCCGGGGTGGCTTCCTTTGGAAGTTTTCCAAACATGTCCGCCTGGGAGGAGACCTTGGGGCAGACCCAGAACTCGCTGCAGGGATTATATATCTTGTCTAGCCTGGGAAAGCCTCAGGATCCCCCAGGAAGGGCTGAGGGTGAGGGACGTCTGGAATGACCTGCTTCATCCACTGCCCCTGTGACCCAGTTCTGGATAAGCGGAAGAGGATGGATGGATGGATGGATGGATGGGGTGTTTACATAACAGTAGGGTGAGGGAAACATTTTTAAAAGAAGGTTAAAAAGGTGAATGTTAACTGCAAGTTTGACTGGACATAAACTGTTTCTACATGCCCGTCCACCACCCCGAGCTCCACGACTTTACTACAGAATGGACATAGTGTTTCCTGCATTGAAATTGATGTATTTTGTGAGGTGCACAATTGTGAATGGTCAAAATTCTTAGCATGCTGGATTGTAGGGTCCTCTGAAACAAAATGGTAGTTACAAAAATGATACTGGACATCATTAGAAGCACTGTTTTTAACTTAAAACACTTAAAATAAAACTGATATATCACCATTTAAAATTAAAAAAAAGAAAAAATCTGAACTTCTCCATCAGATTTGCCTCTCCACACTTTGTTTCTCTCTTACATAACTGTCTCACTGAATTAGAGAACTCCAGATCAAAACATAATGTCATTTTATTCAGTTTCAGTATCTAAATCTGGTTGCACAGACAACACATCATATGGTCAGGTTTCACTGGGTAAAGGTCGTGACAGACTTTTGGACAAATCTCCACTCTGCCTCGTTTTTTCCAGAGTGCAGGGTGCTAAGATGAAGTGCTTTCACACTGCGAAAAGAGTGTTGCATGTGGGTTTTTACGTCTATGACAGCATCGTCCTAACAAGAAAAGTGCTGCCTTTCCTGAAAAGTCAAAATATTTTCAGCTTGAAGTGCCTGATGTGGCTACACACCAAAGGGGGGAAAAAAAAAAAAAAAAAGCCAGAGCAGGCTAAAAAAAACACAAAAAAAAACAGACAAGTGCACACACTTGTATATCCACCTGAGCTTATTTGCACTACAAAGGCAGAAGAATTGTGATGGTCTAAGAGAAAAAGCCAAAGAGTTTATTACTAGGGAAAAGGTTTACACATAACAGACTTCCAAATCCTAAAATGAAATTTAAAAAAAAAATAGGCTTAAGACATATTTGGAATGTGGGGATGAGATTATCTGTGGTATCATTCTCAACAACAGTCAGATGACCAGTGTCTGACCCCTCTAGGATTTGGACAAAAATCTCTTGTAGACACCAGAGCAAAATGAATATAGTGTGTTAACCCTTCATGAAAAAAAAATCCTACTTCAGTAAAAGTACAGAAGTATTAAAATGACTGGTTTAGTCATTGTGAAATCATTAGCGTATTAATACTAAAGCATCACTGTGTTAAAGTAGTAGGTTACTGCTGTTGTAGCTGCTATTAGTAGAGCTAAGCTGACCTACACAGTTTTATATTAAGGAACTATAGATAAACCTAATGGGTCGTGAATTTTTATTGAGATACTCGATCAAATTTATTGATATGAAACTGTGTGAGAATTTTCAAGGGAGCTACTAGTAACTTGTAGACATCTGAAATGTGACCCCAATTACAGAAGTTTTGGTTTTTGTAAGACATTTAAAGCCGAAATGGTCAAAAACCACTGGTTTAATCTTTAACACATGGTGTATTTAAAAGCTTGCTATATTATCCATTGTGTAAAAACTTTTTTTTCAAAAGTAGCTAGAGCAGTGAAACAAATGTAGTGGGATAAAAGGCGCAATATTTTCCTCTAATATGCAGTGGAGTGGCAATGTAAAGTACAAAAAAAAGGTACTTTCAGTGTACTTGAGTAAATGCACTGAGCTGTTTTCCACCTGTGGATATTTGTGTGTAGCTAACATGTCAAACAACACAAACTGAGATATTAACTGGTAATAAAATCACTGGGAAATTTGTGGAATTCAGCAGTTATGACGGTATGAGCACTTTTTTTTTGAATATTCTACTGTTACATGTATGATCTCAGTAACATAATATTTAACACAGTGTAATGCAGAACTTGTTCATTAACAATATGACTCAGTGTGTAAAAACACGTTAACCTCACCTTAGCATTGTTAATGAGCTCTGATGCCATGTTGTTTACAATAATACTAGCACAAATTGCTGTAAAAATTACAGAAAATGTGCGGAAATTGTCACACATATTACGAAGAAAAGCACACAATAAGGGTTTATGCCTACAACAATCTGACCAAACATGTACTATCTACTAATGAGCACTAACTGGGATTAGGTGAGTAGAGATCTTATATATTCCTTTCAGTTTAATGACATTAGGGATATTTGTCAATATGCTATTGGTGGCTTCCATTTTTATAAAGAAATAAATTCACTAAGGCAAACAATCAATGCGTCTTTCAAAATAAAGTCGGGTGTCTTTTGTTAGAGAAGATGGGAACCAAACCAGGCTATCTAAAAGTTGGACCAAGTCAGTTCTTTTGGATTTTGCTTCTTGTAGTTGGCAAAAGAAACTGTATCTTTGCTGACAATCCATTTCCTTGTGCTTCATAGATACTTCCATTGAAGCCACTAACTCAGCTTTGCTTGCTTGTCTTATCTCCAAGCCAATTAGCTAACACCAAGCTAAGCTAAAACATTATGACCACCCACAGACAACAAACAAATATTCCTGATTATCTTGTAACATATAAGCCTCCAGGATATTAGACAGTGAGTTAAATGTTATTTTCTCATAGTCAGTGCATTTAATACCGGAGCAATGAGCAGGTGTAAAGGCCTAAGCAACTTTGTCCAGATGACTTTGTTGGAGCATCTCCAAAAGGTCAGCTCTTGTGTGCTGGAGTAAGTCTAATCATTGGCAGCTCCAAGGTAAATTTAATGATTTTCTTCTCATGAGTCATGGGTGTGTAAAGACTGCAGATGATTGGCATCTCCTTGATTCTCAATCCAATGGTCCTAGTTGCAGCTTACTTAATCAGTGAAATGGAGTAAAAGGTCTGTGATGACATTCACAGTGCTTCAAGGGATTTGTTATTTCATCAAAAGATATTACTTCTACAATTTTGTGCCTTTTTTTGTACATTTTTTTTTCTCTGCGCTAGTTGTTAGAAGGTCATCATTTATCTCCAAGCCATCTGCTTCGGTGCAAAGCTTAAAACTATTTACTAAGGGATTTTCTGATATGTTTGCAGAGAAAATAAATGAGATTTTTACTTCCAGCGCCCAGGTCGGTCACTTTTTTTCAGCTTCCCGCTCTCTTGGATCGTGTTTTCCCTCAGAGACTCTAACTCAGTGTAATTACTCACCTGGACCTGGAAGGTTCTCCAGCTGAGAGTTCTCATGGCTCGCTGTTCCAAAGGGACATCACCTCTTCCAGCCGGGGCCTCAGGCTTGGATACTGGCCCACTTTAGCCTGTACAACTTTTCGTACCTTGCTACTGACCTTTCTGCTCTGAATCTGGTGAGTAAAGCTAGACTGGACCTGGCACAGCACACTCTGCCACCAGCTCCCATGGACTCTCCCGTCTCTCTATGGGACTGAAGTGTTGACAGCTTTGCTCTTGCCTGGATGCACTTGCATTCTCATTAATGCTGATGGACTTTTAATCAGTGAGCTAATTGCTTCTCTACACTCAGAGCATAGGAGCCGTGTTCGACAACTTAAGTTTGTAAACATTTACCTCAGAAATCAGCAGAGCGCACAATAGTTGTTCTCCATCAAACATAATTCATTAGGCTGAGAGCACAGAGAACCCGAGGCGCAAATTAAAAAGTAACAACAGCCGTTGAAATGGCTGCTAACTCAATTCACAGCCGGAACGTCTGACACGAAGCAAGAGGTTTATCAGTGTTTGTCTCTTTATGTAAATTAATGTGATCACAATTAAGAGAATTTGATTAGTTTAATCGGTCCTCATATCTCTGAATGTTTAGATAATGGACAGTAGATGATGGAGTAAAGAATAGAAAACGAGCGTATTATTAGCAACAAAAATTAGCGAATTAGCTGCAATCTGAGGTCTGAAGGAAGATCTCACTCGCCTCTAATAATGTTTAGAATGATTGAATTTGTTGAAGGATTGACGTTTTTTCTCGATGAAATTTCTGCGTCCACCACAACATACAGCCAACTGCTGCTTCCCATGTCCTTGTGCACCAATCCATCACCGGCTATGTTCATACTACAACGATCTGCACAGACTGTGACATTGCCCCTCATATTGAACACAGAAAAAACACACAGGGCAGTTTTTGAAGGATACAGCAGCAACCTACAGATTGAATTGAGTCAGAAAATATTCTTGAAGTATCTGATCAATGGGCTGAAAGCACAGGATATCTGGAGAATTTAAAAACTGTTTGTGGAAAACTCATACAAATCAAAGTCTCTCCAAAGTCCCACAGCAACTACTTAAGTTACAATTGTCGGAATGATGGGATATAACATTTGTTTTAAGCATCACTTGTTTTTCTGGCACATATGCAGTCAGCAGACTTGTATAGTAGACAGGTCACAACAAATTGTGGGTTGCACGCGGCGTGTCCGCACTGACTGCCACAGATTTGGTTGGAAGATTACAACATGTGCACCCTTAATACTTTCCGTGTATCCAGCAAATTATCCACAGTAAAGATGCTTTACTGAAAGCGTCCTAGCCTCCCTCTGGGCTAATAATCTATACCAACGACTTTATAATATTTCGAAAACTTCACTTGAAAATTCTGTGCAGATGTCCAGCTCTCAGAATAGTCAGACTGCCTCTGCTTTTGATACTCAAGGTTATCATTCTCTCTTATGTTCATCTTACATATGTCCTTCTGTTGGTGACACAAATATTAAACTAGGTTTTATTAGCAAATAAAACTTTTTTTCCATCGTGCACTGTGATATGCTGGTGTGTCTTAGCCCACTTCAAGCAACTGGCCTTGTTTCCCCTCTTGAGCAGCGGTTTAGAGATGCTGCTCATCCACTGAGACCGCCTTCTTTTGCCAGGACTGTTGCCGTTTGGAGTCTTCCGTTTCTTATTGAGCAAATCCTTTTCCTTCCTCGTCACTCGTCAATCCGAGCTCAAGGCACTCTATCATGTCAATTTCTGCCATACCGGATTTTTCATGGTGGTGTATTTGGTTTTGTTTGGCGATATCTGGAGAGATCCCAGTATGACCCATAACCACCGATTAAGTTGGCCGCATTTTATGTCCATTATATTGCATTTAATCCAAAACTTTAGATCAAATTTCAGTGTCCATAAACATTGTAAAAAAAGTCTAATAGCAATATCCAAGTAAAAACACAAACTCATCTGGAATCCTTAGAGCTTGCTCACAGGTGAATTGAGTGTGTATCGTCTTGTTTGCAGTAGGCAAACAACCACAACACGATGACCTCATACATCCCTCACACTCAGTATATGCCTAATTGACATAAAACTTGGAATCAGGGCATATCAGCCACACAAACCCTCTTGCTTTGAATTTCATTTACAACAACAAAGATTGTTTGCATGGTCAAAAAGCCACAACCACAAGCCAGCATTAGCACTGTAAAATACATTGAAGGGTTGAAGTAAATCGTCATTAAGTCAATTTAATTTAATGTTTCCAGTATTAGCACTGTTCTTTTCTCTTTGCGTCATAGTTTCATGATGTTTGAAGTACAAGGACCAGCAGTTTCAAAGGGAGGGAGTCAACTAGAGGCTACCAAAACATAACACAGAGATACTTGTATTGCAGCACGCAGAATGTGACTTCAAAACAGCTGTTTTATTCTAATGTTCAAATTAATATATATACAGAACCTGTCACATAATTATATTGAGTTGCTATGGCGACTGTGCCCTGCTGAGCTGCCTGACCCCTCTCATTGCTGCTTGCAGCTATATTTCTTCTTCATGTCAAAACTGGATATGTTTTACATGTTTTTAACGCTTCAAACCTTCTGATTATTTCCCAGTTTACACGCAAATTTGACAGATTTTTAAGATGGTCTCAGACTTTTGCTATATTTAAACAGTGAGCTTATATATATCCACTCTTTGTTTATTCCATCCAGGAGTCCATCCATCCATTCTCTATACACCGCTTTATCCTCACTAGGGTCGCAGGGGGTGCTGGAGCCTATCCCAGCTGACTCAGGCAAAGGCAGGGGACACCCTGGACAGGTCGCCAGTCTGTCGCAGGGCTACATATACACACAAACAATCACACTCACAATCACACCTATGGGACATTTAGAATAGTCAATTAACCTCAGCATATTTTTGGACTGTGGGAGGAAGCCGGAGTGCCCGGAGAAAACCCACGCATGCACAGGGAGAACATGCAAACTCCATGCAGAACCGGGGATCTTCTTGCTGCAAGGCGAAAGTGCTAACCACTAGACCACTGTGCAGCCCCATCCAAGAGTCCCCTGTAGGTTTTCACTGTTTAGTTATACAAAGAATGTCATTTGCATCAAAGTGAGGCTGTTGCCAGAGTTAATGTGTAATGTGTACCACATTCTGTCAGTTTTAAAACAGAGCTTTTGGAAAGTGGACACGATTTTCAAAAGAAGTAGAAGCTGTATAGTAATTACATCTGAATAGCTTCAAATGTGCCAGTTCAAGCCTGTGTGGATGCAGGTGTATGTGGATTTATATGTCGATGTAGTTGTCATGTACGTACTCTGTGTTTGCTCAAACCCAAGCTGAATTCAGATTTGGTGTTTCTCTTTTGTAGGAATCCGTTAACTCATATTGTTTTCTTGTTTCGATGGATGCAGAGAATAGATCAATGTATAGAGTATAATGATGGAGGCTTTGTAGAAAGACTCATATTTCAGGTAACCAACAGATAAAAAATGAAATAATTCCACATTTTTGATACCTGGTCCAGACAGACTTGAGACTTGAACTGGCTGTTTTATTTGTACTAGTTTCAAGGACTAACGTATTCCGTGTTCAGATTTCAACACATAATAGACCACAAGCAAACAATGCATTTCACGTCAGGAAGTGGTCGCCTTGTTTTCTTTGTTCCATTTTGCTCTCATTTCCTGCTGCTCTGAAAGAGCTGCTTGTTTTCATGCCCAGAATGATGCCTGTTTTCAGTCCTCTAATTTGGCTCCAATACTCTCATTTTAAATTCAAATGTTCTCTTACTCTCAGAAAGTTTTTTTTCAGTCTCTCCCTCTTTCTCTTGCAGTCTGTCTGTCTGTCTCTCTTCAAAGCCCAGATGCAGAAACACTTAATCAGCCGGCTGTCGCTGAGCAGTAATCTGAGACAGAGCTGTGCTGGCCTAGAAGAACAAGCTAGGGTCTGCTATTTTTACCGTGTCTCTCTACACTCCTCTCCGCCTTGATAATTGGGTGATGAAGAAAAACAGGAGCTTCGTCTCTGTGCTGCCCCAGTCTAAAGTCCCCAGATGCTTTATTTGACACAGTCTCTCTTCACTCTCATAGCGCTGGCTTGGCCTCAACCTGTTTGAGTATTCACTGCAGCACTGCTGCTTCCGATATCCTCCGCTCCCAATAAACGCCAATTGGCTTGGCCTGTGTCCCAGAGGGATTTCAGGCAATACAGTCCAGCATTCAGACAGCTGCGCAAATTCACCTTGGCATGTGATTATTTGGTACCATTTTCAAAAATTTTCATCTGCTGGCCCATATAGATCTTTAACCATCCTTTTCTAATAAAACCAAACCCCATTTCTACCGAACACAAGATTTTCAAACCTTGTGACCTCTTTAGCTTTTTCTCTTTGATACTATAAATGTAGCAGTGTGGACAAAACCATTTAAACCAGTGAGTCCACAAGCTGAATTTCCCCATAGTGGCCAAATCAATAACCTTTCTTTTTATATCTAAAAAAACAAAAACATACACATGGTCTATTGTTCTAGGGACAAACTTAATTTTGTTTTACCTTTAAATCTGGCCAGGATCTTAATTAGTAATCACTTTGTCTGAAACTCTGACAGCAACTTGATCAATATTTTAAATTGTCAGTATTATGGGACATGTCTGAGAAATAGCATATTTTCATTAAAATGTAACTTAATATTTTTGGTTTTTTTTAATTATTTTGTTAATATTTGATCATTTTTTAAGGCCACTGAAACACTACTCTTTCAGATTATACAGAATAAAATGTAGGATATGTTTGATGGTTTTTAGTTTATTCCCCAGTCTACAGGAGAATGCACTCACTGTCATGCTATTTACTTATTTTTTATACAGTCAAATTAAATTGTTGACTCATAGTACTTACTTATTAGCATATTAGTGTGATGGCAAAATCAGCCTGTAAGTTGTTTTCTGATATATTTTCAGAAAACATTTAGAGTCCTTCATTCTTTTTAATTCATGGGACGGGATAAACATACAACAAAGTTTAAGCATTATGTAGTGGAATTAGGGTACCATAAAAATAGTACTATATAAAAAATGAAATTTGATAGGATTTTAATATTGGAACCCACAATATCTTAGTCCATAGATTGGGACGTGTACTATTTATTCCAATTTTTTTACTGTTTCATTTTTTTTTTTTTTACATTTTTATTTTCCTTTTATACTATTGACTACTTCTGTCAGTATAACATTCATAACTGGACATGAATAAATTAACTCTAAAGTTAGATTTAGATCCAGAAGAACTTGATAAGTGAAGCAGAATAAAGATCTAACCAATTCTCCAATGTCACTGATTCTAAATGCTACTGACATTTCAAAAAGTATTGAGATTCAAGGCCTGGCGCAAAGTAAATGTACTGAAAAAAAAAACAAAAAAAACACAGTTACAGGCAGAAATGTTCTAAAAGGGGAACTGGTAAAGAGACTTTGTTAGCATTTGGCATCGCATTATGTCTACTTTGTTTCAAATCTACTTGACCTTTGCCGCTGGGCATTGTTTGAAAGAATGGCTGCAACAAAATACACTTGTTACAACCCAGCCACTAGGGTCAGCTGGGTGTAACAAAAAGAACCAGATGTCATTGTTTAGGGTAAAGCAATTTATTTCTCAGTGACACAATTAACATAAAAGTGATTAAACGGTGGAAAACAGGGTTCGAGGATGTTGCTACATCAAAGAACCAAATAAAGACTAACAGAGTTCTCAACCAAACTAAAAAAAAAAAGCAAAACAATTAAACTACTTAGCAAAACTTAAACCTAATTTGCTTCTCACGCAATTAGCCAGCTGCTAACAGAAGCTACAGTCTTCACCAAGACACATGCAGCTCCTCATTGACTGAACAGCTGCTAACAGAGATCAGGCACCCCTCAGTAGCAATGGAACACATAAAATATAAAGACACAAGCAGCACCAAGGCAAACTGGTCACATTAAATCCCAATCGCCGTGACTGAGAGTTTGGTTGTAGATTTATAGCAGGTGTGGTTATGGCTGGGATCTTGTGGGAGGAGGAGTTGTGATTGTGGACCAATCTAGCGGCTCGGGAGGTGGGGAGAACCAGGAATGAGAGCTGGTCTGGAGATCAAGGCCAATCACTCCTGATGTCTGCCAGGTGGGAGCTGGAGCTCGGTCTTCAGCCAGCTGTGATCAGTACAATCTCCACAAGCCATGTCCCCATACAGAGGCTGTACAAAGTCAATTACCAACCACACAGCCACCAGAGGACGAAACAACACTTATAAAAATCGCTTATTTAGCACTGATAAAATGAATCTTTTTGCGGGGCTTTTCTTTCTCTTTATTCTCATCTATTGCCTCGATCTGTCGGACCATCACATCTACATGGATACTGTTAAAGTGATGATATAGAGCAAAAATCAGACTGAGAAACTAGGTACTTTAGGATATTCTTTGGTACTATTTTTATTCATTATCTTTATAGCTCTTCTACCCAACTAGAAATCTGTCTGATTTCTCTGCTTTCAGCTTGGCAGATCCTCCTGGATTTTGGAATTTCATTCGGGCTTTGCTGTTACATTCTTTTCATTTTGGCAGTTCATGTTGGTAAGAGGTGCCTCAGAGTTAAACGGATACTACTACTCCCAGGATAGATTATTTAGGACCAGATAGAATATAGGTCATGCATTAAGCCACAAGGCTTTCACCATGCAGCCCCACAGCCAAGCTAGGAACACAACTGAACACACATTTTAGATATTTTTGATATGGAAATCAGACTTGGAATCATCATGAAGAAGTTATAAAGACCCATCTTGTGTATGGAAAGGCATGTATGTAAAGTTGTACTATGCTGTCAGTGATTATCTCTTTGCAAATGGAAAAAAAAACTGCCATTGTAGAAACATCAAAAACTGCAGTTCCTCAAATGGCCACTTGAGGTTGGCTCGACAAGCAAGTCAGTTCCCATAGACCCCCATATAAAAATGATCAGTTTTACAGCAGAAATAAACATGTTTAGAACCCATTACATCAATAGTTTTAGCCTTTGTAGCTAATTTCCCTGTTCATGACCACTTAAAAAGTGATAAATGTTTTAAGATTCATTTGTTTAAGTTGTATTACAGCTTAAAGTTTTGACAAATAAAAACATGGCTGCTTTGAAAGACAGGTGGATGCCATCATATGACAATCCATGGCCCAGATTGCATAACTCGCCTCAGCTCCACCTCATTTGCCATTATCTGAGAAAAAGGCGGAGTCAGGCACTGCCAAAATGGAGCTTCAACACCTGAGCCACCATGCTAAGCTTCAAAACAGCTGGAAAACATTTGGGTTTGTCCATTTTGAGATAAAGTCAATGATTTATACACCAGTTGCAGACCTTTGCAGGAGTTGAATGCCTAATATTCTACATTTATTAATTCCTAGAGTAATTCCAGTTAGCTTTGGTTTGGGGAACTTTTGTTGTTAGACAAGTAATACTTACTTGTCTATATGTGTAGATTATGTTTATTTATACGGTTCAAGTCATAAAGTGCAGATGACTGTAAATTCAGCATAACCCATTGCTCACCTCACATAGTATATCCCTTAATGCTCTTTTAAAATGAATTTTCTTCATTTTTTTTGTTTGTTTACACAAGCATTGATTTCCATCTGTGTTTGTTTACTTGGTACATGACAGTATGCATCTTGTAGATTGCACATTTGAGCAAGACCACGGGACATGTAAATTACAGACTTTCTCCAGCATTAACTCAGAGCAATGCATAAACCTGAGCTGTGAACAATTGCTCTAATAAATGCAGCCACAGTGAATGTGCGTTCCACATAACGCTTGTCATGTTTTGACTCGCCAAGACATGAAAAGTACATGCTACAGAGAAAACTATAAATTAGCAGCACAGTCTGGAGCAGCGGTAGGTCGGGTCACCCGCTAATCACACTGTTAAGGTTGGATCCCTCAACCCCAGCACCTCTAGATAGTCAACACAGCACATTGAGTCACAGTTATGGTTAGGATATGTTAAACACAGTTTAAATGTGGGAAAGGAATTTGTTGTTGCATGTTGACCAGCCTTTACATGATCCACAGCCACTGACAAAAATGTAGTCTGAGAGAAACCTCTCTACCACTTGCAAGTTCTTTGCAATTGATCTGAGAAAATCTGCTTCTTAGATAGAATATCCTTTATTAGTTCCACAAGAGAAATTTGCAATGTCACAGCAGCAAAGTTACAGTAAGAAAAACCAAGAGAACACATCTATAAATCAAAGACACAAGATATATATATACACAACACAGGATGTCAATAAAGTCTCTTTACAATTTTAAGAATTTAAAGGCATTAGAAGTGATTTAATTTCCTACGACTTTGAACGTAGCATGCGCATGCGCATGCGCATGCGCACATACAGCCTCTCCCTCACCCCCCTCTAACCTCCCCCCTCTTAACATTTACGAAGAAACGCCCCCCTCCAGAAACTTGCGTAGGACTCGTGAAGTTGTCTTTTACGGCTGGGTCCCCCTGGATCTTTATCTGCCATTATGTAAAAAAAGACGAGCAAAACAAGTCGCCAGCTAACTACGAAGCTATACCAAAGCAACACATACAGAAAACACGTAAGTCCAAGGCGTACGTAATCTACGTAACTACGCCTGAGCCGGAAGATTTTTGATTGACAGGAAAGGGAGCAAACCAAACGCCTCGGTCCGAGCGCGTTGATTGGCTGATGTTTTTCAGGTCCTGCCATGTCCACAGTTATTTTTTTAGAAACCATACGTACAAGTCCACTAAAGGTCAGTATATTCATTTTATGTGAATCAGACAAATTAAACAAAAAAACATCCTCCATAATGCCTTTAATACAAAGGTAGTTGATAAGATATCTTAACCAGATTTGTTTCATTGTAATCAGTGTTTGTAATCACATTGATATTATGTGTATAGGGTGAAAAGAAACGGAGCCAAGACCGTTCCCTGCGGGGCCCATGTGCTGCAGACCACCATGTCAGACTCACAATCCTGTGCCCTCACAAACTGTGGTCTGTCTGTGAGGTAGTCCAGTATCCAGCCCAACAGGTGGTGATCCACCCCTGTGAGCTCCAGCCCTCAGGAGAATCTGGCTGAATCATGTTAAAAGCACTGGAGAAATCAAATAACATGATTCTTACAATGTAGGCAGAGTGGAGGATGGAGAGGCATGGTTGAAATGACCAGAAATAAGAAGGAGGACCTGTGGGTGCTGTGACTGCAGCCTACTCACAGCAGAGTGGAGGATATCACAAGCTGCTTCAACATTAGCAGATGGGGGAACACCTCAGCGAGGAAAACTTGCCACAGAATCGTCTCGTCAGCCACTAGGTCTATTAGTCTCTTTGTCGTGCTATTGGGCTGGTTCCTCAGACAGCAGAGTAAATTGCAGCTTTCACTGGACAATATATTCAATATTCAATTAGAGTTTTATTAAACAGAGACGGTCAGAATTAATGTTATCTATGAGGATGAAAATAGACTTGAAAAAATTAAAATCTTTTCTCTCTGTGTACTGAAGAGTGAGAGGTTTGAACCAACACCTGTATGTGATTTTATAGTCAGCAACTGAGTCAGTGAGATGCAGGTTAATGTTAATGTCTACAATTTATACATGAAAGAGTGTAGGTGAAGTTCTTCTCTCTATAAAAACATCCATATTGCACATAAAAAAGCATGGAGGAGTTTATAACAGCTAACAAAACTCCCAACTGTTGAATGCCTCAGGGATTAAAGTGAATTATTCTCTGGAGAATTGTGCTTTGAGCTCCGTCCTTATCTCCTCCAAGTACTCCTGTATCTAATAAGGTTATACATTCTCTGCAGGCTTCTCGAGCTGAGCACAGTGCAGCTGAGGCAGAGCGCTTCTGTCATTAAAACCACAACGCTCCTGCTGTTAAAGCTTCAAAACATTCAAAACTTCTCCGGCGTGTTAGGAGCGATGATAGATACGACTTCAATTAAACTAAGCCTCCATATTACAGCAGCTTGAGTTTCCATTGTAAATCACCTGCCATGAAGAGGAACAAAGAACAATGCGAGAAAACGTTTTTTCCTCTTAATCCATATCTCCGTGCCACCGCTTTACCTGCGGCGAGGCTTTTAGCAAGCAAGACATCCATCATCTCGTGAGTCTTGTCCTCCGAGCTTCCTGTTGTGCCTCCAGCGCAGTGACCAGCTGGCCTCATTCAGTCGCCACACTACTGGAAAAACCTTCCAATTCCCAGTCGGTGCGGTTCTGAGGGTATTCTTATTGAACAGTTCCTACAAATAAATCAACCCATATATTGAACTGTTAGCTGCAGGGTTACTTCCCATCCTTCATATCCTGGGAGTTTTCGTTGTTGTTTACATCGCTGACTCTGCTAACCTGGCAACCATGTGTGGCATCATTCACACTCCTCCTGCATGACTACACACCCCAGTGTTTCCTTTCGTATTCTGGCATTACAGTGTATTTCCTGTATAATTTTACAACTTTCACACATTTACCTGCAGAGATTAGTTATTCCAATTCTGACTAATGGATAGAGGAATCCTTTGGAGCTTAGATGCTATTAAAGGAAAATATATGAAAAAAATTGGGAAATGCATTTATTTTTATGCAGCCACAGTATTAGAGCCACTAGGGCGGGGCCATGGATATGGCTTGTTACCTTGGATACTCAATCGGATTGGGATCTGTAGAGTTTGGAGGCTAAGCCAAGGCCTTGGGATGTTATTTGACCTGCTCTTTAGACATTTTTGCTGTGTGGTAGGGTGCATTTCCTGCTTGGGGAACCTGTTGCTATTAGTGAGTGTCATGGGGCAATGATGGGTGGGTTGCTTGGTCTGGAGCAATGTTTCTGTGGGTTGTATGTGCCAAGTAATATCCACATGAATGCCAGGACCTTCTTTGCATCATAATGAGATGATCAATGTCTGTGCTTTTAATGTTAAATGTATTCAGTAATATATAGATAGACATAAATAAATATTATCAGTCAGGAGACATGCAATGTCTTAACCTCTTGCAGTCTGATTTTAGATCGAGGAATAGCTGCATTTCTCACTTAACATTGAAAATGATGTTGTGTGTGTCATTGAGAATAGTGTTTCGTAGACTTGACGAAGGCATTGGACTCTGTCGACCACTTCATTTTGTTGGAGAGATTACAAAAGATTGCTTTTTCCAAGAATTGTGTAAGTTGGTTCAGAAGCTACTGTTCTGGGCATAGTCAATGAGGGTGGAGGGTCTTCTCTCAGACTCTTTACCAATTCACAAAGGTGTCCCACAGGGTTCAATACTTGCTCAAAGGTCAATGGTTGTTTATTGTCATATCATTCCACATTTGCACATGCAACAATACAAAATTGGACCTTGGTCCCGGTTTCAGCCATAAAGACAATATAAAAACTTCCATAAAAGACAGTATAAGTATAAAAAGATACTACTAATATAGACAACCAACAACATAAATAAATGTGCAATAAGACCATCAGTTAGTGCAATACAGACAAGAGCTTTGGCTCCGAAGTAGTGGTTGACCGTAGATAAATAAAGAGCCTAGTGCAGTAGTGCAGTGTGTGTATGAATGTGTGTGCCTGTTTTCATGTGTGCATGCATGCATGTATGCTTGTGCGTGTATGTGGGGATGTGTGCATGCATGTGTAATTGCAGGCAGAGGTGGTGAAGATCGAAAACAGTCTACAGAGACCTGCTACAGTTCAACAGCCTGACAGCTTCGGGGGAAGAAGCCGTTTCTTAGTCTTGTGGTTCTAGTCCGGATGCTGCCCAACCTTCTCCCCGAAGGGAGAAGGTTGAAGTGTTTGTGTGCAGGTTGGGTGAAGTCCTTCAAGATGGAGGTGGCCCTCCTCCTGCATCTATTGGTGTAGATGTCAGTGGTGGTGGGTAGGCTGCCTCCTACATTCCTCTGAGCCGCTTTCACCACCCTCTGCAGAGCCTTCCTGTCTGCAGCCGTGCAGCTGCCATGCCACACGGTGATGCCAGTGCTGAGGATGCTCTCCACCGCTCCTCAGGACTGGGCCTTCCAGACCGGCACGCCTCAGCTTCCTGAGGAAATAGAGGCGCTGGTGGGCCTTCTTAATCAGCTGGGAGGTGTTGTGGCTCCAGGTGAGGTCCTCAGACAGATGATCAACAATATAACACATGCTGTCATCAATTCATACATCCATCTGTACGCCGACCCCACAGTCTATACATCTCGTTCCTCCTTCCACACTGCTCTTTCTGTGCTACAGATTAACTTCAATAACATTCAACATGCTTTGTCCGATCTTCTTCTGCCACAAAACACAAGCAAAACTAAATGTATGGTCTTCAACAGACAACACAAATTGAATATCCTGTAAAACTTCTCTCACTGAATGGAATACATTCATTTCTATGTACTTTTATGTTGTCTACTGCAACAACATTAAAACCACTAGGGTGGGGCATCCATGGATCAGGCTTGGATGCTTGATCGGACAAGGATCTGGAAATTTAGAAGGCTAAGTTAAGGTTTTTGTGTTCTATGACCATTTCTTTCGACATTTATTGAGAATTCCTTGAGACACTGTTGCTATTGTGGTGTCATGAGACAATAGTGGGTGGGTGACTTGGTCTGGAGCAATGTTTCTGTGGGTTGTACTTGCCAAAGTAACATCCACATGAATGCCAGGACCTGGGGAGGATTCATAGCATAACGTTGTATTTTAATGAGATGATCAGTGTCTATGCTTTTAATGCTGGGTCAAAGCACTATATGTTGATCAGCATATAGTTGAGACTACAGTTCAGCTGGAGTTGATATATAATTAGTTTAGCATGAAAACTGGAAATGGGTGAAAACAACACGCCATATACATAAAAGTGTCTCTATAGCTCAGTGATCTGCATGATATGTTGAATTTGTGCACCAAAACAGATAAAAAGAGAACAATATATGCTGGGATTATTGCTTAGTAATAAGCAACTATAAACCAATGTTGCTGTCCATTCATCCTACATTAATTTCTTTGGTTTAATTAATGAGGCTTATATTGAAGAGAGAGCAGACAAAGCCCACAGGTTTATGTGCAGATATGACATTATTATCGTTCTCATATTCGTCTATGAAAAGAGTGATTTGGTTTATTTTACTAAATGCTAAACTACTTCATTTAAGCCCTTTCAAAACTCTGAAAAAATACATTTCATGAAGTCTGTCAATGCGAAGATGAGACAGTTTATCTGAACTTCTAAAGTTGAACTGGTGAAGATATATGGTTTTTCCATGTGCCAGCAGTGCTACAGTATCCTGTAGCTGCATCTCTTACCCATACTCATAAATCCTGACTGGAGGGGATGTCTCATGTTCCCACATGAGAGAGAGGCTGAACTAACCTATTACTCACTAGTGGCTTCACTGTTTACTTGGCTCTGTATACAGGCAACATTTGTTTTCGTTGGAGCTTGTTCAGATTGCAGCTGATATAGGTTCACAAGCTACAATGGGGAGCACATTATACAGTAAAAGTAAGACACAAAACATTTCAGAAGAATGAATTATTATGAAAAATTGCACTTTGTGTTTTTTTTTCATCCAAACTCTAAACTACCGTTATGCCTGAATGTAAAATGGAATGTGATGGAGTTAAACAAGAAAAAAATTAAAGCAATTAAGCATTAATTACAGGGGGAAAAAAATGGAAAATGAAGATCCAGAGCTAAAAATGACAAATTTAACTGGTGTTATCCTGTGACCTGTCTGATGCTCTTGTCAGATTCAGAATTTTAGCTCAGCTGCTGATGCAAATGTCTTCTTTTAAAAATAAATAAACAAAAAAATGCATGACAGAAATGTTTCTTCCAAGTGTGTCTAAAAGCAATCATTAACTTTTTTTGCAGCCAGTTAGAAAAGTGACATGTAGCCAGTGAATAAAAAGAAATGTGATCATGTTTCTTTAAAATTCTGGCAGCAGAGTTTTGAATGAGCTGTAAAAAGGAAGAGACGCACCGATGCCAGGGAGTGCGGAGTAATATAATTGAATAGGGGCTTCAAAAGGCAGACAGTCTAGTTTTTGAAATGTTTCTGAGATGTTAAAAAAAATGGGATTGAAACATAGCTTTAATGTTTGAGCTGAGGCTGTCGTCAAAAACGATAGCAAGATTCTCACTCACCGAGAAAAGCAGTGAACCAAGACTGCTGCAGATTTGGGTGTTGACCTGTGCTCAGTCTTTATGCCCTTTCATTTTAGAATTCAGTTTAAGGGAATTTTGTGACATCCACTTGTGCATGTCAAAAAGTTAGTTCTGTAAGTTGTCAGTATGGTAATTGTGTGCAGGGCCATGGCTTCGATCTGGGACTCATTCATGTAAAAACGAAAAATGATATGAGGTGGAAATTTGCAAATCTGAGACATCTGGAAAGGTTGAGAAATGAGTTTGATTGTGAAAATGGAGACATCGATATTATGAAAAAGTGTTTCTGCATCTTTAGTTTGTCTTCAACAGCACATGGGTTTATTCACCTCAGTCAGAAGCTAATTTTTAAATGGGCAAATCTGTGACATTCTTGTTAAGGTGCAGATTATATTTAATTAAACTTAATCAAAATGATCAATAAAGCCAAAACTTGCACACAGCACCTGAAGCCACTGATAAAGCACACGAGCCTCACTAAAACCTTCACACCTTTTACTCAAAGCTGGAATAGAGCCAGACAGTACACAGTTTAGCCAGACTTTCAACAAGACATAACGTTGGAGTTGAGGCAGTTTATACCTGTCAAAGGGGAACTCTGCAGACTTCACACATCAAAGTATGTTTCCAGGTGTTGGGAGCACTAGAGCATATGTGAAAAGGCAGCATAAAACCTTTAGTGTCTCCAGATGGAGCTGTGTGAACTCTGATAAATGTCCCTTAGTGATAATACCTGAGTCAGCTTTGGTTTGGAAAGTTTGAAAAGTTAAAAACTATAGCTTAGGGTGGAATTAGAAAGAAGTGAGTTTACAGACCTCTGTAGGCTGCTAGTACAGTCTGAATCTCAGGTAGTCGTGCTGCAATGACTTTATCAGCCTTTAGAGTTGATAATGTTATGAGTTCAATGTAAAAATGGTAGAGTACTCTTATGCCAATATAATGTAGATATCGATTTCTCATTGTTATACAGATGACACCCAACTCTATGCACCACTTAAACAGCCTGGTAGCATTGATGTTTCATGTTCTGTCCTGCCTAACCGAAGTGAATAATTGGATTTCCAATACTTTTCTACAGTTGGATGACTCTAAAACAGAACTTATCATAGTGGCCCCAGTACTAGCAATGTTAAAAATCTGTCCTCTAGTCTGGGTGCACTGTCAAAAAAGGTTTGTGAAGAGGAATGCAAATATATCTTTTGATGCCTTATCTGCTCCATTTTGTAAAAACTGTCATTCATGCTTTTATCTCTTCCAGTCTTGACTTACTGCAATACACTTTACTCCGGTATCAGTGAGCGAAACAGCCAAAGACTGCAACCAATCCAAAATGATGCTGCCAGATTTTTAACATATACCAAGAGACGAAGACAAGTGACCACATTACATGAGTACTTGTTGCATTTCACTGGCTACCCATGAGTTTTAGAACTGATTTTAAGCCTTGAATGGCCAGTCTCTTGCCTAAAACCAGGAAATGCTGACTACTTATGAGCCTGATCACAGCCTGAGATCTACTGGCCCTTCTGATAGTTCCTAAGTCCCATTTAGTCACTAAAAATGACCAAGCTTTTTCTGTTCAGGCCCCCAAGCTCTGGAACGCCCTGCCAGAGATCTCAGGCAGGAGAAACTCAGTGTCCTCTTATAAATCTTTACTGTATGGTGTTTTCTTAACTGCCGCTTTTATTTTGTACGATTTCAGTGTCTTTTTTTTATGGGATCTTACTGATAAGTACTGGTTAGTTATTGGGGCGTAATGACATTACAACCTTGTGCAATAGGCTGTTGGTTCTTTGTGCAAAGCTAAAACAGCTTTAACACACCAACGCGTGTTACAGCTGTCCGAAGCTGACACCAAGACATGGCATCAAACGTGCTGACTGCAGGAACCAACTGTTCACATGCCATCTATCCCATATTAAATATCATGTACCTTATCTGTGAGTTGTCACAACATTCTGGCTCATCTGTGTATGCAAAGATTTTAAATGCAAATTTGCCTCTTTGCCAGGGTAGGAGGTTGGCAGTCGTGTGAACATGGCTCCTCTGAAACAGCCATTCTGTTATGTGAAACACCAAACTGCATCACAGGGGGAAAGTCCGTGGAAGGAGCAGCACAGACTTCTGCCCTTGTATCACCATTACATAAATGATTGAACAATGACTCCCTGCAGTGACAGATGATGAGCAGGGAATAGAGGAGTAAAATGAGATTGCCAAATGCCTCGATTTTTGTCTGCAAATCGATATTCTCGTCATTCGTGACCTTCACTCGGGCGTGTTGCGGGAGCCTCAGCTCCAGACCGCTGCACACTTGACAGTTTGATCAAGCCTAATGAACTGAGTGTTCATCGAGGGCGACGGCCTGCAGGGTCTCTGGCCTTCTGTGGAACGTTGCAACACGAAGACTGTGGGAAACAATGCAGACCGTGAATGGGTCACTGCACCAACCTGGAAAGTAATTGTTCTTGTAATGTGTTACAAATGGTAATCAAGCTTTTATTTCAGCTATTCAATCCAAAATAAAGTAACAATTTCAAGACACATTGCCTAAAGAGACACAAAGATCTGCAGTCAGTTGGAAACTCAGATACTGATATTCTGCAAAGTATGTTTTCCAGTCGGGGTCTTGGTGGTTTGGAGGTTTCAGATTCAGGTGAATAACACAATACAAATTAAATATGCCCAGCTCATTTACTAATGCGTTATTTTGAACTAGTCGTGTTTATTTAAAATACGTTCAAATCTACACTGAAAAAAAGTGCAACTTCAAACAAAGGAGCTATTTGCTGCTGCAGAATTAAAACTTTAGATCTAAACAATGTTCTGCAGAGCTGCAAATGAGCACTTTGATGAAAAGAAGTTGGGCTCACAGGTGCTGGCGGAACCTCTTCCAACACCTCTGCCATCATTTGTTTTAGGAGGAGGAAATTTAGGTCACAGAACTTTCTGCTTCAGCACTGTCATGCTGCGTTGTTGCCTCACAAAACCCCGATCGACTAATTTTCTTTAACAAAAAAAAAAAAGCGTCAGTAACTCACTAAGGCAGCTTTTTGAATCCCAATCAGCTTCGTTGTTGTAAAACCTTCATAATTACTGTAACTCAACAATCACAGAATAATCAGCAGCACGCAAAAGACTGTGTAGTGGGCTCTTGGCGACAGTCAGAAATTTAAAGAGCTGCTGAAGACAAAAGCAAAAACTCATTTGTCATGCATTTAATCTAGCACATATCTTAAAATGTCAGACGCCCAGAGTCATTCGCTTTGAGAGTTGTTGACAAATAAGACTGAATTTCTCCTCCACGTGGTGTCATCTGGAGGAAATGTATCCCATGTGGTGTTAAAGATAAACAAAATTTATGTTTACATTCAGCGTTCCTCTTATTGTGTCATTTTCTTGATTTCCAACAAAGGCACTGAGTGCATTTCCTGTCTCATAAAACACATGCAGAGTGAAATATTTTAAATCCAGCTTTGTTAAAGTCCCTCTTTACTGGTTCACAGTCTCCTCCTCAGCCTCTGTTCTTGCACTGATGCAGATCTTGGCACATTGCAGACACATGCATGAGATGATCACAACAGGAGTGGACTCCAAAGCCTCGACAATATCTTTTAATAATGCCTAACTACTGAACAAAAAGCACCTGTGGCCCAGCCTGTATGTTGCCTCTGACGGGCAAACATGGCAGCAACAGTTTAGCAGCACATTATTGCTTTATTTATACGCATTGTAAAAATTTCATCTACAGTCCTGGCTGTGATGGAGGATCGTCTCAAAGTATATTCTGGATAAACCGAGCTTTTCATAATGATCCTGTACTGGCCGTATGATAAGGGATCTGTATGTCATAAAATAAACTTGATTCTTTCTTTGCTTGTCTATATATTGTTTTTACATCTGATACTGCTCCCTTTGCACCACAGCGCAAAAAAAAAAAGAGTGTAAAAGTGAAAAATGATTCGTTTTGACATCCAGGTTGGCAAAAATCTCAGACTCCAACTCTTTCTTTCTCAGTAGTTTACAAAACTTGTCATTTCTCACCAGTGCTGACCATCACTTTTTCTGGATAAAATGAACTGCTGTATTTCACATCAGTGATTTGACTAAACAGTCGGCCAAAATGGAACATACACTACTGTTCAAAAATTTGGGGTCACTTAGAAAAGTCCTCATTTTTGAAAGTAAAGCATTTTTTTCAATGACAATAACATTAAATTAATCAGAAATACAGTCTAGACATTGTTAATGTGGTAAATGACTATTCTAGCTGGAAACGGCTGATTTTTAATGGAATATCTCCATAGGGGTACAGAGGAACATTTCCAGCAACCACCACTCCTGTGTTCTAATGCTACATTGCATTAGCTAATCATGTTGAAAGGCCAATCGATGATTAGAAAACCCTTGTGCAGTTATGGCAGCACCTGAATAAAAGCATGAGTTTTCATGGAGAACATGAAATTGTCTGGTTGAGGACAAATTTTTTGAATGGTAGTGGAGCTCCACAAACCAGGGTACTCAGTGGGATACAATCTTTTGTGAGTGGAATAAGCAATCTGTGGCACCACTCTGCAACAGCACGTGGACTGTATTTCTAACTGCAACAGCTGATAGGTCCTCTTTCGTGGTATGACCTAGCTGTCCGGAGTTGGTAACAAAAAAACGCATTGCTTAGTGACATCATTAACCAAAGAAACAGTGTTGATACAACAAAGAAAACAAAGCCCGTGGGCATAGCTAAATTAACAGTTACAGTAGCTAAAACAAAATAGCAAACCTAAACTCCCCAGCTAAACTTAAAGACAACACAGCAACACTAATGTGACTAACAGAAGCAACCAACAAACTAATGCACAGAATTAACGAAGCAAACAAGTGCCTCAGAACACAGACTGCTCACATTAAATTAACGCCGACTGACTGTGACTTGAGTTGCAGATTTAAACCCCATGTGCAGCTTTTGCTGCACTTTGATTGGATATAGGTAGAAGGAACTGGGAGAAGAACGATGGCTTCAGAGCAGGGAAGGAGCTCCAGGCCAATCATCCCTGATGGGAGACAGGTGAGGTCTGGAGATGCCCGCTGTAATTAAGAATCTATACGAGCCATCTCCCCACACAGAGACCGCAAAGGATCCACCACATAAATTAAAGCTGATTTATTTGATTATACTCCTTCAGATTTAGGGCAGAAGCCTAATTTTAATAAACTCATGCTATGACTGTGACCCAAAAACGAAATAAGGAAAGAAACTTGATTATGATATCTCTAGTTCAAAATGGTAAATAACTCTCTTAAAGGCACAATATTGTCTTGGCTTTGTGAGTTTGTTCTTGACCTTTGAAACAACTTCACTAAAAATTCTTATGCAGATGTCTACATATTGTATTTTTAGGAGCATCAGACTGTGACCTCATCTGCAAAGTTATTGTGGTTTGTGGCCTATAATGACTCCAGTTACATAATGTCTGGGGAGATGTTAATCCATGTCTATGTGGGGGAAAAAGAGAAAAAAAAAATGTCAGAGAAGGTTTTTGGTAATTGATGTGAATGCCCTATGGCATTCTTAAAAGATGAATCCTTTTGTTGTGGTTTATGCTAATTGCTAATGCTAATAATTCAAGATGTTGCTCGCAAAAGACGACACCTGTTAACTTCCTCAAAATTACATCTGTTAACATGCAATAGAATACAGTCACGTCATGTTATTGTACAACCAACAAGGCCACAGAGGGAGGAGGTTGGGGTGGATGGATGGGTCAGATTTAGACTTTTATTGTCATACAGTTCTATACTAGCAGTGAACATCTGTTTTATCCAAAGCAATGTGCATCTGAGAATAGACAACACCAGCAAGGATCTAGTCAGGAGAAAACAACCTGGATAAGTGCCATAAAACAACATCTGAAGGAGATTTTGATGCCAAGGTTCAAAATAGTGCATTTACGGGCACATAATAAAAATACAATCGTAGATATAGTGTTTGGAATTAAATATAAATAAGGCATCTTAGCTAAAACGCAGTTATCTTAGCTATCAAAATAGACCTCTGTTTGTTTTCCCATCTTGGCCATATTAGCAACTTCATTCACTTTATTCCTGTTTCAAACCCATCGCCTAACAAAGAGGCTGCTTGTATAATTGCAGCACTAACCTTGAAAAGGACACCCAAGCCTACAGTATGATATACAGTGCAGGGAATATATGTGTAGGAGGCAAATGTATGATTGTATATATATATATATATATATATATATATATATATATATATATATATATATATATATATAAATATAAACAGGGGTGTTTAAAGAAACACAAACTGTAAAAAAAATTCAATAGATTTATTTTTTTTTCCCTGTTTTTGGTTTGAGCTGACAGGCTAAATGGAAATCTTTGCTTGAATTACCATAATTAAGCAAATCAGGATGACCTTGAGAAAGCTGTAACACACTGATCATCAGCATTGGTCTGAAACTCACTGTACTTTGTGCTGTTTGAGCCATTAGTGAAGCACATTACTGTTCCACCACAGACCACAGCCGAGACGATCAAGAGTGGATTTCATCATCATGTGACTGATCTTTCCGCGTTCTATCTATAATTAATTCAGCTTCATGTCGCTAATTAATTTTTAAAAATGTATGGGGACTGTCTGCCACATCTGCAGCCGCTTCAGTCTGAAATATTTAAATGATGAAAATCAGGTTGATGTCAATTTTCTGTGGTGATATGACTTTGAACTATTCTGGAGATCATCAATAACTAATGTTTGTTTGAAATAGCACGAGTCGAACACAGCACTGTACACTATGGAAGTACAAACTGGGGATGTGCAGAGTGTTTGTATCTGTGTCTGCATTTGTTAAAGCAGTAAATGTTCCATTTTTATTAAGCATTTAAAGTTAGGATTTATATGAGTGTCAGTCATAAATCCGGCAAGAAAACAATATCTGTAACCTCAAACATCACTGATAAAATCCCTTTAAAACTGATGATGTGATATCTACAACACATGCTGACTGGTCACTGTGTATTGTGCCAACAAAATCTCCTGAAGATTACGTTCCCTTCACAATAAACTGCATTGTCATTTATGTTTTGAAAGAAACCTATTTCTTCCTCAAAAGCTGAGATTTTGAGGTAGCAGGAAATGCTTCCAGGTCGAAAGAGCCTTTCATCCATCCATTTTCTATACACCGCTTTATCCTCTGTAGGGTCGCAGGGGGGTTGGAGCCTATCCCAGCTGACTTAGGGCAAAGGCAGGGTTTGAAAGAGCCGCAAAGTCCTTAAAAGAAGTGGAGGATGAAGGCGTAAGTCAGCGACAGGACTTTCACCCAATAGACGGGGATTTGTGTCCCATGTGGGATCGTTATTCTTTGAGTAAAGTTTAGTTTTCACTCATTGTTTGGTAAGATTTAGGAAAATGTCGCACTTTAATTGACACTACAAGGATAACTACAGTAAAACAATAAGATAAATGGCAAAAAAAAAAAAATTATTTTTGAACCCCGTCAAACCTAGTGTTGCAAAAATACAATACCAGTTATACATATATTTTATATATATAATCTGTATGTAATCTGCAAAAAAATATGTAAATATGTATACGTGCATCAGTGTTACCAGTGTTTTTCAGTTCAAATAAATTTTGTTTGACGGCTGAATTGATGAATAGACGTGAACTTAAACAGCAAAAATGTTTGTATTTCATTTATATTTATCTGTGCATCTTTCATCTGTCTACTATATTCAAGTGCAATTATAGTGATTATATTCAACATTAAGACTTTTTGTAAACTCAAGCACTTTCAGTGTCTTGAAAAGTGGTCTATTGTGGGATGGCTACACTGTTTGCCGGTACCAGGACTGTTGTAGCTAACGTATGGTGCTCATTTGCATAAAGTAGTTTCAGTTCAACAAATACGACACAGAGAGAAAAGGTTAAACTAAAACCTGGACAGATTCAGCAGCTTATTTCTCACCTCAAATGCGTTCAGAAATACTTTTTGCTGAATAGTTTTCGTAGTAGAAGAGACAGTTTGCAACCAAGACGCCATGTTGGTCCAACATTTCTGCGCTGTCATCATTCAGTGCGTCCTGTATATCATCTTCGTGGTTGCCAAACAGACTTAAGGTTAATTACCGCTGCCTACTGGGCTGGAATGTGCATCAGTGTTACCGGCGTGTCAGAATCTAGGGAACTGAGAAAGGTGCGATTAAATGATATTTTATAAGGACATTATTTTATTTCTGTTATTAATTAAGCGAAATTAACACATTGAAGTCCCAGCTGTGGGGGGATTTTTGGCAGATTTTTTTTTTCTATATTCGGGTTTTACAGGGTTTAGCATAACCGTGATATGTAGCAAAATAACATATTTGAAAAAGCAGTCCGATTGTACAGAAACATAATGTTCGCGAGACAAGGATGTAAACCTGCTGTTTGACTCTTTTCGCATAAATTGAAATCATTTTCAAAATATTGGAGCAAAGTATTAATTCGTGGAAACCCACTGTTTGTGTTTTGTCAAATTCCGTATTCGCATATAATGTCTCCTGCTTATAGTAACCTGAACATGAGCCATTAATTATTCATTCAGAAACTGCTCAGTGGAGAAACTGAAGCCAATCCAGGCCAGTGAAATGAGTCCAACAATAACTGATTGCACTGATCTTTATAAACATCACCGTTTTGCCTTGAAAATTTTCATCTGATCACTATTTCTACTGGCTTCTTGTCTTTTTCTTTTTTTTTTTTATTACCTCCAATCTCATCTTCGCTTCTGAACAGATGCAGATTCTGTGGAGCAGTATTTATGCACAGCAGTGATTACAGCTAAATGCTAACATGCTGATGTTGGCCACATATTCACAATGATGCTGATTGGAATGCAATTAGTATCGCAGGTATTGAGACACAAACATATCGGCCTAATGGTGGCACTGAGTAGAAAGTTAAAGGATCATCGCAGCTGCGGCAGTTCATCCTGAGGGGACCATGAACAGATACAAAAAAATCCATGACAATCCTTAGATCTGTGTAGAGATTTGTTAACAAAAAAAACACACACAACTGTGGAAATCAAAGTGTAAGGTAGGGAAAAATGAAGACCAGAGATGTCTTGTAGTTGTTGAGATCATGTTGGATTAAAGATGGAGTGTTTCAGCTGTATGCAGATATACATATTAGATGTGAAGAAGATGTTAAATAATATGAGTCTGGACATGTTGCATACACGTGCTAATAGATGTTGCACATATGGCTGAATAATGCACACGTGAATCAGTATTAGCAGGCCAGGACTGCATCTGTATTGCTATTTTCAGACACTCCCTTCTTCCCTGCAGATTGCATGTTTTTTGCATGACTTAGTGCTCAGTAAGGCCTGAAGAAAACATCCGCTCTCAGTGATCGGCAGGTAAGACTGGGACTATTTGTTTGCTTTTAAATGCCACTGCAAGTCAGTGTTTCTGTACACGTTGTGTTTTACCAAGAGAAAACTGAAAATGACTTGCAATGCGGCTCCTGCTGACTGTGATTCATGTTGTTTGTGATAGCAGGGACAAGTATGACGATAACAAGAAAGAAGAAAAGAATGACAAGGAAGCGATTATATTTATTTACACAAAAAAGATCTTTTAACAAGTATTACATGGAAATCTTTGAGATTGTGTAAAATTTTAAAGATGCCCAGAAACTTTTTTCCACCACTGTATTATACATTCACCCTGAGTTTGGGGTACATTCCTGATGCCTGTGCGCCTTGGTTGCTACATTTTAGATGAAAAACTTTTGCTTTTTGATGTTCTGGTTAGTTTTAGCAGACTAAATAAGGAATTTTCTGCATTTTTCCTCTAATTGTTCCAGTTTGATGATAATCAAGAAGAAGGGAGGATTACACAAGCTGGCACAAACTAGCCCATCATCAGCATCACCCCATCAGTCCAGTCCATCCTCTTTATCCGTCAGCCTGTCAGGCTCGGTGCCCTCACCACTCTGTGCACTTCATCTCACGCACGCTCATCCACTCCACAATATCAGCAGCCCCCCAACAATTTATCACGTCTCAGACAGTCGACAAAGTCCAGCTTGCCCGGGCAGGCGATGAGGCAGATGAAAAACGAGGTGATAAAAAGCTCTGCCAGGAAAGTGGGTCAGGCCGCACCTGACCACAGAGGTTAGCGCATCTGATGGTCCACACCGCTGATAGGCCTCATAATTAATGAACCTGTCGGATTAATGCTGTGTGAGAGATTTATGCAGCACTAATCCCTCCATAAATGATCTGGCACTTTGCTAAACCTCACACATGACGGCGCTCAAACTGTTGCACTGTTTGTACTCGTCAATGTAGTCAAACTCAGTCAAATTACCTGTTCATTCAGTTTTTCTTTTGTCGTCTTTTAGGGAAGCACACAGGTGAGCAATGTGGGATTTGCAGGGAAAAACCATCATCGTTTCACATAATTCATTTTGCCGTCTTTGAAAGACTTTAATATACCTTGTAAAGCAAAACGAAGTACATCTCCGTGCTGCACACAGAAAAGAATGTTTTCTGGGGTTTAACGGAGAGTATAAAGCTGTTGAGGGAAATCTCTCACCCTCAACAGCAAAACTGTAAACAAGCATAGAAATGATAGCAAAAAAATTTTTACCAATATTCTATATTTTTCTACAGATCCTATGCACAAAACCAACCAGAAATTGATGTTATAAGTACCACCTCTTGGGCAGAAACACCCACCTGGACATCAGCGTGTGTTCCTGTTAGTAGAGTGCACATCAGTAATGAAATATCAATACTTCCTATCCCAGTGTTTCTGTTCTTAGGGTTGATTCTTCTATTAAAAGAGCAATGTTTAAGTTCAGTAATTTGGGGTATAAAAGTGCAATTCATCAGTGACATGGGACACAGTAGAAAGTACCGGTAGTTCCCAGTTGGTAGGAAGCACCTCTCTCTCTGCTTGTCCTAGTCATATGCAAACTCCTGGGGCCTCATTTATAAAACATTGCGTAGGATCCATACTAAAGTTTGCGTACGCCGATAATACGAAATTGGCGTATGCCCTTCGCCCCTGATTTATAAAACTTTGCGTAAGCACAGCTGCATGCAACTTCTTGATAAATCAGACACCAGCTGGAAGATTGCACAGGTGGATCCACCTCACATTCCGCCCACAACACACCCACATTTTACCATGAATGGTCAATGCAAAGTAACTCATGAATGTATCTGTTTATAAATAAGCTGCGGGATCCACGGCATTTTACGCAGCGCCGGCCGGCAGTGTTTTCACTGCTGTGCGTCAGGATGAATGAGTCATGTGTTGACCCAGGCCACCCTGCCACTAAATTTGTTATGATCATGTCCGATGTACAAATAATTTGTAAACTGATTGAATGTACATTTTTTCGGTTCACATAGACAAATTCATTTTCACTCGGGGGTTGTGGTGTGAAGCATGTGTGCCTGTGTGCCTGTACAGGGCTGATTAATGGTTGGACGCTCATCCCATTCGGCCGCATATGGATAAATAAACAAAATTCTTTACTTTTTTTTTTTTTGCCTTTTTACTGTGATAGTTGCAGTTAAGAATGACAGGAAATGGGGAGAAGAGTCTGGGGAAGACATGCATAAAAGTGCCACGGGCAGGAATCGAACCCGAGCCACTGCGTCGGAGACGACCCCTGTAAATGGGTCTTCTGCTTTCCCCGATGAGCCATACGGGCACCGGGTGATGAGTAAACAAAATTATTTAATAAAGATCACCGCTCCGGCCCCAGATGTGGCCCTTCGGTCAAACGACCGAATGAAATAACGTTCAATCCGCCCCTGTTAATATATGAACATAGTTCTGCAAATACAGTCGTCGGCCGAATGACGCACTATATGAACATCTACAACAATGAGGGTTTATGATTATCCGGCTCTACAAGTCTAATATGTGATAACAATAAAGGTTTGAGATCAGTCTGGTTTCAATTCACCACTTCACCCTCGGGCACTGCCGTTCCCTCTGTCTCCAAAATGTGCTAAAGCAAGCATCAAAGTTGGCGCACATTCTCACACCAAGTTTGTTTTAGAAATCACAACGAACACAGCGTACGCCACTTTCTACGCAAAGTTTGTGATTTACGCCCTGTTTTGTGCGTAAGCAAGCATCAAGAATCAAGGTTGGCTCACCGGTGCACACATTCTCACGCCAAGTTTGTTTTTATAAATCACAACCTTTGCGTAGAAAGTGACGTACGCCACTTTCTAGCCCTGTTTTGTGCGTACGCAAGCTTTATAAATGAGGCCCCTGCTCTTTAAATGCATGAGCCACTGAGGTCGGTGGGAAGAGGAGGAAGGTGCTGCTAGGTTGAGACAGACTTCTATCACTCAGTGCTTTGGCAGCATTATTCAGGCACAAGAGTGAGTGTAGCCATGGCGACGTTTATCACCGACAGTGGGGAGAGTGATTCGAGGCTTCACTTTGCGTGTTGACCTTCAAACAATGGGGGGTTCCCTGCATTCACACCACTATTTTATTCAAATTATGTGAATAAATGTTACAGCAGGGTAAATAAATATGTTTATGGAGTATGTAATGAAATAAATAAATGTCACAATACGTAACGGCAACGTTTAAGCTCAGCTTGGAGCGACATTTGTGCTCCTCGGATCAAATAACACAAGTTAAATATAACATTTCTCAGCTTTGTTATTTTCAAAGCCCATGATGGTGAATTGGCTGTACTATTGCCAGTCAATGCATTTAAAATTCCTCTATAGGCAGCACACCTAACCTAATTAAATGTTGGCCTATTTCATCATGGGTAGCCGGTGAGGTGTAACAGACACATTAATGACCCCCATATATCATTCCAATAACATGGCAAATATGGCAGCGTGCAATGACGCAGCAGCTTGGTACTCTGCACTTTGTCCTGTTGTGCTAAACTACACATTTTGTGATTTTATGGCTTGTTTGTTTTGAGTTTTTAATCTGTCATTTTAGTATAATTTATAAAACAGAATGCTGTTGTACAATGTACAATTACAATAATTGTGATTTAATATATTCATTACGACATTATTTCATTTATTTTTTCCAGATGTTTGGTTGTTTTTCTTTAAATCTTACATGTCACACTCTTTTCAAATATAGCAAAAAGGATGGAACTTGTCGATTTCTCTCTTCAACAGTGCTGCTGATGGCAATTTTAGAGGTTGCATAGAAACATATGGCTTAAAAGACTTTAGCAGACAGTGTTGAGTAGATTGATCAGTCATTTTGGATTGTGCATTTGTATTGGTTGTAGATGATTTTCCAATAGCTGGGTGCAATAAAATAACCAGAATGCTGTTGGTTCAGATCAAGGAATTTATTGCTTTGTAGCAAATGGAACATAAAAGTGTTAACAAAGAACACAAGACTGGTGGATGTTGCCAAATCAAAGAACAGAATTTAACAAAACAAAGGCTAACAGAGTATCTAAATCTCGCTAACAGTAGCAACACCCACAAGTAACAGAACAAAAAGCACACAGAATGAACTAAAAAAAACTGCTGCCTCTGAACATACATTTCACGAAGACTAAGTACTCAACAGCTTCTTCCCTAAATTGGCGGACTGCTAACTGGAGCCACCACTGAGTGGGAGGCTCCACATCAAATCAGCAGCCGCCAGCTGAAGCTCAAAACGTCCGTAGTACCCACCACAAGTAACGTACAGCCCACACAGGAACACTAACAATACAACACTCACACAGAGGCACCAGGGCAGACTGGTCACAAATACCAGCTGCCATGATTGAGAGTTTTGGTTGCAGATATACTGGTCTTGGTGGTGGACCAAACTGATGTGTCAGGAGGTGGGGAGATCAAGGGCTGGAGTGCAGATCTTCTGCTCCAGACTCATCAGCTGAGATGAGTGGCAGCTGGGGTTGCAGAGAGGTTCCCAAACCAGCCACAGCTGGGCCCACACATAATCTCCCCAAACAAAGGCCAAGAAGGAATCCACCCAGAGAACAAGACTGATCACAGTCACTTGTGGCCGCAACACACACAATGCGCCTTGGAAATTAAATGGGTTATTTCTCTTTGCTGAACACATTAGGTTTTGAACACAAATATCGGTGTTGGTGTCAAGGATGTCATCCTATGTTTCACCAGTGTTGATTGTAAAGGACATAAGTGATATTGCACATTGCTAAATACTGTAATATGGAGCTGGACATAATAAGGGGGGAGTGGGGTCAAATTAATCCGTTTTTACTTGAAGTGTTGTTACAGTGGAGGCATGACAGTACTGCCTAAAACTAAAACATGTACATATACTTCAGGATGTGGGGCATCCCTGGGAATAATATGTTTAGATCTAAAATAAACTGTTTTTTTCCCAAAAAGAAAAGCATTTTCTTGTCTCAACTTGCCCCCGGCAAGGGGTAAATTGAGCCTTTGGAGAAAATATGTCAGGGGAAATAGTCTTTTTGTTCATTTAAGACCTGGTGGGTATATCCTGTTCTGGTTACTTGTCTTTTATTTGCCTGTTAATCTTTTTAAAGTCATTCTGCCAATCTTCATCTTTACTTCTCCTACAGCTCTCTCTAACTAATCAAGAGAAGTTGAAGCTCTGTCTGTCTTCCACTTAGACACTCATGGCATTGTCTAAAAATCAACATGTCACATGATATTGGTTATAAGTTACAGAAAATGATACAGAATAACTAATGTATTTGTTTTCCAATAATTGTAGGTGGCCACAGCTTTCTGGCTCAACTAACCTCACTGCCACCATTTCAACAAAAGCCCATTGCCAGTCCATTTAGAGCCAACTTCATGCTAACAGTTTAGCCTCACATAGTAGCTCACTAATCCATTAACGTATGTTAAGTTGTTTCAGATGTCTCAGTAATTGTTCAGACACAAGACTCTGTTACCATCCAACTTCTAGGGGTTGGTTGGATGCAACAAAACAACCAGAATGTTAGTGGTTCAAGTGAAGGGATTTATTGCTTAGTGATAAATGGAACATAAAAGGGATAAAGAACACAAGACTGGCTAGTGTTGCTAAATCAAAGAACAGGATGTAACCAAAACGAAGGCTAACAGAGTTCCTAAACTATCTAAACACAAAGTAAGTAACTCCGTAGCCAAACATAAGTACATCAGCAACACCCACCACAAGTAAAAAAAACTAACACAAAAGTGCAAAAAAATAAAAAATAAAAGGACGAATAGCTTCTCCCTAAGTTGGCGGACTGCTACCTGGAGCCTCAGTCTCCACTGAAACTGTAGACTCCACACCAAAGTAGCAGCAGCCAACAGAAGCCCAAAGTGTCTGTAGATCCCACCACAAATTTCTACAGACCAAAACACATCTCATAAACACCAACAATATAACACTTAAAGAGGCATCAGGGCAGACTGGTCACAGATATCAGCTACCCAGACTAAGAGCATGGTTGCAGGTATATAGTCTGCAGGTGTGGTGATGGCTGTGTCTGGTTGGTCAGAGGTGGCGGGGAGCTGGAGGGTGGTCCAATCAGGAAGGTCGAGAGGCGGGGAGAACAGGGTTGCAGTGCAGGTCGTCAACTCCTGAGTCGTCAGTTGGAATGGCTGCCAGCTGGAGTTAATGGAGAGACTCTGAAACAGCCACAGCTGAACCCACACATGCAATCTCCACCCACACAAAGACCTAACAGGAAACCACCCCAGAAACCAGACGGCACACCAATACTGGTGGCTGTAACAACTTATATAACCATAAACATCAAAAATTTAGTTTGAACAGCAAAAACAATTGTGTGCTTATCTTTTCCTCCATACGCTCCTTCTCTTTACTGGGAGAAAAGAATGTATACCTCTTCAAATATATGTGGCCACATAACCAATTTCTTCCATGGTTTTCTAGAAACAAGGTGTGGCTCAGCGAACCCACAGGCTCATTTTACCCCACAGTCTCCTATGTATCACAAATTCATGGGACTAAAATCTGTCCACTGGGCATCAGTCTTCATTTAAACCATTCATTCATTCATAAATAAGGAAGGACCCCTCTATATCTCTCAATGCACGGTGAAAAAATAACTCCTAGCGGAAATGGAATAGACGTATATAGAACAAAACAACAACGAAAAATTACAGCATGACCAATAAGGATGACTAAATTATAAATAAACTGAAAAATATACAAACATTTTAGGCACTTAAGATATCAAGGAGGCATTTAAGTGGCCCCCAACTCACTGTGCAGCGAGACAATAGACCAACATCTAACTACAAGTACTAGAAGCTATCTTCAGCAACAAACAACTAAATCCCCGATCTCAACATCTCAATATTCTGGGATTACATGAAGAGAGAGTGGCTGAGACAGACCAAATCCACAGAAGGACCGGGCAAATTCTCAGAGATGCTTCAAACAGCTTACCTGCCAAATACCTTGAAAAACTTTTTGCAAATGCACAGAGAGGAACTGATGCTGTTTTGAAGGCTTGCAGCAAATAATAATGCGATTGAAGTTTTTCAAGTTTAATGCACACTCAGTTATCAGTCACACAGTCACTCAATTGTTTGCACACAGTGTCACTTTTCAACTAAATTTCCAAGTTCTTAAAACTTTTGCAGCCACAGACACTGACGTTTATCTGTTTTTTTATGTGTCTTTGTGCACAAACGAGATACTAGAGGTGTTGGTAAGCGTATTTTTGAATTCTGGACAGAACCAGACTCATCATTACCAGTGCATCAAGTCTTTCCACGAAACATATTCCAGCTCCAGGTCCAGACACAGGTGAGAGACTGATGTGCATCTTATGATCTTGGTGCTGGAAGCAAAATAAACTCCCTTATTTCCGAAAATGTTGAACTGTCTTTAAGAGCAGCCATTCAAAGTGATTGTTCCTGAGAGCGTCTTCACGTTATTACGAAAAGTAAGGATGTGCGAGCATGCTGAGCAATTTCCAGGTCGCAGCAACAGACATATCCTCAGTCATACAGCTTCCTCTCTGCTATAAAGAGGTGGAAAATGGAGAAATGACACCTCAAATGCACAGTGAGTTGTTTAAGGACATGTCAGGAACTTTACATTTTCTTAGAAAAGAAAAAAAAACTACATATTGCAATGTGTTTTCATTTTCAGTAGAAACCAGCAGGCTTGAGGAGGAATAAAATCCAGGTCTTTAATTTCTTAATGTGCCTTTAATGACTATCCAGCTGAAACCCTTAGCTCAGCACATGAGGATTTCCAGCAACTCGGTCAGTCCGCTGTGGTCAGCTAATGACCTGATTCGGTTGTAATTACAGCTGGGACAAATTAGCTAAGTGCAAATTCAGTGTCAGATGCTACAATTTGTGTCTGCCCCCATTAGCGTCTCAGCCTTCAGTAATTGATCCAGCGCTTCTTGGTAAGACAAAGTCTGACAAATCAATCAATCAGTTGTAGATAACAGGATAACCTGTCTACAGTCCCTGCTAAGTCACCCTTTAAACTTGGAAATCAAAATCTGTGTTACACAAATAGAAGAAGGTGAAAGCCTTTTATGATTGCTTTTGTTGGGTTTAGACGGCAGGCACAAAGAGAGGAGGCAGCCTGCTAGTGTTCCTTCAAGGCATATTTGAAACCTCTTGTGTAAAATAACAGTGGAAAACAGCAATAAAGAAAACACCCAAACTGTCTTCTTTTAAGGACTGTGTTTCCTCTCACCTTTGCTGTCACTGGACTTGTTTATCGCACTGGTTCTTCTGGAGTCCAAGGCCATAAACTGCCAGGGGAGAAAGAGAGGCTGCGGGAGCCAAATTATCAAGGATAAAACCCGATCCAGAGCAGAGACGGCAGCGTGATTGGTGCTCTCTCTCTGGGTCAGCTCCATCCTTCCAGTGATTGTGTGTGATTATTTGTTCGTGCCAGAGGATGGAATCACTGTCAGATAGACAAGGACAGGTAAGTAAGTGCTGAACCAGGCTTGTACACCCACCCCCACGCCAGCCTGAATCATTTAATAATCAATGGCATTTGTATATGAATGCAAGACTGCTTCACTTCCTCTCTTTGATTTATTTAACATCACAGCAGTGCAGCTGATATATATATATATATATATATATATTGCAGGAAGGCTTTTACAGTTGTTGTTCTATGCTCAGTGCGAGTATGTCACTTTACAAAAAACTGTCTGGAACACTGAAAGTGATTTTTTATATCCTTGTAGCAGGGATCTAGCGCGAACAACAGAATAAAGGTAGGAAGCTGGACATGACTGAGACAGTATGCCTCACTTACAAGGTGGTTTATGTGGAAGACAATTTGAGATAAAGTCACGAAAGGTCCAAAACAAAATGAAATTTCCAATGACGAAATAATAATAGATATTAAAATTAAAGATTTAAACATACAAACAAGAAAATCGCTCACAGAGCGCAGTAGTCCGCCAAGACTGTTCATTCCCTGACTTTGTGCTGAGTCCAGCGTGTTATGCATGTGTACATTATGTACAGATACCAATTGTGTGATCTAAATATGTAGCAGCTGCCGTTAATTGATGGGGCTCGGAAACACTTCCACAATTTAATCAATTGTTCCTTGTATCATTTCTGATCAGCAGTGGTCGATTTTTAATAGAATCGCAGTCGTGATCATCAGCAGGCAACTGATAAAGTGTTTGCTTGTTGTCATGGTTACTTTGACGCTGTGGCAGCCGCTATATCTCACAATGGGAAATCTTTTACAAATCCATGGATGGAGACTATAAGCTGCATCACTCCCAAAATCTAATGAGGTGGTCCTTGTGTCATTTTGGAACCATTCCTGAAAATTTCATCCAAATCTGTTGGTCTGTTTTTGAGTAATGTTGCACACAGATAGACAGACAGATTCACAGACAAACGTACGCTGATCGTCACATAACTCCGTCGCATTCCCTGGCGGAGTAATTAGGAGTACGGGACACTGGAGCCATTGTTATTAGACATCCGATCCTCATAAAACCAAAGTCAAACACATTTCCCATAGGTGTTGGACTCTTCCAAGGATGCTCCATGTCTTTGATCATGTTTATAACATTAGTGGACAGAATTTCAGCTCAGTTGAGGAGGGTATTCGGTTTGGATACCTCAGAGCTGCCTCTCCTTTTTGCAGATGATGTGATTATGCTAGCTTCACCAGGTTGTGACCTTCAGTGAGCATTGGGGCAGGTTGTAGGAGGTGAGAGTAAAGAGACGGGGTTGAAAGTCAGTTTTCCCGCTGGGTTCAAGGAGAGTTGCTGCCCCAGGCATAGGAGTTCAAATGTAAATGAGAGGAAAACGAAGCATCAGATGGACATGCAGATTGGTGCAGCATCGTGGTGAAGAGGGAGCTGAGCAGGAAGGTAAATCTCTTCATTTAGCAGTCAGCCGAAGTTCCAACCCTCACCTATGGTCATGAGCTCTGGGTAGTGACCCAGAGAATAAGGTCATGGATACAAATGACTGAAATGAATTTTCTCTGTAGGGTGTTTTAGACATAGGGTGAAACGCCTGGACATCCACGGGAGACTCAGGGTAGAGTCACTGCTTCTTCATATCGAAATGAACCATCTAAGGTGATTCAGGGATCTGATTAGGATGCCCTCTGGGTGTCATCTTTGGTTTTCCAGGGTCATCCAACTGAGAAGAGACCCGAGGATAGACCCAGAACACAATGGAGGACTTAAGGTATGTCATCTGGCCTGAGAATGCCTTGGGATTCCTAAGGAGAAGCTGGAAAACACTGTTGAGGAGATCCTGCTGCCATGGCGACCCAATCTCAGATAAACAGATGTCAATAGATGGAACAGACATATGGCAATTTGTCAGATAGTTTGTCTTTGTGCTTTTGTTGTTGTTTTTTTAAATTCAAGTAAGTAGCAGAGGTGCTAAAATAAAGTTTGTCCTAAAGGCAGCTATAGAGCTAAATTTTGGGGTCATAAAAGTTAAATGGAGCTCTACAACTAATCTAAGTTCTCACATTAGATGCTGTGTTTGTTTATTTCTAAAAGAAAAAAAAGTACAAAGTAAGAAGATCTCTGTACACGTTTCTCTTTGGAAGCAAATTAACTGTTGCACATTAAGTAAGAGAGCATAATATTACACTAGGTTCTCATCTTTAATACCATTTAATAGCAGTTGTGGCACTTACAATCATATTACATCAGTAGTTTCCATGTAACTGTAAAAACACTATGATTTCTGAGAACAATATGGATTTGGTGTGAAAATTCAGGTTTTTATTCTTTCTGTTAAGTGTTAAGTCTATTCCTGACATTGGAAATCAGAGCTTAACTCAAAGACTTACTATTTTGATTCCTTTGAATTATTATTATTTTTTGAAATATCTAAAAAAAAAGGATAGAAACGATTAAAAAAGACGCAAATGTAGCAAAGTCAGCAGACAGTAAGTGTTCCTAGTCCAATTAGTCGCAAGTATAATAATCTGATTATAAAGAATATGAAGTAAGAACAAAGTAGGTAATAGAATAATAGTTAAAATTTGCAGAAATGTGCAAACGAATCACCTGATAATGTACAGATGCCATGTTAATAGTTTTTCATGCCAAATTAAATATGACTAATAATCTAAGCAAACATTAGTATTTGTCAGTTTATCTCGTTGTTTTTCTACTAACTGCCCACTCACCCGTCCATCCTTCCACAATAAACTTCTTTTTTTGTAGTGTGTATCTGGATAGAATAAATAGCACTGAAAGAAATAAACTCTCACTCACAACAAATACATAAATAACTGAGCCAATGGATTTTAAAGACAATAAAATAATAACAAAGTAACAGAATAAAAATTCAAGTTTGCAGGAATGTACAAATGGATCACCTGAGAATGTGCAGGTTTCCATAGTATCTAATACTAACAACTAAAAACGTGCAAAAGCTTAGTAATAATCCTTTATAGATGCTAAAATATTAATGGTAAAATGCCATTTTAATAATTTTCAATGTCAAATTGAATATGACGAATAAACTAAGCTAACATTAGTATATGTCAGTTTATCTAAACTAGTTGTTGTTCTACTAACCACCCACTCACCCATCTATCCTTCCAGAATAAACTTCGTTTTTAGTGGAAATCTAGACAGAATAAATACGTTTGCACTGAAAAAAAACACAAAAAAACTACCTCACCTACAACACACAAGCAAATAGCAAACAAAGAGAAATAAGGACGCATGCATCACAACATTTGCATGCATGGAAAAGGAAAACACATGCTGACATTCTGCACAAATGGAACACACCACACAAAATAGAGGTCAATAGAGGCAGTGAGATTATATATGATAAGAATATGTATGAAAGAAAGAGCAAAACGCCCTGTCAGGATTCAGTAATGATCATCTGCACACGCTCTCAAAGAGCTCCACTCATCCTTTCATAGGTTTTCTTTTTTTCAGAATATGAGTGACACCTGCCACATCTGTTCCAGCGCTCATTAAAATCATCAATGGAAGCAGCCATCTGCAGCCAGCGAAGGAAGGTGTCTGTCGCGCACACAGATAGCAAACTGAACAGCATCTCCCACCTACTGAGGAGCCATTCTCTCCTCTTTCTCTCTCACTGCGTTGCTTTTCACTGGGCTGTGGTTTCTGGATGTCGACTGAGTCAAAGGTTCAGAGCAAATTTAGAAGCTTTAACTGTCCTCATTTGCGGAATAATTGCAGCCGGCTATTTAAAACATCCGCTTGAATGCACTGCCGGATGTGCCATCTCATGAACTGAATAATGTTTTCACTTAAATGCCGCCTAAATGTCAAATGAAACTTCATCACTGTAAAGTAGTCAGATTATTTTGAAATTGAACAGTAGGATATTTACACTTGTGTCAAATTAAAAAAAACTAACAGTTTTTATTTACTATAGAAAAATAAAGGTCCTGCAGTTTGAACTCACGTAAGAAAAGTATATGTTATTTTAGATTTAGATTAATTTTAGACAGTTTAATGTCATTTTAGTTCATTTAGGGGTCATTTTCAACCAATTTTCACTCAATTTTGACTTTTTTTCGTGAAATTTCAAAAAGGTTTTAGGCACTTCGGACGATTTAAGTCATTTTGGCATTTTTTTGTTGTCACTGTGGGAAGCTTTTGAGAAAATTTTGGAGGTGTTTTGGTCAATTTTTTGGCTCATTGTTTAGCAGGTATCTGAATATTGAGATTAAAATAGTTTATTTTTATGATACTTTGTATATGCATCTTCATATTTGAATGAGAGACTCAATCCTTGGCGTGTCCAATCTCAGTTTTGAACACATTTCTATAGATTCACAATTCTTTTCAGCTGCTATTTTCTAGAGGGGTGTTGCTCATTTTCTTTAAAATGCCCCAATATACAAAACTGGGTCCAAGTTCGGCAACTTAAGGTTTGTTGTAGAAACTCTTGCATGACTTTGGCAGTTTGGATCGGATCATTACCATACTGGAATATTCCTTCCCTGACAAGCTTCTGCAGACTGGGAGTCATCTTGTCAGCCATTATTTCAGGTATAGTCATGGTGCCACCTACAACTGGCATCTCCTTTTCCACTCATGTAGCCCACTATCCTCACATTTCTTCTGCATTCACGGTGATAGCCCTGGCCAGGTAGCTAAGAAAACATGCTGGACCCCAAAGAATATGTCCCAAATATTCACCAGGTTCTTTCTATAGCCGTTGAAGTCATGCAATGTCCTCCACACTGCCTGACCTGTCACAGGAACTTCGATTTTTATTTATAACCACTGTGCAGAGTGACTCATATGCACTCTTTGTGGTGCCATTTTTAGGATTGCGGACTCTACAGCTCTGATTACTAATAATATATCTCATTCTACATCTCCTGATTACTGCAGCACCTGCATTTAGACTGATTTGTACTTGGTCACCAATCTTCTTATGTCCATTTCATGTCTGTGAGGTCTCATAATCACATTTTTTTA